>NC_090923.1:146815045-147440045 GCF_040938575.1 Ambystoma mexicanum | reverse complement strand
ATGGGTTCCACACGTTTAACACTTTCAGCAGTGACCCTAAATGAGAAAGAATAGGAATGACAAATAATTTGTCTTTCTGGAATTCTATACAATAATTGCTAAACTCATTAATGGTTTATTTCAGGCACACTTCAGGAGGTGAGTCACTGAGTTAGTCTGTTCTAAACACCTCAAATCAGCCTTTCATTCTTCTGAAGTCGATAAATGAGTACCAACACAGGTTGGGTGATATTGTATGTATATGTGTTCTATATAAAGCGCTTATAGTAAGTGCTATATACACATCATTATCATTTAGCCATGGACGTCTGCTTACATTCACAGTAATTTGGTGATATGGACCTATACACTGATCTTAACGATACATATGGTGATCCATTCTTGGATTAAATGTATATCACTTTATCGTGATATAACCATATTTTTCGTAGTATACGAGGAACAATGCTATGTGATGCAACTTCCTGTTTTGTCAAGGGGGTGAAAGGTCGTGTTCCATCGCTTCGTGTGATAGCACGTTGGGGTGGGGTCAAATGACATCACTTCCTGTGATGTCATCAGAGGTCAAGGGTCCTGTGATGTCACTTCCGCTACCCCTGGCATTTTGGTGAAATGACGTCCCTGTTCTTGGATCATTGTAAAAGTTCTGTTACAGCTAAACTGCAACAACAGGAAGCATGGAGAGGCCATGCAGCGGGTTGCCAGTGTTCCTACGTCAACATTGCCATGTTGAACTGGGGAGTGCAGACGCTACCCTCCATGTGATGGAGCAGCATTGTATGCAGAAGCTGTGCTGTTTCTCTTACCACAGGTATCTTTGGCAGGCGAGTAAGACACTACTCTGTGTGCCGGAGCAGCATCTGTTGTGGGATCTGGGCTGTAAGCTCTCACACAGCATCTGTTCTGTGCCCCGCACATAACCTAAATTATATTCTGGGCTTCTGGGAGCTGAAATTAGGTTTTCAGGTCTTCTCCTGGCTGCACCTCTTAATACTTGTGTAACCCTTTTGCGGTTTCCACAACCTGCCTCTACAGGAGATCAGAGTTGCTGTTGAGTCCGTGATCTAGCCCTTCTACCAGATGGCACTATCCACAACTGTGCCTCAAGCATGTTATATTTTGACAGTGCCTCCAGCTATTGCATGAAAGCACCATCCACAAATGAACAAACGAAATGTCTATGGTTTCCATTCTGGTTTTCAGAATACCCCTCATTAATATTCACGAGAACCATTTGCATGTAATGATTCTCGATGTATGCAAATCTTTCCGCATGAATATTAATGAGGGATATCATGAAAACCTGTCAGGATTCCTGCCCTCAAGGCCCGGAGTTGGACGTCCAATTAGTCTCTTCGATAGAACCATTTTAAAATAATACTGGTGACTTAAATATATTTACAATGAATAGATATGCAAAATAATAGTGCAATGAAAGGTTACAGTAGCCCTCTGCCTAACTGATGATTTATTTTGTTGAACGATTGAGCCTTCATACTCTGCATTAAGTAATATTCAGAATCCACTGCATCCCTTCTTTACCCGTACCTCCAACAAAAGTAATAGTTGCCTAGGTTAACAAAACGTACTGCACCTCGTCTCCTTTATTGTTCACCTGTTAAGATACCCAGGGTTTCTGGTGATGATTCCTGATAAGTGGGTAACCTGTGGGGCGAGCCCGTCCTGAGACATACTTTTGCTTACCAGGAAAGACACCTAACCGTCACCAGTTGAGACGAGGAGCTAATCACAAAACATCAGTCAGTTTCTGCATTTGTTGCCTGTGTGGCAACACACCTTCCACTTGCAGGGATGCATCTTGAACCTAGTGACCGGCTGTCCAACACTGCCTAGCCAATTACTCTGTCGGCAATACACAATGACGCCCAATCCGTTTCCTGGGTGCCTCACCCATGCCCAAGTAAGTGTATGAGATAGCCTCTGGCCATGGACCTCTGTCGTCATAGCCTCTCCCCTAGGACCTCTGTCGTCATTGCCCCTCCGCATGCGTCTGTCGTCATAGCCCTCCCCACGCTTCTCTCCCCATGCACCTCTGTCGTCATAGCCTCTCTCCTAGGACCTCTGTTGTCATTGCCCCTCCCCACGGGTATCTGTCGTCATTGCCCCTCCCCACGTGCCTCTGTCGTCATCGCCCCTCCCATGCGCCTCGCCTCTGCCGTCATTGCCCCTCCCAATGGACTTCTGTTATCATAGCCTCTCCCTTAGGACCTCTGTCGTCATTGCCCTTCCCCATGCGCCTCTGTCGTCGTAGCCTCTCCCCTAGGACCTCTGTCATTGCCCCTTCCCACGGGTCTCTGTCGTCATTGCCCCTCCCCACTGGTCTCTGTCGTCATTGCCCCTCCCCACGTGCCTCTGTCGTCATTGCCCCTCCCATGGGCCTCTGTCGTCATAGCCTCTCCAATGCGCCTCTGTCGTCCTAGCATCTCAACATGCGCCTCTGTCCTCATTGCCTCCCCATGCGCTGCTGTTATTACTTGACCCACAAAATTGCTGTTTTCTTATCCGGGTTCCCTTGTCTTCTCCCGTCCCCTCTTCTAGTCGAAGGAGAGAATCCAAGCTCCTAATAAGTGGGACTTCCCTTAATCACAGAATCGGTTTATGAGCAACATTCCGTTCTCTGCTTCACACACTCTTAACAGTCTGCCCCGGCTTCCCGGCCCTGCCATGCGTCTTAGTCATCCTGTCACTGGGACACAGATCCTCTAACCGAGCCTCCATGTAGCTGCCATGCTGCCTGCTTCTGCCAGGCACCCCTCACTGCAGTACAGAGCCACCCAATCTGAAACAACCAGCATGGCATCCCACCAGAATCTACCGCTCTAGAAGCTTAACCCCTTAAGTCGCAGGCAGCTTGGTGGCGATTTACTTGCCTGTTAAACAGAAAAAACATAATTTTGAGCCTACTAAATGGCATTGGTGGGCAGGGAGGGGTTACTTGCGTAGCTGAGATCAAAACCTATTTCTAGTTCCTAAAGGGCTACACGCCCCACTAGTGCATTGCCCTACCATCACTCTGAATCGTGCCTCACAGAGGTGTTATTTCGGTTTCTGGTCTCTCAACAGCAGGCTGCCCGCACACTAGTTCTTGGATAATGGAGACTGTGAGATCAAGACCCACACACTGCGGTTTCTAGTAATGAAAGACTATAGAAACCAAGCAAACATTCTATGGTGCCTGAAGCCTCACTGTTAATCAGCATTCTCACTCTCTTCCAGCTTAGGTTGGGATGTAGCCAGCTGAGGACATTTGGTGGCAACTTTTCTCCAACAACCACTTCTATACACTGCACCTAGCTCCACCACCTCGTCCTGAATTATCTTTAAATGAGTCCCCTTAATTCAATCATCAATCCTAGCATCACCGTTAGGCGAAGCAACCAACCACCTTTCAGACCGCCACTGTAAATTTCCACAGAACGATCAATGTCTCTTTGTTTTCGATAGGCCTCCACGTTCCCTGCATTCATTTCTACAAAGCATGTTTTGTTCGTTCGCTTCTGACATGCCATGGTCTTCTCTGCTGATTGAAATTCATAGACTGAGCTGTGCAGTCTCAGATTCTTGTGATAAGACTTATTTC
This sequence comes from Ambystoma mexicanum, assembly GCF_040938575.1. Taxonomy (NCBI): domain Eukaryota; kingdom Metazoa; phylum Chordata; class Amphibia; order Caudata; family Ambystomatidae; genus Ambystoma; species Ambystoma mexicanum. The sequence goes on along the minus strand of NC_090923.1, from coordinate 147,436,444 downwards.
CATGTAAGCGTGTCACAACTATGTGACGAATGAACTTCCGGGGCACCAGTGTTCTAGGGATGAATATCTGTTTCTAAACCATCAATCAGCACCACACCTCTAGTACACCAGAAGAGATCTGAACAGATTGGAAACGTAAGTAAACGGCTTATCTCTGCATGGTCGTGGATCGTTGCAATGCAGCGAAAATTCTATTATTACCGAATGATAAGAGACTGTCCAGTCAAGGTTGTATAAAAATACCTACTTTATTTTTATTACAACGGACAGCTCTAGCACACTACAAAATACAACCCACCCCGTAAAGGAACACAGAGGACAGACAGTTTCACAAAGGTAAGGGATGCACTCTAGGTGCTGACAGGAGGGCAGTCGGTAAAGCAATCAGTCTTAACTGTTCAAGGTTATTTGGTTTCATAACCAAGGGAGAAAGGGGGAAATAAATGTCACTAGGGGCCATTAGAAATGAACCAAGGGGACAGAACCACAATATATCTGGTGCTTGAGATGATCTTGATGCTTGACAGCATCGAGTCTGTTCCAGGACGCTTTTTGTAGCTCCTGCAAGAGAGTTCGAGGTGGGTGTCACAACCGCAGGTTCCTGGCGTTTATGGAAGAGGTGGAAACATGGCGGTCGTCAGACTGTGCCGCCACGTTGTACTCTCTAGCGCGGTTGGCGTTCTAGTCCTTTCCATCATGGCCGCCGCTGAGAGTACTTCTCGGTTCACGCTTGGCGGTTCGGCGCGTTGCAACTTCTGAATTCTTCTTCGTTGCTAGCGCTCCACAGTTCTCTCGTTTAGCGGAGTTCCGCTCCTGTCCTATTATTCTTCTGCTACCCTCTATTTCCGTGCTCTCCCTCTTACCGGTGCTCCTTCTCTCGGTGCACTTGTTTGCTCTCCTCCCATCTCTACACCTGCCTTTACTTGTATTAGTTTCTCTCTCTGGCCCCCCCTGATCTCTTTTCAGGGCCGTGCTCTACACATATTGCTACATCCTTCCATCAGTTTTGCCGGTCTCCCATATTCCAGCTGGCTTTGGGTCTTCCTCTCGTTCCGCTTCATCGGATACCTACACTCCGAAGGGGTTTTTGTGCCGTAAGGCTTTTCCCCTTGCCGCATCTGTCTGTCGCGGGGGGGAGTCCCCGCGAATTCGTTCCCAAAGGGTCGCGGTGGCTTCCTCCCGAGGCCGACCCTATCTACACAAGGAGAGGAGGACTTTTACTCGTCGACCTCGTGGAAGGAAGTTGGACTTCTCGTCTTCATCAGGTGAGGAGGAAGGGGAATTGGAGGACTCTCAGGGTCCGAACCACATCACAGAAAACCCTGTTGATACGCCCACAGTGTCAGACATTGTTGATAGCTTGCAACGCCAAGAGACTGACATGGCAACTCCCCAGCAACTTCAAGAATTGGTCGCGGCGGTACAAAACTTAAACCTGGAAGTTCAAGCACTTCAAACGGCGAATACCGCTCTCCAACAGAGAGTCACCGCCAGAGAACAGCAAGTCTCAGATTTACCGCCTTTGCCTCTGGTGTCGGGAAAATTTGACGGATCTGAGAAAAAAGTCAAAGAATTCTTGGAGGCTTGTAATATCCATTTCACATTCAGACAGAACACCTTTTCCTCCGATCATGCCAAAGTGGGGTTTATGATCACTCACATGACTGGAAATGCCTTAGCCTGGGCTACCCCTCTGGTGTCCCAGTCCGACCCAGTATTACAGAACTATATAGCATTCAAGGATCTTCTCAAGCAGGCATTTCTTCGCACTGAAAGCGCTCACCTGGCTAGCGAAGACCTGTTGGATGTACGTCAGGGTGGTTCTGACCTACTCACTTACATTTCCTCTTTTAAAAGACTAGCTGCAGAAGCCGGCTGGCAAGAAGAGGCTCAATATACCATCTTCAGGAGAGGTTTGCGCGAAGAGCTGAAGGACGAGCTCGCTAGAATCCCTCGCCCTGATTCTTTCTCAGATCTCATAAAGGCAGTGGTACGGATAGATTTTCGGTTGACTGAAAGGAGAAATGAAAAGAGAAAGACCCGTAACGTCAGTTCCTACCCCGAGACTCACCCATCGACCTCCTCACCTGCCGCTCGTCCATCCACCCGGGAAGAACCTATGCAGATAGGAACAACCAGATCGCCCTTGACAGCTGAAGAGAAGAAGAGGAGAAGAGAAGGCAATCTGTGTCTATACTGTGGCTCTTCCACACACCTTTTGAGAGACTGCCCAGATGTACCTCCCAGACGTTCGGGAAACGAACGCCCTCGGTAGTTGGCAGGACGGACTACCGAGGGGCTTCTCTCAGTTCCTATGTCACACTTTCAGTTACTTCTGCTCAACCCTCGGAGGACCAACGTCTTATGGTGATATCCGTCCAGCTTCAGTTCAGAGGAAAGGAAATGGAAACTCTGGCTCTGCTGGATTGTGGAGCAGCCGGAAACTTCCTGGACACCTTATGGGCCGACAAGATAGGCCTTCGCAGGATAGCAAAGAAGGAAGACCAGAAGGTAGAGGGTGTAGATGGTACCCCTTTGTGTTCCGGCCTCATTACCCATACCACAGAGGAGGTACGAGTATCCATTCAACAACACACTGAAGTACTGAACTTCGACATCATTCGAGCAGCTTATTTCCCAGTCATTTTGGGGATTGGTTGGCTCCGACGACATAACCCTATCATCGATTGGTCGGCAAATCTCCTAAGTTTTCATTCTGCTTTCTGCCAGGAGAAGTGTCTTCCAGGACCCTTGTTCGAAAACGTCAAGATGGGGTGTGCCCCAGAGAGGAGCACGATCCACTGTATCCCAAGCTGTTTCCAAGAGTACGCCTCAGTGTTCCAAGACCAACAACCTATGGAACTTCCTCCTCACCAACCTGAGGACTGTAGGATAGACTTAGTCCCTCAGGCTCTGGTTCCGTTTTGTAGGATGTATCCCCTTTCATTTTCGGAAAAAGAAGTCCTTAGACGTTACCTAGACGACAACTTAGCCAATGGACTTATCCGCCCTTCCAGATCACCAGCAGGAGCATCTTTATTCTTCATTCCAAAGAGGGACTCCAAAGACCTAAGACCTTGTATCGATTACCGAGGGCTCAACCAACTTACCATCAAGGACCGGTACCCTATGCCCATCATCGCTGAGATCCTGGAGGCCGTCCAAGGTTCGGTAGTGTTTTCCAAACTCGACCTACGGAATGCTTATCATTTGCTTCGCATCAGGACTGGTGACGAATGGAAGACGGCTTTCCGCACTCCCTATGGATTGTTCGAATATCAAGGAATGCCGTTTGGATTGGTCAATGCTCCCTCTATCTTTCAAAGGTTTATGGACCGTATATTTTCAGATCTCTTGGGTCAAAACACCGTTGTCTACTTAGACGATATTCTGGTTTGCTCTCGTCAACCCGAAGAACATACCTGTCATGTGAAGGAAGTATTACGCAGGCTGCAGCATCATCATTTATTGGTCAAGCCGGAAAAGTGTGCTTTCGCTAAGTCCTCTGTCTCCTATCTGGGGTTCATCTTATCCAGCGAGGGAATCGCCATGGATCCAAAGAAGGTCGAAGCTATACTAGGATGGCCCTCCCCTTCGTCGGTTAAGGAGATTCAAAGATTTTTGGGACTGGCCAACTTTTACCGGAAGTTTATTCCCGAATTCTCCAGACTCACCCTGCCTATCACCTCCTTACTGAAGAAAGCCTCCAGGCCATTTCAATGGTCCAGGGAAGCCGAAGAGAGTTTCATTTGCCTGAAAAGAAGGTTCTGTTCTGCCCCTATACTGAGACAGCCGGACCAACTGCTCCCCTTTATTCTTGAGACCGACGCCTCTGCGGGTGCGGTTGGCGCCGTTCTCCTACAATCAAATCAGGGCCAAGAACATCCCATCGCCTATTTCTCAAAGACCCTTAACCCTAGCCAACAAAACTACTCCGTTATAGAAAAGGAACTTTTAGCTATGAAACTGGCTTGTCTTGAATGGAGACATCTTCTCCAAGGAAGCTTACACCCGTTCCTGATACGGACTGATCACAAGAACCTACAGATCCTACGTCAACAAGAGTGCTATAACACCAGGCAAGCCCGATGGGCACATTTCTTTGCACAGTTCCATTTTCTCATAACATACATACCCGGTACCCAAAATCGGGTTGCTGACGCCTTATCCCGCAGAGATGAGACCTCTCAGGAATATGAGAAAGAACTCATGTTTCCCCATATCAAGATCATTTCCGCCGTATCGTCTTTTCTGGACGAAGTGAGGGAAAAATCTCTTTCCCCCGAAGAAACACTCTTGCAAGTGGGGAGGACTCCGGTGGATCTGAGGGACGGTCTGTACTTCTCTCGAGGAAGGCTCATTCTTCCTTCACAGGACCTCAGAATACAAGCTCTCCAGTGGTGTCACGACTCAAGGGTGGCCGGGCATCGAGGATTACAAGGGACCCTGGAATTACTGCAGAGATCCTTTTACTGGCCCGGTATGCGAGCCGATACTCGGGCATACATCCAGACCTGTCTTACCTGTATGCAAAACAAGCATTCCACTCGAAGTCCCCTTGGCCTGCTTCAACAAGACCCGATTCCATCAGGCCCCTGGAAGCACATATCTACAGATTTCATCGTAGACCTACCAAATTCCCAGGGCTGTACCTGTATCATGGTAACAGTAGACTCCTTCTCGAAGTTGGCTCATTTTTCCTCCTTACCCAGAATACCTTCGGCCTCCCTTATGGCAGAAGTCTTCTTGAAAGATATCTTCAGGCTACATGGTCTCCCCAAAAAGATTGTGTCTGACCGTGGGAGCCAATACACCTCAAAGTTCTGGACAGCCTTGTGCAGACTGTTGGGTATCGAAAGGGCTCTGTCTTCTGGGTTCCACCCACAGACCAACGGGCAGACAGAAAGGCTAAACGGTACCCTTGAGCAGTATTTGAGGTGTTTCATCAACCAACAACAGGACAACTGGGTGTCCCTCTTACCAACAGCTGAGTTTGCTTATAACAATTCAGTACACAGCGCACTGGGGATAAGCCCTTTATTTTGTACGTATGGGTACCATCCAAGATCCATAGTACCTACCTTCTGGACTGAGACTCCCATACCATCCTTGGAAAACTCTCTGTCTAGATTAAAGGAAGCCCATAACACCGCCAACCAAAGTCTTCTAAAGGCCAATCCCCGTAACAAACTACAAGCGGATAAACACCGGAGGCCGGTACCGGAGTGGAATAGAGGATCCAAGGTCATGCTATCCACCAAGTTTTTACCCCGCTGGGTACGCCCTTCTAAACTATCCCCCCGATTTATTGGTCCCTTCGATGTTCTATCCAGGATCAATCCAGTGGCTTATCGCCTCAGACTGCCTAAAAATCTTAGTCGCATACATCCGACCTTTCATGCCTCTCAATTATGTCCCTTCATATCAGGGAACAGGAAACAGAATACCCCCAGACTCCCCACTTTGTCTGCTCCCATCTCTGAGGAATATGAGGTCTCCCACATCCGGGATTCACGTTATCGCAGAGGTCGCCTCGAATATCTCATCCATTGGAAGGGCTATCCTTCCTCGGAAGATACCTGGGAACCTAGGATCCATGTACATGCTCCCCGCCTGTTACGTCAGTTTCAAAGATTACATCCCGGCAAGCCGGGGGGAACCCGACTTCGAGGGGGGGCATACTGTCACAACCGCAGGCTCCTGGCGTTTATGGAAGAGGTGGAAACATGGCGGTCGTCAGACTGTGCCGCCAGGTTGTACTCTCTAGCGCGGTTGGCGTTCTAGTCCTTTCCATCATGGCCGCCGCTGAGAGTACTTCTCGGTTCACGCTCGGCGGTTCGGCGCGTTGCAACTTCTGAATTCTTCTTCGTTGCTAGCGCTCCACAGTTCTCTCGCTTAGCGGAGTTCCGCTCCTGTCCTATTATTCTTCTGCTACCCTCTATTTCCGTGCTCTCCCTCTTACCGGTGCTCCTTCTCTCGGTGCACTTGTTTGCTCTCCTCCCATCTCTACACCTGCCTTTACTTGTATTAGTTTCTCTCTCTGGCCCCCCCTGATCTCTTTTCAGGGCCGTGCTCTACACATATTGCTACATCCTACCATCAGTTTTGCCGGTCTCCCATATTCCAGCTGGCTTTGGGTCTTCCTCTCGTTCCGCTTCATCGGATACCTACACTCCGAAGGGCTTTTTGTGCCGTAAGGCTTTTCCCCTTGCCGCATCTGTCTGTCGCGGGGGGGAGTCCCCGCGAATTCGTTCCCAAAGGGTTGCGGTGGCTTCCTCCCGAGGCCGACCCTATCTAACAAGGAGAGGAGGACTTTTACTCGTCGACCTCGTGGAAGGAAGTTGGACTTCTCGTCTTCATCAGGTGAGGAGGAAGGGGAATTGGAGGACTCTCAGGGTCCGAACCACATCACAGAAAACCCTGTTGATACGCCCACAGTGTCAGACATTGTTGATAGTGGGAGACAGCAAGCGTGGTTGGACGGACGGCGGCATGGGGTCCAGAATCATTGTCTCTTTGCTGGTTGGTGGATCTGGAGCGCTAGTCGAGTTGGCTCAGACGACTTTAGTGACTGCAGTGTGACAAGTCAGTGGCGCAGCCGATCGCAGTTCGAGGGCTCGACTCCCTCGGAAATGTCCTTAAAAGATGGATGCTGGTTAATGCTTGTTGTGGCTCTCCTCCTAGCTTCTGCACATGTCTCGTGTCATCCTTTTAAGGTGGACAGCCCAAAGCTGAGGAGTGTGTTTGCAGGCAACGGCCATGTCCTTTGTTTAGAGACTCTCTGGCACTTCCCTCCTAGGAAGCTTGCTGGCAGAACATAGCAGGGCATGCTGTGTGCTGGCTGGGTACTGATTCTGTAGCTGCTGGACGGGTGTTATGAGTTCGGTGTCTCTGTTTCTTGGAGATGTTTAGGGGAGGGATATTGCTTCCCTCTTGGAAATCCTGGCCTTCCTTCACTTGTAGAAGTTGTAAGGAAGAGTGTACCTTCAGCCAGGGTCCAACTGAGTCCTTCTTCTTACTCCTTGCGAAGTCGTCGGATGATCTGCTGAGGGTCTCAGTCCTCCTTTAAAGCCAAATGAGCCCTAGTGATTAGTGCAGGCTAAGCCTACCTTCATGAAGCAATCCTGGGTCCTCACCAACAATCTTCTGTTATGCGTGAGGTCATAACCAGAGTGCTTTGCAATGGGAAAGGTAGTGGATGACAACATGTACTGCTAAGTCCCACCCATCTTCCTGTCTGTTGTGGATCAAAGTGTCTTTCTGGTTAATGGAGCTCTCTTTGACTCCTGAAGTTTGTGGCAAAAACAGACTTTCTGTCTCCATCAATTCACATACATCTACCTTCTGAAGGGAGGTCTCCCTGCAGGGGTTGCCTACTATAAACAGTTGTCCCCCATACATGCCATTCACTGCCCTTCATACAAAGGGGTGGGAGCTATTGCTTATCAAAGATGTGTTGGGGTTTTCTGTCCCCTTTTGTCAGTTCTGTGATCAGCCCTATCGTAGGCCTGTTTCAATTAATTCTCATCGGTATGCACTACCACCAGACAGAACTCCAATAGAACAGGGCAGATCACTGGATCCTTTTGATTTTTTTAAAAATTAGGCTGGCTATGGCCGGAGGAAGGTGTTGCTTTCCCCCTTCCTGAGATACTTTGATTTACCCGTGTCTGTCACATTCCAGCTAAATGTTACGGTAAGGACTATGCCTGTAGGCTGTGTCCCCCTAGACTACACATGACTATGGATTAGCCCCAGGCATTTTCTGAGGTTGATCTCCCATAATTCATTTTCATTACAAAACTTCAAAAAAGCCAGACGAGCACACACCCCGTGCGGATGGTCAAATTCCTCACAACCCAGTAAACAGATTTCCTTTTTTGACTACTCCACAATGCTGTCAGTCTTGCGAATTGGCTTGTACACGCTTTAAAATACCTTCTGCCTTAAGAAACCCATCTTTATTATCGAGGTGTTTTGTGAGATTTTCAGCATCCCGTGTTGGCAGACCACGTACCGCTGTACCATAAATTGGTCGATTCTATGAAAACAATTTGAGTCGTATTAGTAGGACCAGCTTGAGAACCTCTCATCCAACACATAACCACATATCAACCATATCAATAACCAGGTTATCATCACATTCAAGTCGTGAATATATAACTGGCTGCACATTTCCTTATATTTTCTTTCCTGCATGCCAATTTCTAATCACAGTTAAACGTGTATCCCAGCTGGCACAACCTTTATTTCTTCACCTCACCTCATGAGTTTTCCCCCACTACGTTACTTATTCACTGGCTTGTCCTCCATTCCTATCACCTAATCTTCCCCCAACACCATATCCAGACACCAAGGTCTGAAGATACCCTAGCAGGATCCCAATGCACCACTTCTCGGAAAAGGTCCGGCGCCATAAAACCACTATGGTGGTGATGGGCAGTTTATAAATATTAACATAAGGGTCTACATCAGAATACTTTTTAGTAGGGTAAATGCTTATCTTGCAAGGGTGGCCCTAAGTGGTATTTTGCTGGTTTTGTTTGTCGACATTTTTTTTTTGTTGCTTAGTTTAAATATTTTTGGGGGGGTTTTTTTGTTGTTTTTTTTCATTTCAGCCTACAATGGTACTTGGGGGCATTTGATCATTTGCTAATGTTTTCCTGTTGTGCTCTGATAGGGAGATCACCCGGTGGGCCACAGAATGCTGCATTTGAAATGACCCATTTCCCTCTAGTCCACAGCATGCACCTAACATGTGAACAAGAAACAAGTAAAACATGCATTGACAAAGTCAACAGTTTTGGTTTTTGTGTTGAGCTCAATGTGCATTTGCCAGGTACTATCATTATTGTCTGGGAAATTATGTGAGCACCTGGGCATATGATGAAAGTGCCAGGCAAACGCCTACGTATTGCCTGTACAAGAGCTACAGCTGTTGAATTTGCCAATGCTTGTTTTCACTTCGTGTCCTGATAAGCAGTTAGTGAAATCAAAATGATTGCCCTATTGATCCAGTCCCATAACCTGCCAATGTTGAGCCAGTATACATGCCTGTTACACCCGTTTGACACCAAATTAGTTCCAAAAGGCGAAAAATTCATATGATCCATGTTTACCCATACACCAAATACAGAGAGCCAATCATGCACCCATTAAGCTGCTTCTAAGCGCTGAGGTTGCACACAGCCCAACGGTTGTTGAAAACCAGTCCACTTTATCAAAATTAAATCAAATGCAAATTCCACAAAACAAAGAAATAAAAATACCTAAACTTATTGACGCCCCAATATCAGGTCCATTTGTGGGGTGATTGAGGAGTAGAGGCCTTCAGCTAGTCTGAAAAAGAATTAATGATTTGTTCCAAAACCTGTAATGTGCAAAAGTTAAGATCTGAAAGACCCACAGGGATTTTGGACTATAGATGTATGGGATGTATAAAGCAGAAAACTATCTAGAAAGCAAAGCCACACAAGTTCCACCTGCCTCATTTATATTGGTTGTGGTCCTTGCTCCAGGCTTGGGGCTACCGTAGTAAAACAAAAAGAGACAATGATGTGGGATCATTCCCCTATCCCTCTTCAAGGGTCCCCAGCAGAAAGCGCACAGTGTTCCGCATGACTAGATGGCTGTGCCGAGTGTGCAGTTTCCCCATTCCTGCTTTTATCCCACAGCAAAAACCTATAGTCACTGCTTGGCCTATTCCTAGATTCTGGTCAGAAGGTAGTAGGCCATTTTGTGCTGATTTGCTCCCTCCTAAATTTTAAAGCTTAGGAGGGTGCAGTAGCATGTGTCTGCAGAGCTCACATCAACCCTGGTGGAAACTCATATATGGCCCGCCGATAGTACACCTTGATCCATTTGCCCTAACATATAATATGAAATACAGATGGGCCAAAGATAATGATCACCAGATGGTGGCTTTTAGACTAGAGAGGCGTTGTAGAAGCATGCGGGGTAGGTGAATATAACCATAACAGTGACAGAATATAGCTAACTTAATTAAGTTATGTTCTGTCACTGGTATGATTATATTGGCTTGGCGCCTGATGAGTGGCAAGAATGACGGCCATTAGGTGCCCGGAAAGGCCATTGTGATGGCTCAGAGTGAAGCAAGGGCCCTTTAGGAAGGATGTGGGGGGCCTAATGACGGCCCCCTTCCCCCACCTCCCCTCAACCGAGATGGTAAAGCTTTTAACACCCATAGTGGGGATCTGGAGAGCTGCAAAACGGGAATTGAGGCAGTGGCTATTTTGAAAGAGCAAAAGCACACTTTGCCTCGCCTCGGTAAATTTGGTAAATGAGGCAGCACAGTGAAGAGGGAGAGGTTGGAAGTGCATCAAAGGAGAAGCGACTGGAGGAGGAGGATGTGCGCCAGAGCACCATGCCAGGAAGCACCTGGGGCAGGCAATGTGGGATGTTGAGAAGCAACCAAGGATCCCTGGTGAGCCGGACGATTCCTGAGCAGCCCAGAGGTTGAAATACTTGAGGGCAAGAGGGCATGGTCCAGCTGAATGGGATCTGGACATTCTGGGAATCTGCCAGCAAAGAGTGCCTGTAAATCCTGGTTCAAGACTAGCTAGCCGTTAAGATGGATTTCTAAACTCTGACCTGGTGGGCAGATGTTTAGGAGGCCACCCTCGATTTAGTTAAATAGGGGAAACTTCTGGACAAGCCAGAGCAATCTAGGTACCTTGGCAGGCGGTCAAGACTTAAGTCTCGGGAGGGGTGAGAGTGATCGAAGCCCACACAGTAACGAACCACAAATTACATTATGAAAAATATCTATACATTTGTCAGCCGGATCAATAGACACATGTACACTTTAGTTATATCAAACGGGTACCACACAAAATCCTTATATTAAATAACATATACATATATTACATTTTCTAATGCGCCACAGAAGTAAAACGCATCCACAACCTGTGAGTTAACACACTAGGAACATTAGGCAATTCTTCAGAGTCGTTCCCTAACTTTCGAGTCCAGCCCTAGGAAGAGGGAATCCTTGTACTGAACAGTACAGTTGTGTGTAAAAACACACAATCGTGCAAGCAGTGTAAAAAGCAGGTCTTATTGGGAGGGCTGTAGCAAGTCAGGAAGGGGCTTGAGGCGATGAAGAATTGGTTCCCACTATTCAAGTGTTGTCTGCCCTTGAAGGAAGAGCAGTTTTCAAAAGGTGAGAATGGCTGAGGAGCATAGGCTATCCCTGCCAAGATAGAGTACCTTTTAAGGGATATTTGTTTGTAAAAGTGATTGGTTGTGATGCAAGTACTAAACAACACTCTGAACTGTCTGGACAAAACTTTGCCAGTTTAGTCGAGGTCGCTAGAAGGCTCTCAGCGGCTTAGGGATAGAACGATCGTTTGTGACTGGACAGTTGCCTTTTCTCAGCTTCTGGAGGAGATATGAAGAAAATTCCAGTGCAGCAGGCTTCAGGGCACAGGAGAGCAGAACAGTAAGGCACCTACAGTGACCGTCACCAACAGGTAGTGACGCAGGAATCACAGATGTGGGCAGCATTATACAATCTCCTAATTCGGAACCCAGAGGAGCTATGCCTGTAATATTTGGCAGGAGAATGTACAGGACCACAAGCAAGCAAGGTCCCAAGTCTCGGGTTTACAAACAAGACGGCAGCAGTTCTGCGGGATACCCTGTGGCAGAGCTGGACAGTTCACTAGATGGCCCAGGAACACTTCCGAAGGGGATCGTTCGGTAGGTAAGCAGGGGGCGCCTAGAGTAGTTGGTCCCACTATTCCAAAGGGGTCAAGCGCCTTGCAGGTCTTCTTGATCGAAGAGGAAAGCAGGGGTCTGACGGGACAGCAGAGGACGAAGGATGCCAAAACGTTCCAAAGCGTCTCCGGTGGTTTCACAAGTCTGTTTCTTTGTGCAGGAGGCTTGGCTCTTTCTGTAGTTCAGTGAGAACTCGGGAAATTGACCTGGAATGGATGCATAGCCCCCTTTCTCTTATCCAAGGTTAGCTTTGCGCCAAAATCGAGGGCTACAATCGAAGATCTGCTCTCATGCAGGCATCCCAGTCGTGGTCCATTCATGGTCCACGGTGGTCTCAGTCATTCAGGCATGCCAGATATCCTGGCAACGGTAGTGTGGATTGGGACCAGACAGTCCCAACCCGCTTCACACATGACTGGCATAAGCCCGCAAAAGAGATCGGTTTTCTCGGGAGGCTGCATTCCCAAATGAAGAAAACTCAGGTTACTCGACCTGGGTGAAGGCAAAGGACAAAAATGTCCATGGGACAGAACAAAAGACTTTGTGGCTTAGCCTTTTTCGGACCTGGCCACAATCTTAAACCAAACAAGTAAATGCGTAACAAGAAGTAAAACATTATGAAAAGGAACTGCTGTTGCCAGTTCATCCCAGGCACACTCGTACAATCACCAAAAAATCCTTTGAGTGTTTCTAGAGCCATAAAACGAGAAGGACCCCAGTGCACGGTACTGGAATGTAGATTGTGCACTGTTAAAAAGTTAGCAAGAAATGGCAACATAGTCAAAGACTAAGGGAAACATAGTTTCCCAGTACTGACAGTCTGAACGACGTGTCGGTTTCCCCATAACAAGTGAGCAAAAGCCCAGGGGAGCATAGCTGAAGGCTCCACTGGTAAAAGTTGAGGATAGGATAGCCAACCAAAAGCAAAAAGTCTGGTGGGTCCAAAAGTGGAGGGAAAATTACACATAAAGGAAATCTTTCCGAACATAAACAAGACATAACCAGAAGACTTTTTAAAAACACTGGCTTCAGGTTTGTGAAGGATAAATCCTTTTTAGCTAATGCCCGTTCAAGGTCCATTTTAAATGATTGTCTTCCAGGTACTTACTAGAAATTCATCCCACTGCCAAAATGGCTAGTTGTGTACTGCTCCCACATGAGAAATCTAAACTGCTGAACTGGTTCAAATGTATTCTCGTGGTGTTCTGGCTTGAATGTCATGTGATGTGAATTCTCTTTTACAGGCTGCCTGGGAGCGGATACTCACGAATGTACAGACGGTGGAGGACTCCACTGACTTCTTCAAAGCCGGAGCTGCGTCCATGGATGTTGTCAGGTAACATACGTTTCTTTTGGGAGCCTGCTGGGATTCTCGTTTTACAGAACAGGGCACAAATCGCCATTTTGTGGATGAATGGACATCCTTCGACTAGACGATTGACCGGCCCAGTAAAGTGTGGAATGGACCAAGTATTGGTATATTCTAGGTACAGCTTTGGTTTAGAATAGCTCTCGCATGAATGCTAATTCAGGGTTGCTAGGAAGAGGGGAGGGAAAGGTGAACATTAAAGTATGTGTTTCCATAGAGAGGAAGCAATGCCCTTGCAACTGTTTGGACCTAATATATATATATTTATTTCATTAAAGTTTTTCAGAACTTTACAAAGTCAACTTCATAGTAATGGGGAGGTGTAGAGAGTATTTTTCGAGTTACATTCTTCTAATCATTGTATTGCACTCTTGTTGCGCATACATATTTTCTGATATTCTTGACATGTTTCCTTCAGAGCATAGCGTTATTCTGATTAGTATAGGGAAAAAATATTTGAATCTACCAAGGCGATGTCTTGAAGCTATTCCAAGTAGGAGCATAGGTTGAGTTGGTGGGAGGAGGACATCAACCTTTGAGGTTTTCAAGGTCTGGCAAAAAATAAGGTGTATCAAAATGTTTCTGATCAGTAGGCTAACATGGTACCAAAGTCAGGAAGCAGGATGTACAGCAAGCTTGTGTTACTTGTAGGAATAAAAAGAGGAACAGGCATTAATTTGATATGCTTGGCAGCTAGAACCAAGTTTACAGCTCAGAAGGCCATGATGACTTAATGCCCTCTATAATATGGACTAAGGAATCTTGAACCCTGCAGTTTGCAACTGAGGAAAAGGTAGATGATGCTCCCATTAGTCAGTCTGTACTGTAATTCCAGAACGGGACACTCCTGCCCACCTAAAAACCAGCCGAACTTAGACTGCACCATCCATCCCTTGGTACACCCCTGAGCTCTCCTCCAACAAACGGTCCTTCAGAGCCCTACAGAAATAGTGGTACAAAAACCGTAACCCGGAAAACCTCACCAACCTCATTGCAGCCGCCTCTAACAGGAGCAGATCCCTCTTTGTTAATGTTAAAGGTATTTGTACCGTGCACTGTCACCACCGGAGTGGTCCCCAGGCGCTCTGGTGGATCTGAAAAGGGCAGGAGTGGGGAGCAGTTAGTAAAGTGTAGTGGGAATAAGAAATTGAGAGTTTTGATTTCCTGTTGGCAACTTAAGTTCGGTTTGCACCGTTCGCTGAGCTGAAGTGCTGTTTTCGGGTCGGTGCGACTTCCCTGTGTGCTGTTGTGCTGAGTTATGTGTTGTTTGTCTATTGTTGCAGCGTGGTGAACTACGTGCGGATTGCTGTGTCAAAAAGCGGTTGTATGAGTTTTTGTAGGAGAACTGTATGAGAAAAGTTGAGGTTTTAGAGTTGGATTAGCAGGTTTTTTCTTAATGCTTTACCTTTGGCTCTGCCTTTCTGCACTCGACATCTATGATTATCCTGTGTGTTTGGTATTCTATTTTGTCCGCCTAGTTGGCAGAAACATTTAGGAGTGGCAGCTTTCCTCTGTGTTACTCTGGTGGTATGTGTTATCTGGCTGATGCAGGCGTGTTCCTCAGCCCTTGGTTGGCGATGTTTGGGTTAGAGGGTTCTAGGTACTCCCTGCCTGTTCCGTGTGGGGTTCTTCCCTACCTAGATTTCCTCCGTGGACCAGTTGTATGTGGACATGGGTGGTTGGGGCGTCCTCCCCCACCCCCCCGCCCTCCAGTTATGGAAGATTATGTTAGGGGTCATGGGTTACTCCTTGGGATTTTTGTTTCCCGCTGGGTTTCCTAGTAGTTTCCTTCCAGATCCAGAGTAAAGGGCCAACTTTTGAGTAGTTTTCTGAATTCAAGAGGCTCCCTTGTGTTGCATATGTTTTTTGGTCGGTCGTTCCTGGTTAAAGCTGCCAGGTGAGAGAAAGATCATCCTCCAAATGTTCTTTTATTGTATGGTTTTGGGTCTAAGCGAATGTCGTTGCTTGATTTGAGTGGTCCTGTGGGATGGTAGACGGTTATTTTCTCATTTAGGAACTCTGCTCCTTGGCCGTGGATTGTCTTTGAAGTAGTTAAGCATTGTACCAAACCCTCAACCTAACGCGAGGGACCAGCAACCCAGAAAAAATCTGACAGAATCAACACATTTTTTTATTGAAAAATTAGACAAAATCCAAGAATATGTTGAGCGGATTGCCTCGGAACTACAAAAGTAGGCAGGCCACATGCCCCGGTGTTACACAGTGATTTTCTGCAAAGTTGAGCATCCAGAACCCCCAGGAGATCCATCAAGTGTCTGGGTAGGGAGCCCCAGAGGTCCAAAGAAGTTTCGGATCCCCCGGTGAGCAAGGCAACGGGCGGCCGGGGCCCACAGTGATGGGTAGAGGTGCCGTGGAGCAGGAAGACTGCCCGTGGTGGAAAGGGGCCCTCTACAACGACGGCGAGCGGGCCCGGCAGCAAGCACGAGTCCCTGCAGTGGTCCCATAGTACAGACTGAACTCCGTCTGGAAGTGCTTAGCAGAGGAGGGGCAAGACCAGAGTATCTGGATTGCAGACGAGGACTGGCTGGGGGAGACCCGAGACCGCAGTGGAGCTTTGTGGCGAAGACTGCAATTATTGTGATCTGCCGGATGACGGGAGGCCTTGGGAAGCTGAGGAAGGCTGCCCCGGTGTGTTGTGCAGGCTGATGTGAGGAGCCGAGGGACTCAGCGCAGCGACTCCTGAAGAATATCAACAGAAGTCCGAGCCCAGTGCGGTGGTGCAAGGGAGGTCTCTTGCCCAGAAGTGAGAGGGGCCAAGGTACAGTAGGGGCTGCAATGGGGTGCCATTCCCCAGGAACATTGAGACCCTGGACCTGGTGGGGCTAGAGGAAGAGGGGAATCCCCTACCAGTAACAGACTGAGCAGGAATATTGATACTGTGAGTGGCAGCCGGCACCCCCAGTAGACCATCCCGGAGGCATAGCTCGACCCCAGGCCCAAGAGAGTCAAAGACAATAGGAGGGAAGCCTGTGCCACAGGGGGGCCTACAAAGGTGTGTGCTCAATGCATGGAGGTGCTCGAGGGCGCTGCAGAGAGTGTGGAGGTGGATTAGAGGTCACCCATCGGACCCCAGGAGGAAATAAAGAGCAGAGTTGCCCCCTGGAAACAACGGTGAGGGGAACTCCCCCGGTGATCACACAGTTGTGGGGGAAGGAAAGACCAGTGGCGAGTAGAGACCTGCGGGGGCCACACCACAAGCAGTGTCCTACAGAGGTGGGCTGCTTCTGGGGGCGGCCGATACACCCACGAAGTTCCGAGGAGGGAAGGCTGGTAAAGGGCACGCCAGGTGCCTACAAGATCTGGAGGTGCACCCATGGACACAAGAGAGATCGCATCTGAATGAGTGGGATAGGAAACCTCGCACAGTACCGATATCAGGACAGTAAGGCGATGGCGGCATCAAATGGTGAAGGAGTACCTCACCCATGCATGGCTGAGATCGGCATCATCAAATCTGATATCCATGCCATTCTGGTGGCGATTAGGGGAATGCGGACAGATATAGAAGAAAGTATCAGACCTCTCAGCAAGGATGGTAACAATGGAAGACGGAGTAGAAGGAGTGGAGGTGAATCGGGCCTCGAGGGGATCGCAGAAGTACAAACAGACACACTTACAGGAACAAGAGAGAAGGGACGAGGAGCTATGTCTTAAGATAGATAACGAAAACCGAGAGAGACGTAATAACCTCCGGTGTATTTGGACTGCAGAAGTGGAGGAGGAATCCCTCTGCGGCCTGGAACGCAAAATACAAGAAATAATACAAATGATCCTGTGGTCCAAGGAAGGTGAAAAGGTAATCATTGACAAGTGCACCGAGCCAGAGAAGGAAGCAGAGGGCTGCGAACTGCCCTGGCCTGAATGCACTATTAAGGTAACCATTTGAAGATACTCGCAATGGCACGGTGCCTTGGAGACATTGAATAGGAGGGCTCTAGGGTGGGCGTCTTCCAGGTCCTGTCGGCCCACACTCTGTTGAGGCGTAAGAAGTGCTCCCCCTATCTAAATGGCTCCAGGAGAAGGGAGTGAGGTACAGATCGGGGTACCCCTTTGCGCTGGTGTTTGAATGGGAGGGGGAAAAATGTCACCTGGTCACGGAGGAGGTGAGACACTTCACGGAGGACCTTGTGGGGCCTCTGAAGGAATCAATCAGCAGACAGTATCTGCTTCAAAGTAAATGTCCTTTATTCAGGTTGAAAACAAAAGAAAAGTATTGGCTCACCATGGAACGAGAGCATTCAAACGTTTGTGGGAGGCCGGACTAGAGGTCGGAATATGGATGTTCCCTTTTAGCTTTCAGGAGCTGCAGCTCAATATGCCCTGTGGAATACTTCTCCCCAACGCTCTGCTTCTCTCTCGCTCTGATGATCCAAGAAAAAGGGAAAGAACACGCATTAGGGGTCCTGTTATCCGATGACCCCACTCAGGCCTCTAGCCAATCAGTTCGGTTCACGGACGCGAGGAACGCACGTCGTTCCAGCTGTCTCCGTCCCTCCCCATACCAGTGCGTCCAGCAACACCATCCAAGCTCAGCCCACTCTGGAGGGCCACCCGATCCCAACAGTTGCAGGTACAGCTGCATTGACTCCATGCGGTTCGACCCCCGCCCCCTCACTAACCCATAAATAAGCACTAGCCACATCTCTGCTAGGTTGGGTGTGTGTCGTGGGCCAGGGTCCATGGGTCACAGGGAAAGTGGATATTCGCAGGGTAGTCAGCGTCAACAGGAGGTTACGGGGGCTGGACCAGGGGTATAGCCGACGCAACCCCACAGGGCCATGGAGTGGAGGCTCCTGAGAAGAGCATGGGAAGTGTAGGAGCAGGAATCTCGAGGTGAGCCCAGAGGCCTGAATCGAGCTTCGGGGAGGTGCAGGGTGCTTGGGGCCTGGAAGTTCAAGAAGTTGAATCACCCGATAAGAGTACCTGTGAAAGGGGTTTGGGGACCTCTTTGGTAGTCCCTGTTATGCATGCTGTCTTTGTCATGATGCCTACCTCCAAGGAGCCAGGTCCGACCCAGCAACCCCAGAGCCAGGCATCATTTCCCCCAGGGAAGTGCCAGCGGGCCCAAGCTGGGGCTCTTTGGACACAGTCCTGGCGCCTTAGGCGCCAGGCTCATAAAGCTAGACATGTGTTCAAGTGTTTTAAGGTGCACTTACCTGATGCAGACCATGCTGCTACATCCAGGCCCTCTTGAGGCCTGAATGGAACTACTTTACCTGTGGACCTACTTTCCCCTGGGTGTGGTCGGGGAAGGATACATACCTGATCGGTGGAAGGATACATACCTGGAACTTCTTCCAAAGCTATTTAAACCACGCCCGATCAGCAACTCACGCTTCGCGTTGTTCTGCTCCTCGCAGCTGGACGCTCACCGTGTCAGCTCCTGCATCTGGACTTCAGCCACGCCTGTCAGCATCATGGGTCACCTGCTAAGAGAGAATTGGAGAGAAAGAAGACCTTACCTGCTAAAGCTGCATCATGGAGACTTCACACAGACGATCCTGAAAGGGAAGACATCATTTTAAAAGCATTTCGCTTTGATCGCTGCAGCGCTGCATTTCACTCACCTTTCCTGGGCACCTCCATCTTCAGCAGCGATCATCCGGATCCGCAGCCACTTCCCAGAGCCTAGAGAGAAAAAGACAAGAACACAAGGTGAGAGAAGGAAGGGAATAGGAAAAGCTCAGTTTCCTTCTAAGACTTACCTGTTGGGTCATTCCCATTTCATTTCGGGTCCTGCCGCTTCCTGGCATTCCGGACCCCGGCCCCTATGGGGAAAAAAGACAAAGACATTGAATGAGCGAATGCAAAGACATTACCCGAACGCTCATCCAGAATTTACCTGTCATTTACTGGAACTGCACGTTTCAATTCGGGTCGGCGCCATATCTCCGGCATTCCGAACCCCGGCCCCTAAGGGGAAAAAGACATAAGCGTTAGCGCTTGCTGCAATAAGACTATGAACATTATTATTAAGCTTGAACTTTTGAACTTGCTCCAGAACTCTTACAGCGCCTTACCTGAATAGTCCAGCTTATTTGAACTCCCATCAAACCTCAATCCAGTGAAGTAACTGGGTTTCAACTGCATCAGAAGCAGGATGGAGAACTCATCCTTCCAGACCCTAAGGTGAGACTTCATGGGGAATCGAGGAAGGGTATCGTGGAGGGTTGGAAGGGAGTGGGAGGCTTGAGCATTATTCCGTCAGTAGGTAATACTCCCTTTTTACGCACAGGGGAATATTCCTGCGAGCCAGTGAGTCCATCTTCAGAGTCCTGCGCTTCACCATAGAAGAAGCATCAGCACTCGAAGCCAGACCTGCGCCTCCGTGGGAATCAGGTGAGCGTGACAGTCTTTGGCCTTGACTGGGCTCCAAGGATCCCCCTGACTTGGTTGTTTAAAGGGGGAGAAACCACGCTGTTGTGTTGGGGGCAGTTGTGAGGTAGGGGGTGGATCCCTCCGGTGTTCGCATGTTGTTTATCTGGTTGGATAAGAGAAGCGGTGTGGGCAGGAGGCCCGGGGCAGTTGATTGGGTGCTGTGGGGTGTGATTTTGTTACAATGTCAGAAGGGGGGCGAGAGGTGCAGTGGAGGAAGGCGAGGGGTTAGAGGGCAGGGATGAGATCATGGTGGTTCGACAGATGTGATCACAAAGATGAGGACACATGGTTGGATGACTCAGATAGAGATTGAGAGGAGGGGAGGAGGGGGAAAGGCAGGAGAGAGGAGGGGAAAGGGGGAATGGGTGTGTGAAAGTCAGGGAAGGAAGGGCAGGGAGTCTGAGGTAAGCTATCTACTCTGAAGGACTGTGTGGGGGATGAATCATCTCAAGTTAAGGTGCAAGAAAGAACACAAAGAATGTCAAGTATTAATTCATTTAGAACATTTAAAAACTGCAAAATGGACCAGATCGTGGTCTCCTGTCACGTGAGCCAAAAATGGAAATAGAGTTTGAACTCGGAGATCCAGACACAATAGCGAGTGCCCTCACTCCCTTGCATTCCCAAAGAAGAAAATACTCTCCAAGGCCAAGTACAAAGACAGTTTCATGGCAGAAGGCATGGGTGATGAGAGATGCTAGGCTAATTAGGCGGTGAGGTAGCTTCATGTATTATCTCCCTGCACCTGGGTCTGGGCTTACGTGCTACTAAATTAACCAAACGTTCCAGACATGGCACACTCGTACCAACCAATTGTATTAGTCTGTATATCAAAGGACCTTATAGCTTGTAAGACCAATGAGAAACTGTGTATCTAATGTTTCTGAAATTACATGTTTTAAGAGGTAGGAAAAAGCTGTCGACCTGATATCGGACAGCCAGTAACAATCCTGGCACTTATATAAGTGCATATCTTACTGTATCTTATGATTGTAATCATACTGTCAATCTTTACTGTACTATGCCTCTTTACAAATCATTAATGTGTAATTCTATGTGTGACTAACTACGACATAAGAATGTTTTGTACTCATTTTGTCACTATGCTTTGATACTGAATGTAACCAGATGCGCCCAGATACCTACGGGTTTAGCGCGCTATATAAATAAATATCTAGATCTTTCCCTTAACCAATCCCGACCCTTGATATGTTTTTCACTATTGCCACATAGTTGGACGTCACTCTGACACATTATTGAGCATGTGCATTTTATTTTTTTGTGGTGATCATTGACAGACTGAGCGTACGTCCGTTGATGTTAGTTGTAAACTGCCTGTTTTAGATCACTGTTGATAAAACAGTAACTTGCCATCTTCTTGAGTTGGTCCGGTTATTTGGACTCTGGTGTAATTACATTAATTTTATATGCACGTTCCAAAGGGCCATAAGCTCACCTGGTTCCATCATTCCAATTTAGGACTACTACTCCTTTTGAATGCCTGGTTCTCTCTCTCTCTCACACTCTCTCTCACTCTATTTGACCCTGTCATGAGGATCTGCTTGAAGCCCAAATCCAAGTGCAACGCTTAAACGCAAGTGTAGGGTGGCTTAGAGGAAGTGGAGGGCAACAGGTACACCCTCGGACAAACTGGCCTATCGCCTCCTCAGAAGGCAATACAGACTATGTCCATGCTAAGAAGAGGGCACATATCCAAGCCCCTTTCTCTGCAGCATCTAATAACTCAGCTGAATGTTTTTAAAATCTGCAAGGAGCTGGCCAATCCTGCTGCAGTCTCTACTTCTCCTGTTGCCTCCCAGGCCCTCTGCATGGCCCTGCCTTCTCATTTCATCAGTAAAACTCCCAACATCCTGTCTACCCTCTCCTTCTTCCTCCTCATTTGCAGACCCCCTGTGGGCCACCTCTCCTCCTCCTTTCTTCTGTTCACCCTTGACAACGTTTCTAGACGAGTCCGAACTATGAATGTCTCGTCAAAACAGGTTCTTCCCTGTTTTTCCGAAATCCATCAAGGACCACATTGACACCCTTGCCCCCCCAAGCCTTGGCCGATTTCTGCAACCACTCTTTTGCCACTGGAACCTTCCCTCTGGAAAAACTCCCTTGTGCACCCCCTTCTTAAGAAACCCTCTGCGAGCCCTCCTGTCTGTCCAACTAGAGTTCTATCTCCATTACTCCTTTCCTGGGCAAACTCTTGGAAAAGCTGGCCATCTCCCAGCTTAACCTTCACACTGAATCTGTTGGTTGTCTCCACGACCATCAGTCTGGCTTCAGAGCAGCCAGAAGCACGGAAACTGCTCTCCTGAACATCCATGAAGACCTGCTCTTAAACCTCGATTCTAAACTTCCTTCTGTCCTCATTCTTCTCAATCTTTCTTCTACTTTAGAAACTGTCAACCATGCCATCCTGCTAAATAGCTTCGTGATAGCCTGGGTATCACTGGTCAGACCCTGGCCTGGCAGACCTCCTTTCTCACTGTCCGACTCTCCAAGGTCCAACTGGGATCCTTCCTCTCTTCTATCTCTCGCACTGCCTGTGGTGTTCCGCAGGGGTCTAATCTTTCTCCCTGGCTGATCAACCAATACCTGGCACCTCTTGCCCACCACACAGGATGAGGATCAGTTGCTTTTCCAAGCAAAGATTTGGTGGCAGATCTTTCTTCGGCTGGGGCCTCCCTCTGGAACAGCCTCCCTGCCTCTCTGAAACTTGAGCAAAACCATCTCCGGTTCCCGAAGCAACTCAAGACCTTTCTCTATGCTTCTGCCTTTTCTCTTCCTCTCCCTTGCTGATCTTCTGCCTGTTCCGCGCACTGGTTACCTGGTCACCCTCTGATTTTGGACCATGGTCCCTGCCTGTCTAGCTGCAATCCTGCACTACCTCTTGGCCCCCCTGCACTTGTGGTCTATATCTGAAACCCTACAGTCCCCTCTCTTTCATTTATCTGCCACACGCTAGCTGCAATCTTTGTTTTCGTTGACCTGCACTTCGACATCGAATACCCCCCAACCCCACCCTATGCATTTCCCCCTTCCCTGCTCTTGCATGATCTGAATGACACAAGGCCTAGTAAGATTGTTGTTTTGTCCTCCCTCCCCCCCTTGTCTTGTCGCGTCTAGTAACTCTTGTGTATAGGCGCGTTATAAATGCCATATCATATCATTCCATGGATCTGCCTTTTATGCTCACCTGGTCTCTGCAGAGACGTTGGAGCACGGTTGCAGCACTTCCAGGGGTGAGGTTGCTCGGGTCCGGCTTCGCCCTCTGCGCTTATGTGGTGACTGGTGGAAATAGGTGATACTGCTCGGGACTGCTCCTGCGTGGAGAACAGAGGGTGTGATTATGCCAGCTTGTGCGCCTGATCCCCTTCCAGACCCCTTCTCCCAAACCGTGATACTCATGGGATGTGATGTCCCTGGAAAGCTCACCTGTTGATTAGTTTTGGCGAGCACTCCGTCCTGCTGCTTCTGGCAGCAGCGCTTGTATGATCTGGACCGTGTTCCTTCACTGGTCCCTTGCACGTGGTAGTCCAGTCCTGCTGCGACTAAGCCACTATACTTCAGGTAAGTGTTCCTGTTTGCGTTTGTCTTTCTTCGTCTGTTTTTGTTGTATTGTAAAGTGTGTTGTCTTGTATTGGTGTCCGTTCGACTTTTGATGTTTGCTCTTTTGCTTTCTTCCCTTACAGGTGATCTTGCCGGCCCGGCAGAAGCTGCGGAGCTCGAGGCGAGAGACAGAGGGAATGAGGAATGAAGCTGCAGCGGTACAGTAGCTCGTACGTTGTTAACTAGGGGGCGCGCACGGTTCAAATGCGGCGCGGCCCTAGGACGGATGTTCTAAACTTGTCTTTCTTCTTCTTCGCAGGGTCCGAGTTCATGGATGCAGAGTGCAGTGCTGCGGCGTCAGGATCAAGATCACTGGATGTCAGCAGATGAAGCGATGAAGCACTGGTTTCCTGGAGGTGAGTATGCAGGAGAACACCTGGTTTCAAAGTTAAGTAAACTGGTCCAAGCGGCGGTGAGCGTCACGTTGCACGCAAGTGCACAGTAACGCGAAGCACCGGCCTTAAGGATGGAGCAGCTTATATAGCTGAGCTTCTGAAGCCACGCCCACCAGGTTCAGCCTGCCTGCCACACCCTGCCACATCCAATGAGTCAGCACATGAAGACCATGTCTAGGGAGTCACATCCGATAAGTCAGCACATGAGGATGTTCTCTGGAATAAAGGCTTTCAACTCCTGGAAAGTTATTGTAAAATAAAAGCATTCCTGCACTGAAATAAAGTAAAAGCAGTCTTGCACTGAAATAAAGTGTTCCTGCTCGCATCTCTATATGAGCCAAAGGCGCCAGGACTGAGTCCAGCCAGGGCCCCTGTGTTTATAGGTCCCAAAGGGGCGTAAGTGAGTCAAGTGACCCATTGCCCCCATCACTAGATGGTGTGGTTTTTGTGTTCTGGGGCCTGTGGCCATGGCACTGCCTTCCTATTGTCTAAACTGCTGGTGGCAGCGCATACTAATAGGAATTAATTAGAACTGGCCTGCGTCAGGCTTGATCGCAGAATGAACAAGAAGAAGGCAGGACTAACACCTCTTGGATATGCAGGGTCAACATGAACCTAGTTCCCACCACTCTGCATGAAGGACAGTGAATGGCATGCCTGGGTCAACTATTTACTGTAGGCGACCCTTGCAGAGCGGACCCCTTTCAGAGGGACGAATTATGTAATTTAAGGGAGACAGAAGTCTGTTATCACCACAAACTTCAAGGGAGAACTGCGCTTTGATCAATAGCCACAGAGGGCCCAGTTAACCAGAGAGACACTTTGGTCTACAACAGACAGGAAGATGGGTGGGACTTAGGAGTGCATATGGTCACCTCTTACCTTTCCTGTTGCAAAGCAACTCTGGCCCTGACCTCACGCATAACAAAAGATTTTTGATAGGACACAGGATTGGTTCATTAAAGTAGGCCTATCCTGCACCAATCACTGGGGCCCATTAAGCTTTAAAAGAGGGCTGAGCTCCTCACTTAGCAGATCATCCGTTGACTTCAAAAGGAGCACGGAGGACTCATTTGGACCCTGGTTGAAGGTACAGCATGCCTTAAAGCTTCCAGCAGTGAAGGTAGGGCAGGATTTTCAAGAGGGAAGCAAGATCACGCCCCTAAACATATCCCAGGGAACAGAGGGAGATACTGAAATCGGAAGACCCTTCCAGCAGCTTCAGAGGTACCCAGCCAGCACACAGCGTGCCCCACGAGGTTCCGCCAGCAAGCTTCCTTGGTGGGAAGTGCCAGAGAGTCTCTGAACAAAGGACAAGGCAGTTGTCTGCAAGCACTCTCCTCAGCTTTGGGCCGTTCACCTTAAATGATGGCACAAGCCCTGCAAAGAAGCTAGGAGGTGTGCCACAACAAGCATCAACCAGCGTCCATCTTCGTCCATCTTTTAAGGACATTTTCGAGGCAGTCAAGCCCTCAAAGTGCCACTCACTGCGCCACTGACTGTTGTCCTGCTGCAGTCACTAAAGCCGTCAGACGCCTCGAGCAGAGTTCCAGATCCGCCAACCAGCTCAGACAGCGATTCTTGACCCTGACCCGCCGTGTAGGCCAGACTGCACCATCCGTCCAGCCTCACTTGCTGAACTGCCTGCCGTCTAATACCCGCAGCTGTCTCCCATCTTGAACGCTGTTGAGCATTAGGATCATCTGAAGCACCAGGTACATTGTGGTTCTGTCCCCCTGGTCCTTCTCCGAAGGCCCCTAATGACATTTACGGCCCCGTTCTCCTTTGATGCTGAAACCAAATAACCTTGAACAGTTAAGACTGATTGCTTTACCAACTACCTTTGTGAAACTCTCTGTCCCCTGAGTTACTTTACAGTGTGGGTTGTATTTTGTAGTGCTAGAAATGCCTGTTGTAATAATAATAATAATAATAAAGTAGATCTTTTTAGGCCACCTTGACTGGACAGTCCCTTTTATCATTGGGTAATAATTGTATTTTCGCTCTGTTGCAACTAACCAACGATCCAAGCAGAGATGAGCCTGCCGTTCCGTCCACGTTACCAAAATTGGACAAGGCGGTTTATAATTTACTTGTTTCCAGTCTGTTTGGATCCCTTCTGGTGTACTAGAGGTATGTGGCTGAATGATGGTTTGAGAAACCGATATTCATGCCTCGACCACTATTGCCCCGGATGTTTTATCATCACACACGTTCTATCTCTATTGTCAACACCTCTGGCCAAGCTGTTCAATGCAATTGTGGGGGGTGGCACCATCCCGCCGACGTTCCTCAGGGCCTTAATAGCAGTAATCCTAAAGCCACGGAAGGACCCAGCCAACTGTGATTCATACCGACCTATCACCCTACTAACTGCAGATGCCAAGATTTCCGCCAGGGTGCTGGCGTCGTGCCTGGAGCAATGTCTCCCGCGACTGATAAATGGAGACCAAATGGGCTTCATCAAGCATAGGCAAGGGGCAGACAACATTCATAAGACATTGCACATCCTTAATGCACCCTTGGTGATGAAAGAGGGGGTCCCTGTTCCTGGCTTTGGATGCAGACAAAGCCTTCAACAGGGTGAGCTGGGCATTCATGGAGGAGGTACAAAGCACTGCATTCCAAACCGACGACTAGGGTGGTGGTGAATGGGGGTGCGTTGCATGCCTTCACCCTACAACGGGGCAGGAGGCAGGGGTGCCCACTCTCCCTGTCGCTTTATGCACAAGTGATGGAAGCATGGGCGAGAGGGTTGAGGAAGGATGAAGGAATGGGGAATTCTCTATAGGGGGATTAACACGTAAGGTCAGCCTCTTAGCGGACAACGCCTGGCTCTATATTACCAACCTGGCCCAATCAGTCCCTCGAATACTGGAGGGGTTGGCAAGGTACGGGGAGTTATCTGGCTTCAAGGTCAACCTAGTGAAATCACTGGAGCTTGCTTCCATTATGGGCAATGGTGCGGAAGGACATGGAGATGTGGGCGTGAATGTCAGGATTAAACTGCATTAAAATGGTGATACTGCCCAAGTTCCCTTTTTTGTTTCAGATGCTTCTGGTGAAGGTTCCCAAATCCTTCTTCAAGAAAGTAAAGCCTGCCCTAGTAAAATTTCTCTGGGTGGAGGCCAAACACAGGATTGTCTATTGGACACTGATACTCTGAAAGCATGAGGGGGGAGTGGGGTTCCCAGATCTTTTCACTTACTTCAGGGCCGCTCAGCATATTGGTAGATCACATGGACCTGCACACTGACAAACAGTGGGTGCTGCTGGACAATGTAATCCTGGCCCCAATATCCTTAGAAGAATGACTCTGGAGGCAAGTGCTATGTCACCCAGTTCTTGAAGTCCTGTGGCTTCTATGGAGGGAATGGGGGAGAACAGATGGCTGACCACGTGGCCTTCCCCCTTAAGCTGTATTTGGACCCTGCCCCTAAGGGACAGAATCGAGGAACCGCTGGTGTTTCAGCTTTGGTACAAGGCAAGGCTGATCCTGGGTGGTCAAATGTGGGTGGGGGGGGTCTTTCTCCCACTGGAAAGGTTGGAGGAGTGTTTGATGGTGGGTATGCAAGTGTGCTGGGACGAAATGAAGGCAGCAGTTTACTTTTCAAGTATTTTTAATTCGTTTTTATGGACCATACCGGGTTTACCGCTTTTGGCCCAATACTGTGGCCAGTGCCGAAAACGGCCATGCCACGAAATCTCCTTTGGCCATTTTTGTCCCTTTACCTTCACCGAGTTCGAGCGACTCGGGTATTCCTTATTTGGGTATGCAGCCTCCTGCAAAAACCACATCTTTCGCAGGCTCTTGCATGTCACGTGTGCTAATGCCCAGGAAGAGGGTTGGGACTGTCTGGTCCCAATCCACACTACTGCTGCCAGTATGTCTGGTAGGCCTGAATGACTGGGAAAAACATGAGCCACCACTGGCCCACACCTGGCGTGCATGCAAGAGAGCAGATCTTCCATTGGCTATCTGAGATTTGGGCGCAAAACCACTCTTGGATATGAGAAGGAGCTCTGCATCCATTCCAGGTCGATCAACTGAAGTTTACACTGAACTACAGAAGGAGCCAAGTATCCTTAACAAAAGAGCTGACTCGAGGAACCGCCGGAGACGTGATAGGAAGGTTTGTCACCCTGACCCCACTGTTGTCCCTTCGGACTCCTGATTTGCATTGTACCAAGAAGGCCTGCAAGGGCACTTCGCCCTTTTGGATTAGTGGGAACAACCACTCTCGGCACCCCCTGCTTACCCTCACAAAGAGCCCCTTCGGAAGTGTTCCTGGGCCATCCAGTGAACTGTCCAGCTTGAACCCGGAGTACTGCACAGGAAGGTTGAGACTCAAATTTGGGAATCGCTTACTTGTGGCCCTGGGCACTCTCCCATCAAAGCTTGTTGTCCTAGCTCCTCTGGGTTGCGATTTATGAGAGTGCACCATGCCGCAAGCATTTGCGGTCCCAGTGTTGCCCCGCGGTGGTGACTGTCACTGTAAGTGCCAGCAGACCTACCCCACCGTGTCCTTAGACATGCTGCACCAGAACTATCCTCCTTTCTTCGAGAGCAGAGAAAAGGCTACTGTGTCGCCACAGACGATCCTGTAACTGCAGGGGTGAAACCTACTAGCGAAGTGGAATAGACTGGTAAAGTTTGGTCCAGACTGTGTCGGGGTCAGTGAGTATTTTCATCACTTACTGGTGGCCCCCTGGCACATCCATCTGTTTTTACGCACGAGAATCCCTTAAAAGATACTCACCTTGGCTGGGTTAGCCTGTGCTCCCCAGCTATTCCCGAACTCTGAAAATTCTCTATCTGCAAGGGTAGACTCTCCTCAAGGAGTAGGACTTTATTCTTCATCGCCTTAACTCCCTTTCCTGAGCAGCTATAGTTCCCTGTAGAGAACATGCTTTTTGATTTACGCCCGACCGCGCGTTAATGCACTGCTGTACTTTGAGCGCAAGGCTCCTCACTGCTTAGGGCTGGACTACATAAGTTAGTTTTGACTATGAAGAATTGCCCACTCAGGCAGAAGCTGGCCGTAGGCCTTAGATCAACAGGCCCACCACACGTCTGTGATGACAGCTGTCCCCTGTGTCAGCGCCGCACTCCATCACCTTGGCACAGCCGTTGTTAGTCCCCAGATGAATGGACCCACTGGACCTGAAACAGAGGGAATCGTGTAAAGCTCTTTATGTCAACCGGTTGATATTTGCTATCTATCCAACCTAATGCATGCACATTTTTTCTTCAAACTGACTTACAGCTGCTATTCACTTTTGCTACCACATTTTGTTCAAACCCCACCAAACCTTCAGCATGACATTGCATTATACCCCCTTCCCATTGGCCACCATACCACACTGCTTGCTCTTTTTATCGTCATCAATGGTCTAGTATGACACCAGGGAATGCTATGCCCCTCCTTATTTATCCACTGTAATTATTTTTGTTCACTAATCTTTAGCTCCCCCCTTTTAGAGCCCTCGGTTATGTATTCAACTATCATGTGTTTTGTTTCTTTTCAGTCATCCTGTTAGTTGCACATAATTATCTACGTAGACGTTTTCCCCTTCATCTACCCATTGAACTGTAACATTTGCTCCTTGGAATAAACTCTTGTTTTACAGAGGAATAGGTGCATTAGACATCCTGCTTCCTCATAAGATACAGCCAAAGGCAGACGGAGCTTGGGTACCCCCATTACGTGTAGGATTAGTCAACAGACATAGCTTGTACCATTTGTCCTCTCTTTACCCACACGTAACATTTCATCATGCCAGGTGTTTCCAGATTATATATTTTGCCCTATTTCAGTGTCATGATGGGACCCCTCTTCATCAAATAAATGTCTTTTGCGTCTATTCAAACTCTCATTTGATTTTGTATCACTTTTTTCTTTAAATACCAGTCAAAACAAAAATATGAATCCTATACAAATGCATGTTTACATCCTTATACTCCAAAAAATAGAACACCTTTGCCGTTTATTTATAACAACATTGTTTTGAAAAACACTCTCTCCTTCCCCCTTTGTTAGTCTTTATTCTTATAGCTGAAAAAAAAGTATATGAAAGTTCAATGATGCTCCACATCATGTTGCGCTCTGCTCCTCTAAGTGGGAGGCAGTGGCCTTGTCTTTGTGCACGTCGGTTATGTGGACCCATCCGTGCAACCTTCGATCTTTACTGCGGTTGGTGTTGGGTAAGTCACTCTGAGGACCTGTGAAGTGTTCCTCCTTCCACTTTCTGACGTGATTATTTATGCATATCTTGTCTCCTGGATGGAGAAGTGCTTTGTCGGAAGCTCACCACCTTGCTTGCTTTCTTGCTCCGTCTTAACTCTTGGTCTTGCCTGTTGAGACATATATTTAAGCCTTGTTGTAAATTCTGTGAGATACGTATGGAATTCTCGCCCAGAATGTTGGAAGACGTGTTCACATCAGAGATTGTATGTGGTGGAGATATAGGCACATGTGTTCTCTGGCCTGTAACAATGACATGTGGAGTGAGATGATGATCTCCTCCAGGAGAAATTGCGCAAAGCAAAGAGTGTATGAGGTAAGCAGTGCAACCAAGACTTACCAAGCGTTTACGTTTGTTTTGCCAATGTTTTAGTAAACCATTCATCTTCTCAACCAAACCGTTGGCTTGTGGGTGATTAAACCATGCAAAGTTTGTGCGTGTTCCCCAGGAGGGCAGTGTAAGAAACTCGTGATGGCAACAGTAAAGACAGACACAAGTGATCACAGTTCAAGGTTGTTTATAACTGTATAGGTAGGTTAGAAACATGCCTAATCTAAACCTAAGTCTAAGATGGGAGCAACATTCAACCATCAAAAAATAAGGCAGTCCGATTGGCGTCTTGTCAAATAAAAAAACTTTACCAAAGAAAGCTATTGCCAATCCTTAAGCTAAATACAAGAATAAGTGTGGGATAATCTTCATAAGAAAGAAGGAATTGTTCACAAATAATAAGTCAGGATGCGGTAGTTGGGGTCTCCCATCCCTTCATTTTCAGCACAGGAGAGGGTAGTATTCTGGAGCACAGTACACGCTCGAGCTTTCCCAGCATAAGCCAACAGTTCCGCTGTCGGCAAGCAGGGCCTTCGGTGCTTAAGTCTCTTTTCTACAAAAAAGTCTCTTGCCTCAGAGGACTTAATGTCTTCCCAAAAATAATAAACAAAAGTTCCTTTCTGCTTGTATGATGGCTGATGCATTTTCACCCCTTGGATCTCCCACTTCCAGGCTCTAATTCACCTAATGTTCTTTGCAATCTCAGGACCTTCAATAGTTAAGTTTCTTGTTTCTGAGGGTCTGATCGGTTCATAATAAACAAAAGTTCTTTCCTGATTGTCCTGGAGGTGATGTCTCTTCACCCCTGGGTCCCCCTCTTCCATTTCAGACACCTTTTGAATATCAGCCTGCCTCTGTCGGGTTCTCTCTGACATGCATTCATAAGACATTCTCTGTTGCACCTTTCTCTGTCTTATCACAGGTCGGTGGGTGTTCACTTCTCACCCTTGGATGCCCCTCTTCCTGGCTCAGACCCTTCACAAATGCTTGCCTTCCCTTTTGTCGGATTCACTACGGTCCTTTTCTATTGGTGATGGGTTTCCACCTCTGGATCCCCCTCCTCCGGGCTCAGACCTCTCTCGATTGATGGCCTTCCTTCCATTGGGTTCACTACGGCTTTCAACACAATCTCCTCTGTGAGATTCACAACTCTTAATGTCTTTTTAAACAGTTCACTGTGGACATCCCTCTGCCGGGTTCATTCTTGTCAGCACACTGTATATTGGGACTGTCTATCGGCATCCCTCTTTTGTGTTCACTCTTGTCAGCTTTGTCAATCGTATACTTTCTCAACCAGTTCTTATGATGCTGGATTCACTTCCCTTAGCTTCCCAATCATCTGTTGGTCAAAGACCTTCGACTGTACAGAGGATTTTATTGGACCCATGTATGACCACTATGACCCCCTTCTTGCCTTTCCCAAGGCTTTCAGGTTATGGTAGTTCAACAATCGGCTAATCGCCCAGAGTTTCCTGAGTGAGCACCCATGTGGTGCCTGAATCCACTGTTGCTGGTCGACCGCCCCCCTTCCCCCTTCTGATATCAACAGTTTTGTACTCTTTCACAGTTCAATTAGCCTTTGCTATTTTCGTTCAACACAGTTCGGTTTCTTAT
Source organism: Ambystoma mexicanum (assembly GCF_040938575.1). NCBI lineage: Eukaryota > Metazoa > Chordata > Amphibia > Caudata > Ambystomatidae > Ambystoma > Ambystoma mexicanum. Next base: position 147,404,734 of record NC_090923.1, on the reverse strand, counting down.
CGGCTCGCCCCTCGATTCACCGGCTGTGATGAACCGCTTGGCTTTTCTTCTCTCTGAAGTGAAGGTTGGTACCACAGAGATAATCATCTCTCCCCACCTTGGTTATCAGCGGAGGAGGGCCCTGTGTGCTGTTGACATCTGCTGCAACACATGCTGGCTATTGTTTGCCTTACGATTCCTTCTCCAGAGGTTTCACGGGTCTTGGTCGGACAGGGCAAGGTTTCTTGTCTCTTTGTCGGTTTGCGCCTTCTTCCTCCTCCTCTTGAACTGCTGTGCTGAGTTAGCTCTCTCATTGTGCACTCTGCCTTGATTATATTGTGCTCTCAAACTCCACCTTTTATCCCTGTGGGGAGGGAAAGGGCCATCCGTTATGTGTGATTCTGGTCAATTGCCTGACTTTGCCTGACCCTTGTGTTAGGACATGTCAGGTAAATCGCTAGAGTGTTAGTCCATCATCCTTCATGATATGCGAAAGTGTTCGCGTCAAAAAAGGGGGGTAGAGTATATGCATATCCTACATGGTGAGAAGGGGAAACAGTGTCATAAGAAGGGGAATACCACGTCTCACACGTCAGTGTCCCACTTCCACTCCCCGAGGAGCCCCATCCATGTTGTCCTCCCTCACTGGTCCACCCCCAGGAACTGGATCCAATAGCGACGGCCGTGTCCTAGCCACCTGGATGACAGACACACAGGGAGTAGTCAGGGAGACTCCTTCGGTTTTCTCACAGCAGTGACTTCTTTAATCAAATGATTTGCAAAATGCTGACCATTGTCGGAGCTAATTTTGTCTGGGATCCCCTAACTCGGGAATACCTCCCTCACCAAGAAATCCGCCGCCGACTGGGCGTCATTATGGGCACAGGGACCAGCCTCACGCCAACGTGAAAATTGACACACCACAGTAAGCATGTATCTGTAAGAGGTACATTTCTCTTGCATGTTGACATAATTTATATACAAGTACCCGAATGGCCCCTCCGATCACAGTAATATTCCCTCTATTACTCTCAAAGTATGACCTGGCAGGAACTTTTCACAAATCATGTAACCATTTACAAATTCAGAAACATTTTCGTCTACGTTTGGCACAAACTAGTCCTCTTTTTCCCCTGCGGCCCCATGCACCCATTAGCTTCTTTGTTCTCTGGAGTCAAGGTTGGTATCACAGTAGCCAGCTTGCTTCTCTGCCTGCGTTATCAAAGTGGGAGGCCCCTGTGTACCATTGACATCTGCTGCTCCGCACGCCAGCTGCAGCTCCTGGTCTTATGCTTTCCCTTTTTGGAGGCTTTGTGGGTCTCTGTTGAAAAGGGCAAGGGCAATTCCCCCTTTATCATCCTTCCAGGTCTCACTGCCTTCCTTCACCGTTTGAACTGCCGGTTTGGTGTAGCTGTCTCCTCGTGCATTCAGCCTTGCTCAAAGTGTGCTTTCGTACTCCACCTTTAATCCCTGTGGGGAAGGTTAAGGGTCATCAGGCGTACGTGGTTGTCAGTTGCCTCTGCCTGACTCGTGGGTTGGTACATGTCCAGTAAACAGTGTTAGTATAAGTCCATTGTTTGTCACAGTTTAAGAAAGTGTTTGTTGGAAAATGAGGGGGATATGGTTTCTAGATATCCTACGGGGTAGGATGGGGGAAAAGGTGTCCTAAGAAAAGAGGTTGTTGGTTAACTCGGAAAAGTGAGTTTTTTTGTAGGGTTGGCGAGATGAATAAGGGGGATTGTGGGAAGGGTAGTGGTGTTATAAAAGCAGATTCTGAAATCAGGAAATAATAACCAGAAGGACATGGATAAGAATGATTGACAGTATTTGGGTAGAAAACAGGAAAATAGGGATTCTGGACAAATGTGGTTTCCGAATACAACAGGGTTTGGGCTTCTAGGGGATATCTCATTTATGGAGGGGTCCTTGGATAAAGTGGATTCTTTGGGTGGAAGGGAGGTATATGTAATCCGGCCTACAAAAGCCTCAGAGACCTCGTCATCCTCTCCCTCGGTATAATACTGTGTCTCACCTGAGGCATTCCCCCGAGCATAACCCCAGGGTCCCCTCCCCAGTGATCCTCCCTCGCTCGTCCAACCACAGGTTTGGGATCTGAGAGCGTCAGCCCTTCCATGGCCACCTGAATAAGGGATTCTCAAGGTCTACTTGAGAGAATACCATCAGGTTTCTCACAGTACTCTGCTTGGAAGAGGGCGTAGATCCTGTATGAAACGCCACAGCCCTCCCTTTGATTTTATTTTAATCAGATTGTCGTATTACATGGTGGGGTATATTCCTGTATTATACCTTGCTGCCATAGGGCATGCAGTGTCTCATATATGCCCTTTTCTGCTTCTCGGGAAAAGGGGCATTACTTTGTGGTAACAGTGCTCCTTCCTTTAGTTTAATGTGTACTGCCCCTGCCCCTTTCAGTATGCCCACATCATCGGGTCATTTGGTCCATAGAACCTTAGGATTTTTTTCCAAATCCTCCTGCAAGTATTTTGTTTCTTTTTTCACCAATTGTCATCTGTGGCACTGCTCTTTCCTTTACCTGTACTGGACATCGTATGCTCAGTTCAAATACTGCCTCTCCCTCCTCCTGCTTTTGTATTGAACAACTCTGTGTCCGGCACTCTTGTCAGTGTGGGATCGATGCACATTATTGATCGCCAGTCCTTGTTATTCATCTGTAGCAACTAGTATATTCATGTATTTTCTCAGTACTACTTCCTCTAGGTATTAGCAGTGTTTGTTTGCCTGCAGTTATTGGGGAGGGGCACCATGATCTGAACAGGAATTCATTGGACAATCAAAGCGCCTTCCCCTTTATTCCTGAGACCCTGTGGTGCACAACATCCGTTTCTCTGAAAATGAAATTGTAGCGTTAAACTTGTTTAACAACTCTCTTCCTAGTATGTTGATGGGTGTGTTTATTATTTATAGTGTGCGCCTCACCCGGAGGTATCTGGGCGCATTACAAGAATATTCATATTCATGGTTACAGACAAAAGAAGCGGCGTATACAATATTTACATATAACAAAGGGCATGTTACATACATAATAATACACAACTAGAAGCTGGGCAGAGTATGTATCTAAGGGATACACAAAAATAGGTAGGGAGATATATACAGGAAGGAATGTATAGAAAGTACAGCCAGGAATGGGAATGCTATTCTGGTACATAGGAGGTACAGCGTGACTGATGAGATATATACAAATATGGTAGTCGGATAGAGAGTCTCTATGCGTACCTGAGGTTAGGGGTTTGCAACGGTGTGTCTTTGGAGATAAGCCATTGTTTGGTATTATTTCCAAATTTGTAGAAGGATTGGTCTGTACGTAAGGAGGGAGAGGAGGATGTTCCATAGTTGGGCAGCCATATCTGGGAAACTGCAGCCTCCTCCTAGTAGGTCTGGCAGAGTTATTTTTGAAGAATTTGTCTGCTAGGTATTGAAGGGTTGCGTTGTTGAGGCATTTATGCGTGAGGAAGGCTGAGTTGAGCTGAATCTATGTCTGAGATAGAGAGCCAGTTTTTATTTTGCCTAGTTGTTGGGATATGTTCCCGTCTGGGGATGCCCAAGGCAGTTCAAAGGGCGTTATTCTGCAGGATTTGTAATTTGTTGGTGATATATTTGCTGGCACCTAAGTACCGTGCATTGCAGTGTATAAGCCTACAAGTGTAAGCTGCTGTCGATGCAGTGGAACTGACCTGTTTATGTAGATTCAAGGAGGTTTCGAGGTAAAAACCCAGGGTTTTAACTTCGTTGACCGCCTTTATATTGTTGCCATCGATGTTAAAGGATAGGTATTGGTTGCTCAGTTTCTTCATGTTAGAAGGAGAGGCTACTAGGAGGAACACTGATTTCTCATCATTCAGGCACAGCCTGTGAGTGGCCATACAGGCCTGAATGATGAGGTAGATTTTATTCATGAGAGCAAGGTCATTATCATAGTCACCAGTCAGGGGCAAGAGGATCTGAGTGTCATCTATATAGTTAGTGTAGGTGACACCCAGACAATATAGTTCATCAAACCGTGGTTTAGTGAAGACATTATACATGGCCGGTGATGCACATGAACCTTGAGGGACACCACAGGAGATGGGGATGGGATCAGCTACAGCCAAGGCTGAGAACACCCTCATGGATCTGTTAAGGAAGAACGGGATCCAGGCTGTTGCTTCTGTTGAAAAGTGGGCCGCAGAGGCTAGGTGTCTGCACAGAACCTTGTGATCAACCAGATCAAAGGTGGCCGACAGATCCAACCAAAGCAAGAGAACAGGTTTCCTTTGGTCCTTCAGGTCATCAATCTGGATTTTTAGATCGATCGGGCGGACGGTCTCAATTCCGTGCTGGGGTCTGAATCAAGATTGGTGGTGTCCAAGTAGTTTATTGGTCTCAAGGTACATTTGAATCTGGTCATAGGCGGCTTTGTCGATGATTTTGAGAAGGAAAAACAGTAGTTGGTTGGGTCTGAAGTTGGTGGGAATGCTCGGGTCTAATGTGGTTTTTTTTTAGGAGTGGGAGTTACCCACAAATTTTTCAGATTGGTTGGAACAGTGACTGTGCGAAAGGAGGCATTAATGAGTGTGGTGATACAGGGGGCCAGAACTTTGGCTGCATCTTTAATAACAGATGCTGGGCAGGAATCGCCTTGGCAGTTGGAGGGTTTGAGTGAGGCAATAATGTGCATTACTTCTTGGGTGGACACTGGGGTAAATTTGAAGCGCTGTTGTGATTTTGGGAGGGTGAGGGCAGATTTAGGTGTCCTTTGAATACAATAGTGGTGCTACAATATGATGTGTCCCTATTGTCAATGGTAAATCTTTAGTAAGAGGAACCTTCAAAATGTTCCCAGAAAAGCCTTGCGTTTCCAATTCTTTTGTTGAATAATGGGAGCCCATTTTGCTTTATACATGATCTGGTTGCCCCAGTATCTATGAGAGAAGAAAGAAAACCTCTCTTCTATTTGAACTGCTACCTCTGACTCCTCTTCGGGGTCTCCAGTTACTGCTTGGACAGGCCACACTCTTATTTCCCGTGGGCACCCCTATTGGGAAAATGTGTTAGCGGAGGACATGAATAGATTACCACCCACCATTGTAACCCCAATATATTGAGGCACTGCATTCTGACCCAATACAGTAACCTTCTTTTGTGGGAGTGTCTGAACTGGTGCTTGATGTATGCTCACTGTACCCTGCCTTCCAGACATCACTCCTCCTTGCACTGGTACTTGTCCCTGCATTGATCCAACCTATGTCTGCATTGGCTGCAATTGTATTTGCTGATGTGGGATTGTTTGCATCTGAGATTGTATGGGTGTCTGCATATATGACTGTTGTTGCACTCCTTCTTGCTGTCCTGTTTGTCTTTATTGGTCTGCCCACTAAGACATGTGTACAACAATGGTATGCGCCTAGAAGGAATTGATCCACGACTCTGACACCACCCATCCTTAGGCTTCACCATTTACCGGACCTGTCCTTCCAGAAACACATAGCCTTGAAGGCCCAAAGAGCATGACTCCAAAGCGCCACCCTTCGAAATATCAAATCCTTCATCCCGCCGCAGGACCTCCGGACCATAGTGGAGGCCATTGTGGTCTTGCACATCGATGGGGAAATCCTGTTATGGCCAGGATACTTGTCAAGACTGCATGTTTCATCTATAAAGCAGTCACAGTTAGCACACCAGCATACCTGGCAGCTAAGCTCCACGTATCTGGTGGCACACGCTCCTCGTACAGCAAATTGACCAACTGGCTTGTATCACAACTCGTCCACAAAGAGGGGACCTGCAAACAATCCTTCTATTGTCCCGCACCCACATTCTGGAAATGGATCTCGGTGTCGGCACGGAATGTCTCTGCAAATGTCCAATTTTGCACATTTTTCAAAACATGCAACACCTGACTAAGAACTAATTCCAATCAATGCCCATAAGAACACACAGAACTCAACTCCCAATACTGCGCTACTGTTAAAAGATGCCAGTCCAAATGCCGGCTACCCACACCGTGTACCATGATGTGAATACACCGTGTACCATGATGTGAATACACCGTGTACCATGATGTGAATACACCGTGTACCATGATGTGAATACACCGTGTACCATGATGTGAATACACCGTGTACCATGATGTGCTCTTCTTGAGCTTGGTCCACGATTTAAACCATAAAATAAGAAAATGAATCCCTGGGAATATTTATTTTAAAGCTAAAGAGGTGGAAACATGCGCTAGTCTCCAAGTTCGTTTTGGGGGTAAGAAGATGTCTGCCTTGAGACAAATGTTTTTGACAACCAGGAATAATTTGGAATGAAGAGAAAATGAGGCCGTCAAATTGGTGAAGTCAAATGCAGTGGATTGTTGACATACATTGGTGGTGTTTTAAAAATGTATTTCTTTCCATATTTACAACCAACATATGAATATAGCTGGAATGGGAATAAAAAGACAGACAGAAGACGAGTGAAGGGCATCGAGAGACATTTAAGGAGGGAGGACAGAGGACACCATAGGTTAAGCTCTGGGTTTTGGATTGTGAGGGAGGGATTAGCACAGCTGCCTTTGGAGAGGATAGAAGAAACCAGGATAAGCCAAGGCCTTGCAATCCTCCGAGCCAATGTGAAGCTGCGGGATTGATGGTTAACTGTGCCAAACAAAGTGGCAGTCCAGCCTCACCATGGCAGAACGCCCACTAGGATGTAGTCTAGAGGCAGTTGTATTGGAAGCAAGTCTTTAGTTTGTGGTCACAAAGCTGCCCAGACAGAGTGCTGGCTGGTAAATGGAGATTGAATAACAGGGTGGTGGTTCTGCTTGCTGGTGGGATCATGAGAGGGCGTTTTCAGCAGAGTGATGAGAGGGAGTTTGAAATAGGAGAAATAGGTGAAGTAGATGACGAGCGAAGCAAGTACTTTGAACAGAGATGGGGACAGTGATCTATAGGAGTCAGTGTTATTCGGTATGAGGTTGGAGGGATCAGCTTCTGAGAGGAGTACAGGAGTGCAGCTGGAATCGGGAGACTGGAGATGGGGTCCTGAGAGTAATGGGGAATGTGATGGTAAGGATGGGCTACATAGGACAATGCCACACGGTGCAAATGAACATACTGGAAACGAACATGCATGGCCTGGTCGTGAGTGGATTTAATGAGAGAGGCTCACTTAGCCATTTGGAAATTAAGAGTGTCACTCACTAGAGAAGTATACCAGAAGATGCCATATCTGAGAGAACAATTTCAAACAAGCCAATTTACAAAAGCTTAACCTTGCCAGGAAAGAGTTTATTTTTAATAATAAAACCACCATAAGTGGATATTAAGAAATATAGCCAATGCTGCCAATTGAATTTTAATTTGCACCATATAGTTAAAACAGTGAACCAAATGTGGTAAGGACAGTTAGTTGTATCAGGAAATAAGAGTTAAGTGGTCCTGTGTGATTTTCAAATTCAGGCCTTTAGGCATAGTTTAACTCGGTGTTGGGTTACAGCACAGCACTTTCCAAATACTTCCATGTGTACTATATTGCCCATTCCCCTTTTTCCTTAGCGGTGCAGCGCAGGAAAAAACATAACTAAGAGTTCAAATTCCTTGCATTAGGGATCCAAGTACCTCTGGCCAAAACACTAGCATAGGTAAGAGTCCAGCAGGTGACGATATATCGCTCCATCATACGTACAATTGTTTGCTATGGCTTTACTTCCTCAGATTTCAAACTCTACCTTTAACAATAGCTGAACACGTAATGTTCTAATTCCCCTAAATTGCATGTCACTTGCCTCAGCATTCAGGCCCAAACATGGGCCGCCCACATAACGATATGGGAGGGCGCGGGGCTCGCCCTGTCACGACGTGACTGGGACAAGCATAAACTGTGCAAAAGTGTTTGTTTTCCAACGGGCATAGTCTGTTTATGAAAATACTTATTTTAATATAACTATAGTATGATTATTAACGCTTGAATGTTATATCTTGCAATATACCCTGGCACAGTTGGTTTTGCAGGGTTAGTGTCCTTCTCATAAATGATATATTATTGAAGTGACCCAAATTCTATTTCCTCCTAGTTGTTCATTCGGCTGGAAAGTCCAACCGTAATAACAGCTGTAGTTATATAGTTTTCCTTACTGTCTCTTGGATGAACAGGGAAGTCACTTACCAATGTTTGTTGTAAAACTATGAGAACCTATCAAGATTTCTAATCATTGTTGACCACTGGAAGCAGAATTGGCCTGATGGGGATTAAACCTGTAATTGGCAGGTTTAGACAGGATTTTGCCACAGAGGTCTCAACCTTGCGACCGCGCCTATTTACTGCTACCATGGGATTAGATAGGTATGTTGCTATTCACATATTGGAGTCAGATAGTGTAGAAGTGAGAGCACACTTGTTTACATTACGAGAAGTGTCAGACCAAATTTGACACAGGTTTGAGTCTTTACTGACAAATTATGCCCTATATTGAACCTGTACGCAGTGCTCTATTGCACATTCAAATATTTCATTAAAGACGGTGCAGCAGATTCTCAAAAATGAGCGCAAATTAAAATCGTGCAGAAGATGTGCTGTTTTGCACACATTACATAAATGCGCAGATCGCCTTATTCTCAAGTGGAACCTGCGCATTTCAGTGGATAGTTATGCAAAGATGCGCTGAACAGCCCCGTGCATACATTGGGGTCAGACAGTGCGCTCCCGACTCTAATGTACGACTGGCTCCCAGTAACCACTTGGTTGCTGGGAGTGGATTGCACAGAAACTGGCCCTTAATGGGTCCGTCTCTGTGAAATACTTGGAAGAAGGGGATGGGGGGGCCAGGGGGAAGCATTTGCATCCCTGTTTGGCAGCAGGAAATGCAAGTGTGACAGCTGTGGTTGAAACGTAGACTTTCACACGTAAAGAAAATAATGAAGTAGTCAGAAATGACCCTTTTCTGAAATGCACCTGCGGCACAGGGGGGCGACACTCACTTTTTGCGCATTTAAAAGTGCATCTCATTTTTTGAAATTGGCATGCGCCTTTAAATGCGCAGAAAAGTCCCCTGATTTGCGCAAAAGGGTGAAAAGGGGCCTGGGGATCTGAAAGGAGGAGTCTGAGAAGCGCTCACATGCCCCTTTTCAGCTTGCTCCTTTTTGGGCGCAAATTATAATAAGCTAATACAAATGTTTTGAGAACCTGGCCCTATATGACTCCATCAACAAGATCAAAATAAAATAATGGTGCTAAGCTGGCTTCTTCATCAAGGGAACGACCTACCAGAATTCATCCTTGCATGAACACTGGTACATCACATACCTCACACCTGTGTGCCAGGCAAAATGCATTTTACCCAAGTAGGTCCTTCTATCCCATTCCTCTTCCTTGTGTAACCAAAAGCATTCACATTTTATAGATCCTACTCATGAACCAGGCCACCCTCTGGATTGTACCTTCTATACGATACATCCCAGGTAATCTAGCCTACACATCTTCCAGTTTTTCGCGGGCATCCTCTCGAGCCTTTAGCACACCCAGCACTGCACCATTTTTATCTTCTACTACTACAGACGTGCCTTGGAAACACAATCTCTATATTATGGCAACACACGCGTCTATGTGTCGCCTCACTCTAGTAGCCATCTCGGAACCTTTGTGAACCAACATGCGTTCATACTAATACCAAATATGCCCCCCCTGCGGCATCCCCTCCCTCAATCTGTAATCTCTATTGCATCTTTCCTTACACTTCTTTCATGCGATGTTCCCGGGTCACAATACACCACTTTATGACACCGCAATGTGCTCCGATGCTACCATGGTGGCGATTTGGGATGATGCAAAAGCATACTAACAGAACATGTTGCTGGCTCAAAGCCATGCCAGACATGATTTGCCCTTGCTCAAGATCCTCTCCTTTAGATATGCAGGCTGGTTTCAGTTATCTGGCCATACGCTGAACACCATGCCCTTACTATCTCCCTCTATCCCGCTATCATGCTTTCACCTACACCTACTTTGCTAACCCCTTCTAGTCCAACTGTTGTCTCCCCAGCCACCTCTCTCTCTCTCTCTCTCTCTCTCTCTCTCTCTCTCTCTCTCTCTCTCTCTCTCACACACACACACCTCCTCCCCCAATAGGCGCTCTTGTACAAGAAACACCATTTCCTGTCTTCCTCAATTCTAGTATATCTCACACATCCACCCTTCCTTCATACCCAGTTGTCTCCTAGTAGTTCTTACACTTACAAAAACCAGCCATCCACCCTCAGCCCTGTAATTACCCGTTTGCTCACCACACAATCTCCTTCTCACACTCAGAAACCTAGGTTATGGTTTACCCTCCTCTTCCTCGATCCCATTGTCTCCCCCCCACTCTTATCCCTCACTCATTTCATTTATCCCCTCTGACTATGCTCCTTCTCATCAATTTCTTTCACTCTAACACCCCTTTTAATTATCTCTTACCAACCTCACTGCTAGATGTATTAGCTTGCGCTGCCTCTCACTACACTATTCTCTCCACCACCCTTTCTCCATTTTGGGTAAAAACACAGGTGGGAAGGTCTTTGCATGTTTTTCTTTACGATTTAAGACCTTTTGTGCTTCGAAACTTAGCTTGTATTTCAGAAGGCTCTTCATCCTATTTTGTCTGCTTCTCAATGTATTCAGGCTGGTCGAGGAGGTGAAGCTGAAATGCAATGGCCTGCAATTACAGAATGAGGATGTCTACATGGCAACCACCTTTGGGGAATTTATTCAGATGTTGGTGAGACGATTGAGGGGAGAAGACGGAAAGGAGGAGCTGCTCATTGATTATGTAGGTATCGCAATGACTCGAAGTTGGACTGCTCAGCCTGCGCTACTATAAACAGTCTTAAAATCCTGCCTGATAAGCTTAAAAGCAAATGTATGTTCTTAAATGTATTATCACCAGTTCCAAATATCTTTATTATCAAAACACAGATTGTAGATTCTGCACTGACAGATCACATCAAGCTCAAGTTTTTTCTCTTGCTGGAATGGTGCAGCCTATTTGGCACTCCCATGAGGCTCAAATCATTAAATCATTCACTGAACAGGCTCAAATCATTAAATCATTCACTGACCCTTAAGTTCTGGTCAGTTTACATATTGCCTGGTATATGGTAGATCCAATAGTTCTATCTTCTTAATTCACCGACTAATCCCACTGGTATGCGTTGCTCATTAGAGGATACATTCAGGCCTATATCATGTTATGTTGATTTATACTGCGCACCGCTATCACCCGAGGGAAGTCTCCAGGCGCTCATGTGGCTCTGTAAGAAAGAGAACAGTTAGTGAAGGTAGAGTGATGAGATGGGTCAGAACCAGGAGAAACTGGCGTCTGTGTGTTGACTTGCAGATGGTTGGTTTCTTGCACTGGCTTGCTGTATTCGTACGGGTAAGGTCCAATGCCTGGGGTGTTTTTTATGTGGCTGTTTGTTATGTTGAGGTGTTTCTGTGTGTTTTATGTGTAGATTGGCTGGTATTTATGGTTGTGCATACTGGATTGTTGTATCCGTATGGGTAAGGTCCAGTGTCTGTGTTTGTTTATTGTAAGCAGATATTACTTGTTTTTGGTGTGTTGGTGTATAGGTTGGCTAGCCCAGTGGCGTGTATCGTATTTGGGTAGTGGGTTGAGGAAGCAGGAGTGGGGTGGTTAGTAGAATGGCTATTCTCGAAGTTCTTCTATGTGGCGAATCTACACAATTCTGTCTGATGTGACGCTTGGTTACTCCTCACAATTCTATGTAAATGTGATGCATGGCTAACATTCACAAATCTGAGTGAGATGCGTGGCTAATCTGCACAATGTATCTGAAAGAGCTGCATGGCTAATCTTCGGAGATCTATCTAAATGTGACACGTGGCTAATCTTCACAATTCTATCTACGTGTGTCACATCGCGGCAGACATGGCGATTGTGGAATCGCTGGCATAGTATTGCGGGCGTAACTGTCCACCATTGCCCCACCCGGCACGGTTCCTCTCAGTGCCGTTCTAGACGTTGCACGCTTGCGAAGCCGGAGGTATAAATACCGTCACTTCCTGCTTCGTACGCGTTGCAACGTTTCCGGTTTTCCTTCCGTGTTGCTGCCGCTCCGTTTCTACTCATCTACTCAGCTGCTTTCCCTTGTGGATTCCTTGCTGTTTGTTTCCTTATTTTTTAAGGAAACTCTGCCCTTCCTGTTCCCCTGTTTCGCTCCCAGGTGTTTCCCCCTTCTCATATCTTTCTTTCTTATTTTTTCCAACCCTCTCCATTCTCTCTCTTTTGTTTCCTTGTTTATTTTTGACCTGTGCCTGTCCTTTGGATTCCCTTGGGCTTCCCACTTGTACTTCATTGGATTTACTGTTGCCGACCTGTGCCTGCTGACCGGATTGCCTTGTCCTCCCCTTTGTACCTCCTTGGACCTGTTGACACCGACCTGCGCCTGCTTCCTGTACTGTTTAGCCTCGTCCTTGTGCCTACCTGTTGCTACCCGAAGTTGTTGCAAGTTATACTTACTTCTTCCCTCGCCTCCTTGTTGGAGCCTGTTTGGTCCGCGCTGCCTCATACTCACTTTCGGAGAACTCCATCAACTTCCCCGGCGCACTCAAGCAAAGACATCAGGGGTTTTTTGTGCCTTTGGCCTTTTCCCCTATTTGGCACTCCCGGTGGGACAACCCTCGTTGCCCTTATTTTAGTGGCATGGTGGCATCCTATCGGGGGCGTCCGTTTCTTCATAAAAAAAAGGAGAGATCTTCAATACGTCAGGAAGGCAGACTAAAGAAGAAGGTGGAAGTTGAGGAGTTGGGGAAGGGGGAAGAATCTGAATTATCGTCTGAAGTAGAGGACATTGCTGATGTGTGTGACAGTTTGCAACGCCAAAAGATAACCGAGATGGCTACCCCACAGCAAGTACAGGAACTGGTGGCTGCCGTTCAAAACCTGAACTTGGAGGTCCAGAACCTCAAGACAGCCAATGCGACACTTCAACAAAGAATGACCGAGAGAGAACGACTCTCAGCTGATCTACCCCGCTCCCGTTGGTGTCAGGCAAATTTGATGGGTCGCCTAAATGGGTGAAAGAGTTCCTAGATGCATGCAACCTCCACTTTTCTTTCGGTCCACAGTCATTTGCTTCAGACCATGCTAAGGTAGGGTTTATGATCACCCACATGACGGGTAATGCCCTGGCCTGGGCCACCCCATTGGTTAATCAACCTGATCCTGTGCTGCACAATTATGATGATTTCAAGACCCCACTGCAGCAGACCTTTTTGCGAACGGAAAGCACTTTTTTGGCATCAGAAGATCTTTTAGATATTCGGCAGGGCAACACAGATTTACTCTCCTACATTACCACTTTCAAGCAGATAGCCGCAGAAGCCGGCTGGCAAGAACAAGCCCAATACGCCATCTTTCGTCGAGGGCTGCGAGAGGACCTCAAGGACGAGTTGGCACGTATAGCCCGTCCTGCATCCCTTTCGGATCTCATCACTGCCACTCTTCGGATCGATTTCCGTCTGTCAGAACGACGATCCGAGAGAAAGAAGGCCAAATTCTACAGTCTCCCTCCCCCAGAGACTCAGTCACCTTCCTCGGTTCCAACATCTCGTCAAAGCAAAGACGAACCGATGCAGATTGGTACAGCTCGAGCTCCACTCACCCCGGAGGAACGCAAGAGACGACGGGATGGTAATATGTGTATGTACTGTGGAGCCTCTAATCATTTGCTGCGAGACTGTCCCGATGTTCCCCCTAGACGTTCGGGAAACGGGCGCCCTCGGTAAGTGTTATGACGCACTCCGAGGAGTCATTCCAAGTCCTTATGCAACTCTTTCAGTGACTTCTTCAGAGATCCCCGAAGATTCCAGGTTAATGGTGCTTTCTGTAGTCCTTTCGCTGGGCAATACAGAGATCTGCACTCAGGCTTTGCTCGACTGTGGCGCTGCAGGCAACTTCATCGACACTCTGTGGGCCGAACAGAAGGGCATCAAGCGATTGGCCAAACAAGAAGATCAGAAGGTAGAGGGAGTTGATGGGGAACCACTGAGTTCTGGCATGATAACCCACGCAACGGAAGAACTTATTCTGCGCATCCAGCAACATTCGGAAAAGATCTCCTTTGATATAATTAGAGCTGCTCACTTCCCCATAATATTGGGGATAGGATGGCTTAGAAGACACAACCCTCACATTGACTGGACCAAGAATTTACTCAGCTTTCAATCCGCCTTTTGTAAGGCAGAATGCCTCCCGGAGCCTAAGTTTGAGACTGTCCAGACTACTTGTATCTATGATTCTAGGCTCATTCACTGCCTTCCTTTTCACCTCTAGGAATACGCAGAGGTAGTTACCGAGAAGGTGCCTAGTGAGCTTCCTCCTCACAGACCGGAAGATTGTTGTATTGACCTGGTCCAAGGAGTACCAGTACTTTTCTGTCGGATGTTTCCTCTCTCGCTCAAGGAAAGACAATTCCTCCGGGAGTACCTGGATAACAATCTGGCCAATGGACTCATCAGGCCTTCAAGATCTCCGGCAGGTGCATCTCTGTTCTTTATCCCCAAGAAGGATACGCAAGAATTGAGATCCTGTATTGATTATAGGGGTTTGAATAAAGTAACCATTAAAGACAGGTACCCAATGCCGCATATTACAGAAATCATCCAAGGTGCAACGGTATTTACAAAATTGGATCTCTGTAATGCCTATCACCTTCTTCGGATTCAAAAGGGGGATGAATGGAAGACGGCATTGAGGACCCCATACGGGTTATATGAATACCAAGTGATGCCATTTGGTCTGGTAAATGCCCCTTCAGTATTTTAGCGCTTTATGGACAGGGTCTTTTCTGATCTTCTGTGTCAGACCACCATCGTATACCTTGACGATATCTTGGTATACTCTAGGACTCTGGACGAACATAAAGATCATGTCAAGGAAGTGTTCCGGAGATTAAAAGACAATCACTTATCGGTCAAACTTGAAAAATGTGTGTTTTCTGCAACCTCTATTCCATATCTAGGGTTCGTATTGTCAAATCAGGGTATTGCCATGGATCCCCTTAAGGTAACCGCCATCCTGGAATGGCCTTCCCCTAAATCCATCAAGGATGTACAAAGGTTTCTAGGTCTGGCAAACTTTTATCGCAAATTTATCTCCAATTTTTCACACAGGATCACACCCATAACCACCTTGCTCAAGAAATCTTCCAGTCCATTCTTATTGTCTAAGGAAGCAGAAGACAGCTTCCGTAATCTCAAAGAGGCTTTCTGTTCCGCTCCCATACTCCAACAACCTGATCAAAACCGACCCTTCATTGTTGAGACTGACGCCTCTTCATCGGCGATCGGGGCGGTTCTCTTGCAGAGATTTAACGGAGTGGAACACCCGATTTCCTATTTTTCCAAGACTCTGAATGTCAGCCAAAGAAACTATTCTGTAATAGAGCGCGAACTCCTGGCCATGAAATCAGCCTGTTTGGAGTGGTGTCATCTTCTACAAGGAGGCAAATACCCATTTTCCATCAGAACCGACCATAAGAATCTGCAAGTTCTACGTCAATTTGAATGTTATAACACACGTCAAGCTCGATGGGCACATTTCTTTGCCCAGTTTGATTTTGAGATCACTTATATTCCAGGGCATCATAATCTAGTCGCTGACTCACTATCTCGCCGAGGAGACTGCATGCAGGTTTCTGATTGTACTCATGATCTCATGTTTCCCCCGTCAAGACGGATTGGAGTAATATCCACTTTTCTGAAACAAGTGAAAGAAGCTTCTGGAGGCAAATTTGAATCTGAGAAACATCCTCAAGACATTGTATACAACATCAAGGAAGGTCTCTACTTTGTGGAAGGCAAGCTATATTTGCCTACTCCTGAATTCCGGAAGCTGGCTCTAACTTGGTGTCACGATTCCAAGATGGCAGGCCATAGGGGCACAAGAGGCACTTTGGATTACTTGCAAAGACACTTCTACTGGCCTGATATGAGAAATGATGTGGTTCACTACGTGCAATCTTGTTCTACATGTCTTTGCAGCAAGGGTACCCGCCTACGACCGATGGGACTTTTGGAACCCCATGCTGTTCCAGATGGTCCTTGGGAAGTTATTTCTACTGATTTCATAGTGGATTTACCTCCATCCCAAGGATGCACCTGTATCATGGTGGTGATAGACTCTTTCACTAAAATGGCACACTTTTCTCCCTTGCCAGGGATTCCAACAGCTGCGGATATGGCCGAGACGTTTGTTAAAGAGGTCTTCCGTCTCCATGGGATACCCAGGAAAATCATCTCCGACAGGGGGAGCCAATACACTTCCCGATTCTCGAAGAACCTCTGCGATCGACTCGGGATTGACAGAGCCTTGACGTCCGGATTCCATCCTCAATCTAGTGGGCAAACGGAACGCCTTAATGGTACTCTTGAACAATATCTACGATGCTATGTTAATCTCCAACAGGACAATTGGGTCACTCTACTACCCCTGGCCGAGTTTTCTTACAATGACTCTTTTCATTCTTCTCTTAGTCTCAGCCCTTTCTATTGTAACTATGGATATCACCCACGATCTATCTTACCTATCTCTAACAAGTCTACCAGCTTACCTACGGTAGATTCTGCCCTTGGCCTGTTACGAGACGTACACATACAAGCCAAACAAGATCTAAGGGAAGCTCAAGACAGATATAAGAAGCAAGCTGATCAGCATCGCAATCCAGTACCCAGGTGGGAGGTGGGTTCCAGAGTTATGTTATCCACAAGATACTTGCCGCGATGGGTACATCCTTCCAAGCTTTCACCTAGATATCTGGGTCCTTACACTATCACACAAGTAGTCAACCCGGTGGCTTTTAAATTAAAATTACCCAAGAGGCTACATAGGGTTCACCCAGTGTTCCATTCTTCCCAACTGAGGTGTTTTCATTAAGACACTTGGTCCCGCCAACACAGAAAAACCCCCTTGCCTGATGATTCCACACAAGAGGAATTTGAGGTTGCTCAGATCTGTGATTCCCGTTACCGCCGGGGCAGATTGGAATACCTGGTGAGATGGAAGTGTTATCGTTGGTCGGAAAACTCCTGGGAACCGGTCACGCATGTCCATGCCCCACTTTTAGTCCGTAGATTTCACACCCTTCATCCGGGCAAACCAGGGGGACGCCTCTTTAGGCGGGGGCATACTGTCACATCACGGCAGACTTGGCGATTGTGGAATCGCTGGCGTAGTATTGCGGGCGTAACTGTCCGCCATTGCCCCTCCCGGCACGGTTCCTCTCAGTGCCGTTCTAGACGTTGCCCGCTTGCGAAGCCGGATGTATAAATACTGTCACTTCCTGCTTCGTACGCGTTGCAACGTTTCCGGTTTTCCTTCCGTGTTGCTGCCGCTCCGTTTCTACTCAGCTGCTTTCCCTTGTGGATTCCTTGCTGTTTGTTTCCTTATTTTTTAAGGAATTCCGCCCTTTCTGTTCCCCTGTTTCGCTCCCGGGTGTTTCACCCTTCTCATATCTTTCTCTCTTATTTTTTCCAACCCTCTCCATTCTCTCTCTCTCTCTCTCTCTCTCTCTCTCTCCCTCTCCGTCTCCCTCTCCTCCCTCTCCCTCTCTCTTTCTCTCTCTCTCTCTCTCTCTCTCTCTCCTCTCTCTCTTCTCCTTAGCCCATCTCTTTCGTTCCCTTGTTTATTTTTGACCTGTGCCTGTCCTTTGGATTCCCTTGGACTTCCCACTTGTACTTCATTGGATTTACTGTTGCCGACCTGTGCCTGCTGACCGGATTGCCTTGTCCTCCCCTTTGTACCTCCTTGGACCCGTTGACACCGACCTGCGCCTGCTTCCTGGACTGTTTAGCCTCGTCCTTGTGCCTACCTGTTGCTACCCGAAGTTGTTGCAAGTTATACTTACTTCTTCCCTTGCCTCCTTGTTGGAGCCTGTTTGGTTCGCGCTGCCTCATACTCACCTTCGGAGAACTCCATCAACTTCCCAGGCTCACTCAAGCAGAGACATCGGGGGTTTTTTGTGCCTTTGGCTTTTTCCCCTATTTGGCACTCCCGGTGGGACAACCCCCGTTGCCCTTATTTTGGTGGCACGGTGGCATCCTATCGGGGGGTCCGTTTCTTCATAAAAAAAGGAGAGATCTTCAATACGTCAGGAAGGTAGACTAATGAAGAAGGTGGATGGTGAGGAGTTTGGGAAGGGGGAAGAATCTGAATTATCGTCTGAAGTAGAGGACATTGCTGATGTGTGTGACAACGTGAGATGCATGGCTTTGCCTTTGTTAAACGAATCTTCACGAGATCGTGAGTTACCTCTGTTTCTTGTAGACCTTGGAGTTGAGGTTGCCAGTATGTCGATGTATGATGGCCGATGAATGGGTAACGCGAGAAATTAGTCCAATCCCCTCCTGGTGAGTAAACACAGGACGGCACTGAACCAACTCCCAACGCCACGGGTGGCACTTCTCAGAATTTGCGTGACGTCGGGACAGTGTTTCCACTGGCTGAGAAGGCTTGATGAAATCACCGATGAAAACAGGATAGAACTCAGGAACTCCCAGCAGGTAGCAAGGCACAGGTACCGGCAGGACACAAGGCAGGCAAAGGGAGGCAGAGCTGACAGGAATTACCCCACTATAACTAGGAACCCGGAGATAACCTACTCTACCATAAACCAGGGAAGGACAAGGTATCAGAATGAAGGAGCAGAAGGAGTAGGAGGACCAGGAAGCAAGACCAGAATAAGGAAATGAGGCAGGATTGGGCAGAAAAGGATAGAACAGGAAACTGGGGAACTGGACAACAAGTACCAGGACTCCAGCAGCGCATGCACAGTAACAACCGCGTTGAGACGCGTCGTCCCTGTGTATGCGGTGCCCTTTTATGGCTCAGGGTGAAAGCGAGGCTTGGAACGCATGTTCCGACACTGCGCATGCGCGGGACGACGAAACACTGACGATCCGCGCATGCGCAGATCCTCGCAAGATGGCGGCGTCCACGGCGCCCATCCGAACCGCGGGTCGGCGTGAGGAGAGACGCCACCGCGGGTAAAGTCTCCATGAAGGAGGAGACCGCTGCGGCCGTGGACCAGGGACCCCAGGACAAGTAAGTGGCGCCCGCGAGCGAGCGCGCGGTGTGACACCATACCCCCTCCCGGACAACCCCGGAGCACCGGGTTTCCAAGGGTAGCGGAGATAGAAGTCCCGAACCAGGCGCGGTGCATGCACGAAGGAGAGCGGCTCCCAAGTACGGTCACAAGCAGGATAACCCTTCCAGCTGACCAGAAGCTGTAGAGCACCTCGCCAAATCCGTGAATCACATATCTCATGCACCTCGAATTCAGGGACCCCCCGAACCAAGACCGGGGCAGGACGGGAACAGGTACGACCCATAACATCGGGCACGTAGGGCTTCAAAAGGGAAACATGAAAGACAGGATGGACCCTCCAAGAGCGGGGCAAAGATAAACGAAAAGCAACAGGTGAAATACAGTCCGTGATGCGAAAGGGACCAAAAAAGCGGGGGGCTAGTTTCACAGGTAAGTTGCGTACTGGTAGATTCTTGGAGGACAGCCAAACCATGTCCCCAACATGAAGAACAGGTTCTGGGCTCCGTCTCCTGTCGGCCTGCTCCTTCATATGTGCCTGTGCCGCTGCCAAGGTACCGGCCGCTAGACGATGTTGATCGCGAATCAGGGACACCAGGGCATCTGCAGATGGAACGGCGCTGGAAGATGTTGGATGACTAGGCAGCAGTCGAGGATGAAGACCGGTAGAACAATAGAAAGGGCTGAGTCCTGTAGCGGAATGAACAGCGTTGTTGTAAGCTGCTTCCGCGGTGTCCAACCACTCCGACCAGTTGTCTTGGGTGGCATTGGCATAACAACGTAGGTATTGCTCTAGGGTCTGATTGGTACGTTCCGTCTGTCCATTAGTCTGCGGATGATAGCCGGAACTCAGGGCTCGCTGGATGTCCAAATGCCGACACAGTTGACCCCAAAAGGAAGAGACGTATTGAGAGCCTCGGTCAGACAATATCTTCTCCGGAAGACCATGAAGGCGATACACCTCGTGTAGGAAACATCGTGCCATCTGGGATGCAGTGGGCAGTTTAGGAAAGGGCAAGAAATGAGCTGTTTTGGTGAAACAATCCACCACCACCATTATACACGTGAAGCCACCAGACAGGGGCAGGTCAACGATGAAATCCGTGGCGATGGTATGCCAAGGGTATGGAGGCGTTGGCGTGGGTTTTAGAAGACCAAAGGGTCTCTTGCGAGGAATCTTGGTCTGGGCACAAACCGGGCAAGAGTCCACGTATTGCTTTACCATTGTAGCCCATCCAGGCCACCAGTACTGTCGTGCAACCAGTTCTTGTGTTGTACGGACTCCACGGTGACCGCAAACGACGGAATCATGACAATTCTGTAAAACGATCTTCTGGAGTTCCAATGTGGGAACGTACAGACGTTCCTTGAAGAATAATAAGCCATCACGTTCCCTGACGTCAGCACGTTGTAGTATCTGTGTTCTTGAGGGATCCGTTCGTGTGGCCTCAGTCAACTGTTGGAGCTGGGGAGTCACCATCGATAGGAAATGTTTGGACGCTATCAAAGGTTCCGGTTCCTTGACACTTTCAACGTTGTTTTCCAGAGACCGAGACAAGGCATCAGCCTTAGTGTTCTGGGAACAAGGAATGTACGTGACGGTGAAATCGAACTGTGAAAAGAAGAAGGCCCAACGAGCATGACGGGAGGTTCGGCATTGTAAAGAGCGCAAGAACTGTAGATTACGATGATCCGTGCGAACCACTACCGGGTACCTTCCACCCAGCAAGTGATGTCGCCATTCCTCGAAGGCAGCCTTTATCGCCAGCAATTCTTTTTCTATCACTGCGTAGTTCCTCTCACTCACTGACAACTTCCTCGAGTAATACGCCACCGGATGTTCTATCCCCGTGACTATATCTTGCTGTAGTAGGACCGCCCCAATTGCGTAGTCCGAGGCGTCTGTTTCAACCACAAACGGTTTTACATCATCTGGATGTCTAAGAACAGGAGCCGACATGAATGATCTTTTTAATTCCTGGAATGCCTCCTCGGCCTGCATGTCCCAAAGAAACGGCACCTTGGTACTGGTCAGGTGGGTTAGACTGTTGGCCAGTTGAGAGAAGCGTGGAATGAAACGCCGATAAAAGTTGGCAAAGCCCAAGAACCTTTGAAGTGACTTCACGCCATGTGGCGATTTCCATTCTTGAATAGCTTGCAGTTTTGCGGGATCCATCTGTACTCCTGTGTTGCTGATCACGTAACCCAGAAACTCCATGCTCTCCCTATGAAATTGACACTTCTCGATTTTGGCATACAGACCGTTGTGTATCAATCTACGGAGGACTTCCTGTACATGCGTCACGTGTGCAGTATGAGTGTCAGAAAACACCAGAATATCGTCAAGGTAAACCCAGACAGATGTTCCGATAAGGTCAGAAAAGACATCGTCCATGAACCGTTGGAAAACTGCCGGGGCGTTGCAGAGGCCAAACGGCATCACCCTGTATTCGAAGTGACCAATAGGTGTTTTGAAGGCCGTCTTCCACTCATCTCCCTTCTTAATTCGCACCAAGTGATAGGCCCCTCTTAGATCCAGCTTGGTGAAGATCTGTGCTGATTTCAGGGATTCGATGATGTCCCGGATGAGTGGTAACGGGTACCTGTCCTTCTTCGTAATCTCGTTGAGTTGACGGTAGTCGATACAAGGACGCAAAGTGCCCTCTTTCTTCTTGACGAAGAACAACGGGAATCCTGCAGAGGATTTGGACGGCACTATATAGCCCTTGTTGAGGCAATCCGTGATATACTCCTGTAGTATGCCCTTCTCGAAGTGAGTCAACGAATAGATCTTGCCGTGGGGAATGATCGCACCAGGCAGGACGTCAATGGAACAATCAAAGTGCCGATGGGGTGGTAGTGGTATGTCCTCAGGCTTAGAGAACGCCTTGTGATATCCGGCATATTCATGAGGAACCGATTGAGTGGCACATAAACGAGCGGATACATCAGCAGGATTGAGGGACTCCAAAATTGCAGGAAAGGTTTCGTGAATTACACAGTCACTAGGACAACGTGTCGAAGAGAACACCAAGGAGCGAGCGGTCCAGTCAACCTGGGGATTGTGATACAACAGCCATGGTAAACCCAACACCACCGGAAATGCAGGAGACTTGATGACGTCCAATGAGATACGTTCGAGATGCCCTTCCACAGAGAGCCACAAGGAATCGGAGTGTTGACAAACCGGACCAGAAGCCAAAGTAGAGCCATCGATTAGCTCAACCACCGTTGGTCGTTCCTTGTTGTGTAAACGGATTCCATTGGTAATTGCGAACGAGGCATCGATGTAGTTGCCAGATGCTCCGCAGTCCAAAAGGGCCCAGGTCTTCACACACTTTCCAAGCCAAGCAACACCAACTTTCAGGATCAACAAGGGTACTGAGTTCATGGGGGGAAGGACGGATTCAGAAGGGCGGCCCGCTGCTGCCTTCGCCTGAAACAACGGGCCTGTTAGTTTTCCTGTTTCTTCAGAGGGCGTAATGGACAGGTACCTAGAAAGTGGCCAGAACCACCGCAATACATGCACAAGTTCTTCTTCTTTTCTTTTCAGTCTCGGATAACGGACCTCTGACGGCACCCAACTGCATGGGTTCTGGAGCTACATCGATAGAAACAGCCGATCCAGGGTTCTGTGCTGGAAGAACTGGTTGATACCTGTCAGATCTGCGGCGTTCACTCCGTCGTTCGGTTAACCTGTGGTCAATGCGTAAGACTTGTTCCACTAAAGCTGGCAGCGTTTCTGGCTCCGGAATGTGCAGCAATTCGTCTTTGTACTCCTCTCGTAGTCCCCGACGAAACAAGGTTTTTTGAGTGACTTCGGGCCATTGTGAATCAGTTGCTAGTTGTCGAAACCGACTGATGTAGTGGATTATGTCACCTGACCCTTGCTTGATCTCCATTAATTGATTCTGGGCCATGGCTGCCAAATTGGGCGGTTTGAAGACATCCAAAAAGGCTTTCTCGAAGGCAGCGAAATCGGCCAACAGAGGACTGTTGGTAGAGACCAAAGGTGCGGCCCAGGCGAGTGCATTGCCAGTTCGATTTCCAAGGATATACCCGATCTTAGCTTTGTCTTGAGAAAAATGTGTAGACCTGAATTGGAAATGGATCCGACAGTGAGTACAAAACTCGGCCACTCGACGTGGATCACCATCATACTTCATCGGAGTGGTGTAAGCCATGGAGTTCTCAGGCGGTGTGACAGGTTGTGCGGAATTAGCCAAACACCGATCCAATGCTTGTCTGAGAGTGTTGTTTTCCTGGCGAAGAGTGGTCATTTCCAGGCGCATGGCACGCATTTCTTCGCGTAGTTCCTGCATGTCGTCCATGTCAGGACTGAGGGATAGGCGTCTCAATCTGTTAAACGAATCTTCACGAGATCGTGAGTTACCTCTGTTTCTTGTAGACCTTGGAGTTGAGGTTGCCATTATGTCGATGTATGATGGCCGATGAATGGGTAACGCGAGAAATTAGTCCAATCCCCTCCTGGTGAGTAAACACAGGACGGCACTGAACCAACTCCCAACGCCACGGGTGGCACTTCTCAGAATTTGCGTGACGTCGGGACAGTGTTTCCACTGGCTGAGAAGGCTTGATGAAATCACCGATGAAAATAGGATAGAACTCAGGAACTCCCAGCAGGTAGCAAGGCACAGGTACCGGCAGGACACAAGGCAGGCAAAGGGAGGCAGAGCTGACAGGAATTACCCCACTATAACTAGGAACCCGGAGATAACCTACTCTACCATAAACCAGGGAAGGACAAGGTATCAGAATGAAGGAGCAGAAGGAGTAGGAGGACCAGGAAGCAAGACCAGAATAAGGAAATGAGGCAGGATTGGGCAGAAAAGGATAGAACAGGAAACTGGGGAACTGGACAACAAGTACCAGGACTCCAGCAGCGCATACACAGTAACAACCGCGTTGAGACGCGTCGTCCCTGTGTATGCGGTGCCCTTTTATGGCTCAGGGTGAAAGCGAGGCTTGGAACGCATGTTCCGACACTGCGCATGCGCGGGACGACGAAACACTGACGATCCGCGCATGCGCAGATCCTCGCAAGATGGCGGCGTCCACGGCGCCCATCCGAACCGCGGGTCGGCGTGAGGAGAGACGCCACCGCGGGTAAAGTCTCCATGAAGGAGGAGACCGCTGCGGCCGTTGACCAGGGACCCCAGGACTAGTAATTGGCTCCCGCGAGCGAGCGCGCGGTGTGACAGCCTTGCAATTGCTAAATGCAGAGAATTGCTGCCTGACAATTAGGCTTAAAGCAGAATATGGCTAAAAGCAGAATATGGCTACCTGGCCCTGTTGGGCTAAAAGCAGAATATGGCTACCTGGCCCTGTTGGGCTAAAAGCAGAATATGGCTACCTGGCCCTGTTGGGCTAAAAGCAGAATATGGCTACCTGGCGCTGTTAGGCTAAAAGCAGAATATGGCTACTTGGCACAGTTAGGCTAAAAGCAGAATATGGCTGCTTGGCACAGTGAGGCTAAAAGCAGAATATGGCTGCTTGGCACAGTGAGGCTAAAAGCAGAATATGGCTACTTGGCACAGTTATGCTGAAAGCAGAATATGGCTAACTTGCGCAAATGGGCTAAATGCATGTGGGCATATGATAATAGTTCATCAGAAAAGAGGGTGTTACACAAATAGGCCAAGTGTAAGATATGGCCAACTAACACAAATGGACTAAAATCCTACACCATTAGGCTAAGTACTAAATTTAGATACATTAGGCAATAGGCTATATTTTACTTCACTGTTCACTACCCTCCTCCCCAAGTCCTCAAACCAGGGCAGATTCTGAAAATCCACCTCAACAGGAGCTAAGAAGACTAATTGTAATGGGAGTCACCCTGATCAGACAGCGACAGGCGATATTTGGTTTTCAAACAAAGGAGCAGGCCCTGCACGGCATCCATTGGGACTAAAAGGCTGAAAATGGAGGAGCAGGCGTCTTGTAGCACAAGTTCAAGAACCTACACGTTCCAAGGATGCACTTTTAACGGTGGCGATGACTGCAGCCATGCAGACCAGGAGAGACCTGACCAGTCCACCAGGTCAATACTTACACTCCGTGGTCTGCTGGCGCTGCTCGGCTGCCGTGTCCCACAAAGTGCCGACTTCCCTGTTCTGGTCTGCCTGAACTCCTTGCTGACTTCGAGCAGGACATTTCCAAGCTGGCTCCTGACCACTTTTCCACGGGTACGCGTCTCCATCTTCTCGAAATATGCAAGGGTCCTGCAGCCTCTTCAGTTGGCGGCGGAGGAGACGACCTTGTGCCGGGCTGACGCAGCGAACCATCAGCTCTGCTACCAACTTGTTAGGAAGAACTCCCATGTATGCCAGAGCGATGCTGCAGCCATCAGTACAGTTGACCATCCCTCTTCCTATATCATCCTGGCTTCCACAACACTTCCCTCCCATGAAATGCCTCTCCCGTGAAATGCCTCCTACATGACTAATTGCCTCTTCTGTTGGAGCTCTGGCACATCCATCAACATCCCCGCCCAGCAGGAATTCCACAAGCTTCTGTCCTTGGTCCTCATTCGCCTCACTTTGAAAACTCATCACAACCTTTCACTTCTCATACGTTCTTTTTTGCTGGTGATGCCCAATTAACAATCATTCCCCAACTTAACCTCTGAATTATTCCTGCATTAATGATGGTCTCTCTGTTTGTTGCTGGATGGCATTACGTTGCCTTACGTGTATCCCCTCTGGTACAGGGACAATGATCACTTCTGTTTTAAACACCAATCACCTTCACCCCTTTTCTAATTCAATTTCCCCCATCGACTCCTCCTTTCTCTCAGGGTTTGCAACCTAGGTGTCCTCTTTGACACTGATTATTGAACCACAAATTCCTTAGTTCTGCTTCAGCAGCTGCCAGGCTGAACCTCCTTAACATCTTGTATATCTCTGTCACTTCCCACTCTACTAAAACTCTAATCTCTACTGCTTCAGTGTTCCCCTTGGCCTCCCCCACCCTCTTTTTTTTCTTTGCCCCACTCAGAAAAGCTGGTAGCTTTGCCAACTGCACCCTCTATAATCACCCTCAATCCTCACCCATCTCTGCTCACCAGATCCATGCAGATTCTCTCCATGCACACCACAACTCATCCTTTTTCACATTCCTTAGTGTGATCTTTAAATACATAGACTGACTCCCATCGGCCCCCTCACAGCCTTCCAGCTGATTGACTTGATCCTCTATCACTCTGTTACCAAGTTCTTCTCAAACCTCTCACACCCAACTGCAATGACTCCCACTTCTGCGTCTTCTCTCTCTTGGCCCCTAACGACTTAAGCTTCCCACCTTCATAAATTAAGAACACTCCCTTCACACCTGCACTGTCCTTCCTCTGCAATAATAGACTGCACCATCTAGAATGATGCATGTAGCTTGAGTATTGTTCGTCCTACATTAGTCTAAGCCGATGCCAACCTGAGGCCCTCCAAATGTTATGGCTACAAATTCCATGATCCCATTAACTATACTTGCTAATACTGATTGGAGTTGCAAGCCAAAGAATCTGGAAGGGCCATGTTCTGCACCACTGTATTGTAGCTTGTATGTGTTGGTCTGTGCAGTGCTTTGTCAGTGCAAATCCCCTTTCACTCATTTACTCCATCAACTGATTTCTGTGTCATCCCTTCTATTTGGTTGCCGCATTTGTAAAGCACTCCATGCTGGGATTACCACTATTTGCAATATGACCCTTGCACAATATTTCTCTTTGAAACACTGCCCTCTATTTTATGAACCATTTAGTATTGTTAACATACAAGTAATTGGGTATGGGGAGATGTATATGGCTCACTATCTGTTCCGAGGTACAAACATTCTGCATTTGTTTTTTAGGTGGAGAGGAACATAAATACCATGACCATCCGGATGCCTCACCAGTTGTTTGTTAATGGGCAGTTTTTGAATGCTGAAGGCGACAAAACCTATGAAACCATCAACCCAACGGATGGAACGGTAGGCTTGATGCTATGTCACAAGGCAACAAGGGAAGATAAATGAACCATCTGAGTTGAAAGAAGCTGCCCTCCAATAAGTGCTTGGTACCTGGCAATTCTAATTCCCAATCCCCAAGCAAACCTTCAGTTCTCTGCTTTCTACCCAACCCTGCTTCTCCCTTCCCCTCAAACTCCCACCAGATAGATCAAGGGTGTACATTTTCGTCAGACACCAATCCCTAGCCCCACCCAAATAAACCAAATGGTTATCAGCTGATTGTACAATCAATGGGCCTCATTACAGGTTTGCTGGTATTCCGGCAGTAAATCTGCCAGAAAACCGGCAAACGGAATGGCTGTTACCAGCACTTGGTCTGCCGTAATTACCGGCGGATTACAAGTGCCGGTAATGGCGGTAAATCCCCATTCCATGGGGGCCCATAGGATTCCATGTGGGGGATTTTGCCGCAATTACCAGCCATGCCAGTAATGAAGTCATTTTTGCCAGTAGGGGTCAGATTTACCTCCAGCTCTTAGCTTGAGGTAAATCATTAACCCCTACCGGCAAAGTCATAGTTGGCCAGTCCGGTAAAAGTGCCAGTAAACGTTATTGCTGGCACCTTAACTATGTACCACCTAACTCAGTATGCGGCCCAATGTTCCTTATGATCAGTCTGCAAAACTCAACCTTCCCTGACAATGGCACTGTTTCCAACATCTTTCATCTACTTCAAGGCTAGACTATAGCAAAGCCCTTACCTCACTGAAGGTTCCACATACCCTTTTGAGATTATGCAAATTCAACAATATCTCTGTCCCTTCTAGCCCCACGCCTTGCTTTCTCACAACGGTGTAATTCAGTCTAAGTTCCTTTATATTGTCCACCAGGCATTTCCAGCAACTAACAGTCCCTTTCCTCTTCCACCACAAATACAAAGCCTAATCCCCCACCAGGCTTCTTTGCTGTCTGCAAATCCCACACTACAACAAGTTGAGGTTCAGTGGAATTGCGTTTTCTGTTGAAAGAGCCCGTTTCTGGAACCCTCCCTCTAAAGTCATCAGAAATATTTATGACCTACAGCCACCCTTGAATTGCCTACAAAACACTCTGCATTGTATACCCCATCCTATCTTCACAACAAACTGAAACCTATCAATCCCACAAACACCAACCAAGCTAGACAATCCCACAAACGCCAACCAAGCTAGACATAATCTCCTCCTCGTTCCAATCTGTAATCTTACATTCACACAAATACAAGCTTTCACCCACTGGGCACTCAGAAACTGGATCACCCTACCACTTTACATCTGCACTGCACCCTCCATCACCACACCCTTCATCCCAACTTGTTGATAAAGGTCTAAAAACCTACCTCTTTATCCACCCCAATCCACCCTAACCACCTCCCCAGCCATCATCTGTCTATACTGTCTTCCTGCCCTTGCCTTAGAAATGTTATAACTTCTTTTCACCTCCCACCTCTTGAACATTTGTAAGGTGGTCAAAGGCCCTCTGGTTAGGGCCAGTGCTTAACAAAAATTCAAATAAAATGAAATTGGCCATCTGGCATTCTGCAAAACTGGCAAGACCAGTGTTGTTTCCTCTCAATCCCTTCTTTCCTCTCTACCCTCTGTCCCCAGTGCCTAAAGACAAACGTTGTGATGTACCTTGAGCTTCACAAATATTTAAATAAGAGTCAGTACCTAAGTCCCACTTTCTCTTCAGATTGTCAGTAAAAGGCAATGAGAACTATGATTGGTAAAACAACCATGTGCTTTTTTAACAAAGTATATCCTTGTGGAAATTTGCTGGATGGCTGAAAAGTTAAGACCTATTCTCTTTCCTAAGCACATGCATGGCAGGATGCTGAAAGTGCAATCAACCATGTCACATTTGTTTTAATGGGCAGAGTTTCTGCCCTTCAAATAAATGTATCCACATGTTGTAGACTCTTTCCTTCCTTCTTCTATTTCAGTATACTTTGCACCACTGTACAGTGAACCCAGTAGAATCTTCTGAAAGGATGAGTATGTAAAGTTCAAGATTTGTTCATCAATTTGTACAATAGGCTAGCGATGGGTGTTGTGGCAAATCAGAAGGAGGACTCAGACCAGAGGCCATGGTTTAGAAGCGGTTTTAGTCAAATAAAAAGAAAACACCTCACTGACTCTATTAGTAAAAGGGAGTTCCCTTCCTAACTAAACTAAGGTTCTCGTTGATAGCCCAAAAGTAAAATAGTCCCTGGCCCAAACCTGGCCCTGCCACTTAAAAAAAAATGTAAAGGAAACTTAGGTTGAGTGCCCTGTACTTGTGGGGGAGGCGGGCATCTCAGGAATTTCTCCTGGGTCTGGATCCAATCATTATCCTTTGGTAACAGTTCCTCTCAAAGAAACAGTTCTTGATGGTCTCGAAGGAGTTCTCCAATGTTTTCCAAAAGTCTGAACAAAAGTCTCCATTCCCTGGAAACACATAATTCCTACATTTCTGTAGGTGCAGGGATATTTCACAGATCCCTTTCCACTACTTTGTTTGATCTCTTCCCCCTTTAATGAACAGTTGGGTGTCTCTGTGCACCCCTTGTATCTGCTGTGGTTTGGTGTGCCCCTGTGTGAGGGTTCCTCTGTCCCAATGCCTCACTTAACTCTCGGGTGTTTCAGTGAATCCCCTGCCCATCTGTCTCTTAGCTCTCTTGGGTCCCTGCGACCCTTCTGGAGGTTTGTACTGCTCAGGTTTGTCGGGCTCCTGCAACACTTCCTTATCTTGGATTCCCTCTTATCTCGGGTCCCTGTTACTCTGGAATGGGGTTAGGCTAGTCCTTCCCTTTCCCCCACTCATTGGCTTCTCTTATCTCCTCCCTCTGACCTAGGCAACCTGCGTACTTGCTGTGTTGCAGGGTCGGCTCCACTGAGGGTTTGTCTCATTTGCGGCAGTAGCGTGCTCCAGTTTGCTGCTTTTTCTTGCATGCTACCACTTTTCCGCTTTTGCTCATTTCGGCGTTCTCACTGGTTGGCTCTCTGGTTGACAGCGGAGGACCCAGTCTCCCGTCTCCCCCGTTTTCAGTGGCTGTTTTTGGGCTCCAGGCCCACAACTTCCTGTACGTGGTCACGCCTCCGGATACGGTCAACTTTGTGCGACCTATCAGGCCCTGCACTCTGTTTTGCTGGGTGGACGGCCTCTCCTGAGGGTGTGTGCTTTCTTCCACACTCTAGGTGGCTCTGCTGGTTTGCACGTCTCCGTCCTTCACCGGCATTCTCATGTTGGAGGCTTGCCTCGGCATGAGGTTCTACCATCTGCATTCAAGGGTTGCTAGTTCTTTATTGTCACTCTGAGACCTTCTACCTTTGTTTGTTTGTGTCGGAAGCGGCCGTTTGGAGGCGCTGAGGCTTCATGCAGTCTGAATTTTGATGCCGGATGTAGGATCCTTTCATCCAGTATTTGTCTGACTGCGCTGCAGAGGACACGTGAATTATGAGCGTCCTTACCCTCTATCCCCTACCCAATACCCTCTATTGATCCTTACTGGAGATAGCCTCTGGGGTTTCCTACACTACTTTGAACTGCTGTGACGTTTTTGAGCTGCCGGTGACTGTCGGCTGTTGGTTGTCGTTTGTCCATCTGACTTGGCCCGCCTTAGTGGCATGCTTATGTGAAGCTTATACCTGTGCATTTCTGGCCTTGGTGTCCCTGCCTTTACCTGGCTCGTAATTTTGTGCAGTGTTGCCAGGCAATTGGGTTTTTACCCATGGAGTAAATCGATCGAGGGAGCACGGAGGCGCTTCGATGCCCTAAAGATCATTTTGTCCTTTAACTAGGTAGGGGAGTTAGTTTTTCTTCCTTTCCCTGTGTGGGACCTATTTTAGATCCCATCCCGACTAACTGTATATTAGTGGACATCGGTAGTGGACTTTATATTGTCTGGTATATATCTGACTGCAGTAGATTCACTGTCCTTGATAATGCCTATTACTAGAGAAAATACCCTTAATTTATTGCCCAAATCTGTTTCTGACATATTCATTGCTTAACCCCCTCATATTAGGAGCAAGAAAGGAACCTTTACAAGGGGTATATATTACCCCTTCTGAATCCCTAATCCCCCGTGGGAGTAAAAGGTGACTGTCCAAAGTCTTAGCACGAAGTGCCAGGAGGAGACTGTGCCTTCAGGACAAGTCGCTCCATTCTACCAGTAAAGTTGATAAGGTACACTTCGGTCCAGCTAGCGGTACTGCTCCTATTTGTTTGGAGTTTGGGAATCAGGTAACCTCTGCTCAGACTGACCACCCGTCTGCTATTGGGGAAGTGCCAGCGAGAAATGGAGTTGGCATTTCTGAAAGAAATATCCTGGCCCTGGCACAAGCAATGCAATCTCCTCTGGAAAAGATTGGGGATATTATTTCTGAAGCCCTAGAGCAGGCAGTCTTCGATGGTAATGATAGGGGTGGACAGAGGGAGGGGTGGAAGGAGGTTTATTATGGAACCCAGGAACATTATTATCACCAATGTCTAGAAGCCCAAGGAGCCGGAGTCAAGGGAAGCGCTCAAAAATAAAATGCTGGTCTGGCTACATCAAAGAGTGGGCCAAAGCTGTATTAGAACTCTGGATTTCAGAGTCCTCCGGAGGGTGCAGATCAGTAACTGGTGTTCTATAGGCAACACAGACTGTATTGCCATAGGATATGGCCAAAGTATGTCCTCTTTTACTAAACTAAGAGTTATTTTGAGTTGATATGTTCATGACACTTTTAGGAACCACAGATCTTTATTCCCTGCTTTTTATAAGTTGTGTTTTTATTATTTTATGTTCGTATTTGGCTTATGTTTTGTCAGCACACTGAGGTCCATGGGCGTGTAGCACTTATATAGGAAATAAACTATACTAAAAGGCACGGCATGTTCTCTACTGGACGTCCAGCGTGTAGAAAGTTCAGCACTAACTTGAGCCAAACACATAGAGGTAGGTCAGTGTTCCCTTGAGTCCAACACAAAACCATAAAGGACAATATTGACTCTCTAGCTCCAGCCTTGGTAGACCTATGCAATCTCTCCTTCGCCACTGGAGTTTTCCCCACTTCCCTCAAGCATTCCCTTGTGCACCCTCTGCTCTAAAAACCTTCTGCCAACCCTTCTAATCCGGCTAACTATCGCCAGATCTCCATTACTCCTTTCTTGGGCAAACTCCTGGAGAAGTTGGCAATCTCTCAGCTTGCCCTCCACACTGAATCTGCCGGTTGTCTCCATGACCATCAGTCTGGCTTTAGAGCATCCAGAGGCACAGAAACTGCTCTTTTGAACAACCGTGTAGACCTGTTTTCAAACCTTGACTCTAACTCTCCCTCTGTCCTCATTCTCCTTGACCTCTCCTCTGCTTTTGATACTGTAAACCACAACATCCTGATTACCCATCTTCGTGATACTCTGGGCATCACAGATCAAGCTCTGGCATGGCTTGCGTCCTTTCTCTCTGACCGTCTTTCCCAGGTGGTACTTGGGTCCTTCCTCTTCGCTATCACTCATTACTTGTGGTGTCCCCCAAGGATCTAATATATCCCCCTGGTTTTTCTCACTAACAGCTGCACCTCCTCAGAGGTACTCTACCTTTTCTCATCTTCCCCCAGAGGCTCACGTTCTCCAGAGCCCTGGTTCTCTCCAGACTGGAGTACTGCAACAGCCTTTCTCAATCTTCCTACTTCTACTCTCAGACCTCTTCAACTTATCCAGAACAGAACCGCAAGACTTATCCTTGGCCTCAAGCCCATGGACTGCATCCATCCAACACTATAATCACTCCACTGGCTCCAAGGATCAAGTTGAAGTCCCTCTGCATAGTCGACAAAGCTTTCTGGGGCCAGGGCCCTTGTTATCTACAACGCTCTCTTCCCAAATACTCTCCTTCCAGAGCTCTCCGCTCGGCCTGCACCAACTCTCTGAGGGTGAGCCATTTCTCCAAACAGATATTTGAGGTTAGATCCTTGTCCTCTGCAGGTGTCTCCCTCGGGAAGAGCGTACCTACCTCGCTCCACCTTAAGTTCCAGAAACTCCTCAAACCGTACCTCTTATCTTCCTCCTTCTCTCTCCCTCTCCCCTGCTAGCCTACTTTCTCTTTGCTTCTCTCCCTCCTTCCTTCTCTTCCCCAACCTGCTCAGTTAGCTGACTGGTCACCTGGTGCACCTCCAGAGCCACACAGGTTCCAGGGTCCCCCGCCAGTCGTTCACTTGCCACCGGGATTCTGCACTCTGCCTGACACTATTGCATTATGCTCCATGAGAGTGGCAACCACTCTGCACTTAACCCAGGCCCCACTGGACTGGGTGCATTTGTCCCCATTCCCCTCTCTCGCACTTCCTGTTCTGCCCACCTGCATACCCTTGAACCTATTGTTCTAGGCCTTGCAAGTCTGCTTCTCCGGTCCTCCCTCTGTCTCCCCTCCCTAGATTGGTTGTGCTTGAAATATTTATGCATGGGCGCATTCGATGACTAACTACCAAGCAGTCTGAAATTTCACCAGGCCAGTACTGTAGTTTATGTATCTGTATGCTCCTTTGTTGTCAAGCACTTCACTAGGAGATATGGTCCTGGCCTATTATGCTAGTTATTGTTGTTAAATCATTTGGAATCTTGAAGGCCTAAGAATGACAACTGTATTCCCTTGTGCCCTTCCCGCCTTGAAGCGCTTTGAGGCACTTCACTTGTGTATGCGCGCTCTATGAATGAACAATTACAATTACATAGATGTGATGTCAGTCTTTCTTACTCCCATGTAGACTAATACTACTTTAGGTATAGGGAGATCCCCATGGGAGTCCTTGTACCCTAAAGTGGAGTCCAGTGAGGCCCGCTTTCCCTAACCCCTACGGAGGGTTTTGCTGAGCTGGCCCACATCCCTAGCCTCAAAGGGGGTGGCTCTCGCTAGGGAAGAAGTCTCCAGATTCCTCAGTGTCAAATGTTGGGCGTACTACCACGCCAATGTGCATAAGGGTGAGATGATAGTTCCATTTCTTACTCATTAAGAATATGCCACTTTTTCTGAGAATGTATTACATCCTCACAATATACTGTACTGGGATCAAAGCTGTCACTTGTTGATGATAAGTACTTTCACTTGCTGCTAGCATAATATGTAATCTAATCCGTGATTTTAAAATAAAAAAAGTGAATTTTGTGCTGCCGTGCACAAAGCCAAACAGTTCCCTTACTGACTTGTCTATTACAGAGAACACTACAAATAACAAGGACAGACGTTGCACTGGGGCACACATTGTGTGCTGAGACTGATCGTGGGCATCATAGTCTGATGTGGACGTTGGAGGGATAGGCTGCACAGTTGGTGGTTATATTCACAGTATGTATACCAGGACAGTCTTTGGTGAACCTAAGCTCCAAAATATCCTGGCAGTGCAGAAATACAATTCAAAATGATGTTTTGGTTGGTTAGTCAATGATCTATCCAGAAAAGCTTCATGAACATACATCAGAATCCTCCGCTACCATTGCAGTTGTTTATGGGTGACCAGCAGTGAAGTATGCATTCAGTCAAGACACACCTCTTGCATACATGTTTAGTGACATTAATAGAAAGCTATGCTTCTTTCACTAGTCCTGCCCCTTATTTGAAGAATGCCTTGAGATCCAACCACAGTGAATGTGACCATTCTTGTATGACAAACTGACTTTTATATTTACTAATGAAAGTATCACTGTTCAGTGGCATCCTCCATCTCTTATGCAGCTCATCTGATATGTGTATGTTCCAAACTTAGAATGTGTCAAAGGTCAAGTTAACAGACAAGTCAGTTATGTAATTCAGAACATCTTTGCTTTTTGTTTAAGTACATGTTTTTCCATCAGGGACTGTCAGAAAATGGAGGGTGTTCTCACCTTTACTCCCCGGGAATCCTTTGCTCAGTTGGCCAGGGAAGGGCCATAGTTTTTGGATTCCAACCCTGCGGTTGGACAAGCAAGGGAGGATCACCGGAGTGAAGGGTCCTTGGGGATTCCGGTGAGAAAACCCTTAGGCGAGACACAGTATTCCCTATGTCATGCTGATGACCTATGCCACCATCTCGCTAAATATATGGGTTATTGTCAACCTTATACCATCCTCCAGGGTTCCAAAATGGGAGTTCCTGAGCAGAAAAACAGGAAGCACTACTGGATCTCGCTATCATAGAAACTACTTAGGGAATAAGGGAAAAGAGAGACAATCACACAGGACATACACTCCCGATCGGGGATCTCAATTCACTGGTTCCCGTTTACTCCCACATAATGGAGAGACACAGTATCTTCCCTTCCCTGATATAGACTCACCCATCCTTCGCTCAGTCTTCATCGGTTATGTCCACTCATGCCCTATCTTTCTGTGTAAATACCCACCAAGTACTGAGAAGAGGGAGAAGCAACTAGGAGTAATGCACACTTCCTATTTCAAACACCACTCTAGTACTGGGACGAAGAAGAGGGGTATGGAGTAATCCAATACTAAAGGTCAGGCAAAACAAGCCAACAACTCACACCAGAAGCCTCTTGATGGGGCTCGGGTGTATAAAAGGGGGAGACCCAAGCAAGCAGAGGGAAGGAGAACTGCTGTGTTGGGAAGAGACTCAGAAGTCTGAACACCCGCATCGATCCCGAAGGACCTGCAGCTGGTGGATGCCGTACAGGGAGCCTTCGAATTTGAAAGCAGGGCTGTGAAACTGATGAGAAGTGGTGCTGTGCTGGAGAAAGAGAGGCGCTGTCCGCGTCGAGACCCGGAGGCAGCTGGAGCTGCAATGGCAGCCAGGTGCAGGAGAAATGAAGCCTGCGTCTATTGCGAAGCAAGAAACGACAAGATCGGATGTGCCCAACGAACTTGGTGGTCTGCTTCTCCCGCTACAGAGAAGGTGAGCGGGAGCAGTAGGAGCCACCGCTGGAGATATGCGAAGCACTGGTGTGCATGTCAGAGGACACAGGAAGGCTGGAGTGCTTCCAGGGGACCACAGGCAAGTAACGGTCCAAGTAAATGTGAACTATATTGAATACTTAACTGAAACTGCTAATTAAGCATATGGAACACCGAATTGAATGGAAATGACTATTTCGGTCACATAGCACAGCAAGCTAAGCGCTTGCCCCCGATATCTGTGTGCAGCCTGCTGTCGCAGGTTTGAATCCTGCCAGGGTCAACTCAGCCTTTCATCCTTCTGAGGTCAATAAAATGAGTACCACTCTGTGGGATAATAATGTCTTCTGTTATTCGAGCGCTCTGAGATCTATGGGTGTGGAGCACTATATAACAAATACATCATTATTAGAAAAAGATATTGTGCAGTAGCACCTGAAACATTCAAAGTTCTGGATGGGATCATTTCAAAAATAATCACAGGCCCAAATAATCGGATAGACTCAAATAATACGGCAAAATACTACATTATTATCAGCTCAGTAAAGTAGGGAAATCTGGCGAACAAACAAATTGTAGCACACACAATCTCAACGCATTTCCATTACACAAATGGTTTTATACCTCGATGTGCATCAGCTATGGCATCATTCTTCCTGGCAAATAGAAAACCTATCAGGCAGAGGGGTTGGTTAAGGGAACATGCGTACCTATAGCCTATTTAGGTGTTTGTAACATCATCAATTGCCCCTTATTGAGTAGGCACGCCTGGATGTAACAATGTATAATCCACCATTGTAAAGGCACCGTCATGAATGGTTGGCATGCTCTTACCAACTATGAAAATTTGGCTTTTTGAACGCTATTTGATTCAATTATACTGGGTGCTATTGCTCTCCTCGGCCTCTGGAGACTTACTTGCTCCATCCTGCATATACTTTCTGCATCTTTGATTGTACAATACTTGGCCACTCGCAAATATTCACTGCTCTGCTAAGAGATATATGTTATATGTGCATGGATTATCCTCTTCGACTCCTCTTGTTCCCTGCAGTTGCTTCTCACTGCAGCATCGATCCTTAGACAAACAAATATTCCCTGTTCTTACACAATTCTTTATTCCACCACCTGTCAGCTCTGCACCCTTGGACTTTCTCCTCAAGGCTTCTTGCTTATGATCATACGATGCTGACATCCATCTTCTCAACATGGCTGCTTTACCTGCATTATATTTCCTACTATAGCAAGCATCTACATTGTGTTGTCTACCTTGTGTTTCTGCGTATATATCTCTACTGCATCTCTACTTACTCATCTTCTTGGTATATATGATTTTCTTCATATTCGCATATATGTGTTCACTTTGTCACTTCAGTCACTTGATTGTTTTGATATCTGTATATCGTTTCAGTGCGTCCATATGTCTTCTCTTCATGACATCACTTTGCATCTGTCAGACTTCACTTATAGTTCTATGTTCAGTGGTGTCTGCAGGCTTCATTCTACCATGTCAGTTCGAAAGTACATTCAATAAGGTTGTCTGAGCGCATAGCGTTGCTTATACCTTTGATGTGGTATTGGAAGGATACCTGGTGTCATGCACAGTGCTTTCTTGCTGCGGAAGTGAAGGGGTGGGCTCTGTAGATGATGTGCACATTAGCTTCTGTACAATATGTAAGCAGCACTGTGGGTAAAACGAAAGTATATAGAACATTGAGCAAACACTTAACAGTGTGAGAAGGGAACCATAAGTCTATGGTAAAGCAAAAAACTGATGTACAAAAGGGTTATATTTATCAAAGAGAATACAAGTGGGACCAGGCAGAAGAGTCTGAAAAGGGACCAAAAAAGGATAATTGAACTCATGGTTGTGTGACCTGTGAAGGGTAGACTGTGTGGTCTGTCAACTGCGCCTATACCAGGGAGTTTCCCACTGTGCAGATCACATATATCACAAATCAAGTCAAGGAGAAGCTTAGTATTCCTGGCTGCGTGACCTGTGGTGGGTGGACTGTGTGGTCTGACAACTGCGCCTATACCAGAGAGCCCTACATTTTGAGAAGTAAGACATTAGAATTGAGCCATGAAGAACTGTGAAACAATTGGTAAAGCAAGCCAGAAGGTGGGTCAAGTGGACCTATTGGTATTCTTGCATTGAGCGTTGAGCGGATGAAGACCAGAATAATTGCAGCAGCATAATCTTGGGGAAGAGAACCCTGAGAGTTGAACAAACTGAGAAATGCTGTCTTGGGGAAGGGAACCTCAAGACCTCCTTTTTATGTGAACGGTACGGTATTGAACTTGGGGAAGGGAATCCCAAGATCTGGTGGGACATTGTTGAAACAAGCACCAATTGAAGTTGTACTGAACTTGGGGATAGGGAATCCAAGGAGAACTCTGAACTAACAACACCTGAGACTTTATTTTTGAACACTGGTTGGCTGTTATTTTTAGATTTGAGGGCAAGCATAGCGTTTTGACACAGACAGACTTTTGATTTGAACTTACAGACACATACTTCTTTAGGCAGGAGAAACCCCTACCTTAGTTATAGGGCAGGTTTGGCCTTAAACCAACATGATATTCAAATAAAACAATTGTTGAAACTTGAAATATGTTGTCTGTCATCTATTGATAACATGCCTGTCTCACATAACACACGAATAAGTACAATGTTTCTATCCATACCAGACCCCTACCTGAATCTCATAAACCCAATAATGTAGTGGACAGAATGTTTGATGGTATGTCTCTCAGCAATCGCATCATCTGGGATGACAAGTCATGGGCTCCTAGTTTGTCAGTAGATGCATGATGAATTGTAACATCCATGCTTTTGATCCCGGAAACCTTATAAAGAAGTTTGAGCACTATGTGAGGGGTCGATAATGTGAGGCAGACAATTGTTTGCTGATAAATCAAAACATTTGATTCTGAAAAGAAATACGAAAAAATGCCTCCCTATCCCTAGTCTGCTGAGGATTTGCCTGCCTAACCAAAACTAAGGGGAAACACTATAATACAGGATATCTGGCCTTCACGCTAAGCAACAAATACACAAAGAGAATATATGGCAATCTAGCGTAACATGGACAGCATTCAGTCTTTGAATAACCTTTTGATGTCCTAGGTAAATTCCCTTCCCTAGGTTTTAAGGTCAACTCTTCTAATGTTCAACCAAAGAAATACATGTCTCCAACCAGTTTTTGATGTTTCAAAGTCAAGGTAAAATATGTTAGGTTCCAATGATAGCAAATCTTTTCTCCTTGGTGAACTATCCACTTTCCACTTCCACCAAATAGCACCAATGATAATTTCAACCACAATGTCTTGTCACCTCTTCCTGAAGACTTGCCACAGTTCAAAAGAAATGCAATTTCTACAATTGTCAGTAATACACAGTTAACAGTTAGTAGTTCCTTATTTACAGTTTTAGAATTCACCATGGTATATTTGTCAGGATGACTTGTCACTGCTGCGCCTTCCACTTTAACAACTTCACTTCTACTTAATTCACCATGATAACTTGGTTTAGGCTACTCCAGTGTTGCATCTACTGACAACCACATATACCACCACAGCTTCAGTTCTTTTGACAACTACCACAGCATCAGTGATTTGTATTTCTAGACAGGCTCCGACAAGATGCACTTTAAAGTATGTCAACGCCTTCAAGTAGGCAATGCACTCTTCCCCTGAATATCTCTCTTCAAAAGGGGCATCCTCTTTGCCTCTTTGTCTGTCTGTCTGCCACAATAATAACCTGGTAAGACTCACTTCTCTTGGTCTTCCGCAGTCTCTGGCGCTACAGGTTGTGTCAACCTCCAAATAGTCTTTACAAGCAGCCAATTTCCCTTCCCCAACTTTACCTTCACATTTCTGCCAGCTATCAGCCCAAGTAATTACCCAGAAGCCTTGGTGCCACTCTCTTAGCTTCAGGTAATGCTTGCACATATGTATCATAGGCCAGTTGAACTCTTATTAACTTCACATTAACAGTTGGATTGCTTTTTAACTCTGGAAAAGTCTGGTTTCACTTTTAATATAGGGGGACTCTTAGCTTGGGCAATGCTTGTTCTCCTCTTCAATAGTAGATACACTTTAACTTCTTATATGAAAGTTATACTGCGTTAAAGTAAAGAGTATAGTTCAGTCTTTCTGTAGGAATCACAATTAGGCACACGCACCACTCTTTGTAGTTTTCACAAGTAAGACTGCAACAATTGTTTATCAAGTTTAGTTGTTTGGTAATAGCCTTTTCAACGTTCACTCTTCTTAATTAGTGACATGCGGTTAATCCTTCAGGTAGATAAAGTCTGCTAAGGAATTAACAATGGGTTTAAGCAGCGTTTGCTCTTTACTCGAGTAAAAGGACTTCCCTAATATACACGAGTACTACTTTTCGATTGTTCATGTATTATAAATTCAACGAACAACTTCAACTCGCTTTAAATTACACTTGAGTGAATAGTGGATATTGTTGCCGGCAGTGCATGCGCAAGGTATTAGAATGCACTCGCTTCTTTAACGCTTGCTCTGTGGGTCGCACTGCTTCCACGACTTCTGCCACAACTTCTACTGCTTCTGGCTTCTTAGGAACCCACACCCTTCCTCTCAGAAAGGTGTTTCCGGACCGGCCAAATGTTTATGGAACCCCTCTCGCTCCCGATACCCACGACTTCACAACTGCTCCTCGCCTCGGTCTCCAACACGTTTGCTGCAGGGCAACCACAGCAATTATTCTCACATGGGGAAAGAGCTCTTCTGAATGCCTTCCACTGCACAGCCTCTGCACTTCAGAGTGTGGGTGAACAGGACCCTCTCAGAGCACGCAGGTGAAATCTGCTGTCGCCACGTTCCGGCGTCCCTCTTGCTCTCCCACTTCTGCTTGGTTTGCCAGCTTTCTGCCTTCTCCTTCCTGCTACTACTGCTACAACTCGCATTCCAGTCACAGTTCCAGCTCCTCCCAATTACCTGCACTTGAGGGGCCTTTTATAGCTCCTAGGTACCTTCTGGTGGTGGCTGTAAGGCTTGGTTGCCTGACAACTGCTACAACATACCTCTTCAGCCCTCTTGCTCGTTCCAGTACTCAAGGGATTATGCGACATGTAGTCCCCTTCAGAAAAGTTATTTCTTTCAACTTCTGCAGTTTGGCAACCAGCCATCAAAAGTGTGGGATTATGGGGAACGTTAGTTAAACAGAGGGGTTTCCCAGGCTTCCTGGTCTGTACCCCCTTCCCCCATGTGATCCTCCAGCTATACACCACCCC
Organism: Ambystoma mexicanum; assembly: GCF_040938575.1. Lineage (NCBI taxonomy): Eukaryota > Metazoa > Chordata > Amphibia > Caudata > Ambystomatidae > Ambystoma > Ambystoma mexicanum. The sequence goes on along the minus strand of NC_090923.1, from coordinate 147,363,530 downwards.
AGGGTCGGGATCGGGCGCATCTGCATTTCGCTGCCACATTAGAAGGGTCCCAGACCAGGTTTCTGGGAGGAATCATCACTGATTATTCTTCACAACTATGGCCTACACTTGTTGATCAAAAACAGGTCTCCTCCTTTCGAAAACATCTCTAAAGTCATGAAAGGATCTTCCATTGTCTCTCCATTCCATGAATGGTCAGAGTATGTCCAGGCCAAAACATGCTATTTTACAATTTGTTAAGGGATCTATTACATGTAAGGTGAGGTTAAACGTTATGTTTTCAGAAAAAAAGCCAGGCACGTAGAGGTTTCTACAACTCTTGGCTTAGTCCTGTCATTGGTTCTCAGGGGCCCTCGCCAGCCTCTTGCCTTCATCCACTAACTGTCCATTAGATGTACTCACCAGCCTCTTGGCTCTGTTATTCAGTACCTCGTGGAAGATCTCACTACCCTTTTGGCTTTGTCTTCCAAGCATTCCTTAGAGGCAATCCACAACCTCTGGCCCCACCAACCTCATGGATTTATCAGGCTATTGTTTATTTGATGCTCTCACAGCATGGTGGCTTTTCAAGGCAAACATTCTATACAAGACCTTCATCAGCCTCTTAGTTTTGGCAGGCAAAGGTTCTTTAGTGACTTTCCACCAAGTTCTTGGCATTGTCAGTAGACTTAATACTTTCATGAGAAGCTGTCCAGGTGGGATTTCCTCCCACTGTGAGATGGTTTAGAGGTACTTTCCCTTCATACTGATTCTTAGCTGCCTCGAATTCCCGACAGATGCTCTCCTCTGGTACTGTTTTTCTTTTTATGATGGATTCTTTTTAGTACTGGGAATGATTCATCTTTTCTTCTGGTCCTGAACTATTTGGTTGGTGAAAATAACTGTGCTTTTTAACAAAGTATATCCTTGTGAACATGGGCTTGGTGGCTGAAAAGTTGAGACCTATTCTCTTTCTTGAGAACAGGCAAGGCAGGATGCTGAAAGTGCAACCAACCGTGTCACATTTGTTTTAATGGTCTGAGGCTCTGACCTTAAAATAAATGTATCCCCATTTTGTAGACTCTTTCCTTGCTTCTATTTCAGTGCTGGGGATTTCATCCCAGCCCTTTCTCACTCAATTCATTGCTTTGTTTCCTTTGTCAGTTGTAGGGTGTGTGAGACAGGCATGTTATCAAGAGATGACACGGACAACGGTAGTGACAGTTTGAAAAACCTTTATTAAAAGTCTTTGGGTTGGTACTAATGCCTATCCTGTCCTATACGGAAGGCAGGGTTTCCCCTACCTAAATGAACTAAGGAAAAGCCTGTCTGTCAAAATCAAGTCTCTGTGTCAAAACCCTATGCTTGCCCTCGCATCTATACTAAACAAAGTGAAGGGATATCAGCAACCAAAATAAACCGTGTTCAAACTAAAGTTCTGAGCTTTATCCAGTTCCTGGTTAGCTCTTGGACCCATTTCCAAGTTCGAGACAGACAGTTCCAACAAGAATGTTCTTTGGCTTTCCTTCCCCGAGTTCAACACATGTAATGACTAATCTCCAATAACGTAGTTATCATCAAACATAAGCATCAACATACAAGATAATCACCCTCCTCTATTCTTGATTCTTCCAGGGTGTAAGTAATCTGTTTTGATGAGAAATGAGGTTCCTCCTAGGAACCCTTTCACAACCCCGCTCCAAGAGCCGGGACGCAAAAGAGCCCCCAGGGAAAACCCGCAAAGGGGAAAAAAAAAGCTGTGTTGAGCTGCTAGGGTTCGTGGAATCCTGATAACAGCTCGAAAGAGGCTCATCACTGATCTTCCTGTGAGGATGTCAATCAAGCTGGATACTGGGATAGGAATATAAGGATAGAGATGTAGAATTACGAGTGAGTGGAGAGAGAGGGTAGAACTGAGGCTCACAAGGAAGATGGCTTACCCAGCTGTTATTGACCAATCCTATACTTGATGATTAAAGCAGGTTAAGGCTGACACCTAAGGTCTCAGCGCTACAGAAATCAGAAGGAATATCTTAACAAGTGAAACTGTGGATCCTACTAATATTTAGTAAGAAAGAGCGGTTAAAGGGGAATAGATTAGAACTACTCTTACCGCCTGAGAGAGCAGCCTGAAGGAAATATTCTCTTCTGTACTTCCGGGTAAGCAATCCTTCTCCTTTCTGTCCAATGGATAAGGTCTGGAGTTCTAATTTTAAATAACACACTTAATAGTGCAACGGATTGAAACAAATGACAAGAAGAAACGGGGGAGCGAAAACACGCCTATAACGTACCAAAACGGTCTTTCGAAAACGCTAATAATGCCAGAGCGATCGGTAAAGGTTAGTAAACAAACTGCTGAATGTCTTAAAGCTGACGATCCATCTAAAATGAGAGGAGGAGGTTAGGATTAGAAATAATAGCGTCGGCGAGGAAGTAGCTAACCGACAATAACACTAAAGATACAGAGAGCAAGTAAGCTTAATAACTAGAGTGAATTTACGGAGCTGGCCGCCACTCTGGAGTAGAGAAGCAACGCAAGTTGCACCCAGCGAGGTGTCCGGATATGCTGTGTGAAAGCCAGGGGGCGTGGCTAACAACCCATTCGGATCCGGCAGAAACGCTAGAGCGTTATAGCCTGTTCCGAGCTCCGACATACTGGGAACTCTGAGCCGCTCTCACAACGCGAGAGACACAGCAAACAGAATGAAGTGTAACAACACAGTTAAAACAAAAAAGTAGCCCAGGGTTCCTTTCCCCAAGTTCAGAATACAGTTCCGAATACAATGTTTAACTTGTTCCCAGTCTTCAACAAGAGCGTGAGGTTCCCTTCCCAAAGTTTAGCACAGTTCAAAGAAAAAGTATCTGAGGGTTCCTTACCCCAAAATCAGGATACAGTTCCAAATACAATGTTCCATTCAAGATCAGGGTTCTCTTATCCAGCCTATTTGTGCTCACGCTTTAAAGCACCAAGTTCAATTAGTGATTGACAGTCTCTCGCTTTTTTATTCTTTCTCTCACTTTCCTTCTTGTTGTGGCTTTCCGGTCAACGCGCAGTGATCAGTCCACACGGTCCACCCACTAAAGGTCACGCCCTTGGCTTCTCACTTGGATTCTCATTTCCTCAAGCTATTAGTGTCACTGGAAGGTGATTCGCTTCTTGATCACCCGTTCCAATATATTCGACTTCACTGGCTTTCACTATTAGCCTTCTTTTCTTGACTTCTTGGTATTACACCCTTACGATCAGGGTGTTGCTCCCAATTCACACCTCCCCTTTCTGCTGTTCATTCACAGGTGGAATCCTTTTGTCTACTGCAACCTGCAGCTTGCCAGAAGTTTTGGATTACAACTCCCATACCCCTTGCCATTGCTTTGGTGTCTGATGGAAATTATAGCCCAAAATATCTGGACAACCAAAGGTTGTAGATCTCTAGTAAGGGAGCATCATCCATAACCAGATTAAAGTGCCCTTCTTTTAAGTAACCTCTACGAATTCTTGGGTAAAGACACAATGAAGTCCTCCAAATTAGTACATCCATAATCTCTTCTATTGGATGGTCATCCATGTTTGACTATCTGCCCTTCTCAATTTTAGAATCTATAAAACAAACATGTTGGTGTATCTTGGCTATCAAGGCACCCTTACCTGGCTTTAATGAGATCAGAGTTGGCAATTTTCCCTAGTCAGGGTTCTGCAACCTTTGGCTCTCCAGATGTTTTTGACTGCAGCTCCCACCATCCCTAACCAGCATTGTCAATGACAAGTGAACATGGTAAATGTAGTCCAAATCAACTGGAGAGCCAAAGGTTGCACGTCCCTGCCCTAGTCCGGCAAGTAGCAGATTCTTCACATATTTAGATGGTATGCAGTAGTGTAATTGTGACAAAAAAGGAGTCTGTAAAATAAATCGTAGTTTCTGTCGGTAAAGGTGCACTCATTATACCATTTATGGGGAGCAGAGGTCACAGGGGTGTTCCCCAACCCCCTTAAATGGGATAATAGGTCCAGGGTTTGCAGGGGTATACCCTGCATCCATTACATGGATTGTGGCAGTAAAACCACAGCCTTTTTGCCGCGATTCTTTGTGTAAAAGGCCATTTTTGCCACGAGTTTAACACATGGAACCCTTTAGTCTAGATATTGCTACTCTGAGAATCTGTTCTATAAGCAAGCAGAAGGTGCCTTGTGAGATGATGTGCCACATAAGTTGCCCTTTGCTATTGTGGCCACCCTGCTTGATTGGCAACACAATGAAACTTGGAAAAAGTAACCTCTGGATCTTAACCACTCTGGCGTTTTAGTAATACTTTAGTAAGGTTGGCTGCTTTCTTTCTGGTGGAGAAAAAAGCCCCTGCTGCTTTCACAGGAGCTTCTTTTTGCTGATTTTCATACGCTTCAGAGGATTTCACTGATCTCTGCTGATCCACATTGACTTGTTCCCTAACTCTGGCTGGTATCACTCAGCTCTCTTTTAGAGGCTCTCAACGGGCATCTGCTTTTTAGAAGCAGTCAGCGACTGCTATGCTTTGTCAAGCAGGCTTTCTTCTGAAATGTTCGCCTTCTTCGTAACTGTGTAATGCAAGCAGTTATCACAGACCTTTACAGATCTCTTGGCTTTATATGGCAAATGTTCTTCATAGACTTCCCAGCATTTCGGCTTTCTCACACATGCATTCTTCAGAGATCTTCAGCATCTGGATCTTTTCAGGTAAGACCGACTACTTGCTAGGGGCTCTGCCAGATCACCTGCCCAGTGGTTTCTCAGCTACCAGATGGTCTAGCTCTGCTTCTGTTTCCTGCTGACTGTTCACCGCCTCTGCTTTCAGACAAATTATCTCTTGGAAAGTTCAGACCTGGCTTTACATGCTCCATCTCCTGGATCCTCTTCTGGTACTAGAAATCCTTCCCTTTCTCTTGACGCTGTTGGTTTTTGGAGCTTTCAGCCCTGCTCTTTGTCCAACCATCTCTTCAGCCATTTCCCATGTCAGGGGGAAATTAAGGCTACAGTGCAGCCGAAATTTTGATTTTCTTTGCAGGTGTGAGTCAGAGCATTGTAAAAAGGACTGACTGCAAGTAGTGGGGCTTTACTTGATCGTATTATTCTTGTGTATAAATGGCTGATTAATCACTGGCCTAATTTCCTAGTATCATTCTTTCATTGATGCTCAAGGGTTGCACGTTTTGCTTCCCTAATTGGTTTAATAATTGTAGTGCATTGTTAATGCTTTTTTTACTGTGACTCAATCACTTTAAAGCCCTTCTTGGACACTTGGCACTTTTGAAAGTCAATCATTAATTCACGTATGTGATGATCATATTATACTAGCACTAAAATTTCTCAACCTTCTCTTTCTCAGTAGGGTGCAATTTATCTTGCAATGCGTTGTCCAAGTCCTATGGCAAAAAGCCACAAATGTCGGGTGGAAGATTGTCCCTCATTTCCACACATGCATATTGCATTCCACAACAACTCTTCAAATGTGCCTTAATAGCTTCTATTGAGCCCACTTGACTGGCTGGCCGAGAACTCTTTACAAGCAGTCACTTTACGCAACTATATACATCGCTCCTTGTGTAGCTACAATTATCTTCACAAATTCAATCACTAAATATAGATCTTAACCAAGAGTAACTGGACAAGATATATTCCAGATGTTACCTGTTGTGTCAGGCAGAATTAACCAGTCGTAAGAGGGCATCCTCATGATATTTATTTATTGTTTGCTTGTTAGACGCTTCTACAGGAAATACATTCTGTTTCAAAGTGCCCACAGGGCAGCAGGGAGGGAACATGGGATAGCAGTACAATTAAATACAAAGAATACAGAAGGGGAAGGGACGGCCGAACCTACTATGCCTTGTGAATATTCAGAACGAGCAAGTGCAGGAAGGAAGAGGCAGTGGTGTAAGTGCTATGGTGTCCGTGCTCAAAGGGTGAGCTCAGTTGAAGTGCTATTGAACGTGCTATTGAACTATACAAGCCATGCTTGATAGAGCATATCCTAATGCATTAATACTAAAAAAAGCTCACTGTTAATATTCGTAATGCACACAATTTAGAGCACTCCATGGGGGTCATTACGAGGTTGGAGGTAAGTACCGTTCATTACCGTCATGGAGCAAATACCGTGTCCGTGCTGGTAATAGACCGCTAAAAGCGGCCTATTATGACTTCGCGGGCACGAGCTTTGCACCATGCCGGTAACGACCTTACCGCCATGCCGGTAAAGGGCGAAAAATCGCCCTTACCGGCATTGCGCGAAGCGTAGATAGCTCCACCGACATCCAAGCCATCTTTATTAGCAGTACCAGAACTAGCGTCATCGCACAGGAACGGGAAAAGAGCACGGCGGCCATCTTTAAAAACACAATCCATTGCCATCCTCTGTAACCAGGACCCCAATCCCGACTACACCTCTTACTCACCTGTACCATAACCTGCAGCATATAAGAATGCCAAAATCTCTCAAAAAAAGCGCAGACCGCCTGCGCAAGGAGCGCTTTTCACAGGAGGAGCTGAACATGCTCGCCGAGATGCTGCAGGAACATGCAGAAGTCGTTTTCTCTACCAACATGTCCCGACACACATTGCTGCGCAAGAAGGCCATATGGGCGGAGATGGCGCAGAAAGTGAGTGCCGTTGGCACCACCCCACGCACACCAAAAGACGTCTGGAAGCACTGGGACGACCTGCGCTTACGCGTGTGCAACATCCTCCCGGTCAACCTGGAAACAGGGGATGGCTACAGGTGGTGGTGTGAACTCCCCTATCAAGTTGCAACCGTGGGAGGATACCTGCGCAAGCACAATAGGGATGGAGGCCATAGAAGGAGTGGGGGACATGCAGCGAGGAGCCCCGTCTTCGGCAGATGCAGGTAGGTGTCACAAAATAAACACTCTAAAGTACAACACAATGATGTCCTCCTGAACTGATGGAAAGCAGGGTCCGTCAGACACATTTTTGCAAGACTGCCTACAGGCAGTGCACAGCACCAACTCGTCCACATGCATGATGCACCCCATATATGTCTCTTCCCAGACGCATCCCTTCATTACCCACCCAAAAGCCAAGCAACCCGTATGTCACTACCCCAATAGCAATCTCCTGCCATTCCATAGAGAAACAGCAAACCCAATGCATGCCTGATGCATGTTGACCCATCATTAATGCCCTCCCTCTCTTGCTCCCCCACAGGCACGCAATCAGTCACTGATGAGCAGGACACCTGGGAGGATGCCGCAACACCCCACAAGAAGGCCAGGGGCATGGAGGGACCAAACTGCCCCTCTACATCAAGGGGAAGAGGGCAAGCTGCAGTATTGCGCAAGGGCAAGGCAACCCCAGTACCTCCACCACCAATTTCCATTATGGCCAACACCACAGCACCCACACCAGCCACCAACACCCAGGAGCCAGTGGCTGAAGGGACTGTTTCGGGTGCCAGCAGTATTGTTGGGGAGACAGCTGCCACAGCAGCCATGTCCGACGATGAGGCTGACAGTCTCACACAAGGCACAATTGCCGCTACAGGACCACTGCATTCGCCACAACTCTCACCAACCAGCATTGACAACATCAACAGGCAAGAGCTATCTCCTGGGGAGTCATGGGCTGCCAGTTTCAGCCCCCCCACAAAGCCTGCCTGAGGAACCAACGATGGCAGTGGCACATCATAGCCCCACCAGTGTCCCAATCAGCCAAGAGGGGATGAGGGCAATTGAACAGCAGCAGGAGGAGCTGGCAGGGCTGTTAACCCAGCATATCACAGAATGTGGCCATGCAAGGGATGAGATGAGGGAATGCGCCTCTTCCATCAGATCTGCTATTGAGACAAGCTCCAAATAAATTTGTAGCAATGAGGCAGGTACTCTCACAAATGGTGGCAGCAATGCAGGCCATGGCTCCGGCACAGGTGGCCGAACAACCTGCCACATCGTCGAAAGCCAGCTCCACGAGGTCCAGCCCCCTGCGTAGGTCTGGGCGGAACCTGCACAGGTCGTCCAAGGGTCCACCTTTTGCCAGAAGAGGAGAAGGGGTGTAGGCTCTGGCAGGCATCCTGAACTCATGTTGATTTACGGTGCATGCAAGTGCACACCATGTGTGGGAGGGTTGAGGGGGGAGGGGAGAGAGGGTGTGTGGGGGAGTTGAGGGGGGAGAGGGTGTGTGGGGGAGTTGAGGGGGAGAGGGTATGTGGGGTGGAGGGCTTATGCACTTTGTTTCTTTAATACACCTGTTGGAAAATCATAATTCACATGTGCGGACATTGCTTATTGTGCATGTGTGCTTTATTGGTGAACAGTCTACAGTGTCCGTGTCCCTGACACATCCAGTGCCCTGAGTGCCACCTCCATGTCACACCCCCCATCCACGTGTGCTAGAAACATTGGTTAATCAGAGTCAGACGCATGTCACGTCCCTCCTGTGCATCGCTGCCTCCCTGAAGTGCAGCCCCATCTCCACCCTCCTCATCCTCATTGTCAGGTGGTTGCAGTTCAGCATCAGGGGGCAGAGGCACATTCCGTCTGATGCACATATTGTGTAGCATGACACATGCCATGACGATCTTGCCCACCTTCTCATGCCGTACAGGAGTGCACCACCAGACCTGCTGAGGCAGCGAAACCGTGCCTTCAAGAGGCCAAATGTCTGCTCAGTCACCACACGGGTACATGTATGCGCACAATTGTAGTCCTCCTCGTGCCTGTTCTGCGGGTTCCGGACTGGGGTAAGGAGCCACCTCTTCAAGGGATAGCCTGCATCACCTGCATGTGGGCAACAATGTATATGTGTAAGTCATCACATCATATGGGACCTGTATAAATGACACCATAGCATGCATTTATTTCCTGTTTGCTACCACACATCCATGCATGAATAGAGACACACGATGTTACTGCTATGTGTGTATTCCTCCTATGGACAGATGTGGGTGCAGGGGGGTCCTATTCCTTGTGTGTGATCATGCACTGTTAGTCCACGCTGGTGCTGGTTGTTCCCATGATCTGGCTGATGTGCAGTCATTTCTATGCTTTCATCCTGTCATCCTGAGAGCCTCTTGATGCTCTCACTATGCACGACAAATGGTGACATGCAGTTTTGGTGGACCTCTGTGTTAGTGTAGTGGTGTTTTAATGTATTTGGCCCTCATGTGACTCCTTTGTACGCAGTAATGGAGGACTGTCCTTTCTGTTGATGGTATTTGGTGCTGTGCATTGACCATACTAATTGCTTGTAGCTGCATTGTGTTGCGGGGGATACGGTCTCATTATGTACAGTGCACATGTTGATGGCTATGGGATGGTTGTAAACCTGCATCATTTTCATGGTAGGGCAGCTTACATTTTGGGGTCAGGTGTCAGGTCCAGTCTGGCCTGCTTTGGGGTATAAGCATGGTCCATTCTCTCAGGCACTCTGAGCCAGGTTAGGTATTCATCTCTCCCCCCCATCTCAGCCAGGTGAGGTATGCATCTCTTCCCCCCCCATCTCAGCCAGGTGAGGTATGCATCTCTTCCCTTATCTCAGCCAGGTGAGGTATGCATCTCTCCCCCCCATCTCAGCTAGGTGCGGTATGCATCTCCCCCCCATCTCAGCCAAGTGCGGTATGCATCTCCCCCCCATCTCAGCCAAGTGAGGTATGCTTCTCTCCCCCCCCATCTCAGCCAGGTGAGGTATGCATCTCCCCCCCCCCCATCTCAGCCAGGTGAGGTATGCATCTCTCCCCCAACCCGATCTCAGCCAGGTGAGGTATGCATCTCCCCCCCCCCCATCTCAGCCAGGTGAGGTATGCATCTCTCCCCCCAATCACCTACCCACATCGCATTTCCATGAGCCTAACATGCAACTCACCGAGAAGCCAGGATCTCTGCCCTGCATGTCGCTCCATGTAGCATGGTATCGTGGAGTTCCGCATGACAATTGAATCATGGGTTGATCTGGGGAATCGGGCACAACAATGTGTGATGATCTTGTTTGAGTCACATACCATTTGCACGTTGATGGAGTGGTATAATTTACGGTTGTGGTACACTACCTCCATGGCATGTGGGACCACCAATTCCACATGTGTGCAGTCGATGGCGCCAATGCATCCAGGGATGCTGGCCAGTGAATGGAAACCAACTTTGGTGTTGGAGATCTCCTGGGCTCTCCGTGGTAGGTAAATGTGGTCGCCTGTGTGCTTCAGGAGGGCATCAAGCACTTGGTTCAGCGTACGTGAGAATAATGGTTGTGATATGCCATCCATGTGCCCCACTGTGTGCTGGTGGGTGCCTGTGGCCAGGAAGTGGAGCACAGACATTACCTTCAGTAGGGGTGGGATGGCGGTGCGTATTTCAATCAGGCTGACAATGTCGTCATGTATCATGTCCACAATAGTGGTGATGGTGTCCCAGTCCAGACGGCTCAGGGGTTAGGTTGAAAGGACTGGCTCTGATGCGAGGGATTGGGGGCTGCCTGCGTGGTACCACTGGCTGCACTGGTGGGGCATGCTGGGCCTGCCTCACCCTGCTTCTCCTCCTGTGTCTCCTCTGTGCTGCCTGTTGTTGTTGTTATTGTTGTTGCAGCAGTTCCACTTCAATCATAACCTCCAGCCCCAGCATTGCTAGTAGTATTGGAATCATTTTGGTGTGTGACTGGGTGTCGGAAGGGGTGGGGTGTGCTCCTTTTGTGCTGGCCCAGTCTATATTGCCTCCACCTGTGCTGATTGTGTGCACCTGTGGCAGTTGGGAACACTGCACATGACCGTTTACGGGTGGTCCGCGATGCCGGTATTTGCTCCATGCCGGTAAGGTTCTTTTTGGCCTTCAGTAGGCTGTTATTTGCATGTCCGCCTGACTTGTGATGTTCTCCTGTTTACGCCATGCCGGTATTACCGGCATGAAGGGTTGAATGCCCGCGCCCCTGCCGCTATTAGCGGCACTCTAATTACCTGTGCCACTAATAGCAGGTTGGCGTGTCATAAACGTGCGGAGCGGTAAGCAATGCCGGTAATCCATTACCGGCATCGCTTTCCCCTTACCTCCAACCTCGTTATGACCCCCCATGCCTAATCTTGATTGGTGTAAGATGCTGAACCATGCCTAAATGTAAGCTTTCTTTCCTGAATGTATTTCCCCAGATATCCTTCCAGTTTCTGCAATGTCATTTGCTCAATTATGCCATGTGTATTTGAATTGGCTATTAAATGTGGATAATGCAATTCTTCCTGCAGGCCATCTGTAAAGTATCGCTGGCTCAGATCGCAGATGTGGACAAAGCTGTTGCTGCTGCTAAGGATGCCTTTGAGAATGGGGAGTGGGGGAAAATGAACGCCAGAGACCGTGGGCGACTCATATACAAGTAAGAAAGAAAATTGGCCTTCAACCAGCTACTTTGAGCATTGCCGGAGTATGGAAGAGTGTTAAATTTCATCTTCCTTCTGATCTACCTAGTTATGTCCTGAAATTCCAAGTGTATCCCTCACAGCTTTATGACATCCAATAAAGACACTTCTACATGAAGGGTGTTTCTATATGTTGGGTCTAATATGGTCCTAGTGTGGACTCGAAGCATAGGAATACATACGGTTTTGTGATCTATTTAGAATAGAATGCCGTGGCAGCTAGGGGCATGCTGTGTTTTATTGTTAAGCTCCAGAATGGGCATCAGTCTATGGTAGGATCCAAGCATCAAAGTGAATTTAAAATTAAAATATGAAGTTTTCATATAGCAGCTTATAATGGATTCGTCCCACACCAAAGTAATGCCCTATAATCAAACAGTTTAACAGTATTCAATGTATTAACCACTAATTTATTAACCACTAAGGATGTCGGTCTGAGTCAGCCTATGCAGGATTCACACTGGGACTACGGGTTGCAAGCATGTCTCTCAGACTAGCTTTCGATCACATTGGCTGTTCCACATGATGCTCTATTGTGCTTCAACACCACCACATTTATGTGTGAGTAACCCTTGCCTTGAGTCATTTAAGAAACATTCCTCCTATCCACTTACCTTAAAGGACACTGTAAAGTTAGGACGCTGATCCAGTTCCTTGTTATCCTCTTAACACCTGCCCTTTGCATCTTTCAACCACGGCACATTGAATGGAGATGGTTTTAAATGCATGAAGAGAGCAGCAGAAATTCAATTCCACCCACTTAGTCTTTGTCGTCAATGCTTATGTTTCCTTAGACTGGCTGACCTGATGGAGGAGCATCAGGAAGAGCTAGCGACCATTGAATCAATCGACTCGGGAGCTGTGTATACGCTGGCGCTGAAGACACACGTGGGAATGTCCATTCAGACTTTCAGATATTTTGCAGGCTGGTGTGATAAAATTCAAGTAAGGAACATCATTTACCTGGTTCTCTGCATGAATGTCTCTTTTTACCATGGTACATTAAGGATGAAAGGAAGATAGTGACAGTACAAGCTATGTTATTCGTCACTTTATTATTCGGAACTCTGTTAACCGGCAATTCTCCTGCCCATTAAAAATGGCATTCTTGATTGTAAAATTCTGGATCATATTTTAAAAGATTTGTTACATGATCATTACAGATAGTATCGTGTTGGTAAGTAGAGCAAAATTCAAGGATGATTTGTTATTTAAATGTATTACTATGCGTCCGGGCTCTCTCTAGTTCGTGATAGAGACATTCTGCTACTCAGAATATTTTGACATCCGGCACCATTGATTCTCCCAAGGGGTTCGGATAACAAAGCTTTAACTGTAAATTGGTACTAAATAAATAATTCCTTTTCTCCTTGATGACCATTATTCAAACGTGCCCTGCACATATTAGCAGTATTTCATAACTAACAGCCCACATCATCCCCAAAAGAGCCAAGTTTGAAATATTGTCTTCAAGGAAACAAATATTGATATATGACTACTATCCTCATGACTCCTGGCTATAATTGTGTGTATCCTGCTCTTACATGACATTGGGTTTACCAATGTCAAATGGTGCACTCAAATCTCATTTTCCCCGCAAGCACACAGCTTCTCCTTTGAACCTGATATTTTGCCTAAGTGAGACACCTATAATTTACTCTTTATGCAGACCCAGCTGTCACCTAAAACCATCTTTATCACATGCCTCCACTATTAAAGGGGGATCACTATTTAATAAGCCCATGCTCTCAGTGCATCTGTCCTCTTGTAGATCATTGTTTCACCAGACCACTCCTCCTTTTTAATCTCCTCTCATCTCGAGACCAGACATAATTCGTTAGACTGTCCATTTCCAAATATGTAAAAATTACAGTATCTCCAGTACTAAATCCTCTGCACACAATATTGCTGTGTTACCGTGTGTGTTGCTGCGCTTATTCAGTTGATGGAAAAGAGGCATAGGTGAGTCTAGCTGAAATTAAGCAGTGCCTTGTTACACTCTGACGTATGGTTCAGTCTACAGTTCCTTGCTAATGCAGAAAGCAGTATGCCTAGCATTGCTGCATAGGTCCATGTATATGAAGGAGTGTCATATGACCTGCTTTCAATATATGCCAGTTACATGCAGTGATCATAGCGGTTGACATAGAACAAGTCCTTCCTGAAGGGTGAAAGGTTTAGGTATGTCCAGGTTTTGTGCGAGAGGTAATTTAGAACCCCTTGGTCACACGGTTTCCTCATTAGCTACCACATTTGTATGTGGAGAGACTAAGTGTGAGCCTAATGTCTATGTGGTGGCACTTAAATTGCATATGTATGCTGCATCAGATTTGGTGAGGCATTTCTACAGGAGACAGTTTGGGCCTATTCTGCTCTAGCTGAAAGTAATAAGTAGAAACCAAAGGGGTACATACAGTCCCTTATTCGTACTGGCTAAGAGTCTGGCTGCAAGGTTTTCAGCCATTTGATTGTTCAATCTCTGGGACCGGTAGGCCTGCGTGCACAGCATTAAGAATATAGAGGTCCTTGCAGTCATGATACCTTCTTCTGGTGCCTGACGATCAGTGGTAATGTGCAGTAGAGGTGAGTACTCTTCAGTAGCCTTTTTGGAAAGTGTGCGCCTTGGTCTTGCCCAGAGTTAAAATGGTGATCAAAAAAAGGTTGCTTAGGGTGCAATTAGAAGAGAAGCAGACCACAAAATGTCTTCTTAGCATATGTAATATAAACCTGGTGTCACTGACCTTTCGCCAAATCCAACACATCCAATAGGGCATTGAGTATGTTGGGCACATGGATGAGGTGGGGATCATTGTGGATTTTAGAAGAGACAGAACGCTCCTTTTGTAGATATCCTAGGAGGTTTTCCAGCACCACCAGTGGGTTTTGAGAAGCCAAACTTGGTGGCTCTGCAGAGGTTTACCACAAAAGTCCACAGATTTTGGCCTGATTATACTGGAACTACCATCCATTTCGTATTGATTTAACCTTAGAAGAAGTTACCCAAGACCATTCTTTAGGGTTGGGTATATTAGAACAATGGTAGAGGCAATGATACTATGCAGTCTCTCACATGATAGCCTGGCAGGTCACTCTATAGAAAACTATCTCTTAAGAGCTTGGAAAAGGTGACTGGCCATTTTGTTAGTCAAAATGTGTATGCAGTACCCTCTGGGAACACTACAAACCTTTGGTATAAGCTTGTACTACACAGTTTTGGTAGCGTGTTGAGCAGCCAGGCGTATCTGAAGAAGGGTCAACGTGAGCTGTAGTGGAGTTACACAGAGATTTACAGTTACAAGTATTCAAATAAACTTACACTCACGGTTTCTTGAATAAACAATTATTAATTTATTTGTCAGTCCGTTAGAATAAGCCTTCTTCAGAAGGGATCAATATATGAATAGTAACACTTCATGAAATACACACTCTTAATATCTCTAAATCAGTAGATACCCTTTTGGGATGGCCCACAGACACTACCTACACCCTCAGGTGACTTCGATTGCTAGGGTGCTGCGGACATTAATATATAACTGTTGCATTTAGAATCCTATAGTAATAAGTCAAAAGGAAAAGATTAGTTAGAACATACAAGAGACAACAATTATTCTTAAGCATGCACATACTTTTGGATCCCTCCAGAAAGGGTCATTCAGTACAAAAGGCAAAGTCAATGGGCAAAAGTCTTATATAGGATGAAGTACCTCTGGTAGGTAAATGGAAAAGTCTTTGCACAATGTTTGAGGTTTTTGGAGAAAAGAAGAATCAAATGTAGGGCCACAAGCTGATTAGACTTGTGAGTAGTAGAAGGTGCAAGCAACTTTACAGCAAGAGATACGTTCTCTCAGACTTTGTACAGTACCTTTAAAGATGAAGAAAAGATGCAGCAGATGACTCCTGCATCTGTGCAGCTCTGCGGGTCTCACTCTTCCTGGGCCACAGTTGTGGGGACAAGAGGGAGAATGTCGAGGGACTCCTGCAATGCACTGGGACGGTCAAAACTCACAACCGGCAAACTTCACTTTCAGTCGCTGTTCAGTTTTTCAGCTCCCCACACACACTGCAAATAGCAACACTGCGGTTCCTGGCTGTCGAGATGAACTTTCCATGCTTCTGGGGTCCGACGCTCAGTTGTGGGGGCACAGGCTCGGTCAGTCCTGCTTCCTGGCAGTCCGTAATATCTTCCTGGAGCTCTTGGCCAGCTTAAAAGCAACGCACACAACCTGGTGTTCCTCTCCCTGGCTATACGGTTTCCAGCAGCAACTCTCGGGAAATTCAACCAGCTCCGAGATGGATGTACAGGTGGCATACTTGGGAGTTGATTGGTCCCACCAACTCTAGGGGAGAAGTCGCCCTTGCAGGGGCTTCTCTGTCGATGCAAACTTGGCATTTCGGCACAGCAGCAGGGCGTCACCGGGCAAACCAACTGTCCAGGAGTTGCCGCAAGCGTTCTCTTCAAGTTCTTCTTTGATTCCTTTGTCCAGTGGTCGACTCTGCCTACCAAGCCAAAAGCCTAGTCTTTTGTTCAGTCTCTTCCATTAATTTCCAGCCTAGCCGTTAGTTACCTAGCACGGTGGCTGTCCTTGCCGGACAGTCAGCCGGCCAATCGCCACAGAGTGCATTTGGGTCTCCTAGGAGACTAAGCACAGGGAGTTTCGGGCACCACCCTCACTTCCTGCCTACCCCCAGACTGATTGGAGCCAGAGACGGGCTTAACTCGTGAATGCCGGCAAAGGCAAAGTGAACAATGGGACCAAACCCAGGTTGGCGCGCAGAGTAAATCTCAAGGACCTTTCCATAAAGAAATGGTGAAAAAAGAAGACCGGGGCCATTTTGACAAAAATGGCACCTTTGGGTGCTTTACTGTAGCTTCGAACGCAGTCCGCGGTAAATGCAAACCATGGTAGTTAAAACGAAACCACTGCCACCAGCCATTCAATGAGAAAAGGGTAACATACAAAATGTTACATGAGAAGCTAGACAAAGGGGATACTAGGTAACCCCTCCAGCACCCTATTATAAGATGGTGTGTGCTTGCACTAGAAAGTTACAAATGTAAGTAGAGTCCATTTCACTTCACTGCTCTGGGAAAAGTAGTTTATCCCAGAGAAGGTATTTAAACCTTTGGGAAATCTGAAAGACTTCCCTGTGCCACTGCACTGAAGGTGCTGTGTGACACAATGCAAAAGATGATGCCTATGGAGTTTGTCAGACTCCACAACCAAAAGAAACATTGTAAAAAATCGCATAAAAAAATCAAGTCCTCAGAATTCAGCAAAGTTGCTGGGGGTCTCTAAGGTGGATGGATTTCTGAAAATTCTCCCTAACATGCTACCAAAATGCTCTGCTTAAGGGCGTTCTTGTAAAGCTATTGAAATAAAAGAGCAAGTAAGCAACATCGGCATTAAGGGTAGCTTGGGGTGTCTTAGATACTATCCCCTGTTAGTTTCTAGGCTAGTGGCCTACAGAATCTCATTGCACTTCAGGATTGTTTTCAATCGTTTAGCGCCCTAACAAAACACCTTCATATTGTTATTGTGTTTAGTAAATCCAACCTTCGTGATGATGCCTTTATGAATTTAAAAAGATGGGGGGAAAAAGAAAAATGTTTCTGTTTGTGTTTTTATCTGTTTTAATAGAATTCTTAAGTGTATTTTTATACTATGTTTAAGGATGTGTTGAAGTGATATCTGCCATGAGGGTTGTAAAATGTTCATAGACTGCATAGGATTATACATGCTCGATCTACCTAAGTGATGAATTATTTTAACAATGTTAGATGATGTAAGTGGATATATTTTGTGTTTTATACTTTTTTCGCTTCGTTTTAATCTTTACAATATTGCACTGTACTAAAGTGATTGGGTTGTGCCGCAAAGTGCTGTTGGAGTTCTACTGAAGTAACACTCGGTAGCAAGGCTGAGCAGTAAAGCTTAGACTAAGGAGTCCAGAAGTTAACATACATAAGGGTTTGTGAAGTAAAAGAGTGTCCACACAGTAAAGTATAAAAAGGCTCCCAATTGTTTAACAACATGGATGCATTACAAACCGAATACTACAAGCAAGTAAATGTACAATCAGTTGAGTGTCCAGTTGGGAGATCCACCACACCAAACTTTAGAATGAAATACTGTTAAATACTATCATTATTGCAATGCACTAAAGTGTGGGGAAAAATATGTTTAAAAAGTTATCGCAAAACTTAAGACTGCAAAGCAGTGCTAATAGTCAGTAACTAATTTAATTTACAACCATAAGAACAAGTGATCAAGATAGGTCACCATGTTTGGGGTACTTTCTTTTAAAAGGTATTCACACCTCTCCCCTATGGCGAAATAGGCTCAATGCAGTGATAGTCTGTGCTTTGGTGAATGATACATCAAATAAAATCTTGAAAGTAGGTTTCCTGCAAAGGAAGAGTGCAGCTGCCAATCCTGTATGTGTAGGGTGACATGAATACAGAATTCCTATACCCATGTTTTACCACCAAAGTTGGAGGTAAATCAAGGGTCTCTACATGGAAGGATTTGATGGTCAATGTTATTGAATGAGGAATAGTGGGGCTAAAGAACAGGTATGCAAACCAGCCCCCGAACCCCAGTCATAACAGACCATGATCTTGGGTAAGCCTAGGCCATTGGGGGGCAACAGCTTTTACTGTAGGCTGAAGATGAAGAAGGTTCTCTGCTTCCAATCCCACAAAGTTGGTGGATACAAAGGTCACACACGAAAGGGTCTGCAGGTACGAAGACACATGACTCAGGCTCCAGAAAGGCTTCTCTTCTTGGCTGAGAGCAGCAAGAGAGGAGCAATATCTGAGGCACATGATGAGGGTGCACTGCACGTTACACAGCACCTGGCTTCATAACATTGAGGCAGCAGAAGAAGTGATTTCTTCGGATCGTTGATGCCATCTAAAAGACCATAACTCATTAGAGCTCCAGGAGGATGACCTTAGCAAAACAGGAATCTGTTCAAGAGAGGGAGGCACTGTGGAAAGTCCACCCTGCCGTTTAAAAGTGCAGAGGATTATGCAATGGTTGTTCTAGTAGCTGTCTTTCAGCATCCTTCTGTTGACACTTGTGTTTTGGACCCTCTACGAATATACCAAATCTTGTGAGGACCCCTATCCACCTGTTACCGGACCTGCAATAGTCAAACTCTGGGCAGCTGTCCAACCATGGATACTTCTTAGGTAGTCATGACCTCACACCAGGTTTGAGGTGTGTACTGCGGCTAACTGCAGGCTCTTGTATATCCCAGACCAGTTTCATGCACACAAATGCTACTTTTCGGCCTTTGGTCAGAGCCTGGAAAGAGGATGCCCACTTATGGCCATTTCCAACACCATTTTGGGAAGAAGACTTGCTTCTACAGTGCTTTTCTATTGCTTACATTTTTAAATGTGTTTAATGTATCTTGGCTAAATTTGTGTACAGCAAGGCAAGGACCTGCTAGATTCGATTTGAGGCCAGGGGAGCATTTTTACCTTGTTCGTGTGTTGCAAGGCAGTTGAAACACACGAAAACTACAAGTCCCAGCAAACTTGTAGTTCCAGCGCGCTTTTATTTCTACGTCAGGCACGTAAGCGCCGGCGCGTAGGGGCCGGTTAACTCCGATTTGCTACGGGTGTGCTCTGCCACCCCTCTTTCGTCCCAATTAAGGTACTGTTTTGAATTCATACTTGTTGTGCGCTAATTGTGACATCATGGTCAATATAGATAATAGTGCAAGCAGCTCACTAGTTGGGGTTACAAAGCTCACTGCCTCTAATCAGATTAATGAGGAGGTGATGCCAAAAACCAAAGAGCAGAACATAAACCTTAAAGTGGGCTTGCTCAATATATGCTCACTGGTTAAACATGCACACAACATAAATGACCTAATACTGGAAAAAAATCTTGACTTATGCTGTGTGACAGAAATATGGCTAAAGGACCCAATAGGTCCCACCTGCGAAAAAACAGCGGTCTCATCTGGGTACCATATTTATAATGTCAACAGAGAGGGAGCAATGGGAGGTGGCGTTGCTATAATAGGCAAGGAAACACTAAAGTTGTTTAAAGCCTCATTTAGTTGTGACGGCTGTGAAACCATCTGTTTGAAACTGACATTTACCCCCAATAGTTGCCTCAATTTAATAGTTGTATACCGACCTCCGTCACCAAGTTCAGATTTTTCTAATGAACTATGCTCTCAATTAGTCAATCTGAAATCCACTAACCCATCCTCCTTGGTGGTAGGTGATTTCAGCTATTGGCGGGGGGATACAAAGGATAAAGAAGCGATCTAGTTGGAGAAAGCACTATACAACCTAAATTTCATGATTGTAAATGGGGTAGCCACCACTCCTCAAGGAAATCAATTGGACTGGGTTATAGTAAATAATTTGAAATATCAAAAATGCAAGACTGAGCCATTTATCTGGAGTAACCATCATTTAGTCACTTTGAATATAGAACTCAATGCGCCCTTGACTACACATAGCCCGCATGTCAAGGTCACCAGCATAAATTTAAAAAATCTGACATCAGAACATATCCAGCCATGCTTAAATGCAGTACCCGCCTCCTTTCAGGAGCAGGACACGTGATGTTTTGCTTCAGAAAAACACTACTCACATACAAAAACTAGTAGAGGAAATAGCCCCAATCAAATCTAAATTAGCCAATAATCAAAAGAAATGGTATAATCAGGACATAGAAAGCACTAAAAAAGAAAAAAGAGCTCTTGAAAGGAAGTGGCACTCAGATAGGACCACTGAAAATAAAGAGAGATGGAAAGCAGTAAACAAGAAGTATAAAGATAAAATGAGATTAGTCAAGGTCAACTATTTTAACAAGGAAATTGAATTAGCTGATAACAAGACTAGCAAACTCTTTGAAATTCTCAAGAGTGTAGAGAAACCGCAAAACCTTACCCCGCCTTTGTCACCATCGAAAGAAGACTGTGACACCGTGCAAAATGCGTTTTCAGCCAAAATAGCCAAAGCTAGGCAGAACATTATCAACACCAGGAATAAACTAAAACAGGAAATTAGCACCATGAAGATGGTGAGAAATCAGGGCCAAGACATTTTCTCTTTCACCCCCATAACCGAAACAGAGCTACTGGAGGTGCTTGGTCACATGAGGCCCACGTCCTGTGCGAAAAATGTTTACCACCCAACATCATCCTTCAAAATAAAGAGCAATTTGCTCCCATTTTACTAAGAATTATTAATGCCTCATTTAAAGAGGGTTTAGACTCTGATAAAATTAAAAAGGTTACCATCACACCTTTAGTGAAGAAAGTTGGGTTGGATCCCAAGGACCCAGGGAACTTACGGCCTATCACTAATTCTAATTTTATACTTAAAATCCTGGACAAAATAGCTACCCAGCAGCTACAAGACCATGTAGAAACCCATGCATCCCTACACCACCAACAGTCAGGGTTTAGAGCGGCAAACAGCACAGAGACAGCCATGCTGGATCTCCAAAACCACATGCTAGGACTCCTGGACAGGGGTAAAATTGGCATCTTGATGCTTCTTGATCTTAGTGCGGCATTTGATCTGGTCGATCACGATCTACTGGTCAAAGCCTTGCGAGACATTGTGGGCTGCTCAGATGTAGCACAGAAGTGGCTAGTTTCATTTCTCACGAATCGCCAAGCTGGAGTTCACTGGGGAGACAATTTTTCTGATCCTACTCTAATTCTCTTTGGAGTGCCCCAGGGTGCTAGCCTTTCACCGATGCTCTTTAATCTGTATATGCGTGCACTGTGTGACATCTTGACGGAATCCGGAGTTTTCTTCACTAATTACGCTGATGACACGCAGCTAATATTAGAGCTAGATGGATCTCATAGAGCAGACAGTGAAAAGATAGGACTTATATACAGTAAAATAGATGATTGGATGCAAGCCAAATGGATGTGCCTCAATGATTCTAAGACGGAACTTATGTTGTTTGGATCTAGCCGCCTCCTAGACAAAATGGGGGGGGGGGGGGAGTACAAATCATTTCAGATCAAAGAGGCCATCATAACAGTATCCAGCCAGGTTAAAACCCTGGGTATGATGATGAACTCCTCTGTTAACTCAGAAGCCCAGGTCATCCTCTTGCGAAAGAACACAGCCTACTATCTGCGGCTCATGAGGATTATTAGACCTTTTTTGAGAGAAAACAACTTGGTCACCACTGCTAGGGCAGTGGTGTTGTCTAGGTTAGACTATGGCAATGCCCTTCTCGTAGGCGCTCGCGCTAAAGATCTACACATCTTCCAAGTCATTCAAAATGATGCGGTAAGACTAATCAAGCACCTTACGAGAAGAGACCATATTAACACAGCTAGAAAAGCGCTACACTGATTGGGAGTCGAAGAGAGGATTAAGTTTAAATCCCTCACGCTCGTTCATAAATGCCTTTTTGGAAAAGCACCCAATTTTCTGAAGAAAAGTATTGTACCTTATACGCAGAAGAGACAGCTGCGCTCAGCTGGAAAAAATGTGCTTGCAGTTCCCAAACACAATCTTAAATCAGCGATGGGCAGATCCTTTGCTGTGCAGGCAGTTCAGATGTGGAACTCCCTTCCAGTGATTCTGAGACTACAGGAGAATCACCTACAATTTCGAAAGCACTTGAAGACTCATCTCTTGAAGTAATCCCACTTTCTAGACCTTTTACTCCTCTAGCTGCACCACTAAATCACTAGATAGTTTGAGTTTTGTTTGTGTTAACGCGCCCTAATGCCTGCAGGCTACCGGCGCTATATAAGCTCACATTACATTACATTACATTTCCCACATAAGGAATGTAGTAGCGCAAAGCCATTTTCTTGAGATAGAACAGGGTCCCCCTGCACTGGTAGCTTTAAGGACTAAACAGTACCCCCAAAATTAAAGTTCCGCAAAGGAGTGAGCTTAAAAAGGATCCGACCCCCAGATATCTGGTGAGGGCCACAAAAAAGCAGATATGTTGGGAAACCTTTTGAAGTAGATGGGAAAGCTACACCCAGAAAGATCTTTCATAACCATTTGTATGTATTGGACTGATCTAACTTGAAAGTAATAGATCTCTGTAAAAACAAAAATAGAATACACAAGAATACACAAGAAGTGGAAAGAGCATTGTGGAACTCTGAAGCTGATTGTTGCAAAGTGTAAGCAAAAAGTGCTTTGGTTTATCCATTGCTCTGTGTCAAAGTTGAAATATTCAAATAATACTGAATGTCCAGGCAGTGTTCGTCTTGTATTATGTTTAGGTTGAATACAACTATGTTAAAGGCTTCTGACAGGTCAGCAAGGATAGGCAGAGTCTGGGTGTTTTTGCTTGCGTTGGCCTGGATGTTGTGAACAATCTGCTTAAGTGCCTTGTCTCGGTCTAGAGTATGATTCATGTGGTTCTCGTGTCTGGTTGGCCTACACGTACTCATGTAACTGCATTCACCACTTTCCAAAGTCATTTAGATGGCCATGAGGGTCCTACTCCTAGGCTGCACTTGCTCAGGGTAGTGTAATAGAGCATATAGCCTCGAGTATTGATCTTGCAAAGAAGCCCAGAACAAACCCGTACATGATGGAAGCTTAACTGATTTGGATAAGATGATCTGACTGTAGGAGGCAGCAACCCTGTCTTGATTAGTTCTGTGAACTCTCATATCAGCTGAAGAAATGCATTGGTAGCTTCTACTATTTGTTAATTATGTTAAAAGTTGTGTTAAACTGAAATACAAAATACAAAACATTCTAAGGTGTTTTAGCTTTTAGGTCAGGGCATTATTTACTAAGGTAAGTGGGTATACATCCTCTATCTGCAGAATATTTTTCGATATACAGAACATCTCTTGCCAATTATAGCCACTTCTTCCATAGTCGATCATCCATTAATGGATTTGCTCTAAAAGTGAAGCAATTAATGGATGTCAATGTATGTTGGCATGTTTGCTTATTTCTATCAAGAACAAGGTGCACTATATAAATAAAACAAATATTGTATGGAGCAGTAAATGAGGATTGCTTTATTTGCCTTTGTTCTCTAGGGTTCAACTATCCCCATTAATCAAGCAAGACCAAACCGCAACCTGACATTCACCAAAAGAGAGCCAATAGGGTGAGAGTTTTTTTCTTCTATAAACAAAACCCAATTAAGGACCGATTAACATTTCAGTATGGTTTCGATGGTGTTGTAAGAGTATGCCTAAGTAGAACCTCTCTTTCTCATCACAGTGAATGTATACTGGCTGTGTCCTCGTGTGTTTTCATACCACACATCAAAAGATGGTGTGCCTGTTCCTGTCACAGCATCTGTGTCACATAGGCATTAAGGTGCTATGTTCACTTTGGTCCCGTCACCTGTTCCCCATGCTCTTGCATTGGGCTGGAGCGTGTTACTAGGCAGCATAATCGAGCACTAGATTTGAATGTGCATGCCTCAGCAGATTTGGGCCTTGGAGTTCGTGGGTGTAAATTGATAAGTCAAGAATGAACACAGCACTGCACATTATTGTCTACAACTTACAATTTGTTAGAACATTGATTCACCTTCTCTGGTGGACTTCTTCTGTGTATCTATTTCGAGAGAGACTCCAGGGTAAATGCAGGTGGACCACCTCTGGATAGCAACTAAACAATAAACCTAGTTGGCAATTGTCATCACAATCAACATTCCCTTTTTTTGTTTATTTTGCAGGGGTCCATTTATTCCGCAACACCTTACCTTTGTCTTACCAACCCTCTAAACCTATGCTATCTGATTCACCCTTTTAAGCTTGTGAATGGGTATTTTGTTGGTGGCATTACATGTGTGACAAGTAGTTTCAAATTTCAGAATCTGGTTCTGGTACAGTTGAACTTTCTTTTAATTTTGGACATATTACATTTCTCCCTTAAAGATTTGCGAGTTGTGGGGTTCCAGACATAGGGGTCCTTAGCTGTTTAATTGTGTTTTTGAATATGTCAAATGTGATTATTGCTAGAACCCAAAATAAATACAGTATCAGGGTAATATTACTGTTTAGGTCACATTCATATGCCTGGCTAATTTCAAATTGTAGCTATTCTATATTGTAAGTTCCATGATCATTTGTCAAAATAGTGTTCTATAATTTGTGTTAAATAATTCCAGCTATGTGCTACTTTTCCATGTTAACACCCATGAAAACCTCTGCTTTAATTGAATGTTATGGATTGGTAACTTGGCTATTTTATTATTTAGCCCCATTCTAAGGCAGCACAAAAGTGAAATGCAACCTCAATGTACAACAAGCAAGGGCGGGGTAGCCAGATTATTTAGGCACTTGCACAGCAAATAAAAAATGCTAAATTCAATTCAAGACCAGAAACTCATCGAATTAAAAATTGCTTTAGTGACATGACTGAAATAGAATTGCATGTTCGATGCAGTCAGTCGATGCAGACAATCAACAAGCAGTTCTAAGGACCTGAAAAGCATCCGGTGCCCTAAATCCTAGAATCATCTGCACCTTTTAACACTCCCTGAAGTGCTTTGTTCTTCTTTAGGGTCTGTGGCATTGTGATCCCATGGAATTATCCGCTAATGATGCTGGCATGGAAGACAGCTGCTTGCCTCGCTGCTGGGAACACTTTGGTGCTGAAGCCTGCTCAGGTAGGTATGTGGAGGAGTTTGGTGTTGAAAAAAGCCCCTAAATGAGTGCAGTGAAATATACTTCAACGTCCCTCGAGACAATACAGACACATTTCTTCGCTAGCATTGGAGTGATATCACTTGACTGGGCACGGGGAATGGTCATAAAACACGGCATGGATCAAGATTAAGATACTGAATTTCTAGAAGGATCCCTGACCTACATCACTTGATATACTGCTGAAAAATGTTCCAGAAAAAGGTGTGAAGTAGATTATTGAGCCGGTTACTAGGAACACTCTACTGGTTGTGGAAGGAGATTTCTGTGCAAGTTATTAAAAGTAATCACTGAGCTCGGTGTTGAGCGCTATTGAATTGGGTATGGTGAGGGAGACTGCAAAACAAGAGGTTAATGTAGAAATATGACTGTTGTGGGTGTGATGAGACAGATTGCTGAACAATTCAATTACAATGCACAGAGGGGTTTTCATAGTGGGATTTCTCAAGTGGATGTAAGGAGAACGCCCTGATCTGGGAATTGAGAGGGATTACTGATGATGAAAGATTATTGAACCTGGTTTTGTGAGTGCATAAAGATTTGTAAACTGTAAGTAAATGGGTATCGCCACAGGGAGGGTGGAGAGAGAGATAACCGATTTGGGCATGGAGAATTATGATTGGATAAAGCATTATGCAAGATTATCACTCTGTTTGGAACATTAGGACAGGGCCATTCGTAAGAGGGCAAACAGTGAAGGGGTGAACAATGGGATCCCAGAGCGGTATATCCACTTTACCTACAAGTGAATTTAATATTACCAAAACTTGATGAACTGTTCTTCACAATTAGTGGACAGCAGTGTTTAAATACTGGAATATCTGTTTAAGAATTGGGAAAAAGTTTAACAATATATGAATAGCCATATGAGAAGACGAACTGTGCCTTGAACACGGGCAGGTACTACAGTTTTACCAAATTGTGAAGCAGGTTCACGTGACACTGTTTTACAAACATGGAATAGAAGTCAAGTAACACTAGAATTACAATTAGTAAGACTGGTACTACACTTTACCTCGATTGAAACTGAAAATGCACCATCACAAGAGTAGAACAGCACTATATTGAGGACAGTTGCACTTCTAACAAGATTGGAATTGCACTGTATCAAGGCTAGAACTAAAGTTTTGAAACTATGAATTGTTGAGCCATCCAGCCTTAACCATTAGTCTCTAGCTTTCCAGGACACCCCATATATGTAGGCCATAAAGAAAGATGTAAAGTTGTAAAATGTCAGTGATTCTAGTGAAAATGTTTTTGTGTTGAGCTGTTTTAAGATTGCAAGAGAGGCTTATCTAACTCGATACCATCTGATGGGGCCCCTTATATATTTCCACTACTAATGGCATGTAACCCTCAAGGTTAGTGAGGGGTTTACTGAGGCATTTTTGTTGACCATCTTTTGTTTTCATCTGTTCTGCTTCCTGCAGGTGACTCCTCTTACTGCTCTCAAGTTTGCTGAACTGACAGCAAAAGCTGGGTTCCCTAAAGGGGTTGTCAACATATTGCCTGGGGCAGGTAAGCACTCTTGTCCTATTGCAGATTTTTGTGAGGTCAACTTTCTCTGGTTCCAAACATGGTATGGTTGTTGTAGGGATGGCCATTTACAGGGCACGTGGTTGCTGGCCAGGATGATGGGCATGCAGCGGTGGGCCACATCTGTTACAAGGCATGGGGAGATTGACTGTAGCTTTGTGGACATGCAGAATCTGGCCATACCTGTTGCTTGCCAAGTACAAAAAGGTCATACCTGTGATTGGCATGTGGAGGCAGGAAATACCTGTTGATGGACAAGAGGAGGAAGAACACTCCCATTAATGGGAATGTAAACGTGGGCCATGACTGTCCTGGTGTGAAACATGGCCTGAATAATCCACAAAGTCTTTGAGGAAATTTCAAGGATTTTATTCACAACATCACAGAAGGTATGGACAGTTTTTGGAGTATTGGTTAAAAATAGGCAAATAAACCGAGGCACCGGCTGGAAAAGGGTTTGGGAAATTGGTCTTGGGGCCACCCCTCTCACTTGTCTGCCTTGGGATTCCCACCCTAGCTCAGGCATCCATAACCCCTGGTCGGTTACCTCTACTGCCTAACGCAGGTCTGAAATGTTGACCGTTCTCTGAGTGCAGGCTATCTAACTCCTTCTGGGATCTTCTACTGAGCCCTACACTATTGATGGTTAGTTCTGATAGGGTGGGTGTATGTGTGCTGTCTGATTTTCTAGCTCTCTATATCCCTAGTAGTCACCTAGTCCGCCAACTCTCCTCCTCACTCCTGCTCCACCCACCTGCTCCCCACTTCTCCTCTTCTGTCTCTCTGGTGTTATTAGCTTTCCCTCTACTGCTCTGTCCTCTTCACTCTAACACTACTGCTACTCTACCACTACTGTTCATGCACTACCTCTACTACTACTGCTTTAGCTACTATCTTTCCATGTACTACTTCCTCTCTACTGCTGCACTCCCACTACTACTCTATGACTCTCACTCCTGCTTCTCATTAACTACTGCTATGCTCTTTCTACTGCTACTCTCTTGTTATTGCTACTCTCTTGTTATTGCTACTCTCTTGCTATTGCCACTGCTACTCTTGCTACTGCTCCTCTTGCTACTGCTCCCATCTCTTCTTTGCTACTACTCTCGCTCTGCTGCTATTCTCTTTCTCTTTACTGCCACTCTTTACTGCTCCGTTCTCTCTCATTACTGCTACTCTATCTTTACTGATACTCTTTACTTGCTACCAGTCTGTGCGCCACCCTTTGTGACCACTTACCCCAGCCCTCCTACTATCACTCCCTTCACACTACTACTGCTCTCCTCTCCAGCAAACTCTGGATTATCGTGCCCTGCTCACCCTTCCACTACACCTGCTAACTACTCTCACATCCTCCCCACTGTACTATGTCCCGGTCTTTACACCCCACTTCTACTGGCCACACCCTCATCTAGAGAAGGAGGGGGCAAAAGACACCTAGTAGAGGAGACACAGGGATGAAATTTGTATGGTGGGACGAGGAGCACAGCCAGAGACGGCGGTTCAGGATGGGCTAGAAGCCCCCTCTACACTAGAGCTAGAACTCCCTCCCTCCATCCCAACTGTATTCGATCAGAGGTTGGACAATGGCAGCATGTGACCTCTGGAAGATGGCCCCAATGAAGAATTTGAAGAAGAGTCCAACTACACATACCCACTCCAGACTTGGAGAGACTGAAAACCAGCCAAGATCTACTTTTTTATGTTTTTAAAGTTAGAACAAAATATCAGGATATCTCCTCTTTGGATTCAAACTTACCAAGCAACCATTCTTAGCAGTGTTTTTTCAGACACTAGAGATCCTGTCAGTTAGACTTTTTAAACCGAGAGGAAGAAGCTTTGGAGAAGGACTTTGGAACGAAAGGGGAGCTACCTTGGCTAACATTCACATTACGATCACAAACCCTTATATAGTGTACTGCCTTTTGTAAGGACCCACCCTCTCCCAAAATAAATATTAAGAAAACCATATGAAATAGTGTCTTGATGATGTTTGATCTGTCTTCTTCATGTCAGGGGGTTAGCCATATCTCTTTCTGATAATGTGGAGGACAATTGTATCTCTTATTAGTACCCGGCGAGGGACAATCCGATTGTTACAAATTATCTGATGGGCCCTCGCTGGGTCCTTACCAGTCCGACAAAGCACTGGTTGCAGCCGCGCCCCTCTGTGTTGCTTTTGCAATTGACTGCCATGTAAAAGGAGAAGGGACTATTTATAGTGCAGACCATTTGAAACTTGGCCATATCGCATGCAGAACAATAAATGCTGGCAGTACCTATAACTGGACATGTGAAGGTTGACCAGATATTAAGCATGTACAAATCGGCAATGTCTGTATCAAGTCCCACAGGGCTCAGTTGAGTGTTGGTCCGCAAAATGGAACGCTTCTCTGGTTATTCTAGATTCAGGTAGAGAAATGTGTTGGTTGCAGTGTGCTTGCTTCCAGGGATTATTAGTGTTTAGTTTCTTTAACACAATTTCTTTGTGCATGAGATTAGGGCTACCCTAATCGAAGATGGTGGGGAGGGTTTGGAATCTTGAGGGAGCAGGTGTCATAGGCAGTATAGTTCCCCGACAGTCACTAGTAACTGCCTTTCATTCTAAGCCATGCCAAAAGCTACTGACTCTCAAACTTCAGTTCTACTCCATACTAACACTGGTTAGTCTGAAGAGCTCATCTTTCATTTGGGGCAACTTCCTGTGTCGCCAGTAGGAGCAGTGTGTTGTGGTAGGCTTTGCTTGTACAATAGAATTAAAAGGTCCTTTTTGTGAAAACTGTGCTGTTAGTCTTCCTATTAACCTTTGCAGGGACTGCACAGTCTAACCGTGAGGTGGGACAGTGTTCAACCTAAAAGGGAAGCCAATGCGCTTTATAGTAGATAGGTGCTACTTCCCTAGCTAGCAGGTAGTCAGAAATGTGATGCTTTTCCGCCCCTCCCTCTGATTCCAAAGTTCATACACAAGCTGAAATGGACAGCGGGATGTCACATGATTCTTGTGGCGCTTTTCTGGCCAAAGCGATTCAGGTTTTCAGATCAGAACATGACTTGGAAAACGCTAGGGAGGCTACCAGATTGGATGTACATCCTCCAACAAGAAGGGAGGGCCCTGCACCCCAGCCCTCAATCCCTGTCCTTAGCAGCCTGGTCACTGAAGACCTGGCTGCTTTAGGCTTTCGTAGAAAAACATGCCACTATTACAAGCAGCCAGAAAGGATATCACAAGATCCCAGCTAGGAGACCTGTGGATGCCGCGCAACATCAAGGACAATGCTGGAAATAATGCAGCTAACGCGAATGTGGAGCGAGTACGGAGCAGACCGTCCTGCGGAGAATAGGACTTTTTATCAGGGGAACTAGTGAAAACATCTGTGCCCAGCACGGTGGACCGTGAACTGGGTGCAGTTAAGGGGAACACAAACAACAAATCAGAAGATAGACACTGCCTGTACGGGTTGTGCAATTCAACCCCTTGGGTGACAGAAAGCAAAATGAAAGTAGTAATGAGTTCCTCATTCTAAAGAAATAAAGGGAAAACAATGGGATTTATTCCAGCAGTGGAGCCAACAATAGGCCCCAAGGAATTTAGCTGCGGGAAATGGTGATGTGGTTTTACAAAGACACACAGCTACTGATGAGCTAAAGAGGGGATAAACCCACCATGAGACGTCCTGATGAAGGCCTGGGAATAATGGAGGAGGTGCTCATGTAACAGGCAGGACACACCTTAGATCTTTGGGCCGAAATGCAGATGTGTCGACAAATTCTATTTGGACATTGTGCAAGGGTGCGAATGAATTAAGCACCACGTTAGAAGGTTTATGCACAAGTGTCCCATTAGAGTGGGCCACACGATAGTGCAGCTATAACAGAGAGGGACTGCATTAGGAAGAATAAATTGTGTATAATAATAGTCAAACAGTTAATACAGAGGCTTAAAAGTGTTATATCTAAGACCTCTAACATGTACAATGGGTTAATTTCAGATGCCTAATCTAAAATGTTGATACTGGGTGCGAGTACAATTCTGCCTCACCTACTAACCCCCCGTTGAAAGCGCTGAAATGTTTTTATGATTTTTATATGTAGATTTTTTATTGTCTTTTCTTATTTTTGAAAACTGACCTTGAAAATGTTTTGTTGAAATTAGTTTGAATAATAAACACTATTCAAGTGTTGGTCTGATTAGAGCTGTGTTCACAAATTCAGGGGTGTACATGTTAGACAAGAATGTCCTTGGACTAGTTTGAGTACTCCCGGTGGAGTTTTTGTATAGAGTATTACAAGCAGTCAGAAAGGATATTGCAAGGTCCCAGTACGCAAGCAAATGGCCACACTTCTATCACTGATGTTTGAAACTTCAGGCTTGCTTCAATTATCTCTCCTTAGTATGCACTGCCACTAGCCGGAGAACATAGGAATGCAGATCCATGGAGCCTTTTATTATTTTTATTATGCTGCTCATTGCTAGAGGAAGGTGTGAATATGACAGGGGAAGACAGCGCCTGTAGGCTGTGTTTTCACAAGGTACAGGTGACTATGTGTTTGGTGCGGGAAGCAGATGAAATGGGTGCAGAATGGCCGCACTCATTTCTCAGAGGTTGGTCTTCCATCATTCATTTTCATTTATCAAAATGGCCCCCTTTGCGGATGGTCAAATTCCTCACAACAAGGTTGCTTTGCAACATGCTCCTGTCCTGTACCCAGTTCTGGCAGGGGTTCCATAAGTATGGGAGAAAGGGGACTATGGACTAAAAGTATCAGTGTCACTATGATGAGTAACATTGTAGTACTCATCAAGTTTGTTTTACCCTTGATGTCAAATAAAAAGTAACACATGTCATGCCATAATAAGAAGGTAGATGCACACTGACACCATAGGCCAAGCTAACCACATAATAACATGTATCAGGTTTGCTTTTACTTTGATGCCAGGTAAAAAATGTCATGCCACAATAAGAAACTAAATGCAGACTGGCACTACTAATAAAGGTCTGCTTAGCTACAAAATAACACTTATGTATGCTTTTCTCTTGGTAGCAAGTAAAAAATATCACACCACATTAAGAAAGTATATGTAAACGGACAATAGTAGTTCCAGTCTGCGTATGCTTTCTTAATGTGGCATGGTAGCTTTTACTTGGCGTTAAGTGTTATTACCTTGTTGGACTGACCTACATCCAATGTAGGTCAGTCTAGCTAGGTATTAACACTTATGTTTGCATGACCCTTGATGTCCAGTAAAAAATGACATGCCGCAATAAGAAAGTGTACGCAGACTGGCGCCACTAATGTAGGATAGTCTAGCCACGTAATACCACTCACATGTTTGCTTTACCCTTGATGTACAGTAACTTTGCATTAAGGGTAAAGCAAACGTTTTATTACTAGGCTAGGCTGGCCTACATTCAGTGTAGGACAGTCTAGCCAGGTAATAACGCTCATCATGTTCGCTTTAACCTTCATGCACAGTAACTGCAAATAACGCTACCTGTGACTGTGCTGTCTGTCACTCAGGCGAGATGACGGGCCACCACTGTTTTTGAACCTGTTAGATTAATGTGATTACTTCAATCTTTTGAAACCATGAGCATTCTTGCTGGCTTTCCTCCTGGTGATTTCAGGCAAAGTGTTGTTCGTTCAGACAAGACACTATGTGCCTTTTCTACTTCAAAACGCAGGGGGATACAAACCCCTGCCCTTACGCACCCTGATGGTGGATATTTGAGAATGGTTGCTCCAGCATGGAATCCTTCTGGAGCAAGTGCATTTGGCGGGACAGGCTGAACAGATTGGATCATGTCAATACTGTGTTAAAGCTCAACCTAACATCCTTTCACATTTACCAGCACTGGAAAATGTCCCACTTAGTTATATTTGAAGAGCAAAAAATGAAGGAGCATTGCCTGTCGTGCAAAGGGCTTGGTGACCAGGTCCTTAGCAGGCCGTCTCTATGGCATCCCAGCTTCCAGATTTTCTCCAGTTCCACTTATTCGCAAAACTATTCTTGAATAGAGGCAGTCTCAGTGGTTGCCCCATACCATGATGCTCTCCCCGTTGGTTGTCTAGATGCTGTTTTTTTGGACTGCAGGGCTCTGGGCTCGCAAGGACTGATGGGTATCCCTCTGTTTCCTCGACTTCTGCCTCAACAGAAGGTTATTTCACCTCTCCCCTCACCGCAACTGTTGGCTCTAGGTCACATTGGCCTCTCCTTGGAAAATATGGACATTGTTCCAAATGACTAGAAAGAAGATCAGCAGAAACCAATACTGACATATTGCTATTTAACCCTTTTTGAGAGGGCTTAACCCATTGCTATATTCCTTGGATCATGTTCTCTTACTCGTGTCAGCACTGGCCAATTCGGGCATCAGGAGTGATACATGTCCCACTATCTGGTGGCCACAGCGGCATATAGGAACTTTGATATAGTAGCCCTTTTCACTTCCAACCCAGTTATAAAATGCCAATTTGAGGGTCTCCCTAGGGTCTTTCAGTGGTTAAGCCTCTTCACATGATCTGGGAGCTGAATCTAGTCCTTATGGTTATACCACACAGCCATTTCAAACATATGACAATGGTGGATATTTAGCTGATCACTCGTAAGACTTCCTTTTGCCAGTGACTTCAGCAGGACGCATTAGCAAAATGCAAGCTGTCACCGCCTAGGAGTTCTACGCCATTTTTCAGAGACAAGGTGGTCCTTGGGGATTCTCCTTTCTTTCCTTTCCATGGGTGCTATCTGCATTGCAAATCAATTGGGAAATAGTCCTTCCTACTTTCTTTCCATTGCCTGACTCGGATGCTGACACTGGATGTTGGCCGGTGCCTTACATTTTATAAGAATCGTAACAAGGACTTAAGGGAATGACAACAACTACATATTCTGGGGGGCAGGGGGGTTCATAACCAGGGAAAAGTGCTATAAAGGTTGCTCATTGGATTGTTTCTTGTATGTATGACTTCTACAAGATCAAGGGCAATGCCCCTGCTAAGAGCCTACATGCTCAACACATTTAGGATAAAGGCTAAGGTTGAAGCCTTTTAGATACACATCCCTTACAAAGTAATCATTAAGGCTGCCACATGGACTTCCGCAGTCGATCTTTTGCAAACTCTACTGCATGGAAAGTAGCGCTAGTTCAGATTTTTAGTCATGCTGGCCTCCAGAACAGATTGGCTGGAGTACTTCCTCTCCTTGCAGACTTTCATCCTTGGTATTTTCCCATTAGTATTTTGTGGAGTAAAAAGGATGGGAAGTAGGAGTAAGAAATAATTACTCACTTCGGGCACGATTACCTAGAATATATGATCCACTTATCAGATATGAGACTACCTCTAACAACCCCAAGGAAAGTATCTCACAAACTCTTATTAAAATTTAGCCCCACTACTAACAGCAGCAACAACAAGTCACACACAAAAAAATCCAGGACTCATACCCGCTCACCTGCACCAAACAGTACCACCACACCTCCTCCAGATAAGTCCTCACCTAACTTTAAAGGAGCCCTAATAAATGTAAGATCCTTAGTCGCTCGTGCCACAGAAATAGCCGAAGTCATCTTAACAGAAGACTATGGCCCTCATTACGACCCTGGCGGAATTCGGAAAACGATGGCGGAAATGCAATACCGCCATCGAATAGCGCTCGGTGCGACTATGACCCGTCACCGCAAAGTACGAAGCCATTAGCGACACCGTAGTGAATGCCAACGCTAACTGCACCAAGCACGCGCGCGCGCGCCATGCCAAACCGTAAACACCACCATGGCGCAAGGGTACGCCAATTCCGACCCTAGCGGACATGTACCTAACGCCATCAAGCATGGCGGAATGTACCATTCCGCCATGGTGAGAAGTACGGCATCGCGAATCAACCGTAAACGGCCCCACTGAGTGCCTGTACACCGCTCCCTGCCCACAAAGTACAACTCCCCGTAGGTGCAATGAAGTCACAATGCAACCAGTGAAATGTACAAGTCACCCATGCATGCCAACGAACAAAAGAAACACAAGAGGGGCCAATGGGAGCTGCAGGGCACAGATGGCACGAATACAGAAGCCAATCCAATGGACATGACCACAGTCCCCCCCCGAAACGCACGCAAACACAGGCACCTGTGACCAGCAACATTCCGAAAATCACATCATTCCACCAGTCCACCTGGCTGACCGGCATCTGTTACACAAAACCCAATCCCCCGCCCCTGAGCATGACAACATTCAAACAGTCATATTGGCAGCCCCCATCCCTGACCTCACTGGGCTTCGTAGGCAAATGCGCCCAGTACAGTACCACGCAACTAAACTCCGAAGCTGGAACCCAATGCAGATCTCCTCACAATACATCGCTCCCCAAATAGGAATATGCCACATCACTTGCAAAGAAGAACGCTACACGGGCCAAATCATAATAGAAATTTAATGCACAACAAAATCACCAAGCCCATACAGCCATTAGGCCATGAACTCCAAAACACATTTCACCATCGTGGGCTGCATCCGCAAGAAATGACCAGCCACTACTTGTGTGACGCCCTGTTCCATCATGGTACACAGAGCCACATTCACGTACGAAAAGGCAACATGGAAGCGCACAGAACCGCAGGGCCGTCCCAATGGGGAGGCACTAGTCCAGCTGAAAGGCCGAAATGTTGCTCCGAGCCACTAGTACTGCGTAAGGGCATGTGGCCCATTGGCGATCGTCCCATAAGATCGTAATGCTGCTCCACTGATTAACACGAAGCAGCAGGTGTCGGGAGTAAAAGCCATCTGCAGGAGTGGCATACAGATGGCAGTGGCAAAAGGGGAGGAGATACCTGTCAACCAAAAGAAAAGAAAAAGAACAGAATGGCCATCAGAACTACATTCGAACAACTCACTTCAATGATCACACTAAATCCACAGCCATATGCATGCTAGCCCACTCCAAAGGATCATCACCACCCCAAAACCACTTGCGACTCATAACTATCTATATCGAGGTGTAAACACCATCACAAACGAGTGTACCTGTGCATGCGTCTGTCAAAACAGAATCCATCAGATGGGATTGGTAACGTGCATGGACACAAGTGTCTGAGGGCGCGTCGAGACAGGGAGGGCTCAACAAGGCCAGATAGACGATGGTCCCACTATGGCAGCCCTGCATCACATAGCGCAGGGGAGGCGGATAGATTCCAAGAAGCCCTGTACATGGCAAACTCTGTATCAAATCACCTGCCCATGCATCCATTCATCATTCCCTCATCCCGGGATTAAAACGCCTGAATATTTACTCACATAACATTAGAAATATCCATTGAGTCTGTGCGTTATGCAGCCTGCAAAATCCACAGTGCCCCAGCCCGTAATTCCAGTGTAGTGAAGTAACATGTATTTGGGAACGTCCGGCCTCATCGCCCACGTCGCTATTGCGCATCCCAAACCATTCATATCAATCATTGCATCCTCGCCATGGCCCCTGTCTCAAGGACATTGAACAATAGAACGTTATATTTGCAGTCAGACCTGTGGGCATTTCCTCGCCGCTAGCTGAAAACCGAAAGCGCCGCCCTTCGAATTCCTCATTTGCAACATCACGTCGAAGAGGCATCTGTGGCCGTTTGAAATCACTAATTAATCCATCTAGTGCGGCTGTGTGTGAAAATGGCAACTGCCTTCACCCACAAATGGGACGCCCCGCCCGTCGTTGCAACTCGGTACAGTGATGCATGAGGGCCCACCGTTACTCGAGTACTACGTACCACTGACCCTTCACAAGTCTGTTCGCGACTGCACAGATAGTACGTGAAACAATGGGACCACAGCAGAATGAACATATCAACCAATGTTACACGGCCATCGGGTACAAATACATGATTGCAATAGCAAGATGCCATTCCTCGAATTGCAGCGTTGTGTGCGGGACGTGCTCGGCC
Source organism: Ambystoma mexicanum (assembly GCF_040938575.1). Lineage (NCBI taxonomy): Eukaryota > Metazoa > Chordata > Amphibia > Caudata > Ambystomatidae > Ambystoma > Ambystoma mexicanum. Next base: position 147,327,057 of record NC_090923.1, on the reverse strand, counting down.
AAAGGGGAGAGCAGTTTGCACAGGTGGAATGAATCACCACAGATGGAGGCCATACAGCCTGAAAACACATTAATTGCACACCCAGTCTCCTCCCACAACCACACCAAGGCCAAGGCAGGGCCAGCAAGGGCCGCCAGCACAGCCACCACCACCACGCAGGCAGCCCGCAATCCCACGCCTCCGAGCACATCCGTTCAACCTCACTGATGAGCAGATCCACACCCTCTACCGTCTGGACCGGGACACCATAGCCGCCATTGTGGACATGACACAGGCTGACCTTGTCAGCATGATAGATAGCCCAACCGCCATCCCACCCCTACTGAAGGTGGTGTCTGTACTCCACTTCCTGGCCACAGGCACCTACCAGCACACAGTCGGACAGTTGCATGGCATTTCTCAGCCACTGTTCTCACGGACACTATTGCAAGTGCTCGATGCCCTCCTGCAGCACGCAGACGACTACATCTCTCTACCACGCTCGGAGCAGGAAATTACCAACACAAAAGTGGGATTCCATGCACTTGCCGGCATACCGGGTTGCATTGGTGCCATCGACTGCACCCATGTGGAATTGGTCGTCCCACATGCCATGGAGGCCCAGTACCGCAACCGAAAACAATTTCATTCCCTGAATGTACAAATGGTGTGTGACTCCAACAGGATCATTACACATTGTTGTGCCAGATTCCCTGGATCAACCCATGATTCTATGGTCTTGAGGAACTCTACAATACCACGCTACATGGAGCGACACGCAGGGGAACAGATCCTGGCTACTCGGTGAGTCTCATTACATGCATGATAATGTGGGGTATGTGATTCGGCAATGACCTGGCAGGAAGGGGGGGGGTGTGCGTACGTAGCAATGGCATTCCACATCATACGTTTATCGTCCACATACAGGTGATGCTGGATATCCACTGAAGAGATGGCTCCTCACACCAGTCCGGAACCCACGGGACCAGCATGAGGAGGACTACAACCATGCCCACTCACGTACCCGTGTAGTCATTGAACAGGCATTCGGCCTACTGAAGGGTCGTTTCCGCTGCCTCAGCAGGTCTGGCGGGGCACTCCTGTACCGCCATGAGAAGGTTGCAAAGATGGTGATGGCATGTGTCATGCTCCACAACATGTGCGTACGTAGAAATGTGCCCATGCCCCCTGACGCAGAACTGCAAGCACCTGATGATGGTCATGATGAGGGTGGGGATGTGGCAGCACCTCAAGGAGTCTGCGAGGCACCGGAGGGCCGTGACATTCGTCAGCATCTCATTGATGTATGCTTCTAGCACTCACGCCTGGTGGCTGATACATGGACACGGGACTCGTGGCACTGTGTGTGTCTGGGACATGCACAATATGGACTGTACGCCTATGATGGCCTAGTACACAAAGATCAATGTCCACACATCTCATTGGTTGATCGTGCACTGTTTATGGCATATGTGATATCATGTTGTACACCCTATCGACCCGCCACCCAAGTGAGCCCAACACACCCCCTCCACCCTCCTACCTCCCCCCCGAACACCAGTGTCCAAAGTTGCTCATTGTCAGTGGGCAGTCGCTATTGCAAGCCCCCTCTGCGGGTATCAGGGGCACCCCTGCCTGTGGAGCGCAGGTTCCTCCCAGATCTACGTTGGGGGCTGCCCTGGACGGAACTTGCAACGGATGATGTCTCTGCCTGCTCACGTCCATGCATGTCCCTAAGGGTTTGCGAGAGCTCAGTGAGCACACGGCGCACTGCGGCAAGTTCGGCACATACGTCCTTGGACGTCGCATGCAGTTCCCCCCTCAGGCTCTCGGTGCTTCTCTCCATTTGGACTCTCAGGCTCTCGGTGCTACTCTCCATTTGTGCCCTTAGTGTCTCTGTACCTCTCTCCATTTCTGCCCTAAGTGTCTCAGTTGATGTTTCTATGTCTGCCTTAGTGCCCCCACATTCATCGGCATGGTCCTTGAGGAGCGTGGCCAGTTGCTGCTGTTGCACGATTAACTGGTCGAGGGACTGTTGCCTCTGCTGGGCCATGGCCATTTGCGGGGGTGTCACAGAGGGGCTGTGGACCTCATGTTGCCTTGCCACAGGGCTTGTGGGGGATGGCCAGTCGTCGTCTTGTGGGTGCCCCTGCGTGGCATCCTCATGTTGTACGGGATGGGACAGACAGGGGGATTGGGACAGGTCATGGATGGATCTGACTTCGACATCCCCGTCTTCTGTGTCGGAGCATGCTGCCATCAATGGGGTATCACCTATGGTGCTGCTGCCACCAGAGGCAGTGCCTTCTGTGGCATCCGTTGGGGGGACCTGTGGTGGTGGTGTTGTGGGCATGCTGGCTGCTGGGGTGCCTGTTGATGTTCCCTCCTCTGTGCTGCCACCTGATTTGTGCTGCTGCCGTGTCTTGATGCGTGCAGCTGAGGTGGAGGGTCTTTGGCCGTTGGTCTTGGCCCTCTTTGCAGGTGTGCTGGTAGGGGTGTCCTGATGCTCGTCGTTTGGATCGGACCCTGTGGTGGAGTAAAGGAGGGCGAGGGTTATTGATGGGTCTGTGGGAATTGGAATGGCATTGTATCACATGCATTGGGGTGGTACCTGAGGGTGATTTGGGTCGGGGCCTTGGAGGTGCTTTCATTTGTGTGTGGAGTGAGGGTGCAGTTGTTTGGCAGCCTGCAGTTAGGGTGTGCCTGCTGCACGTGTAGTGCGTGTTTTAGGGGTTTTTAATTATTTATGTATTTATTGTGGGTTTTAACGTGCGCTATCAGGCCGATGTGTGTGGACGTTCTCCTGGACATGTGTTTCTGTTGCACTATGTGGACACATGGTACTTCACATGGATGGACTTTGTGGATTTGGCATTGTTTTATCTGGCCCACCTACCTGAATCTTCGGATGTCTGCACTCCTTTCTCCATCCCTCCGACTCCCTCTATGCTCTCCATTCCGATGGTGGAGGCACAGATTTCTTCCCAGGGGGTCAACTTGATGGGTGATTCAGGACCTCCCCCGGTGGCTGTGGCAATGTTGCGGTTGGCAGAGAGTATGCTGCGGACGCGTATCCGCAGGTCGTCCCATCGCTTTCGGCATTGCTGTGGGGTGCGGGGTGCGGTCCCCACCGCACTTACCCGCTGTGCCACCAGAGCCCATATGGCCTTCTTGTTTGCAAGTGCCGTCCTGGTCATTTGCGTGGAGAAGACGACGGCAGCATTCTCCTGGAGGGTCTCTGTTAGCACGGTGAGTTCCTCACGGGAGAAGTGGACCTGCCTCTTGCGGTCGCACGCTTTCTTCGCTACTTTTCCCATTTTTCTTGGTTTCGCTAGGGTGGATGACGGGTTGGGGTGTGTCTCAGGGTAGTGTTTTTGGTGGTTGTGTGGTTTTAGTGGTTTTATAGGTGTACGGCGGGATGTTTCCCGTTCCGGGCCCATGTTTTTACTTCCGTTTCCGTATATTTACGGTCACCGTACTTTCCGGTAGGCGCACACTGCGGTGTCCGCTGTGATGGGTGGCGGTATTGCACCTAGGGCGCCGTACGGCGGCGGTGTGGGCCGTTTTGGGGTCATTTCCGCCATCGCGGACTTTGCACTTCCGCCATGCCGTGGTGCTCGTGCCCGATGGGTCGGAATGGGCCGCACTTTGCTCCTTCGTGCAATGGCGGAAACGCTATTTACGCTGTGGCGGTCCGGTCAGTCACTTTCCGCCAGGGTCGTAATGAGGGCCTATGACTTTATCGCTGTCACAGAATCTTGGCTTCATGAGGCAGCAGGCCCTGCACTAACCCTAGCCGTACCAAATGACTGCACCATCCTCAGAGCTGATCGATGTGAAGCTCGAGGTGGCAGACTAGCTATCATTGCCAAAACTAATCTTTCTATGAGAATATCACCCTTGCCTAATATCAAATCATGTGAAGTTATGTCAATTAAAAAACCCACAGCCAACTCGCAAACATTGAATATTCACCTTATATACAGACCCCCTGACCCTATCAATACATTCACTGAAGATCTTTCCACGATTCTATCAGAAAACCTAAAGGACACATCCCAAACCTTATTGTTAGGAGACCTCAACATAGGCTTTTACGACACTAACGACCAACACGCCACTGCAGCTTCCAACATTATGACAGAACTCGGTTTCACCCAGAGAGTGAACCAACCAACCCACAACAAAGGGAGAACTCTCGATTGGGTTGCAGATCACAACTGTAATATCTCCATTACCTCCATCTCACCCCAAATCTGGTCGGACCACCACCTGATATCATTTACACTAGTAACTAAAAGACCCACCCTACGGCCACCTTTGGCCCCTCCCACACTTACTAGAAATAAGAAAAACATCACAACAGACAAACTACTACCTTGTATTTTAACTAAAATCAACTCCTTACCTGACAACATGGATCCTAGCCTCCCAGTTGACGAATATAACAAAATCATGAACAAAACTCTTGATACTATCGCCCTCAAAAACTCAGAAACAGTAAACCTAAAAGCCACCTGAACAACTGGTTTACTCCTCACTTAAACTTAAGACTAGACAAAAGGAAATGCAAAATTGCCTGGAAACTTCGCCCTACCACGGAAAATAAATCAAAGCTAATCAATATCTCATCCCAATACACGAAGGACATCCTCTTGGCTAAACAAGAAACTTACAACAACAGAATTATGCAAGCAAACTCTAGTATGAAGGAGCTCTTCACTATTTTAAAAGAATTAGAACTCCTATCATATGCCAAGACAATTGTGTCAAAGACAAAACATGGTGCGCTGATATCCAGCATGCGCTAGCCAACAAAGTTTCTAACTTTCAAAATAAAATATCACTAAAGAAAGTGTCACTAACTTCTTCGATACCATCTATCAAAACGGCACTGCCTAAAATCAAACATGTCGCCCAATTTCACTTCTCTATTATAGAGGCTGAGAAAGTTATACTGGGTCTCAAACCATCTAATTGTAAGGGCGACCAATGCCCAACACAACTTATCAAGGACGCCACTAGGGATCTAGCACACTTCATTACCAAGCTTATTAATGCCTCTTTTACATCCGGCACAATACCACTCCTTAAGAAGCAACCGTTAGACCCCTCCATTCCGACAAACTACAGGCCCATCACTACTGTGCCATTCCTGTTGAAAATCCTAGACAAGGTTGCATATATCCAAATCCATAACTTCCTAGAACTTAACCAACTATTAGGCTCCCGTCAATCTGGTTTCCGGCCATTATATGGCACAGAAACAGCTCTCATTGATCTTAAAGCCCAAATAGACAAATTAAGAGACAATGGTAAACTTGCATTACTCCTCCTCCTTGCCTGTCGGCGGCTTTCGTCTTAGTTCTTAGTGGATCATAACGTCTTATGTAGCCACTTGAACTCAGCTGCCTATTTCTCCAGCAAGGCAATAGCGTGGATACAATCTTTCCTCAGTGACCGAACTATGAGGGTTTTCTGGCCATCTGCAGCTGCGGACCCTATCCCCATCGCGTGCGGAGTGCCCCAGGGTTCTTGTGTCTCTCCAACCCTGTATAATATTTTCACCAAGCCCCTGTTTGATGATTTGGACCATCTGCGTATCACCTACACCAATTATGCAGACGAGACCCAGATCCTCCTACCACTTACTGGGGACTATAGCTTGGATTTAGCATTGGTGAATAGAATATACAGCATCGTTCAGGCATGGATGGCCACGCGTGGCCTCTGTCTGAACGATGACAAAACAGAACTTCTCATCCTGGGATCTGCATCTCTTCTCACTAGACTCGCCATGGAATACTCATCGTTCATCATCAATGGGAATCTTATTAAGGTTGCCAAGGAAGTAAAAACATTAGGTTTTTACTTAGATCCCCCCCCCCCTAACATTCACTAAACAAGTAAACACTCTAGCCTCCTCTACAGCATACACATAAAAATTAATTAGAACCGGCAAACAAATCTTCTCATCCAACAGTTGTATGATCCTAGCCAGAGCCCTTATTATTTCCAAACTAGATTACTGCAACGCCATATACATTGGAGCAAACAAATACATTATTAACAAAATACAGATACTCCAAAATAACGCCCTGAGAGCCGCACTTAGTATCTCTAGGAAAGAACATATTTCTGACACTAGAAGGAAGTACAAGTGGCTGTACTGTACCACACATGAGAAAATCAGACTGAAAACAGCATCCCTTATCCATAAATGCCTTAACAAAAAAGCACCACGATATATAATAGAAAGATTCTCTAGAAAATCATCTACTAGACCCACGAGACTAGTGAACTCCCTCTGCCTTCAGGTGCCTCGCTTCAAAATATCCACTATTGGGGGTACCAGCTTCCCAGTTAAAGCAGCTCAACTGTGGAACTCACTACCCAACACACTCGGAATGAACAAAACCTTTACTAAATTCAGGCAAAATATGATCATTTGGCTCTTAGAGAATGAGGATAAAAAACCTGTAGAATCTGACCATGCCTGTGAATAATTGTATATATTGCCGTATATAGAATGTCTGTATTTATTTACCATTGCCTACTGTATGTACATATAATGCATATTTGCTAGATAGATGTTTTTGTGATACTTTTGTAAACTGATGTAACCTATGTACCAAGCTGTACGACTTCTTTCCGTCTGCGCCCTGATACCTCCGGGTCTGGCGCGCTTAATAAACAACAAATTTACTGTTGTAACTACTGTACCCAAGTTCAATTTTTTTTTTATCTGCCTAACATCAATTCCCCCCCCCCCCATAGGACAGTAGGTAGTCCAAATGGTGCTGGAGGTTGAGGGGGGGTGGAGGGGTGGCACCTGGCAGGCATTGCTGTGAGACTGTACCAGTGTTTGTGCTGTGCCAAAGGCGATCTTCCAATCCACATGGTATGGTCACTGTTTTGTATGGAGAAAAGGACACTATTGACTAGGACTACAGTAGTCCCTACACTGAGTAACGTTTTCTATTGTTGGGCAACTTCCACAGAGCACTCCACTGCCACATTATACCGTGTACTAAGTAGCTATTTACTGTGTACAGAACTCTGTCGCTTCCTAGCTAGGTTGGTGCTTTTCATATAACTTGCATACAGTGAGCTTTATACATTTTAATAAATAGTTTCCTTATTAATATGTCAAAGTTGTGGCTCTTTAATGTGTTGCCACATTCTGACGATATGACCTGTTTTATACAGTTGCCCCCCCTGTGTCCTTGAAATGGACAGCAGCTTCTTATAAGGAAATCAGTCAATATCCTAATCTGACTGGCCAGTGAGTAAGTGTTTCTCCAGCAGTAGTAACACCCGGCCCCTTCCCACTGATGGGCTTTGAAGCAGCATTATTTCTTTCCTATTGAGTGTGTATTTGTGTTGGTGGCTTAGTAGTTCAGAGTACATCTGAGCGCATTAGAAGTTAATGACTAGACCTGGATGAACCCTTGCTCAATGTGGGGATTTTGAGACTCGTTGAGGGGCTGTCATTTCCTGCGGCCAATAGTATGTCCTGTAAAGACAAAAGGACATTTTTTAAGAGCGGCATGGCTGGACATACCTTCTAATTATGCACAATGATTAATTACGTTTTCCGCTGACACGCACTGTTATAGAAGGTGTACCACTGCCGTCCGCTCCACCGCCAAATGAAAAGACGAACTACCAACAGATGGCAATAGCTGCATCCAGGGGTGTTGCTAGGTCTGGAAAAGATCCGGGGCTACGCTAATGTTGGGGCTGTCGGGACTCTGAGCTGGCTAGCCTTTTTGGTTGTAGCCCCAGAGCTTCTTTCTGAGCCTACAACCAAAAGACCCAGGCCTGTAGCCCTGTCCAGGCTCCCTCTACCAACGCTTCTGCGTATGTTATGCCTGTGGCAGATCAGCAGCAAGGGAGAGGGCTGGCAGGTGGGCCTTTTCAACAGTATTTCATCAAGCAGCCTCTCCATGGCAGGTGAATAAGTAGGTAAATTACGTGCAGTAGTAGGTTCTAGTTCATAGGTGGTTCATTAGTTTCACCTATGTGGAAAAACTATTGGCCTGTGTAGCTAGAGTTGAGCTGGTGTGTGAAGGGGGAACACACAGCCTGCAGGTGTTCTTGGGCTATTTACCCACCTACTCCCATCCCTGGCCTCTCCCTTCCTATCATAACCAAAGGATATATAAGTGTTGCAGCCTGGAAGACAATTATGCAAGCAATCCCCATGCCATCAACCCTTTGGCCAGGGTTTCACCTCTTCCTGTAGCATTCATCATCCACCCCTTTCGCTGAACCCCCCCCCCCCCACACCCCTGCCACTCACGCGGTCCGGTCCCAAACCTCTCCTGTAGCAAGACTGTGTGTTTGCTACAATACTTGTATTTATGGCATGATTTGCTTTACATCAGAGATGGCCAGTGGCTCTATTTCATTGGAGGGGTGCAACTATTTCCCAGGAACGGGTGTCAGCAACTGAGCCTAGTGAGGGAGGCCCAGCCCATAACGAGCATTAGGGGCAGGGCGGTGGGAGTGCCCGCCTCATGTGAGCATATTTGAAATAATCGGTTAAAAGGATGCATTAGCAGCGCATTTATCGGTTTTGTAGGGTAGAGCATGAAGAAAATCCAATAGATGCCAGGTCACCAACAATAAACCAGGGCATTTCTCAGCACACTTTTTTGATGCCTTTGCAACAGTATATGCCAGTACTGTCGGTGTAATAAAACATTGTATTGCTCAATGTGCTCCATTCCAATAACTATAAGAAGACCAGTACGTGCTGTCTTTGCCAGTAACACTATTCACGTGCAATAATACACTTCGGTTGGCTTAGCCCATAATGCCAGTCCATGCTGGCTGTGCCAATATATTCAGGTATTCTTGTGTGAGAAAGCTCTCATGTAGGGTTTGCCTGGAATTCCAGTAAGGTAACTGCAGGAAAGCCTGCCCATGCTAGCTGTGCCTGCATATGCAAGTATTCCTACATAAGATCACACTGATGTTTGGTTTGCCCACAATGCCAGTAATGCCACTGTAAAAACATGTTCATGCTGGCTGTTCCAATGTATGTCAGTATTCCCATAATTAGTGTTACTATCATGTCACTGTGAGAAAACATGATTATGATGCTGTACCAATATTTGCCAGTATCTTTATGTAATCTAGGTTACTATTCCTATGCAAGCATATCAAATTCAAAATGGGCGAGTTGGCACCTCCTGAATACGCAGGGTGACTTTCACGAGCTGCTGCCATTATTTTCATGTTGTAAATGTACGTCGCCAAGGGCTATAGAAAAAGGTCGACAAAATGTATGACACCAGAAATTTACTTTAAAAGAATGAACAATCATTTGCTAAAATGGCTTCAATGGTAGGAGCCCTAATTTGAGATGTGCGAATAGTGGCATTATTGAGCCATTTGTGGCTGACCCTAGCATGTGATTGTAACACTATTTTTCAGGCCATTTCATAGGACATCTTATCTAACATATGACGTTATTGAGGTGGTTGTGGCTGCCTTGGTAGAACCACAAAGTGACTTGGCCATTATATGATATGATATGCCATTTATAATTTGCCTATACACAAGTTCCCTTTGATGGCATTATAGGGATGTCTGGTGCTGCACTTGGGAAATTATGGCAGCGCCTGTACATCTGAGGAAAACCCTTCAATGTAGTCATTAACACGCCACATGATGGCATTACTGTTCATATGTCTAGTGAAAGCGATTTGCTTTGCGAAGCCTATTTTGTCACTTTGGGCACGAAAAGAGGGTTCACTTTGTTTTTTGTGTGGGGCAAGTTTGCTTGAAAACGTAACAGAACGGAAAATCCAAAGTAATATAAAAAAAGGCAAATGGCAAAAACACTAAAACAAATGGGCAATTTTCTTTTGTGTTTTCTTCTTTGGTATTTAGGTAAGGGGGGATGTGCCACTGCTCTGAGGGATTTAAGCACTTTAAGCACTAGAAATTGGTAGAAGTGGGTATAGAGTTTAGCAGTTGTATACTTTAAGGAAGCATGGGGTGGCGTGGGTGTTAGTTGCTTACAACTCACTTTAACTAAAAACTTCAAAAAGAAATCCTTCTCTCACCACGCTCCCTCCTCCATAAATGTACAAAGCAAACAAAAAACCTGAAGACATTTTGAAAGTGAGCTAATTTAGTCAGGGTCTAGCTTGCGTCCTAATGGGCAAATAACGCTGACTGGAATCTAATCTGAAGTGCAGGAGGACGGGGAATTGAGGTACTGGTGAGGTTGGCTCGTGAACCCGTGCCTTTCAAATGCATCTTGAAGTTACATTGCAGAGAAGCTAGTTGAGAAGATATGCATTTTTAAAAAACATGTAATATCTACTTTCTTTAAGTGTAAATAGCAATGATAGATTGAGGGATGATGGGTGGGTGCGTTGTTAGTAGGAAACACCACTGACTGCACCCACAACCACTTTTGACTTGTGGGAATATTGTAACTCACCTAATTAAATGTCCGCTGTGGTACTATGGATAAGAGCCCTCCTCCTTCCACGACAAGACTTTCCATGAGAAAAAGCCTGCCTATGAACGAAGAGGGCCGCACATTTCACCTGGCGTGGGGGTATTGCTGGGCTTGTGTGTATCTCAACATCTTCGTGCTTGCTCTCCTCAGGTTCTCTGATTGGACAGAGGATGTCGGACCATTCTGACGTGAGAAAGATTGGCTTCACGGGATCCACCCCCATTGGCAAACAAATTATGAAAAGGTAAGCATGTTAGGTTACCCAACATATGAATCATAAGAACACCACGGAAGAATGTCTCTGCACCCTCCACACGAGCAGTGTGTTTCCTCCTAGAGCCACATTCAGAAGTGTGTTGGGCAAAAGAGATAATGCGCACGTGAGGTGGTTAGGATGGAGGAAGAGGCTTTGAAATATGCTGATGCGTAGCACAACAAGCAGAGTTTTTTAAAGACATTTCAGTAGTAGACAAAGCTGGGAGCTACCGATGAGCTGTGGAAGAATGAGGCCAGGTGGAATGTGCACTCGCTTGCTAACGCAAGGGGGGGGGCATACGGTATAAACCAGGGTTGTCAAACTCCAGACCTCGAGAGCCAGATCCATTTCTGGTTTTCAGGATACCCCTCACTAATTATCATGAGATACATTTGCATACAATGATTCTAAATGTATGCACATTTTTCCTCATGAATATTAATGAGGGATATACTGAAAACCCGTCAGGATCCCGGACATCGAGACCTGGAGTTGGACAACCTTGGTATAACCCATAGGATACTAAAGGCTCATGGGGAGGTAGCCAGGTGTCTAGATAAGCCCTTATTTAAATGGAGAACAGACCAATAAACCACCAAAGATAGGCGATGGGAAGCCATAGCCTTCCATAGATTGAATTGGGTTTAAAAAGTGACTTCCACTTGTGGAGCCTCATAAGCATTCTTAAGAAGGCTTATGACCTTTGTATGTTCCTTGAACAGCTCCAAGGCTCCATGTCTCTACTTCATGTAGACATAATTTAACTTGTTACGAATCTAATTAATACTTGGCAGTGCTTAATTTGTAAAAGAATAAGTGCCAGAATAATGCTTGCCCCAGCTCCCCGGCTCAGTGCTATGTGGATGAAAGCAACACACTTGGTGTAATGAGCAGAATACACGTACCACATCGTATATGGGGGATACAGATCAGTTAGCGGTCACATTTCTTTAAGTAGTGTTGCCCTTAGTGCACCAAGAAACAAATTGTGATGCACAATATGCCAGAGTTCCCTATCACTATACATGAAGCGGTGCTATCGCCAATTAAACCATGAGTGCAGATTCTTTGAAGTGCGCGCACTGTGAACTAAATAACTCTGTGGAGCTGACCTCTTGATAATATGAGGGACTGGGTCTGGCCATTTTTACTGGTTAGGCACAGTGAGATTGAACAAGTTGTATATCTGCTTTTAATGTTCCCAGAAGTATGGAGGAAAGGATACTAGATGTAGGAGTACGAATAATTTACTCCCCTAGTGACAAATGTACAGAGCTGGTGCAACTCACTGAGGTGGTAGTTTCACCATATTTTGTCACTGCGTTTTGTATGTGGAGCCGGTCCTCTGTGCCTCCTTTCTATGCCCTCAAATGCTTTCCGTATGCCCTCAATACCCTAAAAATCTTTGTAGCTCTAAACCATACCCTGCACCCCCCTAAAAAATGCAGCAAAAAAGAGCGAAAATGGCCTTTCAGCAAAATCGGGGAAATGGACCTAATGGGTTGGGCAGGTACCAAATGTGCTCCTTCACCATAGAGCCTTTTCCTTGGTACAACCCCCACTCCATTGCTGCTAAAAACTCTCTGTTGGGTCTGGACTGGTCGGATGATGGACTGACTGGGGGCAGGAGGGTAGACGGAGGAGGCAGTGCAAGGCGCAGACACAATCCAAGCCTGGCACGGTCTACACACATGCGCGCCAGCTTAATATGTATAATGTATTTGTATTTTATTTTTATTTATAGAGCGCCTACGGGTTGCTGTACAAAAAGAGCTGGAGCAGTACAATAAATCAAGTAATGATAAATAAATGTCAATTTCATAACTGAAGATTTAGGAAGGTGATAGAGGAGAAAGAAGGTGCACTTGTAGAGGGCGTGAAATATGCGAAGGGAGGTGGATGCACGGATATCAGGTGGGAGAGCATTCCAAGGTTTGGGGGGGGGGGCTAGAAGAGAAAGTGAAAAAGCGAAACGCTCAGGAGTTTTAGAAGTAGTAAGAAGATGTAGGTGTTGATATATGATATGATAGGTTATTTATAACACGCTTAATTCCCACAGGAACCTGTGTTGCTCCATGTCGTCTTGCTTCCAAGACGAGCACGTTGCCCCTGTGCTATCCTCCCGAGTCATGTTGATGGCGGAGAGAGCATGAGGGAGAATAAGATGAGTTAGGGGAAGCAAGATAAAGGGGCAAGGCCATGAAAGCACTTGAAGATTATACAAAGAAAATGAAAGAGGAGACTAGAGTCATAGCGAAGGAGAGAGGCAGAGCTAAGCGAAGACCTAATGGAAGATCGAGAAAAAAATAGAAAAAGTAGTTGAATACCTTTTTTAATTTAGCCCGCTCTTACCCTCTTTTCCTTTATCTTATAGACCACTGTCTTTCTTAATTTCTTTCTATACTTTTGTTATCAAATATATCAACTTTTATTGTAGTGTCTTTCGGCAGTACAACAAATCAGTATGACATTTACAGTCTGTGGTTACATTTTGGTGATGGTCTTCTTCTCTGAACCCTGAAAGTTAATATAAACCATGTACCTTCTCACCACAATCCTAACTGAAGCCCCAAAGACATCAGACGATTTGCACGCCAACATCCCATATGCTTTTATTCCATCAGCATACAGTACTTGTGAACACATGTTTAACAGACAAGAACCACAATCCATAATAACAAAGCAGTGCGAGAGCCCCTCTACTGAGAACAAACATGGGTCAAATACCCTGTTCTATGGCAATTCTCCCACGCAGGAGGGTCTACAACCACGTTTTAGTTTACTAATCGCTCACAGAGGAGAAATATCATTTGCATATCATTCTGGCCCCACCTACAAAGAAAGTCCAGCACCGAAATGCTAAGCAATCCTCTTCTGAACAAGAGTAACATCAGCAAACTCAGGCACGTGTTTCGGCCTCGTTAGCCCTCTTCAGCGAGGTGAAGCTGAGCCTCGCTAAGGTACAATAAGCAAGGGGTCCACATCTTGATTACCCTGAATTACTTCAGGTGAGACAAAGACTGATATGCAAATGGATATTTCTCCTCTGCGAATGGTGCAGTGAGCTAAAACGTGGTTGTAGACCCTCCTAAGTGGAAGAAATGCATTAGAACGGGGTGTTTGACCCAGGTTCGTTCTCAGTAGAGGGGCTCCCACATTCCTTTCAACAATCAAAAATAACCTAATGTGAACGGGATCAGTACCATTTTTAGTATATATATATTTTTAAACCAAGGGAGAATTCCTACCGGTTTGTAAGGCGTGTGTATTTTGTAACCATTGTCTTTTTGAGGTTTTTTTTTTTTTTTGTTGTATGCTTCTTCATTCCTTTCAAAGAAATGACTAGCCACCAAACCTTAGGAGAAAAGGATATAATGTTTGGCCATGAGTTGAAGTCGGTGCGTCAGGTTGTGTGTCCATTGGAATGAGCCCTTGCTCAGGTGTTGTTGAAAAAGCCATGTTTTACATTACAGTAAATTACAGAAGCTGTAGAGGGCTTTCTATTCTGTATGAATTGGGTCTTTCTAGAAAGAATGAGAAAGCACAGGTTAAATTCTAAACAATTATTAAAGTGCAAACTATTTTATTCTATTTACTGGTGCCTACAGTCCATGTTCTTTCCAGAACCAAGCAAGACTGTGCGAATTACCTATGCCAACTAACCCTCTAGTCGTGCTAAATCCCTCTGTTTCACCATGGACCCTAACCTCCCCATCTCTGCTCAAGCCAAAGAATGAGCCCATGGCCATCTCCACCTTCTGAAATTTCTGGAGGCCGTGTCTCATAGTGTGCATTGTCACACATGCTGGCGCACTGGTGATTTGCATCTGCATTATAAACCTGGTTCTACCCATATTCACGAAATATGTGTAGCTGAATCCCCAGGTCGCCAACTGGCCCACACAGCGAACACTGGATGGACAAAGGTATAGTCTGCTTTCTTTATCCAGTGTTTGGTGTGCCGGGAGAGCCACAGATGTGAAGGTTAGGAGATTTGGAGTGGGGTTTTGGGGCATTGAGTGGAATTAGACAACCAGGGTGTTTTGACGGCAGGGGGCATAGTGCGAGTGTGTCTCAGGGTGGGGGCAGTGGAGGCAGAGCCCCACATTCAGCATAGATACGTCGGGGAGCAAGACTTTAGGGGTGAAACACTGCATTATGGTGGACAGAGGCCCAGGGGTAGGGGATTGGAACAGTCTTCGGTTGGAGACACAGGAAAGGGGATGCAGTGGGAGGAGCTTAGAGTATATGTGGATTGACCAGTTTTTGTTCGGTCGAGTTACATAGATCCGTGAGTCTCAGTATACTGCAGCAAACCCAGCATGTGCTGGAGACACGTGATGAGCCAGCCCACACTCTCAGGTCTCAGGTCACACTCTTGCAGAGTCCCGTGTGAAGGAACTGCGCTGTTCCTACAGACAGTATTCAGGTTTCGGCCGGATATCGGGGGATAGCCAAGATCCTGGAACATATCCTGGGCCACGTCCGTAGGCCCAAAATCTTGAAACAGTTTATGAGCTACTTAGACCTGTCATTCAGGACAACTTTTCACAACAACCATTCCACAGATTCAGTATGTTATTCAAATACCCATTCTTGTTAAAGGATTCGATCGCTGTTTTTGCTTTATTCCCAAAAATATAAACGTTTGTGTTCCTGTATTAAAAAAATCCACAACTTGTTTCAGAGTTAATCTACCCTTTATAAAGTGGTCTAATGATCAAACCAATTAAAATAAAACCACGGCACCCAATATCTCGTCAAACCCTTTTTCAATATATGCAATTTCACACGTGTGCATCATTCCCTGTTCAGATTACTCACAGAACACGGATGCACCATCGCCGTTGCCCCTTCTGCAAAGCATCCTGCGAGATTTCAAACCCTCAGCACCCCTTTACTGCTGTCATCTTGAATTCTTAATTGTTCTTGTCTGTGAGTGACGTTTGGAGCCCTTCCATGGTTCCAAACAGGCATGGAAGACACTTAACCCATTGCCTTATGGAACATCTAGTACTGTAGACTACTCCATGTGTATTAAATACATATCGCCAATCCAAAAATTCCTCCACCCCGTGAGGGGTTAAGGAAGCATGCCCAACATTTGTATTGGGTTTTGAGCCACTTATTGGCGTTGGAGAGCTGTGCCACCAATGATGTGATGATATAATGACCTTAATCCTTTTGTCCGATTTATGTCCAGGGGCCAGATTAGCAAAGTTTCGAACTGGTGCAAAATAGAGCAGCAAATTAATTTAGCACCAATTTTACTGCTTAGATAATTGGAATGGAACAAACCGATTTAGCTCCATTTTGTATTATCTAAAAATGTTTCCACAAGGGCAAAAAGGAAATGGACTGTTTTATTTACTTTTTTTGATGAGTAACTTGAAAAGAAATGTAGCAAACAGATGTCTTTATGTTATGCAGCAAACCTAGTAAAAATAAAAACCAGTAGGATTTATATTTACCCCAGTGCAAATGTGTTTAGATAACACGGACTGTGACAAAACGTGTTTGCTCCATTACATATTATCAAAACATTTTAGAACTGGTGCAAATGTTAGATAATCTGGCCCCAAGTATACTTTCACGCAGTGCGCATGTTGCCTCTGATGTAAACCTGGACATAAGGGCACTGTGTTTACCAAACGTTTTCATAGGCGCATATTTATTTATTTGTAATTCCTATTTAGCGCTAATCGCCCGTGGGCCTCAAAGCGCACAAAAAACAGAGACAAGACCTACAACAATGAGTCGAGGATAACCGCAAAAGATTCAAGGATCAGAACCAGTAGCGGTGGCGATGGAAATGTTTACTCCCTACATTTTATGGCTTTGCCTGTACTTGAGTGTGGTCCCCTTTTGATTGTTATTACATATTATGCTATTTTAATATAGGAACAAGCCTTTTGCTAATCTCAGAGAAAAAAGTGTGTGTATAATTTTGTAGCGCACCTTATTTACTACACAATCTTCTTCTGCATTGGTTTTCTGTACACTCTACAGTGAAGCTGAATCTGTACTATACACACCCCACTGTGTTGAGTGCGAGCGACTCCCTACTCGGTGGATTCTCACACACTTAAATGTCATTGCTAAGGTACAGACATGGCGCTTCTGTGGGTACTGTTGGATATATTAAGGGTTTCAGTGGAATTCGTGAACATCTGAACATTATCTTTATGGAAGGAAATCCTTGAAAATGGTGCTTTGAAACTTCCCACATTTTCCTAAAAGAGGTACAATCCCAGCAAAAGGAAGGTGCTGCTGGCCCCAAAAATCACCCGTGAGTGTCCTGGATGCAACCAAATAGTTTATCCCTGCTACAATCTCAAAAACCTTTGAGCAAGACAGATTTGTATAAATGAATAAATCACTACAGCTCTTTATTTCTCCACAAGAAAATGCAGGCTCTGTTTTGTAATGTTAAGGAGATGTATTATAAGTGTGCTTCATCCCCTCTCCCAGTGAAACTCCCAGCACTTTTTGCTGGACTTCTGGACCCTTTCTTTCAATCCTGAATGAGTGGAGCCTTTTACCACTTATTCATTCTTGTGGGGTCTGTCTTTTGGAACTCTATTCTCTGTATTCTACCTGTACTATGGAGTCTGTCTGCTCCATAGCTCTTAAAGGCATCTGTGGTTTTACTACTGCAGCAGCACACATATCCTTATGGGTAGTGTTGCTGTGGACCCTTAGGGTCCCCCTTTAAGATTCCTTTTTGTATATCCTCGAGCAACTACCGTTCATAAGGATAGATACTTGTATATCTCCCAAAACTCTATAGTATGAGAGATTGCCACACACCACCCTCAGTGGACTGCCAAAGGGATACCTAGTATCCCCCTTCTCTCTGCTCATATGACTTTTTAGTCACATAGACAATCTCCTAGTTATGGCAGGTGGCATTGAATGTGTTCTACCAACTATTGTGTAGTTGTTATAGCGCAGGCTATGTCTGTAGCCCCGGTAGTGCACAATAGGGGCACCCAAGTACCAACTTGGTCCTACCTTCTTTTTTGCCATTACTAGCATGGTTGTTCTTTGTTGGCCCTTCTACCATTCTGGGAGGGGGAGCTCATTGTGTGTGTTTTGCCTTTGGCGGGAATCCGAGGGTGTCCCAGCCGAGGCTCAAGCGTGTCTGGTCAGGCAGGAAGTGGGGGAGGATTCTTCCACCCCACTGTCCTTTGTCAGAGTGCCTGAATAGGACCAGCTCCCACAGGGGGCCATGCCCTAATTGGACAGGCAAAGGCCCCTTTCTGTAAAATGCTGAGCTAGAATGCAAAAGAGTGTGTACCGGAACTGTATAAAAGGTGAGGCTTCTGGAATGAAAGCTAGTCGACCACTGGAAGCTGAAGTAACCAAAGAAGAAGACAACCAGAGATGCCTGCAGACCCGTTGCAAGACTGTGAAGCGACCACTGCTGTTCTGACCCCGTTTTCAGTGCGACAGAGGAGCTCAAAAGAGGACGACTCCTTCCCTTTGGCTGATGGGAACAACCAGTCCCAAGACGAACTTTTAATTGGGCCAAATCCGTTCAAATCTTTGCTGAATCCATAAGGACACTCCAGAGATCCGATCCAACTCGCCCAGACCCCCTCATCAGAGTGTGTTACTGCATGAAGTGAAGAAGATTGACCGGGCATTCCGTGTCTTTTGTTGGTGCTGCAGAAAAGGCGCCAAAACTGCAGTGTGACATAAGAAGCTGCTGAAAGTTGTGCCCCACATACTCCCGCGAGACTGCTGCTGAGACCCTGTCCATTGTCCTGCCTTCAGTCATCAGACCAAGGAATCCGGAGACGAGTCCAGAGTTGCAACATCGCGGCACATCTAGCACAAACATTTTCTTCTAACCTAAGGTACTGTGGGGGTCTCGCCAGAGTTTGAGTGCACCTAGCGGTGTCCAGGGTCACCACTTCTTACCTCCGACTGAAGACACTGCTTGTGTCCCTTAAACAAGTCCTTTAAAAGGTCTCCCTTGTTAACTTGCTGCTTCTATAACGCTGGATGAAATCCACAGGAACTCTTTGTGTTCTGCTGCTTGTCAAGACTTTGAGCCCTCTCTGAACTGCCTTTAGCCGTTTTGGGACTTAAATACTTATTGGGTGAGGAAACCCTCTCTAGAACCTTGAACCAGACTAATGATACACTCACCATTTCCCTCCCTTTAAGTGACTTTACTATATGTGTTTGCAGAGTAAATGCATTACCGTATGAACTGTGAAATTCTGCAGGTGCGCCTAATAACCGAAAAATACGATAACCTTGTCTTCTCCCTTTCTAACGTTGCTACAAATGTAACCGCAAACAAACGCAACATTGAAAGTGCCCTTTGAAATATATCCTCAAGTATTCCGAAATGTGTATTAGTTTAAACATCTAAAGCATTTAAAGTGATTCTGGTGTGTGTAGATATACTTTTATATAAATTATAAGTGTAAGAATTTCTTTGGTGTGCATGTCTAACCAAGGTTCAATGTAATTACCTACAGCTCACATCTTCCTCTTAAGATGAGCCTGACTGCTCTGCAACTTTACCAGGGTCCTGAGTTAGTACAGACTGATACTAAGAGATGGAGATCTACAAACTACTGGGATAGCTTACTAAAGTCTTACTACCAGCAGGACTTTAGGAAAGCTCCCCTAACATGTAACATCACTTTAGAACTCCCTACTATTATCATGTCAGAGGATGATGGCTATATAATCATATGTTCTTAAAATTGACCTAGTGTGGCTTTCTACTTACCTTTTAGACTTTAGTTGTCTGTGTGGCTTTGTTTCAGCAACCTTCTCCTAAGGATTATCTTTGCATGCTTCCAGTTAACTTTCTCCTTTAAACTCTGACTTTTCTTTCACAGCCTCTTTTGCCGAAGCGAGACACTGACTGTTCATTTGGCCTGAGACCAGCGTCTGCCTTGCAAAGGCACAGGTCACTGTATATTTCCTGAAAGGACCCCTTGAGTACTGATCTAGTCAGGGAGCATGCACAGATTGAACTTTAGTATATTCTATATGTAAGCCACTCCCAGAGAGTACCAGTGAACCTCTGCACATGTGCCGTTGACTCACAGGCAGAAAGGAGTCCTGAATTTTTGCACTGCAGAGCGGATTAAATTGACTTTTACTACGATCTCCTCACCAATCCCTCTAAAGGCAATCGAATGGTAGTGTGGGTAGCGGTCTGTTAATGATGCATTGCACCTAACCGGCTGTCTTTGGTGGTTTTCTCTGTGATAACCTGGGTATCACCGTCCAGGCTGTGGCCTGGCTGACTTCTTTCCTCTCTGACCGACCCTCCGAGGTCCAACTTGGGTCCTTTCTCTCTGCTATCTTCTCTACCTGTGGTATCCCCCAGGGGTCTAACCTCTCTCCCTGGCTGTTCAACCAATACTTGACACTCCTTGCCCACCGCATCGCTGCTCTCTGCCCCAACTTCCAGTGCCATGCGGATGAAACCCAGCTCATTTTCAGGCTACCCTCTGCCGCCTCCTCTCCTTCCCTCATCTCTGTCTGCTATCCAGGAGTGGTGTGCCGCCAATTACCTGTGCCTTAATGCCAATAAGACTGAGATTCTCCTCATCAGCACACCTGCTCCCCCCTTTCCTGTAGCTCTCTGGCCGGCCACTCTTAGCCCTCTTCCTGCTTCCACCTGCATGGCAAAAAACCTTGGTGTCATCTTTGACTCCACACTCCTTCTCTCGTCACATCTCTTACATCTCTAAGAAGTTACACTACCAGCTACACCTCCTCAGAGGCATTCTACCTTTCCTCCTTCCCCCAGAAGCTCACTGTCTCCAGAGCTCTGGTTCTCTCTAGTCTGGACTATTGCAACAATTTCTAAATCTGCCTGCTTCTACTCTCCGCCCTCTGCAACTTATCCAGAACAGGACTGCGAGACTTGTCCTTGGCCTCATACCCAGGGATTGTATCTCTCCAGGACTGAAATCTCTGCATTGGATCCCAGTGGCTGCGAGGATGAAGTTCAAAACCCTCTGCATCGTCCACAAGGCATCTGGGGCCTGGGACCTCAATACCTTCAACTCTCTCTTCCTAAATACCTTCCTTCTCGAGCCCTTTGCTCATCTGCCTCCAACTCCATCAGGGTCAGACGCTTCTCCAAGCAACATGTTGGTGGGAGATCTTTCTTTGGCTGGTGCCTCCCTCTGGAACAGCCTCCCTGCCTCCCTTAAACTTGAGGAGAACCATCGCAGGTTCCGGAAGCACCTCAAAACCTTTCTCTTTGCTTCTACATTTTCTCCTCCTCTCCTTTGCTGACCTCCTGGCTGTAACCAAACTGCACTGGCTACTTGGATACCGTCTGATCTCGAGCCCAGGTTCCTTCCCCCGCCAGCATCACACACCGCACTGCCCGCCTGGCAAACCCCACACTTGGGGATTGTTTCTGTATCCCTACAGTCCCCCTACCAACTCTTGATACCTGGTGTTTGCACTTACCCATACACTTGCCACATGCTGGCCATTACTTACCTTTTGTTATTATCTATTCCCATGTATTGCACTGTCCCTGCCCCCTTCCCATGCACTTGCGTGATCTGAATGACACCTGCCCTAGTATGATCGTTGTCTGTCCTTCCTTTGTTCCCCCCTTACCTCGTCGCGTTATAAATGCTGTATGATATTGTTAGGCAGAATCATATGCAATACCATTTGGGAACACCACATACAATTCAGACTACAAGTGCAAGTACTCTTGTAGTCTGAATTGGTACAAGCCTGTACTACACAGTAAAATGGTAGCGATGGCTGAGCAGCCAAACTTATCTCAAGAGTAAAGTGAGCAGTACCAACAGTTAAAAAAAGGACAGCAATTACTATGGTTCAACCAAACACTGACTCAAGGTTTGAGTAAATAAATATACATTTATTTACACATCAGTTGTAAAGCAATTCACTAGGTAAAGCAGCAGAAAAATCACAATCTTAATATACTACACACCACCTGATGAATTCTGGACAAGTTAAGCTCAAAATGAAGTGTGAGCAAAATGGCACTCCAGTAATTGAAAAGGGAGGGAAAGACAAGGTTATACAAAATTAAGCAGCACCAACAAGTAAGTAGGCAGGGCAATCTAGAAAAGGCTTGCTACAATGAGGATTCAAATCGATAGGCCTGGCCCAATGGTAATGGTTCAGAGTCTTTGCAGAAGATCAGACAGTTCAGAGTAGTTCGCTGTTAAGTCTTTGCCAAGAGTTTGAAATGAAGTTGGTCGGAAGAAAAGTTACTTAAAAGAGTAGAGAAGGACAAGCCCTCGGATTGGCGAAAGATTTCAAACACTTTCACCGTGGTCGGACGGAACGAACAACCAGGTTTGAACAGTACCTTAAATGAAGAAGGCTGTAGCTGAGGCATAAGTTCATGGCAGGTCCTGCAGGCTCACGGTTCATGAAGCGACTGTCGGACTGACACGAAGTAGGAAGACTGGAGGGTCCTGCACTGCGGACGGAAAAAACCAGCAGCAGAGCAAAGCAACTAATAAAAGCTGCGCTCCTTAAAACCCAAACAGGGTCCAGTCCTCCTGGCTATCCGGTTCACTGCAGCTGTGCACAGTAAATCCGACCAGGGGAGGGAGGCCTTGCTTGGTTTTTGGCAAACTGGTTGGTCCCACCAGCTCAAGGGAAGAAGATTCCTTGCAGATCTTCTCTGTCGTCGAGGTTTGGAGATTCGGACCTGCAGCAGGGCTTCACCGGGAGGGTCAGTCGTGGCAGTGGTCCTCTTCTTTCTCTCGATCCAGTGGCGACTCTGCCTTCCTAGTCCCAGAGACCTGCTTTTTATGCAGTTTTCCCCCATTCATACATCCTGGCTGTCAATCACACAGCAGGGTGGCTGTCCTGGCGGGACAGTAACCACAGCCAATCATACATAGTGTGACATGGGCCTCCAAGGAGACCCTGCACAGGGAGTCTCAAACCCCTCCCTCACATCCTGTCCCCCTCAGACATTCAGGCACCTAAGAAGGGCTTCTGTGCAGAAGCCCGCCAAAGGACATCGAACAAAGGAGCCAAACCTGGTTTGGCACGCAGAGTAAAACACGGGAAAGACCTTTACAAAAGGAAATGACAAATAAACCTAGCCGGAACCAAATAAAAGTAAATGTGGTCCAGCTGATTTAAGTTCGAGGCTACTAACTTAGCCTAAAACAGTACCAAGGCTATTTAAATAAACCGTGGTAGGAAAAATATGTTAGATACCACTGCCACCAGCCGAATCTTAAAGAAAGGGGAATGAAATAATGTTCCATGAGAGACAGACAAAAAGGGATAACTATTAACCCTTTCCAGTACTCTATGTAAGATAGGTTGTACTGGGTCTGTGAATTTAAAAACACTAATAGTTAATGGCAACTTTACATGTTCTGGGAGACAGTAGTCAGTCCCAGAAAATGGAGTTTTAAGTGGGAAGTCTGAAAAAGACACCCCTGTGTCACTGCACTATAGGTGCTGTGTGACACACAGTAAAAAGATTATGCCTATGGAGTAGGTGAGGCCCCACAGTCTATGAACACAAAAATGTAAAACACACACAGCAAAACACAAGAGTGGGGAAAAAAGGCTCACACTCTTACCAGGTGAAAAAAATAAATCCTGGAAATCCAGCAAAGCTGCTGAGGGACCCAGTAGGTAAGGGAAATTAGCCATTCTGGAGAATTCTCCCTAACACATACATCATATCATAGGGTGTTGATTAATAGGTAAACTTAAAATGATTTTGGCCCCCGCTAGACCCAAAGTTGGATAGCTGTGGGCAACGATCTGCTTTTGAACACAGATTGGTGAAAGGCAGTTTAGCATGTTGGTCAACGCTCTGCATATCCTTACATCCTAGGTATAACCAATCAACACTCAGAGCCTTTGCCTCTCTCTTGAGTTAGGAAATGGCTAGCTTCCTGTAATGTAACCAGGTTAAGCAAAATAAACCATACAGTTGCCCAAAGGCACAACCGTGGAAGCACATCAAATTCATGTCCGAACTGTCTCCATCTTTCCCCCGGGTTCACAAAAGCAATGCAACCCCCTACTACTGCCCACATCAGAATCCTAGGCAACCAGATGAAAGGTTTTTGGGGCAACCCCGCTGGAAGAGGTTTGTCTGGCTCAGTGGCCGGGACTAGTTGTGTCCAAGATTTACTTGAACAAAATACAATAGCCTTAACAGGACCCTACTACACGAGCACCAGGTTTGCCTGATACACACCAACCGCCCAGCCCCTACAGTGACAACCTTCTTAATGTAACGATGGCCAAATATTGCACAAAAGGCCAGGAGCACCTTTCATTCTAGGTGGCCCCAACACTTGAATTGTATTCCTTACTCCATGCACAAGAAATGAGGCAAGCTGCTAAAACCCACATCTTCCCATGGACTCCTAACACAGTGAGACAAGGAGTATCTTTTCAAGTCCCCACCTCAGCCTAGAGATGATTTATTTTTCATGTGTGTACATACAATTGCCACATTTATTTCAATCTAGCTTGTAGGCTTTCCTATTCTCTTAGGTAAGCCTGAAAGGTCCAACTTAATTGGATTCCTACTCTGTCTGTGGCCAAGGTCGTGTGCACTAAAGCTGCTTTGGCTGCACGGGGACAGCCCCTCCTTCTCGCTCTATTCTATATGTTCATTTATTTGAAATTAATGTGTCTGACCAATCAAATTGATTTCGGCTAGCTCCAGGTGAAACCAGCCCTGCAACATCTTCCACAAAAACAAAAGGATCATTGTGCAATAGTTCCCATGTTGAGAGAAAGCATAGGCTTAGTGAGCAATAGAGCATTACTGATCAGGCAGTGTATAGGGATTTCTCCACCAAGAAGCCTTTTTAAATACGATCCAATCTCTGCCTTTAAGCCTGTTTTTGGTTGTGGCTATGTTGGTGGTGCTTTCGCCACCATAAGGCCAACACCATTGTTACGGGGTGTCTCGAACTCAAAATATCTGGCTGGCATAGCAACGTACACTGCCTGGCATAAAGCAGCCGAACTCCAATTTGTCCACAACCATCAATGAGGAGTTGTTTTATAAACTCTGAGCCAATCAGGAGTTTCGAAACATGAAGATCAGGTCTTTTAACTGTCACACTACTGAGGGGCTGTGCGTGCATGTCACAGATTCCATCATGTGCTTTGAGAAGAGCAGAGCCATATCTGATTTACACAGTATGGGCCCTGGTGTAGGACTCTGCAAATCACAAACCGGAGTCAGCAAGAGGAGAGGGTAAGTATGTTAGAAGAAGCGCCTCTCCTTGGGACCTATGCAGTGGATGGATTCCCCCTTAAGCCGCTGCATGGCCCCCGCAGAAAAGGCATTATACTCTTATCTCGCTCTTCTCCCAAGGGCTCCCCTCCTCTCTGTTTCCTTACAATTCCTTATCCTGTCTCCCAGTATTCCATCATATTGTGGCTGCATGCTCTCTTTTTACATGCACCCTTCCCTGTGCCACCCTCTCTCTCGCCCAGATATCTGATTGCATCTCCTTTCATGTTTGTGACAAATCAACTTCCGTGGTACCAGTGGTCCAGGGGTGAATATCGGTTTGTAAACCATTAATCAGCCCCACACCTCTAATACAACAGAAGGGATCCAAACTGATTGGAATAGCAAGCAAATCATAAACATCCTTGTCCAATTTTGGTAACGTGGGCGGAACAGCAGGCTGATCTCGGAAAGGTAGTGGATCGTTGCATAGTTGCAACTCAGCGAAAATACAATTACCCAATGATAAAAGGGGTCTCCAGTCAAGGTTGTAGTAAACATATCTACTTTATTCATTACAGCACTACGAATTACCACCCACCCTGTAAAGGAATGCAGAGGACACAGTTTCAAAGAAAGAAAAGTGATGCACTATGGATACTACAGGATAGTACTTGGTATGGCCCAAACACCCAAACTGGGGAAATAGGAAATACCGCTACATCAACCTAAGTAGCTCTGTCATTTTTTTTAATGCATGTGAAAATGTAACAAAGAACATGCATTGCTGCTAGATCATGAGCTACAACAAGTAACTCTCTCGCTCTTGCTTTTTCCCTCTTCCCACATTTACCCATCCCATTCGCTCCCTCTCCACAGGTGGTACAATAAGGGAAATGACATCTCTGAATGAAAATTCAAATGTAGATAGCAGTAGGAATAGGATTAGTTTTACGAGAGCATATAGTTTTAACCGTGGAATGAAGTTCTCAGCGATATTGTTTGTGTTCCTAATGTTTATAGTGGGTTTTCATTGGGGAGCATCTTTTATTTGGGATGGATAGGAGTGGAGATGGGATGATAATCTATACTTAAACCTCATCGGTTTACACAGAAATTCAACAAGAAAGGTCCCAGGTATTCTTGTATCCACTGAAAATGCAATAAACGAATCACCAGATACCCCAAATGCTACGTTTATTCCCTATATAGTATTTAATGCTCAACCATCTACCTCACTATTTAACATGTTGTTCACTACAACCGCTAACATGGTTATAAGTTCTTTCCATGTCTCAATCCCGGAAGAAAGCATGAAAATAAATGACGATGTTTCAATAACAAGCACCTAACAATTTGTACTGGGGAAAAACAACACAATGCTGAATACTATAAATACTACCTTATAGCAACTCCCAATCCACATTGTGTAATAGTGTAATGTTTCAGCTATTAACAGCACACGTGCAAAGGTCATTATGTAACCGGAGTAGATCATATAGAAACATTGTCAGAAGGAAGAAAACTTCCCCTGCGCAGTGACAAACGATAATGGCAGGCACGCCAGAATAAATATGATGCATATCATGGTTTAGGATTAGATAAGGTGGAAGACCTTTGCCATCCTGGTCACTCAAATAGTTGGTGCTCTGACATGAGTTCAATGGGATGATGAACGACTAATGGCAGTTGCTATGTTTGTTCCTTAATACTGCACGCATCTAGGGCGCCCAAGGTTTTAGTGCCACAAGAGGCACCCTCAGAAGAAACACAATACCTCATCCACCTTGCACTATGTAGGATAAAGGGCACTTTTCAGGCACGCAGCGTCCAGTTAAAACTCCTCAAACCGGACATCTGCAAATGCAAATTGGGCTTGACCAATGCCAAGTGCTATAAGGAACCCTTCCAGTTTCACTGAAAACAAATGGCAAGAAGCAACTTTCATGTGCAAAGCTGAAGGACTCCGTGGTTACTCTGATGAAACGCTAGCCTTTGCAGAAAAAACATGTGTACAAATACGGACAGAACATGTCAGGAAACTGGCATGGGTTACCGCAATAGAGAAACCAGTGAAAATGCAACAAAAACATTATGAACTTTTCTTCTATAGTGAAAGAACTGTTTCTGTAGGGTACAACAAAAGATGCAACAGAACACTGCTTATCACAGACCTCAGAGAAGGAACTGCATCATTGATGGACTACTGCTGGGTCTGTGGCAAAAGAAAAGGTGTACTTCCACCTCCCGTCATCATGGAAGGGCTATTGTTCACTTGCAACGCTGCATACAACCCTGTTGGTAGTGCCTGAGGAGCACCTGAATGGGGGACCATTGCCCGACGATGGACAAGCAACACCCGAGGCAACAGAAATAATGCAGACTGTCACCCCCAGGATTCTGTATCCTTCCTGAAGAAGAACGCCATAAACGTCTGATCAGACAGATGCAATACTCCAATTACTTGTCCGAAGATTCCGCTGATCTGCTTGCACAAATGCCCGACGAATATAAGCTCTTCAGCTCAGCAGAGACATTTTTGCATCTCTTGTGCCCAGCGTTCAAGCCAGAGCCAACTCCAAGTGGCTTCAAATCGGCCGCTGGTAGCTGATCCAGTTGCCAAATGACACTGAAGAAGGGCTCAAAGTCATCCAGGTGGAAATTAAAGCACTCTGGTTAATGACAATGCAAAACCGGTATGTCCTCGACCTCCTCACTGCCATGGAGGGTGAGGTCTGCAAAAAGATCAGGAGCTCATGTTGCACGTTCATACCTTCTACAGATGCTGAAAATGGTACAGCAATATAAGAAGATGACTGGGTTAAACATGGCATTCGTTCCGCTGGGTACCATGATGGCTTGGAATGACTGTAAAGATGCTAATCCCTATCCTCATGTTTATTTTGGTGATTTTTTGCGTGTGCCAGTTGGGTCTCCATTGTTGTACCAAAGCAGTACCTAATAGTGAATGATGATGGTGACAATTGGGAATAGTAATAATAAAAATGTACCTCCGTGATACACAGGAAGGTGAAATACAGACAGAGCAAAATGATGACCCCAAATACGGCATGGTTGCAATCTATCATGGTCATGGGGATGAGGTAGACACCCATCACACGACTATTGCAACCCCTCCAGACCATGAGAATTCTAAAGAAGTGTGGGTAGATTTGGCAGGGGATGGGGGATGCATAAACATTACCTATACACCTGAACAGTATGCACAGCGCAGGGAAAGTTTGAGAAGCGTAAGCAGGGCATGGATGCCCATAAATGGTACCCCAGCATGGGAAGAAGCAGAAAGATGAGCAAATGAATAAAAACATGGTGGGGGTGAATTTCTTACTGTAGAAGTAACGTAAGGGGGGCATGTTGGGATGGAAATTAGGCTATTCCACTATCCTAGGAGCTTCCAAGTTAGGTGAACCCCACACAAAGCGATATAATCCACAAGGGAGGAGCAGCCCCTGACAGCGGTGCACCTATGAAGGCACGGTAGTGCACAGAAGTAGGCGAATAGCACTAACCCTGTCCCTGGCCCCCAACTCCATTTTGTATTAGGCCAAGAAAAGATACGCTGATGGCCTGCGATGCGTGCTTCCCAAGTTCGCACAGAGGAGCCAAGCTCAATATCGGCACACCAAGCATGCTCCACACGAGCCCTGTTCCCACAGAAGTCTATTTCCCTCCTGTCCTTTCAGTGTTGTGAATATCTAGTATCACTTCCAAGAATGTGCCCAGCGCAGAGCGTAGGCCAGCACCAGGCTCCAGCTCTGTGTCCACCGAGCTCCACTAACTGCCTTTTGGCCTCTGACCCCCAACCAGCCAGGCCAGAGCCGGCCACACTTCACTGACCTGACCCCCAAGCCCTAATTTCCCTAAAGGTACCCACCACAGATCTAAAGCCTGCACGACTGTATATCTCTCCAATAGCAACACATGTCTTTTTTTATCATGAGGTAACAGGAAGGGTAAATCATAGATCAAACCCCTGGGGGGAGACCTTGGTGCTGGAACTGCGGTATCAACAAAGCTCTGAAAGTAGGGGTCAGTGTGACTGTATTTTATCCTCTCCTCTCCATGGCACCCCTTCCCTGTGCCGCCCAGGTGCCTGCCATAATGAATGAATAGTCTGTCTTAATTGTTTAGTTTAGCTGAGAAACATTGTAGTTTATGCATTCCCTGACCTTCGCCAGCCAATTAGCACCTGGCATCCCCTATGGAGCAGGCTCTTGTATAGGGTGCCTCCAAATGGGAGTACCAAAATGTCTCGTATAGCAGTGACGTGTTTTCTGTTTATAACCTCATGTTTTCTGATGTAAGACCAGGGCGCTCTCGGGCAGCAGAGTTCTTTACTGACACTTGTATTTTGTACGAGTAAAACCAACATATCTCTTGGCTTTATTCCCTATTGGGTTGTATTTACTCTGGAGTGTGCGCACAGAGGTGCATGCCTTTTATTACATTAACTTCAGCTAATACTGTCTCAGGATTTTAATGAACACTTTTCATTCGGCAGTTCCTTATGAAACAAACAGTGACATTTGATTCCAAGAACACGTCATTGCAAAAATAGCTTTTCGTCTTCAAATCATGAAGTCACTTCTCTGAGTCTTCTATCTCCGTATCTCCCTGCCAGTGCTTCTTTTTGTAACCTGTTCCTCACTTCAGTTTCTTAATTCTTTCTCGGGAGCCTCATGTAACAGTGACTTTTCTTGAGCTTAACTTGAATGAAAGGCAGTTTAGAACCCTTCCAGGGGTTCCAAACTACCTCTCAATGATCCTTGGACCAATCATTGCTGCTCAATTAAATCACCATCTTGTTTTGGGACAATTTCTGCTGACTGACAGTATTAAGGAAAAGAACAGACTAAAGCCAACTCAACCCCACAAGAAATAAAAACAAAAACGTACAACTACCTTGAGCCTCTACACTTGTCCCATGCCCTTAGCCTTCTTTTAACTGAGAAATTCAATGGGAACCTGACACTGCTGCACATGTTGTGCAGTAGTGAATGGATGAAGTAGATGATCTTCAGTGAACGCAGAATGCATTATTGGATAAATTGATCAGATCCGAACATACTTATGGACAACAGCTTGTGCAGTCAGCAATAAAGACCTTTTGGGGCCCGCTTCTGCCCTGTGCTGGAAATGGAAATGTTTACTGGGGGCACCCTCTCCGCCTTGGAGAGACGGCCGTTGGGGGAGGGTGCAGGGCCGATGGATGTGGCTCCAGGTCAGGTCACGGGTCAAGTCACTATAAGAACATAAAAATGCCAATTTTAAATTTGAAGCAGGTCTTCTAGTGATTCAGCAACAAACCCTTTTGAGGCAGCAATGGAAGTTCCACTCTGCTGTTTTCTTTGGTCACAATACTCACCCTAACAATAAAGGTCTGTGAATTGCAGGACATGTATACAAGGTTACTGACAGCTATACTGACAGCTGCAACACGATATGTGAGGCTTTGGCTGTTTCTGTATTCAGCCTCCTGGGCCGAATCTTCTGAAAGCTGTCTTCTTGGATTGCTCTTGCATGTCCCCAACTAAGACAGAATAAACTTCCCCACCCAACAACTGCACTTGTCCGTAAATTGCCACCGGGTACCACAGTATAGTGGAATTATCGGGATACTAGCAATCACCACAATATATGAGCTGTGGACATGGGCAGGTGCGCTAGCCATATGGGTGTGAAGGGAAGACTGCGGGAGGAGGGTGCCAGAGGTGAAAGGGACCTCGAAGGCCAGATGGACCAAGATCTAGACAGAGACGCAGAGGTGCTCCCGAACCCCACCTGGGGAAATTAGCCCTGCGCCTCAATCCAGGATAAAGATGTCAACTAACCAATTGCACTAACAATTACCCCCTCTGCATACACCTCTCAAACTCCAAACACAACCACAAACCTACAGCACAACAAACCCCAAAAACTTCACTACATTGCAACAACAAAACAAAAAACACACCTAGACTCGCACAACAGTACACAACGACTACAGGCCGCAAAACACCCCAGGCCATGATGCAATAACTCTGCTTCAGAACAGATCTCGCTGGGAGTGGCCTGCGCTAGCCCCTGTGCCTGGGGACAGTTCTGAACGGGGCCATCGCACGGAAAGCAACCGGTTCGTCGAGCATGTTTGAAATCCGCTTCAGAGCAGATCTGCAAGTTTCCTGTGCTAGCCCATGTCCCTTGGGGACAGAGGAGCGCTCTGAGGGCCGCTTTGTCTTATTCCAGCCCGATTCCTGCCCTCAATACTAGATGAAGGAAAGGGGCAGAACAGGGATCGCGATGTGCAAATCACAGCTGCCTGGTAAAGCGCCCCTTTTGTTGAATAGCTAGCACCCGGCCTTGACACCGCTCGAGGGAAATGAGCTGCTGAGGAGCGCTCTGAGGGCCGCTTTGTCTTATTCCAGCCTGATTCCTGCCCTCAATACTAGATGAAGGAAAGGGGCAGAACAGGGATCTCAATGTGCAAATCACAGCTGACTGCGGGAGCTGCCTGGTAAAGCGCCCCTTTTGTTGAATAGCTAGCACCCGGCCTTGACACTGCTCGAGGGAAATGAGCTGCTGAGGAGTGGAAAATTCCAGCCTGATAGAGTGCCAGTAATTACACCCATCCCTTACCACCAGGCTATTTCCTGTAAGATGCTCCACTTTCTTTCCATTGATTTTTCTTTTCTGTCAGCACGACCTCTGCTCCTGCTTATTTAAAGCATTCTCGTGTATAAATGTAATGTAATTAAAAAAAATGCAAACACCAAAACTATTGGCTTTGCCAATGCTGGTTCTATATTTATTTAATTTGTATATTTATAAAGCGCTGAAAGCCCGCAGGCATCGGAGCACTATAACTAAACAAAACATACAACATAAAGTAACACAAATACATAAAGCAATACTAATTAACTTAATATCAACATTCTTACTCAGAATCAGCACTTACTTGCACTTGCCACTAGCTGGCCCTTGTTATTTTTCCTGTATGCTATTAACCCTTTACTGCACTTTCCCCCTTGCACTTCTCCGTTTCCCCTCTACCCTTGCACTTGCGCGATATGAATGACACCTGGCCTAGTAGAATCGTTGTCTGTCTCCCCGTGTTCCCCCCCCTGCCTCGTCGCGCCTTGAAACACTTGTGTATAGGCGCGTTACAAATGCCATATCATATAATTCTTAACAAGTAATTAGTTGTCCACAGCTAGTCCACTATAAGTTTTAAATCAGACACACCCGTAGGCAGGTACTTGCATTTGCTAAGAAAAACGGCTAGATTATTGTCCCCACCTCCTACCAGGTCACAAACCCGATTTCCCTTGGAACACCACTCGTCAATATCGTGTCTAAGTAAAATGTTCAAGTATGAGCGTCTGACCACCCCCAACCCTGTTCTTTGGTGATGCCAGGCCAAAACATTGTTCCTTTAAAGCAGGCTTGTCCAACCTTTTTGAATGTGGGGCCGAAGCGTTAACTTTTTGTCACCTAGGGGGGCCGGCGAGCCAAAAGTCGACAACCTCACACAAAGCAGTATATTAAAAAGCGATGGTGCATGACCTTGGACACAATAGCATCACAGGCAGTGATAGCCATGCAGTCCCGAAGATAGCTTTTGGTGTCAGGGGCAGTGATGAAAGGTTAGTTTATTGTCATTTCTTCCAGCGTGTATGTGTTAATATTGTTCATAAATAGTTGGGGCAACCGAGCCTAGCGAGGGAGCTATAAGGATCTAGGGAGGGTTTGGGGGGCACCCCCCCCAAGATTTTATTTCCAAATATGCGGTTGAAATTGTGCATTTTACAGCAGGTACAATGACCAAAAAGCCATAGGTTTACAATCATTTCTAAAGGGGAACATGTACATTCCATGTCACCAACAGCAGACAAGAACATTGTAGTACACCACGCATTTTAATGATCACTGTGTCCGCAGTGTAAGACAGCACTGTCACTGATGTAACACATTGGCATGCTGGTTCTGGTGCTGGAGGTGGCCTTGCTTAATCAACAAATTATGCCTGTTTAGGAGAACAACGACATGTTTTATTTTTTATGTCGTGTAATCAGTACACATAATGTCATCATATAAGTGGGGAGACAATTTCTTTCACAATGCTTCTTTCTCAAACTATACATCAATTCCACTGTAAACCACTTCCATGGCACTAGTGATTAGGTACTTCACTATGCAGATACTAGTTTTGACCAGTGTTGCCAGGTAAATATTCTTTACATATTCTGTATCTATGTTGACCATGGCCCCTACTTTTGCCTTTGGCCCCCTCTGTGCCACTCCTTTATCATTCCTGGTGACGCCACTGCTGCCACGACCCGGTTAATGTATTTATTTCTGCAATGTTAGTCGGGTACCTGTATCCGACCAACATTGCAGAAATAAATAAACTAATTGGTTGGGCCTCCCCACAGGGACCTGGTCTGGACAGAATTGCTCAAGCCTGCCCTTCGAAGCACATTGGGCCTTTAGTGCTGGTGAAAGGGTGAAAAGGTCTGAAGGTAAAGCCTGGCAGAAGCAACTGTGGATCCTCCACATTTCCCAACTCTAGAAGATGTCTTGACTGGACAGTCCCTTTTATCATTGGGTAATAATTGTATTTTCGCTGTGGTGTAACTAACCAGCAATCCCTTGCGCAGATAAGCCTGCCGTTCCATCCATGTTACAATAAATTGGACAAGGAGGTTTAAAATATACTTGTGTTCCAATCTGTTCAGTGTAGACTGCTCACATCCTATGCCACTGGTGTATGTTGTGAACAGGCTTCCCAGAACCTATGCAGTGCTCGAGCACTCGTTCCACCTAGACTGCCCCCTGCCTACACCATTCCTATTTTTGGCCGACCCACCACTTTTTTAAGAGACCTTTCCACTTTTTATGCCGCAAAAATGAGGGGGGATTCCACCTTACTTCTCCCACCCTCCATATATATCTTACCCCCACTTGCCATCTTTGTTACTGCTGCAAAAAAAGCAAAAAAAGTTCGGTGAAACTGTAGGTTGGTGAAAGTGGGTTAGACTCAAATGAATATTGTCCCAGTCCATGCCACCAGAACATTGCGCCATGGAACAGTGCCCTTCTGAATACTGTCCCAGTCCATGCCACCAGAACATTGCGCCATGGAACAGTGCTCTTCTGAATACTGTGCCAGACAATGCTAGCAGAACATTGCGCCATGGAGCAGTGCCATTCTGAATACTGTGCCAGACAATGCTAGCAGAACATTGCGCCATGGAGCAATGCCCTTCTTAATACTGTGCCAGACCATGCCAGAACAGCATTGCGCAATGGAAAAATGAACATCCGAATACTGTGCCAGACCAAGCCAGTCATCTGCTTTTCCAATGCCAACATTGACCAAATAAATTAATAAACCTGGCTGTGGCATGTAACTGCCTCTTGTGCCTCCTTCCAGGGGTCACCAGAGGCAGTAACAGTCCTCCGCCACGGCACGGTTTATTTATTTGCCCACTCTTTATCTGGTCCCTGGACCCGATTAATTTATTTATTTCTCCAATTTTGGTCGGACCCAACATTGCAGAATTGAATACATTAATCGGGTCCACGGACCCGACAAACATTGGGCAAATAAATAAATAAACCGGGTCGTGCTGCAAATATAATGTGGGAGTGGGTTTAGGTTAATAATTAATATTGGTGGGTTATGAGGGGTCTGCTGGGCGCCTCCCATATCTTTGTGTCAGTGTGTAAAAGTTCCGTCCCCCTGAGACTCCTCACCTGGTACTTCAGCAGGGTTTGATGACTTTGGTCTCCTTCTTCTTTCTGTCTGGGAACTCCCTCTTTCGTCGTTTGACTGGTTAGTCCTTCTTCCCTTCTTCCGTTCGAAGAGATAGGGACGGTCTCCCCCCGAGGCCACCTTGCCCGCCGATGGATCTGGCAGTCAGGTGAACCCAGGGGAGTCCGCTCCTCAAACAGGGAAAAAGCCTGTTAAGGCAGAAAAAACCCTGTGTGTCAATTGATGGTATTGGCAAATCCGATGTGAAGACTGGAGACTGGAGATTGGAGATAGGAGACTGGAGAGGCTGGCGTTGTCCTGTATCGGCTGAAACCGTAAGTTAACAGAAGGTCTGATTTCCCCGGAAAGGGGTTTGTTCCAAGCGAAGCTCTGGGAGAGAATGGGGTTCGCCCTATCACTGGAAGCGAGGAACTGTTCCAGACGGGAGGCTTTAAAGAGGAAGGATTGCCACAATAGAACTCTGGAGGAAGGTAAGAGAGGAGTGAACGATGAAAGAGGAAGAGATCGTGAGAGAGAGAGAGAGAGTGCGAGCGCGAGAGAGAGAGAGAAAAGAGAGAGTGCGAGTGCGAGAGAGAGAGGGAGAGGGAGAGAGAAAGAGAGAGAGAGAGAAAAGAGAGAGAGTGAGAGAGCGAGCGGGAGCGAGAGAGAAAGCGAGCGGGAGAGAGAGAGAGAGCGAGCGGGAGAGAGAGAGAAAGCGAGAGAGAGAAAGAGTGAAAGACACGAACGTAGTAAGGAGTCGCGGACACAGAACACACCGCGACCGGGTGACAGGGAATACGAGCATAAGAAATACTCAGTCGGAGCGGTCAGGATAGCAAAGGACCAGAGGGAGCAAGAGAAATAATGCACCCTGGACGGGGCACTGCTGCGCGGGCGAAAGTCAAGAGACTAACGAAAGCGAGTTGCAACGCGAGTTGCAGGGGGCGTGGTCTCTTGTTATACCTGCCGGTCCAAGACGACTAGCGCGTCAAGCGGACCGGCACAGAGGCTCGATACCGCCTCCATCTTGCCCAGAGTTTCCACGGCCGCGGTGTGACAGTATGCCCTCTCTTCATCGACTCTCCCCCAGGTTTCCCCGGATGTAGGCGATGGAACTGTCTTAGAAGTCGTGGGGCGTGGATGTGACTTCTAGGCTCCCAGGACTGTTCAGCGACAGAATATCCCTTCCATTGAACCAGATATTGTATAGTTCCATGCCTGTAGCGTGAATCCACCAGCCTCTCCACCTCATATTCTTCCGGTTCAGGATCTTGGAGTATAGAAAAGGGTACACGACGGCCCCTGGGATCTGGGAGATAAGCCTTCAAGAGAGAGGTATGAAAAACAGGGTGTATCCTTTTCAGACTGGATGGCAGACGTAGTCGAAAGGCCACTGGGTTCACTTGAGATAAAATGGGAAAAGGGCCTATAAAGCGGGCTGAGAATTTACCAGGATGAACCCAACGTGGGAGATATTTGGTAGATAACCAGACCTTAGTTCCCACCTCCCATTCGGGGTTTGGAGATCTCTTCTTATCAGCATACTTCTTGTATCGAGTTCTACTTGCCTCCAGCTTCTGAGTCGCTTCCTTCTGGA
Source organism: Ambystoma mexicanum (assembly GCF_040938575.1). NCBI lineage: Eukaryota > Metazoa > Chordata > Amphibia > Caudata > Ambystomatidae > Ambystoma > Ambystoma mexicanum. The sequence goes on along the minus strand of NC_090923.1, from coordinate 147,290,773 downwards.
TGGATCGAAGATCAAACAGGCGCTGGTCTACCGAAGGGACTGAAGTTGGAGGAACCCCAAAGAGAGGTATATGCCTCGGATGATAACCGTAGGTGAAGTAGAAGGGGCTGCAGCCCGTTGCCGAATGTTTGGTGTTGTTGTAGGTGAATTCTGCTAATGTTAGAAAGGATTTCCACTTCTCTTGTTCCTGATGACAAAAACAACAGAGATATTGTTCGAGGGTGGAATTGAGGCGTTCTGTTTGTCCGTTGCTTTGGGGATGATAACCAGAGGATAAGGCTCTCCTTATACCCAAAGTGCTACATAAGGCTGACCAGAATCGGGATGTGAATTGGGAACCCCTATCGGAAACTATGGTCCGAGGTAGACCATGCAACCTGACTATTTCACTCAGGAACACTTCGGCGGTTTCGGATGCAGAAGGCAAACCAGGCAAGGGAGAGAAGTGAGCCATCTTGCTCAATGTATCCACCGTAACCATAATTGCGGTGGATCCCATAGAGAGAGGGAGATCCACGATGAAATCAGTGGAAATGTGTTCCCAGGGTTGTGATGGTAGAGGTTCTTGCTGGAGCAACCCCATGGGTCGATGAGTAATGGGTTTATTAGCCGCACATATCGGGCATGCCTTCACATAAGTTCTGACGTCCTGATCCATAGTTGGCCACCAGAAGTATCTGGATATCAGATGGAGTGTTGCCTCTTGGCCCTTATGTCCAGCCGAGGGAAGGTCATGGCACCAGAACAAGGCTTGCGTCTGGAGTTTCTCAGATGGTAAATACAGTGATCCTTGATGAAAGAATAGCTTCCCTCTCCTTTCCATGAGGGTCATGTGGTCGGGAGAGACTTCAGAGGGTCTGGTCGAGCACTCTACTTCTTGTAGGAAGGAGTTGATCATTCCTAGGATTCTCTTACCCGAGAGTATCTCACCCAGGCCCTGTTCTTCATTGGGCTCCAGACTGCGGGACAGAGCGTCAGCTAGTGTGTTCTCCTTTCCTGGAAGGTAGGTTATTTCAAAGTCGAACTGGGAAAAAAAATACGCCCAGCGGGCGTGGCGAGAATTGCGGCATTCCATCTGTTGTAATACCTTAAGATTCCGGTGGTCTGTGCGAACCAGGAATGGATGAGCCGCCCCCTGCAGTAAATGCCTCCACTCAATGCATGCCTGACGAATCGCTAGTAATTCTCGTTCCAACACGGAGTAGTTCCGCTCACTAGGTGTAAGAGTTCTGGAATAGTATGCTACCGGATGTTCTGCTCCATCTTTGCCTGATTGTAGGAGAGCCGCTCCTATGGCACCTCCTGAAGCATCCGTCTCTACCACAAAAGGAAGAGACTGATTTGGTTGCACTAGGATAGGAGCGGTGGTGAAAGTCCTCTTAAGTAAAAGAAAAGCCTGATCCGCCTCCTTATCCCATTCGAACTTCTGACCCTTCTTAAGCAAACGGGTGATTGGTAGAACGATATCCGAGAAGCTAGGAATAAATCTTCTGTAAAAGTTAGATAATCCCAGAAATCTCTGTATATCCTTGGGATTCTTGGGAGTAGGCCATAGAAGAACTGCTGTAACCTTCTCCGAATCCATCTGTACCCCCTCCTTAGAAAGAATGAATCCTAAATATGATACTGAGGAGGCTTCAAAAACACATTTCTCGGGTTTAACCAGTAGTTGGTGTTCACTCAACCTTTGAAGGACTTGCGTGACGTGTCTTCGATGTTCAGAGAGGGAGGAAGAGAAGATCAAAATGTCATCTAAATAGACCACCACTGAGATGTATAGCATATCTGAGAAGATTTTATCTACAAAACGTTGGAACACGGCAGGAGCATTCACAAGTCCGAAGGGCATTACCCTATACTCAAAATGTCCCAAGGGAGTTCTAAAAGCCGTTTTCCACTCGTCTCCCTCCTTTATTCTCAACAAATGATAGGCTCCTCGCAGATCTAACTTTGTAAAGATTGAGGCTCCTTCCACTGCTTCCAGTACCTCCTTAATGAGGGGCATAGGGTACCTGTCTCTGATGGTCAGGCTGTTAAGCCCACGGTAGTCTATACACGGTCTTAATTCCGTAGTCCCCTTCTTGGGAATGAAGAACATTGAGGCTCCGGCCGGAGAACGGGATTCTTGTATTAAGCCGTTTTGCAGATTGGCATCCAAGTACTCCTTCAAGGCTCTTCTTTCCGGGAGAGACATAGGGTACATACGACCAAAAGGTACCGATGCCTCGGGTTTTAGCTCGATACCGCAGTCCTCGGCGCGGTGTGGGGGTAGAGTACGAGGTAGCCTATCTTCGAAGATTTCAGCATACTCCTGATAATGCGGTGGAATCGTTTGGATAACTGTGGTGGATGTCGAGAGTGTGATCCCCTTCCTCATCAAAGGAGAGGGTTGTGGTAGACATTCCTTCGTGCAGTACTGTGACAAGAAACAGACGGTATTTGCCAACCAATCAATCCTGGGATTATGTTTACGTAGCCAGGGTATGCCCAGGATGATTGGGAAATGGGCTGCTCTTATAACATCAAAGACAATCCGTTCTTGGTGCTGAGACAAGGACATGTTAGCCGGGACTGTCTCCTTAATGATGGGACCGGATGAAAGGGGAGCTCCATCTACCCCTTCTACAGGCAAAGGGCAGGCCTTCCGGCGTAGGGGTATACCTTGTTCTTTAGCCCACTGGATATCAATAAAGTTCCCGGCCGCACCACAGTCCAGCATTGCTAGGACTTCTACAGAAGGAGAGGATTCAAATGTAAGGTGCACAGAAAACACCATAAGGCTGTTATTGTCCGCAGAAGGATCCTGGTGGGTGGAATTGCAGGGATTCTTCGACTCTGCCCGGTTCTTTTCCCTGCTCAAGACCGGGGAGGCGCGTTTCCCGGACGTCTCGGGGGTACTTCTGGACAATTCCGGAGCAAATGTTTCGAGGATCCGCAGTACATGCAAAGACCTAGGTCTCTGCGTCTCTTGCGTTCGTCGGGGGTCAACGGACCTCGGGTTGTTCCTATTTGCATAGGCTCCTCCTGTTGTGGTCGGTTAGGAGAACCTGCAGTGGGAATCCCTCCTGGAGGATGGTGTTTGAATCTCCTTCTTTCTGACCTTTGTTCCTGCAATCTGTACTCCAATTGCAGGGATAAAGTAACCAACTCTTGAAAGGAGGTGGGACGCGCCATCCTGGCTAGCTCGTCCTTGAGCTCATCCTTTAAGCCTCGGCGAAATAGGGTCTGCTGGGCCGTATCTGGCCATCCAGAGTCTGTGGCCAATCTGGTAAAAGTAGAAGCATAAGTCTGTACATCATGATAGCCTTGACGGAGATCTAGAAGGGTTTCATAAGAAGAATATTGGACCTCTGGTCTCTCAAATCTGGTACGCAGCAGTTGAGTAAACAGAGTAATCCGCTAAGGCTGGATCTGCGAGGGCTATCAGTGGAGTTGCCCAAGCCAGTGCGTTACCAGCAAGGTTGGAAACAAGAAATCCTACCTTAGTTCTATCTAATTCATATGCCCTTGGTCGAAACGTGAAATAAACCATACAGGCGTTCAGGAATTCCTTTAGGAGTTTCGGATTGCCATCATACTTCCCAAAAGAAAAAGCCAGGGGAGGTAAGTCGCCTCGGGATTCTTCTCGTGTTCCTACTTGTTGGTGTAGGTTAGTGTTCTCGGTTCGGAGATTCAGAACCTCGGCTTGAAGGCCCTGAATTGCTGTCACCATCTCTTGGTATTGTTCCAGTGAGGCCATGCCGGTAGTTAGGCGTTGCAATCTGTCAGAGTGTGTAAAAGTTCCGTCCCCCTGAGACTCCTCACCTGGTACTTCAGCAGGGTTTGATGACTTTGGTCTCCTTCTTCTTTCTGTCTGGGAACTCCCTCTTTCGTCGTTTGACTGGTTAGTCCTTCTTCCCTTCTTCCGTTCGAAGAGATAGGGACGGTCTCCCCCCGAGGCCACCTTGCCCGCCGATGGATCTGGCAGTCAGGTGAACCCAGGGGAGTCCGCTCCTCAAACAGGGAAAAAGCCTGTTAAGGCAGAAAAAACCCTGTGTGTCAATTGATGGTATTGGCAAATCCGATGTGAAGACTGGAGATTGGAGATAGGAGACTGGAGAGGCTGGCGTTGTCCTGTATCGGCTGAAACCGTAAGTTAACAGAAGGTCTGATTTCCCCGGAAAGGGGTTTGTTCCAAGCGAAGCTCTGGGAGAGAATGGGGTTCGCCCTATCACTGGAAGCGAGGAACTGTTCCAGACGGGAGGCTTTAAAGAGGAAGGATTGCCACAATAGAACTCTGGAGGAAGGTAAGAGAGGAGTGAACGATGAAAGAGGAAGAGATCGTGAGAGAGAGAGAGAGAGAGTGCGAGCGCGAGAGAGAAAAGAGAGAGTGCGAGTGCGAGAGAGAGAGGGAGAGCGAGAGAGAAAGAGAGAGAGAGAAAAGAGAGAGAGAGAGAAAGCGAGCGGGAGAGAGAGAGAGAGCGAGCGGGAGAGAGAGAGAAAGCGAGCGGGAGAGAGAGAAAGAGTGAAAGACACGAACGTAGTAAGGAGTCGCGGACACAGAACACACCGCGACCGGGTGACAGGGAATACGAGCATAAGAAATACTCAGTCGGAGCGGTCAGGATAGCAAAGGACCAGAGGGAGCAAGAGAAATAATGCACCCTGGACGGGGCACTGCTGCGCGGGCGAAAGTCAAGAGACTAACGAAAGCGAGTTGCAACGCGAGTTGCAGGGGGCGTGGTCTCTTGTTATACCTGCCGGTCCAAGACGACTAGCGCGTCAAGCGGACCGGCACAGAGGCTCGATACCGCCTCCATCTTGCCCAGAGTTTCCACGGCCGCGGTGTGACACTTTGTGGCAAAAAAAAGAACATTCGATGAAATCTCTCTCGACCAATTGTTTTCGATAAAATCACATCGAACAAAGAAATAAACCAGAACAGTCCGGGAAATGCTGATTCCAATTTGCCATATTGCAGGAATAAAAGCCATACACTTCCCTCTCTAGCGAGACACCATTCAAATTTAGAGGCTGTATCAGGGGAAAACAATTGTTTAACAGGTTCCACAGTATATCTATTCAACCACTGGCCAGCCAACAAACTAAATTTCACGTATGATGAGCGCACACAAGCTCTGTCTAAACCACTCACCGACCAGGTAACGCGTCCTACAAATAAGAACCCTTCGCATGCCCATGTGGAGCTCTGGTTTGACAATCTGCTGGTTATACAGGCTGATATCTATACATCATCTTTCTTTTCTTCAGGCGACATTGTGCCCAGCAAGTGACAAAGTCCCTCTGCTGCCTTGCTCCTTTCTGCCGTTGCCAACATCCCTCTATCATCTGGTGGTACAAACCTCTGCATCATTTAGCTAAATACTCAACCCTCAGTGCATTCCCTTGTTTGGCCAATCTCAGCGGGGACGACCTGTGCAGGCCACCCCAGCCCACCCAGAGTCTAGAGATGAGTTGGCTTTTCCACCCTAATATCCATTTTGAAATAATAACCTTCACTCTTCCTTGATTGCTTGATGTTCCCATTTATCTTTGTATGGACCATGGCGGGTGGTACTTATCGCTTCATAGACCCAGACCTCTGACTGTACCAGTCATAATGGGCTGGTAAACCTAGTTCAATGCTCTCACTATGGTGAAGCCTTCAAATTGGTTTTCTGGGGCCATAATGCCCAGTCATTGGTCCAGGTCTATAAAGCTTAAATATGCCTTCCCAGGATCTCATAGAGGTAAGAGTGTTTTGAGGTGAACTGCAGTAGACGAGTGTGGTCTAACTTTGTCATGTGATTTTGTATTTTTCCAGCTGCGCAGTGAGCAACGTGAAGAAAGTGTCCCTAGAGCTGGGTGGGAAATCGCCGCTCATCATCTTCAAGGATTGTGACATGGACAAGGCTCTACGAATGGTACGTGAGACATGCAACGCCAACGGGTTGAGGCTGGGCACGATAAGCAGAGAACCTGAGTGCTACAGATCTGGCCTCCCAGTAAACCAAAGATTGCCCCAGTACACTGCAATGAACTTTTAATGGCCACTCCTGATTGCCTAGAAGGGCTATTTCCTGGAGATAGACTTTCAAGGCATGGCACATCAGTAGAAGATACAAACATTCCTCGTGCCCCTTTCACATCAAACAATTTTAAAATATAAGCGTGATTCCAGATTTCTTCTTTTCAAAGAGTGTTCCCTAATATTTCCAAAAAATAAGCCCCATCTAGCTGTCGCCATGAGATATTAACTTGTCTTTGGTATCCCTATTTCTTATACCTTTAAAATGTGACATCCCATTGGCCTATTGTGCAGTCATTAACAGCACATGGCAGAACCAAAGTGCAGGTCCAGAGTAAAATATTTTCAAGCACGCCAGTTTAAACCAGTATTATTTGCACTGTGTTTATAGATCCTATCTCTCCCCACCCCCAGCACATGTGTCAATCCTATGGGTACAGGTTAATGTTACGCTATTTCATATTTCTATAGTATGGCTTTTGCTGTATTGCTAGTTCCTTGATACTTGAAGATCAGGAAGAGATGGGGTGGTTAAAGGGGAAAGTTATTAGAAGTAGAGCGGAGACAGCATGGCATCTGTTCCTTCTGTGTAATGTGCAGGTCGAAGAACACAGGTGCCTGTCCTAGCTGTTTCCCTAGTTGCAGTGTCCTGAGACTTGAGGCTTTGAGACTTTTTACATCTGGTTTCAAGTTTGGTGAGAATCCAAGTGAGTTCATACATGCATCTTATTTCCTTTGAGATGGTTGGCAAGAGTGTTTGGCCTAGAGTTTGAGTTACTGTGGCATGTGGCGTCGGTTAGGGTGGGAAGTTGAAAGTTTAGTTGGTCCCAAACACTGTGACGAAGGATCAACATAACACACACACAAAAAATATAGTTTAACATCTTTATTTACAAGCATTAGGGTGGTTGGGTTTGAACGCCTATAAGTCTAGGATTCCAACTAAGACACTATAGGGCTAACTATACTACAAGTGTAAGGATAGGTTTACTGAAATTGGTGCAAGGGACTACCTGAATAATTGCAGTGCTTTCAGAATTACCTATTCTAATCCACAGTATATGGGATATTGTGGCAGAAAGACTACCTACTGCACTCCAGGGGTGCATGGATGAGTATTTGCTAAAATGCCCATACAGCCCCACACTACCACTGAACTAGCAGTGATCCCATTCATAAAAGTGAAACGGGCACAGCCCAAAAGATATGCCTCCTTAAACTCTTCTGGTAACGTGGTCCAAGACCTGCTTGTATTGTTCGTGCGGTGAGGGGGTTATTTGGTACAGAAGCAAGCCAAGCAATAGTATGGTGGTACAAAAATAAAAGAATGTCCAACCAAGGCTCTATTTAAAATAGGATATTTAATTAAGCTAACAAAGGGGCACAACGAAACACTACTGCCCAACCCCTATAAGGGAAAAACACAGAGAGAGACTTTAAAATAAAAGTGCACTCTGGCTATGTATACAGGGGACCTTGGCCAAAAGGTATCGGCAGCACATTAAGGATGGGAAGCGGTGTTAATGTCCTTGAAGTCCGTTAACGTAGAGCAGGGAGACCTGTCCTCTTCAAATACTTGTTTCCTGTCTTTGTGTCACAACAGCATTGAGCCATGCTTATAGGCTCTTTCATGCCATTGCACTGGTGTAGTGACGGTCAAGTCATGCCATCCCAATGGTGAGTCTGCAATGAGATGGTTTGAAGTTCACACTCCCGATGGTTTGAGTTGGCCATCGAGATTGGTCAAGTCGATGTCTTCCAGCGGGTTATGTCAGCGCTCGAGTCATCAGTGAGACAATGCTTCTTCTGAGTAGAGTCCGTATTCTAGACAGGCAAGTTGAAGGTTTCCAGCAGGTCAAGTCGGCAAATGTATCTCGTTGAGATGTTGCTACAGTTGGGTGGAGTTGGCTGTCAAGATGTGGCCAGTCGGTTGCTTCCATGGATTCGGGCCGCGATCAAGGCGATCCTAGTGTGTTGAGTTGGCATCGGAACACATAGAAGAACAGGTTATTGGTTCAAAGTCCTTGAGTGTCAAAAGCAACACTGCAGGACCTGAAGTGGCTCAAAATGAGTAGAGCATAGTTAAGCCAGCTCGAAATGGTAAGCATGCTTTGGGCTGCTTCTAGGGTTTTGCAGTCACTGATAGACCCAGTCCAGAGTCATCAAAGCAAGGTGGGCCCTCTCTTCTCACATCACACCCAGGAAGGTTTGTAGAGAGCACCGGCACTGTTCTGTACCAGTGCCTCAGTTGCATTCGGTCTTGTCCAACCAGCTTGTCATCTCAAAATGGTCCTGGCGACGGTAAGGGACAAGACCCTGCCTTTTGCTAGGAAGTCTGTGCTCTACACCTCTCTGCCGGAATACTTTAGAGGAGACTGCACGCCAACCAGGATCCAGGTGAATCCTTCTTCAAAAGTGTTCCAAAGATGAATCCACTAAGAGAAGGGTTTCCACCCTTCCTTGTTTCGGCAAAATGCTGCAGTGGATTGGTTCAAACCAAACCTGTTCTACGTCCAGCCCTGGCTGCAGCAGAACGTGTCCTTTTCCTGCTGATAACATACCGATAGTTCCTGCTCTTCATGAAGTGGGGATGTGGGACAGAAGGTTTAATAGCCCTTCCAAATTTTAAGGTGGTGAGACCTCTTTGAAGTCTGAAACACTCCTTTCTGCTCTCTTAACTCTGCCACCTAGCGTAGTGTGAGATGGCCATTGTCTTGACAACTGTCTTGGACATACCATTCCCTAGTGGGAACTCCTGGGGAGGGTTCCTGTGCCGTGGCAGTGTTGTCCCTCTTCAAGGGAATCATAGATACGTTTCCTGGGTTGGTCCTAATAAGTTTGTTGTGGATACACCTAGGCCAGACTTCTAATACACAAAAGGACCTTTCATGCATGTGTCACTCATCACCAAGCTGACAATAATATGACATCATTGCTTGGGACGCATGTAATTTCAGTAGCCATAGTGTCAAAACTGTACATGGCTTATGTTTAGATATTCACAACTGCCACCAGGCTGTCTTGGTTGCACATATGATATTTTGAACCAGAGACGGTAAAAAGCCACTTCTGCCTGTTGGAACTTTGCGTTCCAGCAGCTATGAAGAGATATGTGACCTTTGAACCTGCCACTACAAGGCAGTGCTGTGGATGTCATGAGACAGTCCCAACATGATATATGCGTGCATTATGCCTTTTAGCATGGAGCATTATGAAAGTGGGATCTGATAAGCAGATCTCACTTTCAAAAACAGAATTGCCTGCATCATGTTATCATTAAAAATACATAAATAAAACTCAGATTGTCCTGCCCTCATCAGATGGCATTCTGCTACAGATATAGCAAGCAGTTTATTTCCTGGGTGGAAACTCAGTACACGTGATAGCAGCACAGGTTTGTCAGCCCTCTTGTATTGTGGACCTATTAACATGGATGACTTCCCTCTTGCTTAGGACTTTTGCCAGGCTGTGATATTCTCACCCACCAGCCATGTGTCACCCTCCTTGGCCAAGGTTGCTTCAAGTCTTCTCTCGTGGGCTGGTTTCACAGGCACTCATGATTCTCTATGCCAGTGTCTGAGCTATAGTCCTTGGGTGCAATGCTTTCTTTGCTCCTCTGGGTCTGGTATTTACTGGTGTCCAAGATATATCCCTAGTTTTCCAGTTCCTTCTCTCGTGCTATGATTCTTCTTCCCTTCTTCCCTTGTTGGCTCTTTCTGGTTTCCACCTGTGTCCAGGTTTGTAATCCGGTCTGGCACACTCCCCACAACAAGCAGTGGGATTTTAATAGGGGCTAACCTAGCCCCGGACATTACCCTACCGGTAATGCCCCCCTCAGGGGGTTATATTGCTATTAGTGCCCCGGCACGTCGTACCCAGGAACTAATAGTTTTTCTCAAGTTGAAAAAACGGCACTGCAACCGTTTTTCAACATGAGAAAAAAAAAAGAAATGACCGCTGGGAAACGGGGAGAAGGGACTACATGGAATCCCTTCTCCCTTTCCATGGCGGCCACTCGCAGAAAGAACTCCGGGACGTGGTAGTACTCATGGGCGTAGGACAGGGGGTACAAACCCCCCCCACTATTTTAAGTGGGGGGGATGTAATGTCATTTATCCCCCCCCAGAATATGTGTTTGGTGTGATGTGCAGGGATCTGTTTTTGAAGTGGGGGAGGGGCTGCTTACCCAGGGAATGGGGGCAAACAAAAAAAAAGATAATTTTTTAAAAACGTACTTTTGAGTGGGTGGGTGCGGGTGGGACCACTAGCCACCAGGGATTTTTGCAAGGGGGGTGACCCTCTCCCCCCGCCCTAAATGGATGGGGGGCACCTTATGTAGCCCTCCCTGGGGATATTGGCAGAGCCACCCACACCCCCCCCCAAGCCTGGGGCAGTACATTTTGCCACCTCTCTGCTTTTCCGAAAAGCTTGGGGTTATCAGTGGGTTAGTCTTTTCCCTTTGCGCCGAGGTAGGTGCATCCAATCATGTGAGGTACCGTTTTTGTCGGGACACCTGTGGGAATGTGGGAAGGTAGGACATCTATTGTGGGCGGCCTGTTTCGGTGGGTGGGCAGAGGGAAATGTCTCTCAAATTTGGTGGAAAAAAACACAATTTTCAGACATTTCACTCTGGCCACCCGCTGAAATACGCCGCCAACAACCCATGTCCTACCATCCTGCGTTCCCACAGGTGTCCCGACAAAAACGGTACCTCACATGTGTGGGTGCACCTACCTGGGCGCAAAGGGAAAAGGCTAACCCACTGGTAACCCCAAGCCGTTCGTCAGAGCAGATTTTGCTCATGTGGAAAACATACAGATTTGGGCCTAGGGTGTCGAAGCCACCAAGGAAAACAGGGAACCCCATGCATTTCCAAAAAGAGGACACCCGGGGGAATCCACAGAGGTCTGACTTGCGTGAATAGCCCCAGAATGTATTACCCACAATCCCTGGCAAAGTCTGAAATTTGGTGAAAAAACTACAATTTTCAGACATTTCCCTCTTGCCACCCACCGAAACACGCCACCAACACCACATGTCCTACCATCCTGCACTCCCACAGGTGTCCCGATGTAAACGGTACCACTCATGTGTGGGTGCACCTACCTGGGCGCAAAGGGAAAAGGCTAAACCACTGGTAACCCCCAAAGGGTTTGGCGAGACAACCTACAGATTTAGGCCTAGGGTGTCGAAGCCATGAAGGAAAACAGGGTACCCCATGCATTTCCAAAAAGAAGACACCCGTGGGAATCCACAGAGGTCTGACTTGATTGAATCGTCCCAGAATGTATTACCCACAATCCCAGACAAAGTGAAAATTGTGTGTTTTCCACAAAATTTCAGACTTTGTCAGGGATTGTGGGTCATAAATTATGGGGCGATTCGCGCAAGTCAGACCTCTATGGATTCCCATGGGTGTCTTCTTTTTCAGAAATGCATGGGGTTCCCTGTTTTCCTTCGTGGCTTCGACACCCTAGGCCCAAATCTGTAGGTTGTCCACAAGAGCAAAATTCCTGAAAATCTGCTGTGCGAAAAGACTTGGGGTTACCAGTGTTTTAGGCTTTTCCCTTTGCACCCAGGTCGGTGCACCCACACATGTGAGGTACTGTTTTCATCGGGAAACCTTTGGGAATGTGGGAAGGTAGGCCATGTGTTGTTGGCTGCATGTTTTGGTGGGTGACCAGAGTGAAATGTGCAGAAATTGTGTTTCTTTTTCTGTCATTTTCCCGATTTCCCCCCAAACTATTGAATCTTTCTCTACATAGTTGTTGCCTGACCTGTGCAAATCACCCCTTACTAGACTTGGAATATTGTCTACTTTTCAGAAATGTATGCCTTTCTGGCTTCCCATTCAGCTTTCATACCCTTTTCTTCCATTCCGTCCACGCATGTCCTATTGGACAAAAAACGCCAAAATCGCCTACCTCTCACAAAACGGTTGATTAGCATATCAAAATATGTTATTTTGGTTTCCACTCAATCTGTTCATGAAAGCCTGGATAATGGCGAATCCAGCACAGCAAACCATTTGTTCCTAGCTCAGACAGGGAAACACCACAGGCTTCTTTGTACAACATGTTATTGGCATTTTCTGAAAAACCACCAAATGTTCTCCTTTTTGGTTATTTTCTCTCACCCCTCTACAGCAAACTAGGCTTCATGGGTGGCGTTACGACCGCCTACATGTGGGAAAAAGGTGCCAAATTTGGCCGAGATATCTCATGTAACAAAGAAATTACAAGGGATTGAATGGCGACATACCAAAATCACCAAAAAGGCCTTGGCACTGGGGGGAAATACCCATGGCAGTTAAGGGGTTAAGACAGTAAACCCCCAGAGGAGATATAATTTGTAAGGTAGCTCAGTTAGTTAATTCTCCAAATGCAGATTGTGCACAGGAATATGTACCTCCTGTGTTCAGCTCCTGGCGTAATCTTCCGGTGGGATAATAGGCAGAGTGAATGCATTCAGCTTCCGATGCATTTTCCAGGTCAATTGGTTCAGAAAAAGTGGTGGAAAACACTATTACTGTCACTTTTTCTAATTGGCCAGATTTTCGTGCATTTTCTGGGTGGAGTTCGGGAGCCGAGTGGACACACCAGGACCCCCTGTATTTCCCGCTCCACCAGACAAATGCGGCCTTACTGCCAGCAAGGATTCTTATGCAGGAAATAAGGAAAGGGATTCCTCTGGTATCTGCTTGTAAATGAAACCTGGTAAAAGCGGGCAGAGTCCAAAGGAAGCCATTGTCAATTCCGCCAGCAATCGCTAATTGCGTGAGGTATTTACACTCTTCCAAAGTGGAAAAGCAATGTGATTTCACCTGCCTTTTACGCTAAAATCTTCCATTTTGTGGTGGAAAAGTAAAAATGTGCGCCAATGGAAGTGGTCCACTCCATGCAGTTTACTTTGCGCCTTGATGCTTGGGGGTTTTGTGCAATGCTACACATGAAATAAATAAATAAATACATTTAACATGACCCCAGATAAATGCCAATTCGTAATCAGAATGAGTGAGCATGGCATGTCGCTGGTAAGAGGGTGTCCTGTGCTTCTTGAGTGCCTTGGCAAATGCCCTTAATTGCCATCTCGCGTTAAGCATGTGCTGAAACCCATCAGTGTGGATTGAGCAATAATAAGTCAACAGAGGTATTTCAAATGGCCAATTTCGCTCTTTGGGTGACATTTTCAAAGTGGGAGAATTTTGCCCAGCATGTGCCACTTTCTCTGCGAAGTGAATTGTGCCCACCCTGAGGAAAAAGTATGAAAAACCCACAAGGGCACTGTGCCCTGCTCTTTCTGTGTGTGTCTTCCCCACAGGGCGACAGATGCAGACTCAGACATGGGTAAGTCTCAGGTGGCAAGCCTGTACCCTAGTTGATGTAGCAAAGGATTCCAGACATCTGAGGCTGATAACACTAGTAGCATTGAGTTACATGCCACCTGACAGGTATGTGTGATAAAGTTGCAAAGCAGAGCTGTTAGTGGGCTAAAGCAGGAGGCAATGTCTGCCCACCCTCAAAGGGTACGTACAACCAAAAGTAATAGGCCCCTCTCCCCATCAAGGCTGTAGGGGAAAAGCTACCAAAACAGGCCAAGAATGCCCTCCAATCATCCATGCCCATGAGTAGGGTACCCCTCGTGCTCCAGGAACCCTGTTGAGCAACCTGTGTGCTTTCCAGGTGATACTAACGTTATTTAAAGCCAGAAGTCTAAAAGGTAATCGCTTAATTGCAGCTGGAAATTAGCTCCTGGCGTGATCAAAATGTCTTAACCAAGTGTGACCTCATCCCCTTCCCTTATAAGCAATATGTATGCTCTTGCGTTTCTTCATCCACTGAATTACGTCTCTTGTGTAGGCATTAGGAAGGCAGTTGCCAGCCTCTGGCATAATATGCCCATGTTCTTCCAATATTGGCTAGCTGTTGCCCTCTTATGGCCAGGTAGAATCATCATGGCAGTGACTGGCAAATGCCTTTCCCCTGCAGACAGAAAAGCGGAAATAAGAGTCCAATTCAAGACACGAAACAAATAGAAGTTAAGACAGACTGCAGCTGCCTTTGCTGTGTTAGGGAGAATATGTTGAATGTTCAAGCAAGAAGGTATGTATTAAACAAGCAAGCAGTGAGACAAGAGAGAGGCAAAGAAAGGCCAGAGGGGCTCTTTGAATAATGTAACAGGGCAGAGGACCCATGCTCTGCCGGCCTAGTAACATATGAAAGAATCAAATAGATCAGGCTTTGCAGCAAATATTAAACGAGAAAGGAACAGTCCAGCTCTGCATTCAGAATAACAAAGGCAAAGAAAGGCTAGGCTCTGAAGCCAGCATGAGATGGAATAAGAGGGACCAGACTCATCGTGAGAGGCTGGCCCGGCCCTCGCAGGGGCGCTAGAGGGGCAGCCCACATAGCGGGCTGCCCCTCTGGCCACCTCCCTGGGTCCACATACACCCCACCTACTAGGCATCCCCCGGGTCAAACACATCAGTCCGCAGACCTGGGGAGTGCTTATAAGGGGGTGGGCTTGCGATCACATACCTGGTCCCTCTACTCACATAACAGGGCTTACTCAGAGGTACAAACACAATTTCCTCTTCCTTTGAAACCCCCATCTTTCCATTCCAAGAGACACACACGTCTCCTTGCCCCACACAAAAAAAGTAGCAACTTGCAGTTGGTAGAAAAGGCTTCAACTCCTTTATTTGGCAGGAGTCCACTTACAGGTGATCTGCCTCTTAACGAGCTGGCTTCCTAGCTGTGGCCCACTGGAAGTAATTGTTATTTCCTCTCTCTTACCATGAGCTCATAGCCAGATGGAAAATTCAGAAATGCAACATACAAAGACATGTTCTTTGCTGCTGCATCCTTTAATTTTCTTCTGTTTTCTTTTCTTCTTTTCTCTTGTTTTATACAGTGATATTTGTAATTTAATACGTACTGCTATTTTAATTCTAATTTTGTGTAAAGTCGAGTTCTTTGACTAAAACACAATAAATAAATAAAGCAAAGTCCCCAAGATGTTCCCTGTCCCCCCAGATTGTATCTGTCTCCTATGCCCCTGGTAGTACTAGGAGCCTTGTTTGGCAGGTAAGACCCGGTCCAAGCTTGTTGCCCCTTGCCGGGTACTAATCAATAATGCCCCTGATTAGTTCTTCACTAATCTCTTGATTCGCTCTCTTCGAGGGAGATGTTAATTGTGTGTTCAGCAACACTGCTCTGCAGTCCAGCGTGTGGTCTCTCTGCCTGTTCTTTAATGAAGTTTCTACCCAGTAACCCAACCACGCCTCCGCTCCAGGGCATGCATGGGGCTCCCAGGTGGAATGTCGCCTGCCAGCGGGAGCACTTGCTGATCTTGGTTCTGTCTCTCTGCTGCAAGGGACATAGTGTGAGTGCTTCTGGATCCTCGGTGGGTGAAGTGAGAGGAGATCTGTTACTCTTCCCTGGGCTGTCTGCTGGATAAGTTATTAGGATGGACAATGATCTGAGGAATATGCAGGGTCTGAGCAGAATTTACATATCTCACCCCCAGGTAACCATTCACACAGCTGGTAGACACTGGTTATCAATGGATAACCATGAAATATGACTTTGTCAAAGTTCATGCTATGTTGGTCATGGAGGCAGGGCACTCCCTTTATGACTGGGGTAGTGTGTGCTGTAGTTTGGTTGTCCATTTTGCTGAACTACAGGGAGCTGGGGTTGGCATTTTTAACCCTCTCTTCCAGTAGAGGTAATAAAAGAAAGAATAAATGCTCAAGTGCAGCAAAAGAGACTCACATGGGGCAGATGGAATGTCTCATAAAGATTATTTAAGCCGAGCACCCTAAGGCAATGCTTCTCACTGCAATGTTCGCTTGATCATAGGAAGTGCTTACCATCCAGATATTATTCTTACAGATCTGCTGGCACAGAATTAGGAGCATGGCCGTTACCTAAAGTTACTGCCACTACACATGCTTGTGCTGGTCGGTGTGAGAAAGCGCCTAATGAGCCCTGTGTTTATTATTCTGAACTTTTGGAATAGAATTTGAAGAATACGTTTTTTTCTTATTCCTGTGACTACGAAATGCATTGCATCTTGCACTGGGATGCAGGCTCAACACCTCTCTTGATACAGTAAACCTGGTGTAAACCTGCTAGTAGACAGAATCTGGCATCATCAGAGACACAGCTTTTAAGAGGATGGATCACAGCAGTGGTTGTTGGCACTGTTAGCAGACTGGTGTACACGTATCCTCCTGATTGGCAGAGTAAAAAACCTTTGCATTAGAATCCATGTCACCTGTAGCAGGTGGGATCATATTTATTTTATTTATTTAGTGTGTGAATTAGTTAAGACAAACTTTACACACAAGCAAACAATCAACATACAGGTCATATTTGGCATCGTATGTCTATATGGTGTAAGTTGTTTCTTTATCGGCTCTTGTTGGGTGTACATTTGTATAGCTGTCGATTGAGAAGTAGTAAAAACAAAGTCTGTGCTTCACTGCGAATCCAGTGGGGTTGTGCACATGAAAGGCTGCCATGCTGCATATTATTATAGAATACATACTCACCCCTTATCTCAGTGCATGTGCATCAGTTTTCGACTGCTCAGCCCAGTGCGGTGTGCGTCAAAATATCGAAAAAAAAAAGTCGAATGACAAAAATGTCAAAAAAAAAGAAAAAAAAGTCGAATCAAAAAAAAAAGGGGGGGGTTGCGGGGAACCCCCCCCCCCCATTTCGAATAAAAAACTTTATAAAAAAATGTGAATTTTTTTTCAACCTTTTTTTCTCAATATTTTGACTTTTGACATTTTGAGTTTCGAGGTTTTGACTATGAACTGCCCAGTGCATGTGCTTCTGCTCAAAGTGATGGTCTCACCTGCCATTCTTGGGTGTGCCTACCTCTTAACCATTAGGTGGGGTTTTGGAACAGCCACAATAGTGGGTGCAGTAAAAAGCATATATTGCTGCGCATACTATCGTATAAGGGCCTCAAATACCTCTTAAGGTCTGGAAGTCGATGGTCTCTGGGCAGGTCAAGGCAATATAGATTTGCCCATGCTGCCATAGCAGATGCAGACTCATTAGCATGCATTTGGAGGAGCTTATGAACACTTTACCCCCGAATGTTGAAGGCATCACGCCCATGGTGATTACTTAAGAGCCCAGTGTACCTTTCCTTGCCCCATCCCGAAACCATCTTGAGGGCAGAATGTAAAATGTAGACCATGCTTTGCACAGGGCCAATAGCAATTACAGGTTTAGCATGGGAAAGCTCTCTTCAAATATGCCAACAAAGAATCATTGCTGGCCCATCATACACACATGAAAAGGAGTGAGATGGCCTCTCGTGTCTTTTACAAAAGAAGATATTAAAACACAGAAAATAGTCATTTAATTGTGCCAGCAAAGTAACATTTTACAATGTTCATTTCTAATGATCGCTTCCAGTATATGTTGAAGTCATTATATGATATGTGATATGGCATTTATAACGCACCTGTCTTACTGAGAAAAGAATACCATCAATAACTAGAATAACAATATCAACTATTTCCTAGTGGAGGTTTATCAATCCAAGGTGGGCAATCCGGAACACTCGTAAACTCTTTCAAAATATTCCCATCAGAAACAGGAAAAGGGACAAATAACATTTGTGATGTCATCTTTGATGTTGTGGGTGTTAGTCTTAGCAGTGCACGGTGGTGGCGCGAGTTATGGTTGCTTAGCTTACCATAACTGGTGAATTTCAAGGGTTTTTCGGTTTTACTTGGAACCATAACGTCCCTTTAACAAAGTTTTTTCACTGAATTTCATAGGTTTTTAGTAGCGCAACTTAACCAGAACGTCCCTTTAACAAACTTTTTTCATTGAATTTCATAGGTTTTTATTAGTGCAATGTCACCATAACATCCTTTTCAATAGATGAAGACCACTAGCATCTTAGGTTCTCAAAGTGGGAACCCCGGGTGGTAAAAAAAAAAGATTTTCCATCCTACACCGGGACGCCTGTGGCGTCCCGGTGTAGGAAGAAAAATCTTTTACCAAGATGTCCACCATGGAAAGGGAAGGCGGGGTGTTTAAAGAGAACACAACAGGGCATGAGCGGGGGGCGGGGGGGGAACAGGGGAGACACGTGGGCATGAGCGAGGGGTGGGGGGAACAGGGGAGACACGGGGCATGAGCGAGGGGTGGGGGGAACAGGGGAGACACGGGGCATGAGCGGGGGGTGGGGGCAACAGGGGAGACACAGGGCATGAGCGGGGGTGAAAGGAAGGAGACACGGGGCATGAGCAGGGGGTGGGGTGGAACAGGCGAGACACAGGGCATGAGCAGGGGGTGGGGGGAACAGGCAAAACACGGGGCATGAGCAGGGGGTGGGGGAATGGGAGGGAGACACGGGGCATGAGCGGGGGGGTGGGGGCAACAGGGGAGACACGGGGCATGAGCGGGGGGGTGGAGGCATCAGGGGAGACACGGGGCATGAGCGGGGGTGGGGGGAAAGGAGGGAGACACGGGGCATGTGCAGGGGGTGGGGTGGAACAGGGGAGACAAAGGGGCATGAGCAGGGGGTGGGGGGAACAGGCAAAACACGGGACATGAGCAGGGGGTGGGGGGGGAACGGGAGGGAGACACGGGGCATGAGTGGGGGGAACCGCACAGACACTGGGCATGAGAGGGGGGTGGGGGGAAAAGGATGGAGACACGGGGCATGAGCGGGGGGTGGGGGGAGGAGGGAGACACGGGGCATGAGCGGGGGGTGGGGGGAACGGGGGACACGGGGCATAAGCGGAGGGGTAGGGGCAACAGGGGAGACACAGAGCATGAGTGGGGGGTGGGGGCAATAGGGGAGACACGGGGCATGAGTGGGGGTGGGGTGAAAGGAGGGAGACACGGGGCATGAGCAGGGGGTGAGGTGGAACAGGGGAGACAAGGGGCATGAGCGAGGGGTGGGGAGAAGAGTGAAAACACGGGGCATGAGCAGGGGGTGGGTGGGAACAGGGGAGACACGGAGCATGAGTGGGGGGTGGGGGGTAAAGGAGAGACATAGGGCATGAGCGGGGGGTGGGGTGGAACAGGCGAGACACAGGGCATGAGCAGGGGGTGGGGGAACAGGTAAAACACGGGGCATGAGCAGGGGGTGGGGAGAACGGGAGGGAGACACGGGGCATGAGTGGGGGGTGGGGGGAACAGGGCAGACACGGGGCATGGGTGGGGGGGGTGGGGGCGGAAAGGATGGAGACACGGGGCATGAGCAGGGGTGATGGGGAAAGGAGGGAGACACAGGGCATGAGTTGGGGTGGGGGGGAAGGAGGGAGACATGGGGCATGAGCGGGGGGTGGGGGGGAAAGGAGGGAGACATGAGGCATGAGCGTGGGTTGGGGGGGTAACAAGGAAGACATGGGGCATGAGCGGGGAGTGGGGGGTAAAACAAGGGAGACATGGGGCATGAGCGGGGTGTGGGGGGTAACACAAGGGAGACACGGGGCATGAGCAGGAGGTAACACAAGGAAGAAATGGGGCATGAGCAGGGGGTGGGGATAACACAAGTGAGACACGGGGCATGAGCGGGGAGTGGGGGGTAACACAAGGGAGACACAGGGCATGAGCGGGGGTTGGGGGGGAAACAGCGCATACACGGGGCATGAGAGGGGGGTGGGGGTTAACAGGGCACACATGGGGCATGAGCGGGGGTGGGGGGAAACAGGGCACACACGAGACATGAGTGGGGGTGGGGGAAACAGGGCACAGACGGGGCATGAGCGGGGTGGGGGAACAGGAGAAGGACACGGGGCATGAGCGGCGGGTGGGGAGGAGAGGAGGGAGACACGGGGCATGAGCAGGGGGTGGGGAGGGTAACATGAGGGAGACACGGGGCATGAGCAGGGGGTGGGGGGTAACACGAGGGAAACACGGGGCATGAGCGGGGGTGTGGCGGTACAGGAGGGAGACATGGGGCATGAGCGGAGGGTGAGGGGAACACGAGGGAGACACGGGACATGAGCAGAGGGTGGGGGGCAATAGGAGACACACGGGGCATTAGCGGGGGTGGGGGGTACACGAGGGAGACATGGGGCATGAGCGAGGGGTGGGGGAGTAACACGAGGGAGACACGGGCATGCGCAGGGGGTGGGGATAACACAAGGGAAACACGGGGCATGAGCGGGGGGTGGGGGGAAAGGAGGGGGACACGGGGCATGAGTGGGGGGATGGGGGGGAGGAGGGGAGACATGTGGCATGAGTGGGGGGGGTGGGGGAAACAGGGGAGACATGTGGCATGAGCGGGGGAACAGGGCAGACACGGGGCATGAGCGGGGGGTGGGGGGAAACATGAGGGAGACACGGGCCATGAGCGGGGGGTGGGGGGCAGGGGAGACTAGGGGCATGAGCAGAGGGTGGGGGAGAACAGGGGAGACACGGTGCATGAGCAGGGGGTGGGGGGAAGGGGAGAGAGACACGGGGCATGAGCGGGGGGTGGGGGGAAGGCGAGAGAGACACGGGGCATGAAAGGGGGTGGGGGGAAGGCAGAGAGACACAGGGCATGAGCGGGGGGTGGGGGGAAAGGAGGGAGACACGGGCATGAGCGGGGGCGGGGGGAACATGAGGGAGACATGGGGCATGAGCGGGTGGGTGGGAGGAAACAGTAGGGAAACACGGGGCATGAGCGGGGTGTAGAGGGAAGGGGAGAGTCACGGGGCACGAGCAGGGGATGGGGGAAGGGGAGAGACACACAGGGCATAAGCAGGGGATGGGGAAGGGGAGAGACACACCGGGCATGAGCGGGGGGTGGGGGGAAGGGGAGAGAGACATGGGGCATGAGCGGGGGTGGGGGGGGAAGGAGGGAGACACAGGGCATGAGTGGGGGTGGGGGGAAGGGGAGAGAGACATGGGGCATGAGCGGGGGTGGGGGGTAACACAAGGGAGACACAGGCATGAGTGGGGGTGGGGGTAACAGGGGATACACAGGGCATGAGCAGGAGGTGGGGGGTAACAGGGGAGACACAGGGCTTGAGCGGGGGGTGGGGGTAACACAAGGGAGACACGGGGCATGAGCTGGGGGTAACACAAGGGAGACACGGGGCATGAGCAGGGGAGGGGTAACACAAGGGAGACACGGTGCATGAGCGGGGTTGGGGGTAACACAGGGGAGACAGGGCATGAGCGGGGGGTTGGGGGGAACAGGGGAGATGGGGCATGAGCGGAGGGTGGGGGGAAGGGGAGAGAGACACGGGGCATGAGCGGGGGTGGGGGAACAGGAGAAGGACACGGGGCATGAGCGGGGGGTGGGGGTCAGGGGAGAGAGACACGGGGCATGAGCAGGGGGTGGGGGGAAGGGGAGAGAGACATGGGGCATGAGCGGGGGTGGGGGAACAGGAGAAGGACACGGGGCATGAGCGTGGGGTGGGGGGGAAAGGAGGGAGACACGGGGCATGAGCTGGGTTTGGGGGCAACAGGGGAGACACAGCGCATAAGCAGGGGGTTGGGGGGGAAAGAGGGGGACACGGGGCATGAGTGGGGGTGGGGGGAAAGAGGGGGACACGGGGCATGAGTGGGGGTGGGGGGAAGGAGGGGGACACGGGGCATGAGTGGGGGTGGGGGGAAGGAGGGAGACACAGGGCATGAGCGGGGGGTGGGGGTAACACGAGGGAAACATGGGCATGAGCAGGGGGTGGGGGGAACACGAGGGAGACACGGGACATGAGCGGGGGTGGGGGGGTAACATGGGAGACACGGGGCATGAGCGGGGGTTGGTGGGTAACAAGGGAGAAATGGGGCATGAGCGGGGGGTGGGGGTAACAAAGGGGAGACACGGCATGGGCGGGGGGTGGGGGGCAACAGGGCACACACGGGGCATGATCGGGGGGTGGGGGGAAAGAAGGGAGACACGGGGCATGAGTGGGGGTGGGGGAACAGGGGAGAAACGGGGCATGAGCGGGGGGTGTGGGGGAAAGGAGGGGGACACGGGGCATGAACAGGGGTTGGGGGGAGAAGGGAGACAAGGGGCATGAGCAGGGGGTGGGGGGAATAGGGAAGACATGTGGCATGAGCGGGCGGGAGGTGGGGGGAACAGGGCAGACATGGGGCATGAGCGGGGGGTAACACAAGGGAGACATGGGGCATGAGCGGGGGTGGGGGTAACACAAGGGAGACACGGAGCATGAGCAGGGGGTGGGGGTAACACAAGGGAGACACGGGGCATGAACGGGGGGTGGGGGGTAACACAAGGGAGACACGGGGTATGAGCGGGGGGTGGGGGGTAACACAAGGGAGACACGGGGCATAAGCAGAGGGTGGGGGGTAACACAAGGGAGACACGGGGCATCATGAGCGGGGGGTGGGGGGTAACACAAGGGAGACACGGGGCATGAGCGGGGGTGGGGGGTAACACAAGGGAGACATGGAGCATGAGCAAGAGGTGGGGGGTAACAGGGCACACACGGAGCATGAGCGGGGTGGTGGGAAGGAAAAGGGGAGACACGGGGCATGAGCAGGGGGTGGGGGGAATGGGAGACACGGGGCATGAGCGGGGGTGGGGGAACGGGAGACACGGGGCATGAGCGGGGGGTGGGTGGTAACACAGGAGACATGGGGCATGAGCGGGGGGTGGGGGTAACACAAGGGAGACATGGGCATGAGCGGGGGTGGGGGTAACACAAGGGAGGCACGGGGCATGAGCAGGGGGTGGGGGGTAACACAAGGGAGACACAGGCATGAGTGGGGGTGGGGGTAACAGGGGAGACACAGGGCATGAGCAGGAGGTGGGGGGGTAACAGGAGAGACACAGGGCTTGAGCGGGGGGGTGGGGGTAACACAAGGGAGACACGGGGCATGAGCTGGGGGAAACACAAGGGAGACACGGGGCATGAGCGGGGGGTGAGGGGTAACACAAGGGAGACACGGGGCATGAGCGGGGTTGGGGGTAACACAGGGGAGACGGCATGAGCGGGGGGTTGGGGGGAACAGGGGAGACGGGGCATGAGCGGAGGGTGGGGGGAAGGGGAGAGAGACACGGGGCATGAGTGGGGGCGGGGGAACAGGAGAAGGACATGGGGCATGAGCGGGGGTGGGGGTCAGGGGAGAGAGACACGGGGCATGAGCGGGGGGTGGGGGGAAGGGGAGAGAGACACGGGGCATGAGCGGGGGTGGGGGAACAGGAGAAGGACACGGGGCATGAGCGGGGGTGGGGGGGAAAGGAGGGAGACACGGGGCATGAGCGGGGTTTGGGGGCAACAGGGGAGACACAGCGCATAAGCAGGGGGTTGGGGGGGAAGGAGGGGGACACGGGGCATGAGCGGGGGGTGGGAGGGGAAAGAGGGAGACATGGGGCATGAGCGGACGGTGGGGAGGTAACACAGGGCATGAGCGGGGGGTGGGGGGTAACACGAAGGAAACATGGGCATGAGCAGGGGGTGGGGGGGAACACGAGGGAGACATGGGACATGAGCGGGGGTGGGGGGGTAACATGGGAGACACGGGGCATGAGCGGGGGTTGAGGGCTAACAAGGAAGAAACGGGGCATGAGCGGGGGGTGGGGGTAACAAAGGGGAGACACAGGGCATGAGCGGGGGGTGGGGGGGACAGGGCACACACTGGGCATGATCGGGGGGTGGGGGGAAAGAAGGGAGACACGGGGCATGAGTGGGGGAACAGGGGAGGCACGGGGCATGAGCCGGGGATGGGTGGAAAGGAGGGGGCCACGGGGCATGAACAGGGGGTGAGGGGAGAAGGGAGACAAGGGGCATGAGCAGGGGGTGGGGGGAACAGGGGAGACATGTGGCATGAGCGGGCGGGAGGTGGCAGGAACAGGGCAGACATGGGGCATGAGCGGGGGGTAACACAAGGGAGACATGGGGCATGACCGGGGGGTGGGTGTAACACAAGGGAGACACAGAGCATGAGCGGGGGGTGGGGGGTAACACAAGGGAGACACGGGGCATGAGCGGGGGGTGGGGGGTAACACAAGGGAGACACGGGGTATGAGCGGGGGTGGGGGGTAACACAAGGGAGACACAGGGCATGAGCGGAGGGTGGGGGGTAACACAAGGGAGACACGGGGCATGAGCGGGGGGTGGGGGGGTAACACAAGGGAGACATGGAGCATGAGCAAGAGGTGGGGGGTAACAGGGCACACACGGAGCATGAGCGGGGTGGTGGGGAGGAAAAGGGGAGACACGGGGCATGAGCAGGGGGTGGGGGGGAATGGAAGGGAGACACGGGGCATGAGCGGGGGGTGGGGGAACAGGGGAGACACGGGGCATGAGCAGGGGGTGGGTGGTAACGCAGGAGACATGGGGCATGAGCGGGGGGTGGGGGTAACACAAGGGAGACACGGGGCATGAGCGGGGGGTGGGGGGTAACACAAGGGAGACACGGGCATGAACGGGGGTGGGGGTAACACAAGGGAGACACGGGGCATGAGCAGGGGGTGGGTGGTAACACAGGAGACACGGGGCATGAGCGGGGGGTGGGGGGTAACAAAGGAGACACGGGGCATGAGCGGGGGGTGAGGGGTAACACAAGGGAGACACGGGGCATGAGCAGGGGGTGGGAGGTAACACAAGGGAGACACGGGGCATGAGCGGGGGTGGGGTAACACAAGGGAGACGCGGGGCATGAGCGGGGGTGGGGGTAACACAAGGGAGACGCGGGGCATGAGCGGGGGTGGGGGCTAACACAGGGGAGACGCGGGGCATGAGCGGGGGTAACACAAGGGAGACATGGGGCATGAGCAGGGGGTGTGGGGTAATACAAGGGAGACATGGGGCATGAGCGGGGTTGGGGGTAACAGGGCACACATGGGGCATGAGTGGGGGGGAACAGGGGAGACACGGGGCATGAGCAGGGGGAGGGGGGAACGGGGGGAGACACGGGCCATGAGCGGGGGGGCGTGGGGGAAGCGGAGAGACCCACGGGGCATGAGCGGAGGGTGGGGGGAACACGAGGGAGACACGGGTCATGAGCGGGGGTGGGAGGGAACAGTAGGGAGACACGGGTCATGAGCGGGGGTGGGGGGAAGGGGAGAGAGACACAAGGACCTGCGCCTCACCGCCTTGAAAGAAACATCACTGCCTACAGGTACACCCGTGGCCGTTGCAGAGCCGACGCAGCCCACGTCTACACTGTGCAGGCAGCAGATCCCGCTCCTATTGACAAAGTCTCTCAAGCGATAAACTAAGATGGCGGGCGTCTCTGAAAATAAGACGCACTGCACGCTTTACTGCAGCCAATGGGAGAGCACGTCAGATGTCCGCGGACATCACGCAAGCCGCTTGCCCAATCCCCGTCCTGTCCGCGGGGCGAACAGGGAAGTGTGTCCGCGAAGCGAACACAGATATCAATAATTTTTTCTGACCTACTTTTTGATCATTTAAAAAAAAACTACTGGACGGATTTTCACCAAATTTGCAAAAGCACGCTTTCGGGAGAAAGCCGCTGCTCCTGGTCCAAATTTGGTGAAAATCTGTCCAGCGGTTTGAGCTGTAGACGTGAGCAAAGTTTTTTTTCCCATTCAGTCTATAGGAAAAAAAAGAAAATTGAGACCCCCCTTATAACTTTGCCACCCCTGGACCAAACCTCACCAAACTTTGTAAATTCAGAGTGGGCCATATACTTTTTTTGCAAAGTTTTGTGAGGATTCGTCCAGGGGGAGCGAAGTTATAAGCCGCCCAAAAAGTGCTCTTCCTACGGAAACAGCAACTTAACCATAACTACATGGCCACTAACATGGCCATGTAACATATATATATATATATATATATATATATATATATATATATATATATATATATATATATTTATATATATATTTCTGAGAATTCAAAGAAAACCGCGCGATCATCCACCAAGACTCAGGAGAATATTTTTAGAACACCAACAACTTCTACAAGCCAAAGTAGAAGTACTTCTAGAGAAGGGAGCCATAGAGCTTGTCCCACCATCAGAAGTAAACTAAGGTATTCATTTTGTGTACTTTCTTGTCCCAAAGAAAGACAAAGCCAAACGGCCAGTACTCGATCTGAGACCAGCAAACATAAATGTCAAACCTCAAACGTTCAGGAGGACAACATTGCAAGAAGGCATCCCTTTGCTCAAAAAGGATGACGGCATGGCAACACTGGATATGAAAGATGCATACTTTCATATTTCAATGTTGCCAGCATGTTCAACATATGTAAGGTTCAAAGTAGGGTTAGCGCACTACCAATTTGAGGTACTTCCCTTCGGGATCGCGTCAGCCTCCAGAGTATTCACAGAAGTACTAGCAGTAGCAGTGGCACACCTGCGCAGAGAAATTATCCCAGGGTACCAAGTCAGGAAAACAGTTCCTAGGGGCTATAATTCAGACAAATGACACTTTGGTATTCCCCTCCAAATAAAGGGTACAAAACGTACTAAAGCAGATTGCTTGTCCTGGAGACGGTCGTCTGATAAGCCGGAAAAGTAATGCGCCTTCTCGGCATGATGACATCATGCATCTGCGTTGTGCCACATGCAAGGCATCCAGTGCAACAGTGGTTAGCAAAACAATGGTAGCAGGTGAAGTGTGACTGGGACAATCTGGTGGAGATTTTGCAAACAGCTGTGTTAGCGCTTCAGTTGCGGACATATAAAAATGTGTTGAAGGGAAACCCCTTTCTTAGTCGCCAATACACATCACGATCACAACAGACACATAACTCTCAGGACGCCCATTGCCTCCACCATAAAGCGCATGTCATGTTGGCACACTCACCTGCCAAAAAATACATCAATGTTCTGGAAGTGCTAGCAGTGTACAAAACACTATAAGATTTCCAACAACACTTGTTAGGAAAGAGTGTACAATTTATAACAGACAGCACAACCGTCATGTTTTAACAAACAAGGCGGGACTCACTTCCTAAATCTGTCCACACTAGCACAGAAAATTTAGAAATGGAACCTCAAGAGAGGAATTTACCTCCTATTTTAACATGCTCTAGGGTAACACAACTACCTTGCTGATACACTAAGCAGAAACACAGATCAACCCTTGAAGCATAAGTGGGAGTAACATTCGGACATTGTAAACAACATTTTCTTGCGCTGGGGACACCCACAAAGGAAAATGTAAAGTTACACCTCCAGGTCCCTGCAGAAGAGTCCAAGAGGAACGCACTGTGGATCAGTTGGTCAGGGATATTTGCATACGCTTTTCCACCAACACCACTCTTGAACAAAGTAATCCACAAGTTGCACCAGGAGCACATAACCATGATTCTAGTTGCTCCAATGTTTGCACGTCAGACGTGGTATTCCCACATTCTCAAAATGACTATTTGCTCACCAATGAAGAAAACATGCCCTTAATGCATGTTGTCACAGAATCAAGGGTTAACCCTATATCAGCACCCTCAGATGACCAATTAAGCAGCTTGGCTCCTGAAGTCATAGATTTCGGCCACCTTAATTTGCCGGACAGATGCATGGAAATATTAAGAGGTGCGTAAACAAACACTAGACACTGCTACTTTAACAAATGGAAGTCAAATGTCAACCCAATTCGCTGCTCATCATCGCATATAGTTATAGTGCACTATCCACTTCACTTGTTAGACTCTAGTCTTCAATTCATTAAAAGTCCATTTTGCTGCACTGTCTCAATATAGACCATCGCAAACTAGTTTTCGTAGTGGAAGATTCAAGTCGTTAAAGCCTTCCTGAAAGGGGTTAAAAGGCTTGGTTGGGATTTACATATTGTCTTTAGTAAGGTTATGGGCCATCCCTTTGAGCAAATGCTTAAAGCAAGCCTCAAAGATCTCACTTACAAAGCCATTTTCCTTATAGCCGTCACTTCTATTAGAAGGGTAAGTGATCTTCAGAACCTTTTGTCACAATAAATAAAAACAAGGTAGTCTTAAACACGCCTCCATGTCAATCAATCCATTGAACTGCCAGCGTTCTTTTAGGACCCTCAGAACTCTGGGAATAGAGTGATCCATGCACTAGATGTTTGGAGGATAGTCATGTAATCTCTCAACAAAAAACATGGCCAGTCCAGCACCGAAATGCTATGGCAATTCCTCTCTGAACAAGAGTACCAACAGCAACCCCATACACGTGTTTCAGCCTTGTTGTGCCTCATCAGTGAGGTGAAGCGGTGCTGGACTGTGGGCGGTACAAAAACTGATATGCAAATGGATATTTCCCATCTGTGAAAGGTACAGTGAGCAAACAGCAGATGGCTACGAACTCTCAATGTGGTTAACAACCACTGAACAGGTTATCATGCCTTGTTCTTCCGAGAGAGGGGTGCCTGCTAACTTTGTTGAATTCTTTGAAGGAACTTGGGGTTGGTCACCCTAGGTTACCTGGGGGCAACCAGACGTGGACTCCCTGCTCACTGTGCTTAGAGAGGCTCAGCTTCACCTCACTGATGAGGCCCACCAAGGCTGAAACACGTGTATGGGGTTGCTGTTGGTACTCTTGTTCAGAAAAGAATTGTCATAGCATTTAGGTGCTGGACTGCCCATGTGGGCGGGACAAACACTGATATGCAAATGGGGATTTCCCATGTGTGAAAGGTACAGTGAGCAAAAAGCAGATGGCTGTGAACTCTCAATGTGGTCAACAACCACTGAACAGGTTATCATGCCTTGTTCTTCCGAGAGAGGGCGCCTGCTACCTTTGTTGAATTCGTATGTAGTATTTAGTTCTTAATATTTAAAAGCTTTCAGTCACATTCATTTCCAGGACGCTGAGAATTCTGCGTGGGACATTGAAAGCAGAGATTACGGTGGGAGTACTATCAACCATATGTTTAAAGATGAAGAGTCATGAGAAAGCGCTACCTGTTTAATTTGAAGTGTTGCTGTTTTGTTTCATCTCTGCACGGCATGAAATTTGCGCTACCCTCCTCAGTGTCTTCTTACAGCTACACGCATGAGAGAAGACCGTTAACTCAACTCGTTTAGAGGCAGTGCGCGCTAGTTACCTGAAGTTCTGAAGTCTGTGTACGGTGTGACATTTATCACGTCATCGTGTCTGAGCGCACATGCGCCCAACTTCCCAACTTGTTTAACAGCTGAAGCTTCCTGAGTGAAGCTTGAATTGAGCTTCACACTGAGAACTGGAGATCCGTTTTGGTTCTTTGTAGCGCTTTCCTCCTGAACCACCAAGAGAGCCTTTCACCTGAACCACCACGTTAAGTTGTTAGTCAAGAGAAGAGAATGTGATGTTGTATGAAGCCAGTGGACCTGTCACATGGTAGAAGACAGCCCAGATCACGTTGAGAGTAGGAAGAGGAGGTGCAGTACAGAGGAGATTGTGTTTGAATAAAGACGTGTGGTGAACCCTCTCCTGGTGTCCGCATCATTATTGGCCTTGTGCCAGACAGGAGCAGTGTGGGAAATGGCTAACATACATTTTCTTTCAGGAAATGTATGTCCTTAAAGACATTAAACTGGCGACGAGTGGGTCAACCAACACGTGTCGGGTCTCTGTTAGGCTGAATCCTGTGCAGTGCCCTTAGGGACCACTACACACAATTAAGACTACAAGTGGCAATACAAGTTCACCTTTGGTACAAGTCTGTACTACACTGTTAAAGTGGTAGCAGTAGCGGAGCAGCCAGACCTATCTCAAGAGCAAATGAGCAGTAGTAGAGATTACACAAAGGAACCACAATTACTGTGACTCAAGCAAACACTGACTCAAGGTTTTTGGTTAAAAAGTAAAAGGACATTTATTTTTGACCATCTGTTTGCAAAGCACTTCACCCCTATTAAAATTAAAACTACACGTAAAATACACTACACACAACCAATTCACTTTGGTTGAAACAACTCAAGGTAAGTACCTT
Source organism: Ambystoma mexicanum (assembly GCF_040938575.1). Taxonomy (NCBI): domain Eukaryota; kingdom Metazoa; phylum Chordata; class Amphibia; order Caudata; family Ambystomatidae; genus Ambystoma; species Ambystoma mexicanum. The sequence goes on along the minus strand of NC_090923.1, from coordinate 147,260,958 downwards.
ATGATTTTCTGGACCGGTGTTGTGAAACAGACGTTACCGGGAATACATATGCGATCACTTTTTGAAAGTAATGACAGTTCGGTCTTACTAAAGATACGCATACCCGCGGGAAGAAATGTTACCGGGGTAAAACCACACTTAGCACCTGAGTTACCACAAGAGAGTTGGGGCAAAAATCATCAGCAATACTTTTGTCAAGGCAGACAGAATCAGAGAACACTTTCTAACCCACAGATAAAAGTCAATAGGCCTGCGCCAGTGTTAGGTGGAACAGGGTTCCTATTGTCGAGGATCACAGTCAGATAATTCAAGATTCAAGGATGCCAGGAGTACTTGGCTATTGTCAACAGAGGAAGCAAATGTTATAAGAAGGAGAAAAGACGCGGACGAGCCTTGGATGAGGAGAAAAGGGGTTCACCCCCGTTCCTCGAAGTTGGACACAGTACCTTATTCTCGGATGAAGCTGGTGCCACGGCAGTTGTTCCTGGTAGTTTCCTGCAAACTCACAGTTCCTGGCTCTTCAGTCGTGGGGACAAGAAGTAGGACGTCTGGAGTGAGCTGCACTACCCAGGGATGAGGCCAGCAGCAGCGACGGTGAATATAAGGTGCACTCCTTTAAAAAGGGAGATGTTCTTCAGATGGCTATCTGGACCACTACAGCGGTGTGCAGTGATTTCGACCACGAAGAGGATCCTCTGGCTGTGGAAGGTGAGCTGGTTGACCCCACCAGGCTCAAGGGAAGAAGACTCCTGACTGGATCTTCTCTGGTCGTCGAAAGGAAGATAGCTCAGGACTGCAGCAGGGCTTTACCGGGACTTGGTAGTTGCAGTAGCCGTCTTCTTCTCCGCTTCTCTTCGGTTCCTTGTAGTTCCAGTGGCGACTCTGACTTCCAGTCCAAGAGTCCTGCCGTTTATGAGAAAATCCCCCATTCAAACAGCCTGGCTGTCAATCACGCAGCAGGGGGGTTGGCCGGCCCAGACAACCACCCCAGCCAATCATGGCAAAGTGCAACTTGGGTTTCCTAGGATACCTTGTGCAGGGGGTGATTACACCCCTCCCTTACATTCAGCCCACCTAGACACCCAGGCACCAAGAGGGGGGCTTCTCTGCAGAAACCCACCAATAGACGGTGAACAAAGAAGGCAAACCTGGTTTGCCGTGCAAAGTAAAAAAAGGACTTTAACAAAAAGAAATGGCGAATACACCCCACCGGAGCCAAAAGAAAGAGTATTTGGTCAAGCGGGTTTATGTTCGAGGCTAATATAATCACGTTTATATAGTATAATCGCAGTAGAAAAGGTAGGGTAGATGCCACTGCCACCAGCCAAGTCTAAATGTTAAAAGAGCAAAACAAAGCTCCAAGAGGCACAGACGAAAAGGGATAGGAATTAACTCTTTCCAATACTCCATGTAAAATGGGGTGTACTGGGTCTGCAGTTTTAAATGTGATTATGTAAAGTTAATGGCAACTTTACCTACTCCTGGGGGACGGTAGTCAGCCCCAGAAAATGGAGTCAGAGGGAAGTCTTAAAGACAACCCTGTGTTACTGCAATGAAGGTGCTGTGTAACACACACACAACTGGGGCTCATAGAGGGGTGTGCTCCATAGCCCAAAAACACACAAGCAGTAGGAATACACATGGCAAAACACTGGTAAGAGTGGGCAAAAGGCTCACACTCTTACCAAGTGGAAAAATAAACTCCAGAAATCCAGCAAAGCTGCTGGGGGACTCACTAGGTGAGGGAAATTAGCCATAGAATGAGAATTCTCACTACCAGTCCCCGCGTCTGAGGCATTTTTGCTGGCAGAAGCTGTGCCCAACACCATCTCACCACCGGAGCAGTCCAGCGACCCGGCACCGAGTGGTGGCGTTTAATGGGCAGCGCAGCTCAAGAGGTGTCCAGGTACGGAGTTCGGCTGGGGAGCCAGTAGATTGCGGGCACAGCAGTTGGTGCACGTTATGTTCAAAGAAGCGAGTGTGAGGCCCGGAAACCAACGCAGCTCGCACTTTCTTCTCTGAGTTGCACGTGTGTGCGCACTAGCAAGCGTAAGTGAATACATTGATTGTGCAATCTCACGTGCAATATTGAACATTCTTCATCAAATGGCAGGCTCCCTTCAGGCCTGCATTGAATTTCAGAAGAGGTTCAGAAACCGTCCTAGGAAGCTCAGACGCACTCCTCCAAGTCAGAACAAGACAGGACCCGCGCACTGTGTGTGTGTGCGCTCGGAGCAAGCAGCTGTGGAACGCACTCTAGTAAATCCTTTCTGGGCCTGTGGCGGAGATAAGACACACAGGGGCACTAGTCTGGCCATAGGGGCCTCCACGCAAACTTCACAACCAACACGGAATATCACAGCCAAGGGAGGGCCACATCGCACCTCCCAATGGCCCGATATCGAACTAAGATGTCAAAGGAGGAGGAACTGACGGTGCCTGTCACCCCGCCAGCAGTTCTACCTTCAATACTCCAGGAAAACTTAATCACGCAACTGCCTACCCATTTTGACGTATCGGAGACCAGCAGTTTGGGTCCTAGATGAAGATGTTGGATGAGAGACTTCGAGGTCTACATCAAAGCCATAAAACCCCTAGAAGAAGACAAAAATCACAGCCTATTGAGCCGGTCCATGGGCACCAATGTACGTGATATCGCGGATGAACTGCCGATTACCTCCACGGACACCTACACCAACCTCAAGACAGCTCTCACTTTCTACTTCACGCCCCACACCGACGTGGATTATGAATGGCACGTGTTCCACACGACTAAGCAACAAAAGGGTGAATCCATGGACTCCTATGTCATGTGTCTCCGCATTCGACTAAAACACTGCGATTTTCAACAATGATTTGAATGACGAGGCACCAAGGTCCCAGATCATCTCATGATGTGAGTGTCCTGATTTCAGAAGAGGCTGCTACAGAAACCGCGGTCCCTAGAAGAGATCCTATGCCTGGCACGGTCAGACGTGGCAATAGCACTTCAAATGGAGGGTCTGAGTGACATCAAGATCTTGCATGGGAAGGCAGAGAATGGCCACAAATTGGACACAATGCCACCCAACAAAGGTAATGGAGAACCATTCTGCTACAGGTGTGTATACAAGTTCCCTCACAAAGATATGCTCCCGGCTACAGGACAACAATGCACGGCCTGTGGGGGTGACAACCATTTCAAAGCTGTATGCTGCATGCAACGCAGCCAGGCATAAGGTAAAGGAAATGGCGGGAGACCAGCATAAGGATGGGATAGACGGATACAGAGTCCCCAAGGACATCAAACCAACCCTATGAGCCACTATGAGACACCTCGTCGACGGAGACAAGAGGGAAGAAGAAAAACCGCAAGAGGGCACCAGTGGAATGGAGGTCCAGTAAGACAATAAATTGCAGACCCAGGACGCCATCCAAAAGGTACGTTTGGTGCTTGGTTAAGCAGTCTCAAACAGGCAGCATATCCAGTGAATCATCTGAAGAAGACATGTGACGAAGAGAGAATCCTTGAAGAACCACGGAAGCAAGGCTACATCTATACACTCGGCAACCCGACGGCAAAGGAACAAAGCCCAATATTACTCCTACAAGTGAATAACATGGCGGCTGAATTCCTAGTGGACACAGGAGCCACAGTAAACTTCATAAGCGAAGAGGTTTATAACAACCTCCCACATGCCCCTTTTACCCATATGGCTTGAGAAGCCCCCTACCCTGCAAGGGGTATTTCATGCCACAATGCAGATATAAAACACAGACAAAAAGGCTACTCATGCATCTCCTGGAGGCCACCACAGAGAGTGGGTGTATTCTAAGTTTCAAAGCTGCCATAGACATGGGTCTCATACATGTACTCTATAGACTCATGGCCCACAAATACCTGGATCCATCCGCCAAGATAGAACTACTATTCCCAACCGTGTTCACAGGTCTGGGAAAACTAAAAGATTGACAAATTAGCCTACACATAAATCCACAAGTACCGCCAATAGCCCAATACTATCGAATCGCAGTGAACCTACAACGACAAGTTCAGGAGGAACTACACAGATTACTTGACGCAGACATCATAGAGCCTGCAGTAGGCCCTACTCCGTGGGTGTCACCAATATTTCCAGTGCCCAAGAAAGACTCACAAAATATCAGGATATGTGTGGACATGCGCCGGCCGAATGAAGCTATACTGAGGGAGCGGCATCGAGCCCCTCGGATCACCCACATGGTACATCTGCTAAATGGCGCCACTGTGTTTTCAAAACTGGACCTTAACAAAGGTTACCATCAACTGGAACGAAGTAAGGAGTCTAGATACATAACCACATTTGTCACACATCTAGGGCTGTATAGATACAAGCACCTCAGTTTTGGAGTCTCGTAGGCCGCAGAAATCTTTCAGGCAGAGATGCATAATGTCATAAAGCACATCCCCAATTACTTAAATTATAGTGATGACATCCTGGTATTTGGGCAAGGTCAAGAACAACACGATAACAATCTCACGAGAGTTTGCATGGCACTTGAAGAAGCCCACCTCACACTCAATAGAGAAAAATGTGAATTCAGAAAGCACACTCTTCAATTCATTTTGGACACTTATTCTTGGCGCAAGGCATGACCCCGGACATAGAGAAAGTGACCGTTATCACTGAGACAGACCCACCAACATACTTTTTCAAATCTACAATCCTTTTTGGGTCTCGCTAGTTATTGTACATGTTATATCCAGTCAGTGAACCCTTAAGAGCCTTGATGAAACAGCAAGCTACATTTCTGTGGACAAGCACATGCCAACAGGCATTTGAGACAATACGACAATGGATAGCCGATGCCAAAAACATGGCATACATCAACACGACAAGAGAGACAGAACTAATCATGGACGCTAACCCTGTTGGGTTGGGCACCATTCTGACACAGATTGATCCCAAAGACAGCGGGGCGTGTCACATCATCTCATACGCCAGCAGAAGCCTGTCAAGGACTGAACAAGCATACTCCCAAGCGGAAAAAGAAGGCCTAGCGTTGGTCTGGGCCTGTGAACATTTTCATCTTTTTCTCTATGGGAAACCTTTCACAGTGTCCACCAACCCGCAAGCCAACATGCCTCCTAGAATTGCATGGTGGGCTCTGAGACTGCAGGACTACAGTTTGCCTATCATCCATTGCCCAGGGAAAGATGACAACCCTGCTGACTTCCTGTCAAGATATCCACGTAAGAACCTCTTGCCCATACCCCCCAGATCAATATATACACTGCGAAATTTCTAGACACAGCACTAAAGAAAATCAACACCCCGGCATTAGTTCCAGACCCTATAAATCATGAACCGCCCAAACCATACTCTACTCCGTGACTTCTCTTCACATAAGTGGTGAATCAAAACTTCAAAGACAATAAGACACTTGTAAAAACCTTTTAAATGGTTAAAAAGCAAGAAATAAAAAAAATACAAAATAAAATACACTACATTGTGCATGAAGCCACTCCGAAAGGAATTGAAATCACACACCTTGCGCAGGCAACGGAAGATGACCAAGCCATGCATATTATATTCAGATGCATGGAGTCGAGTCAGTGGAAGCAGGCACAGTGCGCGGGTGAGAGCATCAATCCGGCATTCAACAAGACCTCAGCTGCTTGGTGGCAGTGAGGGAGGAGCTGGCTCGGTCAGAAGAAGGGCTTTTACTCAAAGGAACGAAAATAGTAATTCCAGGGACTCTACAAAGAAACATTCCAGAACTCGCATACGAAGGACACCGTGGGATTGTATCCACCAAAAGAATGCTACGGAAAAAGGTATGGTTTCCCCAGTTGGATATGCAGGTAGAAGCACTGCTCCGTCAAGGTCCCACATGCGCAGTGATCAACCCCAACATGCACCCTGAGCTGCTGTGCATGATCGACCTTCCAGAGGGCATGGGATGAGATGGCGGTGGACTTATTTGGACCCATGGAAGGGGAAGAATCCATATTGCGCTTGGTTCCCCGATCTACAAGTGGTGCCTTCCACCGCTGCCTGCCACACCATACCTGCGCTGGATAGGATGTTCGCTGCCTATGAGATACCAAGAATAGTAAAATCATTGTCCTCTCCCCTGTTCACGGGGAGAGGATTTCACGACATTCGCAGAGTACATGGGCTTCACCCACAGACGAGTCACGCCATTATGGCCACAGGCTAATGGGACAGTAGAGCGCTTTATTAGCAACATCAAGAGAAATGTGCAAATTCCACATCTGACGGGAGAGCCTGTGGAGAAGATTTGATATCGGCTGCTGCGTGACTATCGCAACACACCCCACAGCACCATGGGAAAAGCACCATCAGAAGTGATGTTTTGGCGGAACATGCGCACCAAAATCCCACATGTCATGATCCCGGAGGAAAATTATACAAGAGACCCTGAGATGAGGAAACAAGACCTGAATGCCAAGGAAACCATGAAAAAGCGAGCTGATGTGTCTAGGAGAGCTTGTGAGAATAATCTGGAGGTGGGGGACATCGTAATAGTGCGCCAGCCCCAGACTCTGAAACATACCACCGCCTTTGACAAATAACCACTGATGGTCATTCAGGTCAAAGGATCTGTCGTCACGGCTGAAGGGGATAGGAGATAAGTGACCTGAAATTCCTCATTCCTCGCACTTCAAGAGGATGCCTGGGATCATCATGACAAGATCTTCCACAGAAGACGCTGATCCGTAGGAATGGGATGCTCCCTACGAAGGAGCTTGGGGGAGACTCTAGCGAGGAGCAAGTCAGCTCACCTTCGATCGATAGTGATGGTTACCCGCAATTAAGTCTGATGGAGATGCCCCAGCGGGCGAGGAACCAACCTCAGAGACTTATAGAAGAGATGAACTGAGAAAATACATTTTGGTAAGAACGGAGGGTTTGTGATGTCGTATGAAGCCAGTACAGCTGTCACGTGGGAAGGCACAGCCCAGATCACGTGGGGAGGAGAAAGAGGAGGGCCAGTACAGAGGAGACCACGTTTGAACAAAGACATGTGGTGAACCCTCTCATGGTGTCTGATTCATTATTGACCTTGTGCCATAGGTTGGAGTGCATGGATGTACTGGAAGACATTAAAGAGAATATCAGCAACTCCAGTTCAGACTGTTTTAATTCACCATGGATATTAAATTGCAATTAAGAAGAAACTAGTTTTAGTGAATACAATGCACAGATACTTTACAAAACAAGGTATAGGTGAAAAAGATAAGGAAGTGAATATAAATGTACATAGTTTCCTAGTACAGGAGTTTTAAAGAAGGTGCAGTTGAATGTATATCTGAAACACTAATAGTTCAGGAGTTTTCAGAGTTTGGACAATTGGCTCCTCTCCTCCAGAGTTGCAGAGGAATACATATGTAATGTGTAATTTACCCAAGATAGAGCTGTTTATTTTGGAGAAGGGCATCCCATTCTCCGTCAAATATTTTAGAAAGTACGGGGAGGAATAACCACAAAAGGGATCACTAGTCAATATTTTGTGCCCAAGTTGTTTTGGACCTGGTTCAAATCCGTCCAATGATTTGAGCTGTGCGGTCCGGCTAAAATGGACCGTTTTTGTACAGGGGGAAAATGAATGGGGAGTAGGCCGAAACTCCATTTTTTGTTTTCTTAACAACTTTTCTTATTTTGCAAAGAATCTTCTGAAACTTTCCAGACGGTGGAGGGGGCCTGCCAAACCTTTGCTGTTGGTAAAATCTTTTGCACAAGTCAAGTTATTAGCAGTTCATTTGTTTGATTTCCTATGTAACTCCGTTTTACCTTAACTACGGATCGAAGTTCCACTGAACACTCAAGAAAAGGCCCACATGTGGATAAATGTATTTAATTCAGTTCATCTTTGAATGCAATCATGCTAGCTTGTCCTAGGGGAATGTCTTAAAACATATCACAGTAGATTAGGATGCAATATCCAACAGAAACAAAATGAAGAGCTGTCATGCAATCCTGAAATAATGTTTTTATTAAAACTGTGAACGAAGATGACATACGTGTGGTTTTCATATAATTTCGCAGCAAGTGCATGTTCTTCATTGATCCTTGCCTTCCATCTTTTTTCCTTCAGGGGATGAGTGCTGTGTTCTTCAACAAAGGGGAGAACTGCATCGCGGCGGGACGTCTCTTCATAGAGGAGGCCATTCATGATGAGTTTCTCCAGAAAGTGGTGGGTCCAATGCAATGGCCATCTTAGATCCACACCTTCCTGGGCATGAGCATTCAGGCAAGATGTGTCCGGGGTCAGAGAATGAGGATTTAGCGATGAGTTCCTTTATCTGAGTATCTTCCCTAGCAACCGCATGGCGCTTGTGGATAACTTAAGCAGCTACCCAACAGCAGGATTCATTATCACTTAATATGGGTCCATGTCAGAGTGAGCAAGACATTAATATGGTTACGCACCCATTTGCTCTTAATTGCACCCTTGGGGTATACTGGACAGTTGTGCTAATAATTCTGCAGCTGTATAGTATCATCTATCCATATTAGGGTATAATATGCTGGGATATAATAGTGTACAAGCCACAAGTATTGCCTACTATGTAAGCGCCCAAGTGCAATTCAGTTTACAGTGTGCACTATTTAAGTAGTGGTAATTCCTGTCATCATCATGTTCACAGTATCAGAGCCGTTTTGAGGATAGTGAATTATACATTACAGATGTTTACGATTTGAGGCTCCTGTAGATAAACGATTTTCCATAATCGCGCAATTTGCGTTGTGCGCCAAAGATGGGATTAGAACCACATTTTCGGGGCATTCATTCTTTGCTTTCATCTGTAAGCTGCTTTATAGCCAGTCCCAGCTTGAATGTTTAAACATGTTCCGTTGAATATATGTATACACATGCTAATGCCTAAACACCGGAACATGTTAAATTTACATTTGGTAGGTGGAAGAAGTGAAGAAGATGAAGATTGGGGATCCCTTGGACCGATCGACTGATCATGGGCCGCAGAACCACAAGGCGCATCTCGACAAGCTTGTTGAATATTGCCAGAATGGAATAAAGGAGGGGGCGACACTGGTCTACGGTGGAAAGCAAGTCCCTCGGCCAGGTAGGTGGGAGCTGTTGACAGATTATAATGTTTGCTTTTTTCATCTCTCCCAATGGTATGCCTTTATGGCTGAATGCCAGCTCTAGAAATAATGCAACTTTCTTTGCAGCTGGCACCATGTTGTAATTCAGGAGATGGAAAAACTCATTGAATGTCTCAGAAAACTTTGAAAGTGTATGGGAGTGAAATCACTACAAATGCTGTAATCTTAATCTACATGTAATATATGGAGTGTGGTGTTCTCCTTCAGAGAATTCCTACTTCTCAAAGTGGCCCCACATGGCTGAGGGAATATGATCACCATTTTTGTAGATATCAAGGGAAGGCAATAGCTCCATCTATGTTGATCCCTGTGGACTGTTTTGTAACCTCTGTGATTTAACCATTGCCTTTTGGTAGTGTTAGTAGTTTATTTTTTTTTACCGTCCTTGTTCATTAAGAGAGAACTTCCTTGAGCTTTGGATATAAGAATGTTTGAGGTCAACGGGCATAAAGTTACTATCTGTGCTTTTCATATGTCATGTGATGACATTCCCACAGTGCCTGTGTGATTCTAATGAAATTAAAGCGCTGGGCGAGAACATCCAGTAGCAGGTAATGGATATTTTTTAACTTAAAATACCGCCTAAACATGCGTACAACAAAAGAAGAATGGCAGGCAAGACATTAACAGGGTAATTCATAGAATTTCGCAGAAAAGTGTCGCAAGCGGCTGGCGCAGAGTGTCCGCGTGCGATTGACTGCGCCAGGCACGTGCGCTAAAACCGATTTCCGCGCACAGCGTATTCATGGATTTCAGGCTTCCAAACCAGCCGTGGCGCAGAGAATCGCAGCGACCCTGCAGCAGCGCCAGTAACGCCCCCAAGAACGCCCTCGCGCAAGGAAAAGCCATCAAAATCGCTAAATAATCGCAAAGGGCTGCGCTAACCCTGGACCAGTTCACCAGGCTGGCAAACAGCAAACGGCAAGCGGGGAACGTGTATTGCAGGGGTGCGCGGGAAGTTCCACACGCGACTGGCCCCGTGCAAGCAGGGTACGTGAATTTCAGGGGTGCGCGGGAAGTTCCACACGCGATTTCTGCAGGATACGTGCATTTCAGGGGTGCGCGGGAAGTTCCACACGCGAATGGGCCAGTGCGAGCAGGGTACGTGTATTCCATGGGTGCGCGGGAAGTTCCACACGCGATTTCATCAGGGTACGTGTATTACAGGGGTGCGCGGGAAGTTCCACACGCGATTGACCCAGTGCGAGCAGGGTACGTGTATTTCAGGGGTGCGCGGGAAGTTCCACACGCGATAGTCCCAGTGCGAGCAGGGTACGTGTATTTCAGGGGTGCGCGGGAAGTTCCACACGCGATTTCTGCAGGATACGTGCATTTCAGGGGTGCGCGGGAAGTTCCACACGCGAATGGGCCAGTGCGAGCAGGGTACGTGTATTCCATGGGTGCGCGGGAAGTTCCACACGCGATTTCAGCAGGGTACGTGTATTTCAGGGGTGCGCGGCAAGTTCCACACGCGATTTCTGCAGGATACGTGCATTTCAGGGGTGCGCGGGAAGTTCCACACGCGAATGGGCCAGTGCGAGCAGGGTACGTGTATTCCATGGGTGCGCGGGAAGTTCCACACGCGATTTCATCAGGGTACGTGTATTACAGGGGTGCGCGGGAAGTTCCACACGCGATTGACCCAGTGCGAGCAGGGTACGTGTATTTCAGGGGTGCGCGGGAAGTTCCACACGCGATAGTCCCAGTGCGAGCAGGGTACGTGTATTTCAGGGGTGCGCGGGAAGTTCCACACGCGATTGTCCCAGTGCGAGCAGGGTACGTGTATTTCAGGGGTGCGCGGGAAGTTGCACACGCGATACCAGCAGGGAATGTGTATTTCAGGGGTTCTGGGGAGTACTACACATGAATTGGCCGCGTGGGTCCTCCCAGGTGTACGCTCCACAACCTCCACGGCCCCTGCAGGCAGCCCACACCACGGGGGACTACCCTGCACCCCTGCTCATGTCCCGCAGGCAGCCCATCCACCATGGGCATGCCCCCCAGCCAACCCACATGTCACCTTGCACTACTGATCAACAATGCATGTCGCCCACCACTCCCACCCCCCAGCACTGTGGGGCACCTGCCAGCAGGCCCCCACCCATGTCTCCCACCACCCCCACCCCCCAGCCACCAAGGGCAGCCTCCACCAGGCCCCCACTCATGTCTCCCACCACCCCTACCCCCAGGCAGTGCAGGGGCATCCTCCACCAGGCCCCCACCCATGTCTCCCACCACCCCCACCCCCCAGGGGCAGCCTCCAGCAGGCCCCCACTCATGTCTCCCACCACCCCCACCCCCAGCAGTGCAGGGGCAGCCTCCACCAGGCCCCCACCCATGTCTCCCACCACCCCCACCCCCCTGCCACCATGGCCACCCTCCACCAGGCCCCCACCCATGTCTCCCCCCAGCCACCAGGGGCAGCCCCCACCAGGCCCCCACCCATGTCTCCCACCACCCCCACCCCCCAGCAGTGCAGGGGCAGCCTCCACCAGGCCCCCACTCATGTCTACCACCACCCCCCAGCAGTGCAGGGGCAGCCTCCACAAGGCCCCCACTCATGTCTACCACCACCCCCACCCCCCTGCCACCATGGGCAGCCTCCACCAGGCCCCCACTCATGTCTCCCACCACCCCCACCCCCCAGCAGTGCAGGGGCAGCCTCCACCAGGCCCCCACTCATGTCTCCCACCACCCCCACCCCCCAGCAGTGCAGGGGCAGCCTCCACCAGGCCCCAACTCATGTCTCACACCACCCCCACCCCCCAGCCACCAGGGGCAGCCCCCACCCATGTCTCCCACCACCCCCACCCCCCAGCCACCAGGGGCAGCCCCCACCCATGTCTCCCACCACCCCCACCCCCAGCAGTGCAGGGGCAGCCTCCACCAGGCCCCCACTCATGTCTACCACCACCCCCACCCCCCTGCCACCATGGGCAGCCTCCACCAGGCCCCCACTCATGTCTCCCACCACCCCCACCCCCCAGCAGTGCCGGGGCAGCCTCCACCAGGCCCCCACTCATGTCTCCCACCAACCCCACCCCCCAGCAGTGCAGGGACAGCCTCCACCAGGCCCCCACTCATGTCTCCCACCACCCCCACCCCCCAGCAGTGCAGGGGCAGCCTCCACCAGGCCCCAACTCATGTCTCCCACCACCCCCACCCCCCAGCCACCAGGGGCAGCCCCCACCAGGCCCCCACCCATGTCTCCCACCACCCCCACTCCCCAGCCACCAGGGGCAGCCCCCACCAGGCCCCCACCCATGTCTCCCACCACCCCCACCCCCCTGCCACCATGGGCAGCCTCCACCAGGCCCCCCCTCATGTCTCCCACCACCCCCACCCCCCAGCCACCAGGGGCAGCCCCCACCAGGCCCCCACCCATGTCTCCCACCACCCCCACCCCCCAGCAGTGCAGGGGCAGCCTCCACCAGGCCCCCACTCATGTCTACCACCACCCCCACCCCCCTGCCACCATGGGCAGCCTCCACCAGGCCCCCACTCATGTCTACCACCACCCCCACCCCCCTGCCACCATGGGCAGCCTCCACCAGGCCCCCACTCACGTCTACCACCACCCCCAACCCCCTGCCACCATGGGCAGCCTCCACCAGGCCCCCACTCATCTCTCCCACCACCCCCACCCCCCAGCCACCAGGGGCAGCCCCCACCAGGCTCCCACCCATGTCTCCCACCACCCCCACCCCCACCCCCCAGCAGTGCAGGGGCAGCCTCCACCAGGCCCCCACTCATGTCTCCCACCACCCCCACCCCCCAGCAGTGCAGGGGCAGCCTCCACCAGGCCCCCACTCATGTCTCCCACCACCCCCCAGCAGTGCAGGGGCAGCCTCCACCAGGCCCCCACTCATGTCTCCCACCACCCCCACCCCCCAGCAGTGCAGGGGCAGCCTCCACCAGGCCCCCACTCATGTCTCCCACCACCCCCACCCCCCAGCAGTGCAGGGGCAGCCTCCACCAGGCCCCAACTCATGTCTCCCACCACCCCCACCCCCAGCCACCAGGGGCAGCCCCCACCAGGCCCCCACCCATGTCTCCCACCACCCCCACCCCCCTGCCACCAGGGGCAGCCCCCACCAGGCCCCCACCCATGTCTCCCACCACCCCCACCCCCCAGCAGTGCAGGGGCAGCCTCCACCAGGCCTCCACTCATGTCTACCACCACCCCCACCCCCCTGCCACCATGGGCAGCCTCCACCAGGCCTCCACTCATGTCTACCACCACCCCCACCCCCCTGCCACCATGGGCAGCCTCCACCAGGCCCCCACTCATGTCTCCCACCACCCCCACCCCCCAGCCACCAGGGGCAGCCCCCACCAGGCCCCCACCCATGTCTAACACCACCCCCACCCCCCAGCAGTGCAGGGGCAGCCTCCACCAGGCCCCCACTCATGTCTCCCACCACCCCCACCCCCCAGCAGTGCAGGGGCAGCCTCCACCAGGCCCCCACTCATGTCTCCCACCACCCCCAACCCCCAGCAGTGCAGGGGCAGCCTCCACCAGGCCCCCACTCATGTCTCCCACCACCCCCACCCCCCAGCAGTGCAGGGGCAGCCTCCACCAAGCCCCAACTCATGTCTCCCACCACCCCCACCCCCCAGCCACCAGGGGCAGCCCCCACCATGCCCCCACCCATGTCTCCCACTACCCCCACCCCCCAGCCACCAGGGGCAGCCCCCACCAGGCCCCCACCCATGTCTCCCACCACCCCCACCCCCCAGCAGTGCAGGGGCAGCCTCCACCAGGCCTCCACTCATGTCTACCCCCACCCCCCAGCCACCAGGGGCAGCCCCCACCAGGCCCCCACCCATGTCTCCCACCACCCCCACCCCCAGCAGTGCAGGGGCAGCCTCCACCAGGCCCCCACACATGTCTACCACCACCCCCCTGCCACCATGGGCAGCCTCCACCAGGCCCCCACTCATGTCTACCACCACCCCCACCCCCCTGCCACCATGGGCAGCCACCACCAGGCCCCCACTCATGTCTCCCACACCCCCACCCCCCAGCCACCAGGGGCAGCCTCCACCAGGCCTCCACTCATGTCTACCACCACCCCCACCCCCCTGCCACCATGGGCAGCCTCCACCAGGCCTCCACTCATGTCTACCACCACCCCCACCCCCCTGCCACCATGGGCAGCCTCCACCAGGCCCCCACGCATGTCTCCCACCACCCCCACCCCCCAGCCACCAGGGGCAGCCCCCACCAGGCCCCCACCCATGTCTAACACCACCCCCACCCCCCAGCAGTGCAGGGGCAGCCTCCACCAGGCCCCCACTCATGTCTCCCACCACCCCCACCCCCCAGCAGTGCAGGGGCAGCCTCCACCAGGCCCCCACTCATGTCTCCCACCACCCCCAACCCCCAGCAGTGCAGGGGCAGCCTCCACCAGGCCCCCACTCATGTCTCCCACCACCCCCACCCCCCAGCAGTGCAGGGGCAGCCTCCACCAGGCCCCAACTCATGTCTCCCACCACCCCCACCCCCAGCCACCAGGGGCAGCCCCCACCAGGCCCCCACCCATGTCTCCCACCACCCCCACCCCCCTGCCACCAGGGGCAGCCCCCACCAGGCCCCCACCCATGTCTCCCACCACCCCCACCCCCCAGCAGTGCAGGGGCAGCCTCCACCAGGCCTCCACTCATGTCTACCACCACCCCCACCCCCCTGCCACCATGGACAGCCTCCACCAGGCCTCCACTCATGTCTACCACCACCCCCACCCCCCTGCCACCATGGGCAGCCTCCACCAGGCCCCCACTCATGTCTCCCACCACCCCCACCCCCCAGCCACCAGGGGCAGCCCCCACCAGGCCCCCACCCATGTCTAACACCACCCCCACCCCCCAGCAGTGCAGGGGCAGCCTCCACCAGGCCCCCACTCATGTCTCCCACCACCCCCACCCCCCAGCCACCAGGGGCAGCCTCCACCAGGCCCCCACTCATGTCTCCCACCACCCCCACCCCCCAGCAGTGCAGGGGCAGCCTCCACCAGGCCTCCACTCATGTCTACCCCCACCCCCCAGCCACCAGGGGCAGCCCCCACCAGGCCCCCACCCATGTCTCCCACCACCCCCACCCCCAGCAGTGCAGGGGCAGCCTCCACCAGGCCCCCACACATGTCTACCACCACCCCCCTGCCACCATGGGCAGCCTCCACCAGGCCCCCACTCATGTCTACCACCACCCCCACCCCCCTGCCACCATGGGCAGCCACCACCAGGCCCCCACTCATGTCTCCCACCACCCCCACCCCCCAGCCACCAGAGGCAGCCCCCACCAGGCCCCCACCCATGTCTCCCACCACCCCCACCCCCCAGCAGTGCAGGGGCAGCCTCCACCAGGCCCCCACTCATGTCTCCCACCACCCCCACCCCCCAGCAGTGCAGGGGCAGCCTCCACCAGGCCCCCACTCATGTCTCCCACCACCCCCACCCCCCAGCAGTGCAGGGGCAGCCTCCACCAGGCCCCAACTCATGTCTCCCACCACCCCCACCCCCCAGCCACCAGGGGCAGCCCCCACCATGCCCCCACCCATGTCTCCCCCCACCCCCCAGCCACCAGGGGCAGCCCCCACCAGGCCCCCACCCATGTCTCCCACCACCCCCACCCCCCAGCAGTGCAGGGGCAGCCTCCACCAGGCCTCCACTCATGTCTACCACCACCCCCACCCCCCAGCCACCAGGGGCAGCCCCCACCAGGCCCCCACCCATGTCTCCCACCACCCCCACCCCCCAGCAGTGCAGGGGCAGCCTCCACCAGGCCCCCACTCATGTCTACCACCACCCCCCTGCCACCATGGGCAGCCTCCACCAGGCCCCCACTCATGTCTACCACCAATCCCACCCCCCTGCCACCATGGGCAGCCTCCACCAGGCCCCCACTCATGTCTCCCACCACCCCCACCCCCCAGCCACCAGGGGCAGCCCCCACCAGGCCCCCACCCATGTCTCCCACCACCCCCACCCCCCAGCAGTGCAGGGGCAGCCTCCACCAGGCCCCCACTCATGTCTCCCACCACCCCCACCCCCAGCAGTGCAGGGGCAGCCCCCACCAGGCCCCCACCCATGTCTCCCACCACCCCCACCCCCCAGCAGTGCAGGGGCAGCCTCCACCAGGCCCCCACTCATGTCTACCACCACCCCCAGCCACCAGGGGCAGCCCCCACCAGGCCCCCACCCATGTCTCCCCCCACCCCCACCCCCCAGCAGTGCAGGGGCAGCCTCCACCAGGCCCCCACTCATGTCTACCACCACCCCCACCCCCCAGCAGTGCAGGGGCAGCCTCCACCAGGCCCCCACTCATGTCTACCACCACCCCCACCCCCCTGCCACCATGGGCAGCCTCCACCAGGCCCCCACTCATGTCTCCCACCACCCCCACCCCCCAGCAGTGCAGGGGCAGCCTCCACCAGGCCCCCACTCATGTCTCCCACCACCCCCGCCCCCCAGCAGTGCAGGGGCAGCCTCCACCAGGCCCCAACTCATGTCTCCCACCACCCCCACCCCCCAGCCACCAGGGGCAGCCCCCACCAGGCCCCCACCCGGCCCCCACCCATGTCTCCCACCACCCCCACCCCCCAGCCACCAGGGTCAGCCCCCACCAGGCCCCCACCCATGTCTCCCACCACCCCCACCCCCCAGCAGTGCAGGGGCAGCCTCCACCAGGCCCCCACTCATGTCTCCCACCACCCCCACCCCCCCAGCAGTGCCGGGGCAGCCTCCACCAGGCTCACACTCATGTCTCCCACCACCCCCATCCCCCAGCAGTGCAGGAGCAGCCTCCACCAGGCCCCCACTCATGTCTCCCACCACCCCCACCCCCCAGCAGTGCAGGGGCAGCCTCCACCAGGCCCCCACCCATGTCTCCCACCACCCCCACCCCCCTGCCACCATGGGCAGCCCCCACCAGGCCCCCACCCATGTCTCCCACCACCCCCACCCCCCAGCCACCAGGGGCAGCCCCCACCAGGTCCTCACAATCCCCAATCATGTGCGTAATGGTCAGCCTCCACAGCCAAAAAGCCCTACCAAGTAACCCATTCACCCACATGGAAATGGAAATCACATGTTACACCCCCAATGTTCATGAAGCTAATGAACCCATGTCCGTCACACACAATGGTTGCAATTGAATGGGAAAACACACAACATGACATGCATGAAACCAATGAGATGATACCACACAGTGAAGTATGGAAACAAAATTGCATTGAAAAAAATAAAGCCTGCTAAAGAAAGAAAACAAACTACAATGTGAATGAGAAAAAAAAAGCTGCATGTCCGTATAAAAACACACAACTGCAAATCCGAATCCAAAACAAATTTGGCCAAAGTCAAATGTAAAAAAATCTCCATGCAATAAAGAACTATGTAAAAAAACTACCAAGGGTCCATGAGCCCAACTGAACAAAGGAAACCTACTAAAAAACCTACCTAAAAGTCAACTATATACAAAAAGTGGAGCAGTGTCCGTCGACTCCAAATCATAATAGGAAAGAAAGGAAACCTAAAACTAAAGAACTATATACAAAGGCGGCGGGCAAGTCCAGCGGCTCACTCCGTGGTGTCCCGGGCCAGGGCATCATCGAACTCCTGTTCGATGTCCCGGAGGCGGTCCAGTTCCATGGCCCCGAGGGTCCGCAGGGACGACGCCGTGTCCTCCTCCAACCCCCTGCGGATTGCCTCGAGGCACTCGGCCCGCCTCAGGGCCCTCCGCATGGAGTTCTCCGCCCTGACCATTGTGAGCCGCGCCTCTTCCGCCCGCCGCCGCTCCGCACCTATGGCGTGGCCCAACCGCTGCCACACGGAAGACACTCTCTGTCCTGGGTCCCCCTGCCCTCCGGCCGATGCCTGCCCCTCCGATGTCGAAAGCCCCGAGCCTTCATGTCTCCCACCATGTTGCTGCTGCTGCTGCTCTGCCTCTGCCCGTGCACTGCCTCCTGCTGCCTGCACATCCTCCGCCGGCTGGGGTGCAGTTGTTGATGTGGCCACCCCTGCTGGACCTCCGACTCCCGACTGTGGCAGGGATGCCTCCTCCACCAGCCTGGCCGCACCGTCAGAGGCAGCTCCACAGGGCACCCAGGTGACTGATGGGTGGGAAGATGGCACAGAGGACGACTGGCGCGTAGGGGGTCCAGTTGAGGAGGGGGTCGGAGCAAGCCCCATCAGACGGAGGAATCCGGCCTGGGTGACCTGTCCCAGCAGGCTGACGTGGTCAACGAGCCATTCGAGATGACGTGCAGTCTCTCCATGAAAAGACTGCAGGTCACCTCGTATGGCCCGTTGACGCAACGCCACACCAGCCAGGACAGGCTCAACCCGGACCTGGATGGCCATGTCCGCAGGCAGAGGAAGGCCAGTTGACGTCAGCTCATCCCCTGCCTGAAAACGGGTCTGGACGTAGGCATCCCTGCTGGTGCAAGATGATGCAGGGACAGGATCGGGGACAGGATTGCACACAGGCACCTCCGTGGCCGCCTGTGCTGCCTCCTGTCCCTGGTCCTGCACTGCACCACTAGCACCAGTGGGATCCCCACCTCCAGACCCCGTCTCTGGTGCTTGCACGGCCCCCTCCTCCACCAAACCCCCCACCAACCTGGATGACTCCGTGCCATCTTCCCCTGTTGGGCCCTGTGGGGTCCCAGCTGCCCCTTCTGCTGCCGAGGAGTCCAACTGCAACCTCTGCCTCTTGGACCTCCTCCCGGCAGCTGCGGCCTGGGACGCGGCACCGGACTCCTCACTCCCCGACGAGATGACAACACGGGAGGGGAGCCGGGCCTTGCGTCTCCGGCTGGCGGTCGGATCCCCGCCGCTGTGCTCCACAGCACCTTCTCCGCCCTCTTCATCAGTTGACGCTGCAGACAGGGAGAAACAAAACACAGGCATCAGGGCACTGTACAATGGACACATACACGCATGACAGTTGCACATGAGTGGCATTGGCAAACCTCAGACATGTCATCACAATCCCCAACACACATGTCATTGCAACTCGCACACATGAGCCATACCACAGCCATATCGCAACTGCCACCACCATCCCTACACATACAACAGCATCAGCAGCCAAAGGGGAGCCAGACATCACATGCAACACAGGAAGTGCACCACACATGTACACACACCACCACACTTGCATGCATGTCTACACCTCTGCCAAGTGTCGCACTGTTCAGACGGGCATCCATGTCACATCTGCCAATCAGGCTTCCACATCCGCTGTCACATGCATCCATGTTGCATCACTGTTGCACCCTTGACAAATACACACACATGCACATGTACACAGTGCTCATACATGCAGCCGGAAACAACATACATTCCTGACATCACGGACATGTCTACTTACATACACATTCATCCAAACATGTGTGCACGCACAACTGCATTTGCCATGCAAGCCCACACACACAAGCACCATCCATGTCTCACACATTACAGCCCTCGCATGTGTCAGCCCCACGGCCCTGTACACCCCCACCCATACTCGACCCCATACAAACAGATGTGCAACCGGCACAATACCGAATAATCACCACACGCACTGCTCACAATCAGGATGCATGTACACTCACCGCTCGACTCCAGACGGGTCTGCTTCTCTAGGACCTGGACGTGGAGCGCTGGGGATATGCGTTCCAGGACCCCCATCTGTTCTTCCGACAAGTGGGCCCGGCGCCCCTTGGCATCCGCTGCCTTCAAGAGGCGCCGGGCCTTGTTCAGGGTCCTGGACCTGAAGTCCTCCCAGCGCTTCCTGACATGTTGTAAGTCCCGGACTGCCACCCCCTCCGCGTTGATGGTAGTCACAATGTCAGTCCAGATCCGAGTCCGTCCTTCCTTGTCGGCGCGGGAACTTCCGAAGAGGGCATCATACTGCCCCAGGACTTGCTCCACCAGGACACCAACTTCGGTGGCACTGAAGCTGGTGCCCCTCTGCCTCTCTGGCCGGGGGTTGTCAGTGGTCACAGATGGTGTTTGCCCCGACATGACAACCCCAGAGGCAGGAGTGGGTGGGCAACTGGGTCCTGGGGCTGGGCTGTGGAGCGATGGAATTCCAGTCGGGAGTCTTCGGTTCCAGCAGGGGTGGTCACAGCAACAGCACCCCTGGCTGATGTGCAGGCAGCAAATTGCAGTGCACGTGGGCAGCAGGCAGTCAGGCAGCAGCAGATGGCAGGTGGGAGCGTGCTCGGGGCTCAATAGTTTGGCCTTCTGGGCAGGAGCGTGGTCTTCCGTGTGCTTACGCGTGGCCAGCTTGGTACGGAGTGATTTGGCACGTGAAAATGCTGCACGTCAGCGTGAAAACCGAGGAAAGGCCCTTAGCGCCTAAGCGCGTCAGCACGCATACGCGAATCTATTGGACCAAAGGGCCTCAGCGCGTAAGCGCGTCTGTGACGTGACCCGCACAGGTGTTTCCCACACAGCACGTGATGACAGAGCACACGTGGAAAGACTGCACGTCAGAGTCTCATCGCGTGTAATTGGACAGCACGGCAGAGTCTCATCGCGTGTAATTGGACAGCACGTCAGGGTGTCATCGCGTGTAATTGGACAAAAGTGCGCGTACACGCGATTGGCCTATGTACGTGTATATCAGGTGTGCGCGGACACTTACACACGCAAGTACGTCAGCGCACCTGTATCCCGGTGTGCGCGGGAATTTCCACACGCTATTGGACTGGGTACTGTATTTCAGGGGTGCGCGGGTCACACGCTCGCCTACAACACGCGCAACGCATTAATTTGCGCGCTAACAAAATAACAAGATCAGACCCAGGATGAACATACCGTTCCTAGCAGCAGTGGGCGTGGCCTACCAAAGGAGGAGAAGGAGGATAGTCAGGGCCAGAATATTCACACCCAGAACCAGCCTTTTTGGGATGCCTGATGACCAGGTGCATGGGAGGTACAGGTTTCCACCACACATCATACTGGACCTGGTGAGTGAGTGGGAGGATGACCTCACATCACCCACCCTGTGCTCCCAAGCACTCAGCCCCCTGGAGAAGGTCCTCAATGTACTGCACTTCTTAGCCACTGGATCATTTCAGCGGACAAGTGCAATTGTGGGTGGTGTATCACAGGCCACACAGTCACGCTGCCTACACCAGGTCTTGAACATCATCACTGCACGCCCATCAGTCCGCAGGCACATATACCTGCCCAGAACCCCTGCAGAAAGGCATGCTGCCGCCCTGGATTTTTACGCTGTGGCACGATTCCCCAAAGTGCTAGGTGCCATCGACTGCACCCATGTGGCTCTACGTCCCCCCAGGGCATCTGAGCACATCTATAGGAACCGCAAGCACTGGCATTCCATCAACGTGCAGGTAGTATGTAATGCCAAGGGAATCATCACCTCAGTATATGCCAACTATGCCGGGTCAACCCACGACAGCTTCATTTACCGAATGTCCACCCTAAGCTGGGACCTAGAAGCTGGGCGGCATGGCGATACATGGCTGCTTGGTGAGTATGAATGCCACTGCACATGCATGCATGTCAGATACTGAGCAAGGTCACAACCCCACCAATGATACCAATCACCACCTCCACAGGGGACAGTGCCTACCCTCTCAGCCCCCACATGATGACGCCAATTCGGAACCCCACCACGCCACCCCAGGTAAGATATAACGCAGCCCACATTACAACCCGGGCAGCTGTTGTACGCTCCCCCAGTAGTGTGCAGGATCATAGTGGCAGCATGTGTCCTGCACAACGTTGCAACACGCCGGGGCCTGGCCGTGGACATGGTGGTGCCCCCCCATCCCCAACCACATACACAGCCGCTGCGCATGGAAGGGGAAAGGGCACAGGGGGAGGCAGCCCGTACACAGCTAGTGGCTAATTACTTCACATAGAAATCACACCCCTGTGGAGTGCACACTGCCCTGGCACATTCCATCTGACAATCAATGATGACTCAACCTGACACTGATCCTGAATGTCTGGAGAAAGAACCGTGAAAACCATATCAGCCTGAGATTGTTCACCTGGAAGTGTCACAATGTGTGCATCCCTACCCACACAGACACCACCAATGCAGTTTTGTGAAGTTACACATTCAAGCAGCTAAAATGAATACCCACTTGCAAAATGCAACAAGAGGACAGTGCCATGTCAGCCAACACAACCCCAGCACCGCCACACGACACACCGTGCCATGTCATGCTATTTGCAGGTAAACAAAGTAATCCCCACAACATGACACTAGTGTCACAATGTACAGTGTCCCTATTAGAAACTTGCAACACCTGAAATGCTCACAGTAATGCCGGACCAACAACAAACTTGAGCACGTACTACCATTAACATGACATCACTAATGTTAAATATTAGTAGTCTCACCACCTGTAAATGCCTGCACTCCCACCACTACCAACTGTGCAGTGTTGGCGCCATGTAGAGTTGTAGGTGCACTGCTGCCAACATGGACCACATCTCCAGACTAGAGGTCCTTGTGTAGACATGAGGAAGGGACCTGCAAATTGGGAGGTAGACACAGAAGATGAGTAAATGCAACATGCAGTGTACAACACAACAGCAATATGCACTAGGAATGTATACACAGTATTGACTACAGACTGCCCACACAGCTCATGGGAGTCCAACGTCACTGTGTAATTCACTGTCACTTGGGCACACCCTTTGCAAGCCCATGGAAACGGGAAGCAGGAGGGGTGTGTGACTCAAACCCAAGCATCTGAACCAAATACATTACAAGCCTGCATGTGCCCAGCCACAATGCAGCGTATGCCCACAGGAACCACGGAAGCCAACAAATCGTCCCAAAAAAATTGGGAATAAAATAAATAAAAATAAAAATAAAAAAAAATAAAAAATGGCCATTGAAGGGCCCGGGGGGGTTGGGGAGGCCACCCAGGAGGTCCGAGGACAGGATGCACACCAGAACCCACCTGCGTGGATCCTGGGAAAAAAAAACACCTCCATGGGCTCATTGTGGGAGTATCACTGCTGTCGCTATTATCACCCTGTGCAGCTGCATCCGGAGGTGGTTGCACTATGGGAGGCAGCCCACGCAAGGCCCTAGTCTGCTCCTCCATGGCTGCAAGCATGCGGGTGTGGTAGGTCTGGTTCTGGAGGATGAGTGAGCGGAGGTCCCCATGCAACAACTCACGGGATGCCCGGACCTCCGCCCTCGTTGCCTGCATCTCAGCTGAGAGCGTACGGGTGAGACGCTCCAGCTGCTGTTCTGTCCTTTGGTGTGTTGAAGCCTCAAGCTCAACAAGAGTCGTCCGGAGGTGAAGGAGCTCCTGCCTCAGGGCTTCCCTGTGGCCCTGGGACTCAATGGAGATGGCCTCCTGCAGAGTCGCCAGTGCCGCCCGCCTGTCCCTGTTGGACCCCAACATGTCCTCCCTGTGTGACTGGCAGATGGAGTCGGTTGCCTGCTCTAGTCGCTCCATCAGCCTTTCAGGGGGGACAATGGAAGTGGCCACCCTATCCATGGCCTGAGCAATCATCTCGGATGATGCTGCCTGTTGGGTTGCCATACCGTAAATGGATTGCTCCCATGCGGTATTGCCAGGTGGCGTACGGCCACCACGTCGGCGGGCACCACACCTGTCTGGGGCAAGGTGAACTGCGCCTTGCTGTGCCGGCACTGCCTGAGGCTGCAGGACTGCATTCCCCCTCTGATCTGCTGGCCCAGGAACAGGATCAGATGTCGCGGAGTGTGACCCTGCATCTGTAACCACCAAAGGCGTAGCTGCCAACACTGACATCCCCATTGAGGGTTCTGACCCTGGTGCAGGTGGGTGGGACAGAACAGAATCCCTCCCTGGAACACTCCCCTGCGACGGCACGTAGGTCTCATCCGAATCAACACCTGAGTACGGTGGGATGTATTTACCCATGCATCCGAGCCCTACCTCAAAACTGTGCAGTACTGACATGGAAAACATCATGATGGCCAGAAGCTTCCCAGAAAATGCACAGGGAAATGCATGAAGAATAGGCTGCCACTCATTTTTGCCGATGTTATGGGCACAGAAGGACACTGCCTAAAACCACCAGTGGACTACCTACACAGTAGTCTGAAACCATTGGGAATGGCAATGCTGATTGCCAAAAGCAAACCCATAACTGTTGGGAATTCATTTTCTTAAATCCCAAAAAGGGGTGCAGTACCAGTACTCACCACTATCAGAAAGCCGGCATTTTAAAACCACCAGATTTTACTTTTTGTAGAAAACTGAATAAATGAACCCAAAGCAAGCCAAAGAAAGACTTACTGAGAGGTGGATCCAATGTAAAGTTATATTCTGAAGTGACTTGAAGGTTTATAACAAGACTGGCTGAGCTGTGGATTTCAGCAGTTTAAGTAAATTTGGACTGAAAGACACTAAAAATCTAAATGTTTAAATTGACTGAGTGACCTACTTTGAGTGTCACATAGGTTGCAATTGTTTAAATGTCATAGTTTTAAACTTAGAATCAGCATTCTAGCTGCATATGTAAACATTGTCTTGACTAAAACTGGGTAACAAAAAGTGACATTTTATCTGAAACCTGGCTTAAGGAACTGAATCCTGCCCACCAGCTACCCCCGACAGGAGATGAAACTTGAGTCACAGCTGTGTTCCCAGGCCTATCTGCCTTTTGCTGGCCACACTAAGGATATGCCATCTCTCTGATAATTGAATTAAGGGGAGCCCCCACAGAATACAGGAGCTCTGAACAAAGCCCTGTCCTGACTCAGGCAAATGTTTTATTGGCGGGAGTCGTAAATGGAGCTTCCTCCTGGAAGGACAGGGGAGGAGCACTGCCTGTGAGAGCAAGCTGGCTTGGCAGAACTGGAAAAACCAGAAATTCAACCTTGTGCTGGGGGGAAACCACACCCCTTTGGGGCCAGAACATAACTCTAAAAAGATGAATAACTCATAGTACGGACTTGTGAAAATTATTTAAATGACACCATAATTCTTGTGATTTTTCTGCCCACATTTTAAGACGTGTTAGGACCCGGTGGTATGTTCAGGGGGGTTTTAGCGGAAAAGAGGATATTACTCAAAATGTGTGCATGTGAAAAATCTGACACTTCATCAATTAATGTCCATACTCCTTGCGCACATGTGTGTAAATTTGGGTTAATGTCCGATATTGCAAAATCAGTTAAAAAGTGAAATATGTGCCATTTCTGAATGCAAGACCCCAGGAAGAGCAGAGTTTGAACAGGGGATACCTCCTGTGATTTGTGAGGGGTGCGTGTAATTTTAAACAAATGTGTACCTGTGCAAATATGTTTTTTGAGCAAATATAGATTGTGTGTAAAGTTGACAGGGGTGGGTTCTCTGTACCATAAACAGACCTCATCATGATGACACTTCATTTCATTCCCCCAATCAAGTGGAAGCGGATGCAGTGGCCAATGACAAGTGGAGAGGGGCTGGCTAGTGATGCTGCTCACACACACCCATTTTCAAAACACTTAAAAGCAGACAGGCAGGACAGATAGGGACCTTCAAATCCATTTGCAGCTGGAAGCTCTGCCGGGAAAATCCATACTTTACCTCCATCAACCTTCAGAGACCCAGACCAGACCGCTGTTAGCAGAACCAGAGAGAGCTGACCCAGATCACTGTGAAGTGCAGAGACCAGAGTCCAGTCTAAAACCTGACCAGATCCGTGGCGAGGCCCATTTAATTCAAGAATATAGTGTGAGTACCTAGCAAACTGTGCAGAACCAATCTCTTAGTTAAAATAATATAATTCAATCTATTTTAATCTAAGTAGAACTGCCTCCTAACTGTCACCTGTCATTTGTAAAGCTGTCACCTGTCATTTTCTAGTTGCAAGCTGCACTTGTCTTTTGAACTTTAAAATTTCAAATCTGAAAAACGACCTTCACAAAATCGATCATATCTCCGCGACCGTTTGTCTTAGAGACTTGCAGTAACTTTCATCTGGAAGCTGAGATCCTAGGATGTCCTAGGACCCCAAAACGATAGTGATAGTCCTTGTAGTTCCTCTGTAATCGCGCCCGGCGCACCCGCGAATTTTACCGCGATTTGCAAATTTCTTCACGTGTAAAAATCTGCTGCTGCTTGCCTTCCATTTGTCAGAAATTCGTTTAACCTGCTAATCATCCCTGAATCATTGCAAGAGTGAGCCTGGACTAATATTAACTAGATACCACTCACCCTGAACCTCTAGAGGGAATTAAAAGCATTTTAGCATATTTTTCACTTCATTGCCAGCACATATAAAAGCATTTTGGGCCTGTGTTTCAAACTTCGGTAGTGTAAGCTTGCTGGGGTGAACTGAATCACATTTGATTGCATTACTGAGAACTGTGTGCCTTCCTTCCATTTCCTTGCATTGCATAAAGGGGGGGAGGGGATTGCCAGAGAAAAGTGATTACATTGCTTTGTTGAAATTATATCAAGTTATTTTCTGTACTGCATTTCATTCCACATTGCATCCATTTGAAACCATAAAAGTATTGTTGCTATCTTATCCATCCTATAACCACTCATCATTGATTATAAAGAAGTGTGCTAGTGCCAGACTATCCATTATTGATTAGTGATCAGATTAAGTGTGATATTCAATTATTAATTTATTATAAAGCGTGATATATATATACATTGTTTAAATTCTCAAATAAACCTTTAACTTGCAAAACAGAACTACTTCTTGGCTCAGTGGGGTCAGGAGGATTCCAAGAGAGGGGTGTTTTATAGGGGTAGTCATCCAGAACGCATGAACTGGACATAAAGATATATCAATAAGGGTTTCCATTCAGTATCCCAGACTAGGCATTGACTTAGCTGTAGTGTTGAATTGAATCCTCTTACAGTACAGCTCGGGGGAGGTGCAGCCAGAGACACCCCTAGGGAGCACGACCTGCAGCACTTGTGGGTTCTCACCCACCACCACACCACGTCCCTCACTGGTGGTTGGTCGGCCCTCGGACCCCTCCTGGGTCTGCACCATCTCCACAACCCCAGCAGTATCAGGTGCGTCTTCCCCTGCAAAGACATAAAAACAAAGAAATGGAAACAGGCATTAGCACCATGGCACACAATGAGGGCTGAGAAGCAAGAGAACCAGTACTTGTTTGACACATGTCCCACATGACTAAAACCCTCCCATGCATGCACCCTCACTGCGTATGAAGGGCAGGCAAATGGCACACACTGATGACACCAAGATGGAAGATGAACACATTTTCTGCATGCTGCCTGGCAGTGGCATCACACATTGGCCTGTGATTGCCAGGTGAAACACACATGCCATCACACAGATGGCATGTACCATTGCTATTGAGTGAAGATGGAGAGGAGGGCAGCACCTATTCATTCAGTCCAGTTCCCGCATGTAATAGCTTTTCTAATTCAAACAGGTCAGATTCTTCACCTGGAGCTGCCAGTCCGAAATGGTGCAATTGCACAGGGACATGTTTGAACAAATGATATCCAGGTAACAAAGTCACTCCACTTTACCATAGCCATGTCAGACATGTGACTAGAGGACTGCGACATGCCTAGTAAAAGTGGTGGAATGCAAACAATCTGACTAAATGAACAGTGAAAAATTAAGCAACAATGTTGTGGCAAGGGCAACTGGCGTGCAGTTGGGCTAGATGTCTACTGTTGGCAGAAGGGATACTGCTATGGCCAAATGCAGCTGCGCAGGATGTATTGCATGAAGCACATGGCTGACCCATATGACTCAGGTGCACACACTCTCACCTGGCACACAAACAGAAGCCCTCACACACACCATGCACATGGATGACACACACATGCATGTGCACTCACCGGACAATGCCTCGTAATCAGCCAGATCTCCCACGCCTTGGATCTGTTCCTCCGTGACGTAGGTCCCAGCGACTGACTCATGTGGAGTGAGTTCCATGTCTACTACTGGAGACCCACCTCCAGTCACTAGAGTTGCGGCATGACTTGAGGCCAGCTTACTCTTTGCCCTGCGCTTTAGGTCATTCCAGCGCTTATAGCAATCATTGGCTGTGCGCCTCACGATTCCAAGGGCACTTACGATGTCCGCAACGGTCTGCCAGTGTGCCTGGCATTGTGCAGGTGTGGTCTTGGATCCTGCAACAATGACCATCTCGTTGTCATGTGCGGACACATACTCGACAAGTGCATTCAGTTCGTCATCCGTGAAGCTGGGCTTCCTGGACGGGCCGGACTGTGTAGCCGTGTCTGGGGCATCAGCCTGTGCCGGACGAGCACTCTTCCTCTTCCGCTTGGAAGGTGGTGGTGATCCTGAGTGTCCTGCGCCTCTCTGGACACTAGGGGCAGGAGCCCTGGTGGACTCTGTATCAGGAGTGTGGGATTGCACACTCAGCATGGGAGTTGGTGCAGGCATTGGGTCTAGTGTGATGGTGTCAGGGGGAATGTCAGCAGCATGGACTAGGACCGACACTGTCCGGGCTGGGTGTGTGAGGGCTGGGGTGGATGGAGCCGCAGCTGCCCCTGCAGCCTCTCCGCCCTGCCTACTTGGTGCAGCAGATGACCTTGCTGCCCCAGATGCACGTGGCATGGTGACATCAACGTGCACCAGCGCACGTGTCATAGGCCTGCTGACCTGGAAGTCAGCCATGGAGTCAGCCAGGTCTGGTGCCACAATGGGCTGGTCCAACAAGGGCTGAGCATGGATGGTGTCAGCCACATCAGCCTCAATGGGATGGGGGGGGGATTATGGGTGCCCTTGACTGGTCCTCCACACATGGGGGGACAGGCTCACCCTGCAAGTAACGACCACGTCCCCTACCGGATCCACCACGGCCACCACTTGTGGCTCTTCCACCTTTGCCACCCTTACGGAATCCTCGTCTCCCAGCCATGGCACTGATGTTAATGTGCGTATGGGAGTGGCTGTAAAATATTGTCCTGGGCAATTGGGGGTCAAAGGGGTTGGGTACCAGATGGTAATTGTACCCTAGTGCTCTTGCAAGGCTGATTGTAACCCCTGGGGAAAGATGACGGGTCACGCTACGCACAGGAGCCCCAAAAAAGGGAGATGACGTGCACGCAACCTCTCCTAGACCACGTGTGCAGAAAGAAAAACCTGCACTACGCTGTGGCACCCAGTAACACAAGAATGAACGTATGCGTGTCACACGCAGCCTAGAATGACCTCTGAAGGGGTAGGCTACACACGGGGCAAGCACAGATGTTAGATACGTGCGTGACTCACCGTCTGCCAGGTAAAAGAGCGTGAAAAAGGAGCGCGTATGGTTGTCAACACCCCCGCCAAAAGAAGATTTGTACGCTGTCTGAGGAGACAGGACAACAGTAGAAGGGAACACTGTTTGAGGGAACAGGCCCAGGTAAACCAGTAAAAGAGAAAAAAGAGAAAAAGCTGTCAGAGGTAACAGGGAATACGAACTTGAAACGCCGTGAAGTAAATCGCGTGTGAAACGACAAGAAGTACAGAATTCACCCACTCGCTCTCCACGAAAAGCACGTACAAGGAAATGGTGTTCTACGTGTACCTTTTATACAGGCCCACACGTCCAGCGTCACTCACGTGGCGTGTACGCGCTAGGGCCATTTCCACCAATTACACGCTTTGTCACTTATGCGTGTAGGGCCATTTCCACCAATTACATGCTTTGTCACTTCTGCGTGTAGGGCCATTTCCACCAATCACACGCGATGACACTCTGACGTGCAGTCTTTCCACGTGTGCTCTGTCATCAGGTGCTGTGTGGGAAACACCCGTGCGGGTCACGTCACAGACGCGCTTACGCGCTGATGGCCTTTGGTCCAATAGAATCGCGTATGCGTGCTGACGCGCTTACGCGCTAAGGGCCTTTCCTCGGTTTTCACGCTGACGTACAGGATTTTCACGTGCCAAATCACTCCGTACCAAGCTGGCCACGCGTAAGCACACGGAAGACCACGCTCCTGCCCAGAAGGCCGAACTACTGCCCCCCAGAGCCCCGAGCACGCTCCCACCTGCCATCTGCTGCTGCCTGACTGCCTGCTGCCCACGTGCACTGCCATTTGCTGCCTGCACATCAGCCAGGGGTGCTGTTGCTGTGACCACCCCTGCTGGAACCGAAGACTCCCGACTGGAATTCCATCGCTCCACAGCCCAGCCCCAGGACCCAGTTGCCCACCCACTCCTGCCTCTGGGGTTGTCATGTCGGGGCAAACACCATCTGTGACCACTGACAACCCCCGGCCAGAGAGGCAGAGGGGCACCAGCTTCAGTGCCACCGAAGTTGGTGTCCTGGTGGAGCAAGTCCTGGGGCAGTATGATGCCCTCTTCGGAAGTTCCCGCGCCGACAAGGAAGGACGGACTCGGATCTGGACTGACATCGTGACTGCCATCAACGCGGAGGGGATGGCAGTCCGGGACTTACAACATGTCAGGAAGCGCTGGTAGGACTTCAGGTCCAGGACCCTGAACAAGGCCCGGCGCCTCTTGAAGGCAGCGGATGCCAAGGGGTGCCGGGGCCACTTGTCGGAAGAACAGTTGGGAGTCCTGGAACGCATATCCCCAGCGCTCCACGTCCAGGTCCTAGAGAAGCAGACCCGTCTGGAGTCGAGCGGTGAGTGTACATGCATCCTGATTGTGAGCAGTGCGTGTGGTGATTATTCGGTATTGTGCAGGTTGCACATCTGTTTGTATGGGGTTGAGTATGGGTGGGGGTGTACAGGGCCATGGGGCTGACACATGCGAAGGCTGTAATGTGTGAGACATGGATGGTGCTTGTGTGTGTGGGCTTGCATGGCAAATGCAGTTGTGCGTGCACACATGTTTGGATGAATGTGTATGTAAGTAGACATGTCCGTGATGTCAGGCATGTATGTTGTTTTCGGCTGCATGTATGAGCACTGTGTACATGTGCATGTGTGTGTATTTGACAAGGGTGCAACAGTGATGCAACATGGATGCATGTGACAGCGGTATGTGGAAGCCTGATTGGCAGATGTGACATGGATGCCCGTCTGAACAGTGCGACACTTGGCAGAGGTGTAGACATGCATGCAAGTGTGGTGGTGTGTGTACATGTGTGGTGCACTTCCTGTGTTGCATGTGATGTCTGGCTCCCCTTTGGCTGCTCATGCTGTTGTATGTGTATGGATGGTGGTGGCAGTTGCGATATGGCTGTGGTATGGCTCATGTGTGCGAGTTGCAATGACATGTGTGTTGGGGATTGTGATGACATGTCTGAGGTTTGCCAATGCCACTCATGTGCAACTGTCATGCGTGTATGTGTCCATTGTACAGTGCCCTGATGCCTGTGTTTTGTTTCTCCCTGTCTGCAGCGTCAACTGATGAAGAGGGCGGAGAAGGTGCTTCTCCGCCAGCCGGAGACGCAAGGCCCGGCTCCCCTCCCGTGTTGTGATCTCGTCGGGGAGTGAGGAGTCCGGTGCCGCGTCCCAGGCCGCAGCTGCCGGGGGGAGGTCCAAGAGGCGGAGGTTGCAGTTGGACTCCTCGGCAGCAGAAGGGGCAGCTGGGACCCCACAGGGCCCAACAGGGGAAGATGGCACGGAGTCATCCAGGTTGGTGGGGGGTTTGGTGGAGGAGGAGGCCGTGCAAGCACCAGAGACGGGGTCTGGAGGTGGGGATCCCACTGGTGCTAGTGGTGCAGTGCAGGACCAGGGACAGTAGGCAGCACAGGCGGCCGCGGAGGTGCCTGTGTGCAATCCTGTCCCCGATCCTGTCCCTGCATCATCTTGCACCAGCAGGGATGCCTACGTCCAGACCCGTTTTCAGGCAGGGGATGAGCTGACGTCAACTGGCCTTCCTCTGCCTGCGGACGTGGCCATCCAGGTCCGGGTTGAGCCTGTCCTGGCTGGTGTGGCGTTGCGTCAACGGGCCATGCGAGGTGACCTGCAGTCTTTTCATGGAGAGACTGCACGTCATCTCGAATGGCTCGTTGACCACGTCAGCCTGCTGGGACAGGTCACCCAGGCCGGATTCCGCTGTCTGATGGGGCTTGCTTCGACCCCCTCCTCAACTGGACCCCCTACGCGCCAGTCGTCCTCTGTGCCATCTTCCCACCCATCAGTCACCTGGGTGCCCTGTGGAGCTGCCTCTGACGGTGCGGCCAGGCTGGTGGAGGAGGCATCCCTGCCACAGTCGGGAGTCGGAGGTCCAGCAGGGGTGGCCACATCAACAACTGCACCCCAGCCGGCGGAGGATGTGCAGGCAGCAGGAGGCAGTGCACGGGCAGAGGCAGAGCAGCAGCAGCAGCAACATGGTGGGAGACATGAAGGCTCGGGGCTTTCGACATCGGAGGGGCAGGCATCGGCCGGAGGGCAGGGGGACCCAGGACAGAGAGTGTCTTCCGTGTGGCAGCGGTTGGGCCACGCCATAGGTGCGGAGCGGCGGCGGGCGGAAGAGGCGCGGCTCACAATGGTCAGGGCGGAGAACT
Organism: Ambystoma mexicanum; assembly: GCF_040938575.1. Taxonomy (NCBI): domain Eukaryota; kingdom Metazoa; phylum Chordata; class Amphibia; order Caudata; family Ambystomatidae; genus Ambystoma; species Ambystoma mexicanum. Next base: position 147,228,438 of record NC_090923.1, on the reverse strand, counting down.
CCATGCGGAGGGCCCTGAGGCGGGCCGAGTGCCTCGTGGCAATCCGCAGGGGGTTGGAGGAGGACACGGCGTCGTCCCTGCGGACCCTCTGGGCCATGGAACTGGACCGCCTCCGGGACACCACGGAGTGAGCCGCTGGACTTGCCCGCCGCCTTTGTATATAGTTCTTTAGTTTTAGGTTTCCTTTCTTTCTTATTATGATTTGGAGTCGACGGACACTGCTCCACTTTTTGTATATAGTTGATTTTTAGGTAGGTTTTTTAGTAGGTTTCCTTTGTTCAGTTGGGCTCATGGACCCTTGGTAGTTTTGTACATAGTTCTTTATTGCATGGAGATTTTTTTACATTAGACTTTGGCCAAAATTTTTTGGGATTCGGATTTCCAGTTTTGTGTTTTTATACGGACATGCAGCTTTTTTTTCTCATTCACATTGTAGTTTGTTTTCTTTCTTTAGCATTGTTTATTTTTTTCAATACAATTTTGTTTCCATACTTCACTGTGTGGTATCATCTCATTGGTTTCATGCATGTCATGTTGGGTGTTTTCCCATTCAATTGCAACCATTATGTGTGACGGACATGGGTTCATTAGCTTCATGAACATTGGGGGTGTAACATGTGATTTCCATTTCCATGTGGGTGAATGGGTTACTTGGTAGGGCTTTTTGGCTGTGGAGGCTGACCATTACGCACATGATTGGGGATTGTGAGGACCTGGTGGGGGCTGCCCATGGTGGCAGGGGGCTGGGGGTGGTGGGAGACATGAGTGGGGGCCTGGTGGAGGCTCCCCATGGTGGCAGGGGGGTGGGGGTGGTGGGAGACATGGGTGGGGGCCTGGTGGAGGCTGCCCATGGTGGCAGGGGGTTGGGGGTGGTGGGAGACATGGGTGGGGGCCTGGTGGGGGCTGCCCCTGGTGGTTGGGGGGTGGGGGTGGTGGGAGACATGAGTGGGGGCCTGGTGGAGGGTGACCCTGGATGCTGGGGGGTGGGGGTGCAGGGGGACATGAGTTGGGGCCTGGTGGAGGCTGCCCCTGGTGGCTGGGGGGTGGGGGTGGTGGGAGACATGAGTGGGGGCCTGGTGGAGGGTGACCCTGGATGCTGGGGGGTGGGGGTGCAGGGGGACATGAGTGGGGGCCTGGTGGAGGGTGGCCATGGTGGCAGGGAGGTGGGGGTGGTGGTAGACATGAGTGGGGGCCTGGTGGAGGCTGCCCCTGCACTGCTGGGGGGTGGGGGTGGTGGGAGACATGAGTGGGGGCCTGGTGGAGGGTGCCCATGGTGGCAGAGGGGTGGGGGTGGTGGTAGACATGAGTTGGGGCCTGGTGGGGGCTGCCCCTGGTGTCTGGGGGGTGGGGGTGGTGGGAGACATGAGTGGGGGCCTGGTGGAGGCTTCCCCTGCACTGCTGGGGGGTGGGGGTGGTGGGAGACATGAGTGGGGGCCTGGTGGAGGGTGCCCATGGTGGCAGGGGGGTGGGGGTGGTGGTAGACATGAGTTGGGGCCTGGTGGGGGCTGCCCCTGGTGGCTGGGCGGTGGGGGTGGTGGGAGACATGAGTGGGGGCCTGGTGGGGGCTGCCCCTGGTGGCTGGGGGGTGGGGGTGGTGGTAGACATGAGTGGGGGCCTGGTGGAGGCTGCCCCTGCACTGCTGGGGGTGGGGGTGGTGGGAGACATGAGTGGGGGCCTGGTGGAGGGTGCCCATGGTGTCAGGGGGGTGGGGGTGGTGGGAGACATGAGTGGGGGCCTGGTGGAAGCTGCCCCTGGTGGCTGGGGGGTGGGGGTGGTGGGAGACATGAGTGGGGGCCTGGTGGGGGCTGCCCCTGGTGGCTGGGGGGTGGGGGTGGTGGTAGACATGAGTGGGGGCCTGGTGGAGGCTGCCCCTGCACTGCTGGGGGGTGGGGGTGGTGGGAGACATGAGTGGGGGCCTGGTGGAGGCTGCCCCTGGTGGCTGGGGGGTGGGGGTGGTGGGAGACATGAGTGGGGGCCTGGTGGAGGATGCCCATGGTGGCAGGGGGGTGGGGGTGGTGGTAGACATGCATTGTTGATCAGTAGTGCAAGGTGACATGTGGGTTGGCTGGGGGGCATGCCCATGGTGGATGAGCTGCCTGCGGGACATGAGCATGGGTGCAGGGTAGTCCCCCGTGGTGTGGGCTGCCTGCAGGGTCCGTGGAGGTTGTGGAGCGTACACCTGGGAGGGCCCACACGGCCAATTCACGTGTGGTACTCCCCAGAACCCCTGAAATACACATACCCTGCTGAAATCGTGTGTGGAACTTCCCGCGCACCCCTGAAATACACGTACCCTGATGAAATTGCGTGTGGAACTTCCCGCGCACCCCTGAAATACACATACATTGCTGAAATCGCGTGTGGAACTTCACGCGCACCCCTGAAATACACGTACCCTGATGAAATCGCGTGTGGAACTTCCCGCGCACCCCTGAAATACACATACCCTGCTGAAATCGCGTGTGGAACTTCCCGCGCACCCCTGAAATACACGTACCATGATGAAATCGTGTGTGGAACTTCCCGCGCACCCCTGAAATACGCATACCTTGCTGAAATCGCGTGTGGAAATTCCCGCGCACCCCTGAAATACACGTACCCTGATGAAATCGCGTGTGGAACTTCCCGCGCACCCCTGAAATACACATACCTTGCTGAAATCACGTGTGGAAATTCCCGCGCACCCCTGAAATACACGTACCCTGCTCGCACTGGGCCAGTCGCGTGTGGAACTTCCCGCGCACCCCTGAAATACACGTACCCTCATGAAAACGCGTGTGGAACTTCCCGCGCACCCCTGAAATACACGTACCCTGCTGAAATCGCGTGTGGAAATTCCCGCGCACCCCTGAAATACACGTACCCTGATGAAATCGCGTGTGGAACTTCCCGCGCACCCCTGAAATACACGTACCCTGCTGAAATCGCGTGTGGAACTTCCCGCGCACCCCTGAAATACACGTACCCTGATGAAATCGCGTGTGGAACTTCCCGCGCACCCCTGAAATACACATACCTTGCTGAAATCGCGTGTGGAACTTCCCGCGCACCCCTGAAATACACGTACCCTGATGAAATCGCGTGTGGAACTTCCCGCGCACCCCTGAAATACACATACCTTGCTGAAATCGCGTGTGGAAATTCCCGCGCACCCCTGAAATACACGTACCCTGATGAAATCGCGTGTGGAACTTCCCACGCACCCCTGAAATACACATACCTTGCTGAAATCGCGTGTGGAAATTCCCGCGCACCCCTGAAATACACGTACCCTGCTCGCACTGGGCCAATCGCGTGTGGAACTTCCCGCGCACCCCTGAAATACATGTACCCTCATGAAATCGCGTGTGGAACTTCCCGCGCACCCCTGAAATACACGTACCATGCTGAAATCGCGTGTGGAACTTCCCGCGCACCCCTGAAATACACGTACCCGGCTCAATCGCGTGTGAGACTTCCCGCGCACCCCGGTATACACGCACACGTATTTTTTGTCAGCGGGTGTCCGTGTTTGTGGGTACCCCTTTGCACGTCATTTGTCCTGGAGGGCCACAGTATAGGACATTCATCATGGCAGTATATAGGTGCTATTTGTTGGCGCACCTTTTGGCGCACATTTCTTACAGCCGCAGAGACGCTACCGCCTGCTTTCTTGTGGCGGTCGTGTTTGTGCCTGTGCGCTGGTTTGAGCGTGCACTTTTTTGCCCTATTCTATTCCATGAATACGTGTTGTAGGCGAGCGTGGGGCGTTCCGCGCACTTGTGCCCTGTACTTCCCCCGTGACGCCCACGTTTTGTCAAGTTGTTCCCCATTCCGAGTGTTACGCCCGTGTTCCGCCTACTTTTGTTGCGTGCGCCGCGCTATGTGCGAATTTCGCTGTGGCCTGTGCGATTTTCGCTGTGACCTGGCGCACGCTGTTAGATGGCCTGTGCGCCAACGTGCGCCGCGCACTTTTTTATCGCACATCCGCTGGTTTTCTCGCGCACGGACTTCCATGAATCGATGTGCGCTGCTTTTCGTGCGATTTTCGCACTTGCACTGCGATTTTCGCTATTCCACTGCGATTCGCACGTTTTTGCCCACTTGCGCCGCGCTAATTATTCCATGAATCGGCCTGCAGGTCTGAGAAAAAAGAACTTGAAACCAACAAATACAGGTTCACTGCCCCCCACCTTTAAGGAACTACATGGTTTCAGTCTTTTCCAACCGTTGTCAATATTAGGTTGCCTGAAACGTGGGCAATACCTTCCATGTGTTACTACGCAGCTCTGAGCTAGTTTAGGGTTTCTGAGCATCTCTCTTTGCTTTTTTCTTTTCTCATCTGTGCTCGTCTTCGTTGCTGGCAGCGTGTCTCCAGGCGCTCCTCTTCCTCTTTTGGTCTCACTGGTACTGAGTCGCAATAAAATGGGCATCTTCCTCCTTGAAGGAGGACCTCCCTTCCTTTTTTTTCAATGGCGGCCATATTTGAACTTCTAATTCTACTGTGAGAAATAGGCTTGTCTTTTGTGCCCGTAGCATTTTGAGGGTGGACATTTTTTCTCACAGTGAAAACTAAACACATGAGTGGTTGGCTTAGGTGCCAACCGCCCTTTAGTACACAATTCTCACCTATTCTAGCTATAAATGTTCCTCCGTTTGAGTCTGATGTGTTGTGGGATTTGAACTTATGAAGTTGAGGATAGCCCCATATCAGAGACCAATGCTTGTCTCATGAACTTCCCTAGGAGTGCCATCATTTGCCAGGTATTAAAATTGTATGTTCCTTGGAATCCTATCTTGCAATACTGCTCCCAAATTGCAGGCACTGCCATTTAAGGCCCAGGTACTCGCACAGATGCAAGCTGATGTCTGCAAACTCCTAGATACCCATATCACTGCTAGGTATTGCTATGTGGTGCACCAGAGCTCACGCTAGTATGCCTGGTTAACTGGTTTATATTGTGATGATCCATTTTGGCCAGTTCCACAGCATAGCCAGATTCCGATATGCACAATAAGACCACAAAGTATAGTCTCATTGAGTACAGTAAGGGCATATTGCACCCTAAACAAATAGCAAAGCAGCACCAGATTTTCTGAGGCCTACTATCATACACATGGATTCTATTATGCCCAGGTACCACAGTAAGATTTTCATTTTCCTAGGAAGCACAAGAAGACCAGAGTCGGTTATGTCCAGTTAGCGAATTAAAGAGAATAATTTGGACCAGTTAGCACACCAGTGTTGGATTTCATTACGCCCACTTAGTAATGACCTCCCAGATTCCATTATGGCTATTACCTCAATAAAGACACTTTTCGTTATTTGACCTGTAAAGCCGTGGCTGTGAGCTGTACCATCGGGTAACAGCACACCAGCCTGAACTTTTAGAGGGCTGCACAACCTTATCAGACATTACAGCCCTCAATGAAATGTGGTGTGGTCATTAGCACCCAGTCACAGTGGCTAGTGCAGTTTAATAAACACTTTTACAAAAGTCTGTAGATATTTCCTTATGTCTTCCTTATGTCTGTTCTCGGAAATGCATCTTGGTCCCTGGGGTACCTCAGCGAGCATACTTGAGGTTGATGCAGAGCTGGCCCTAGAATTAATGTAGCGTTCAAGCCAAGCTTTCCAGCATCACGCCCTTTGACAGCAACGCTGAGTAAGCAGGCAGACCAAGATGCCCAAAAGAGGCCATGCTGGCAGTCCTATCGTGCCTGCCTTCCCTCTGCCCATCTCTTACTGCTTTCATCAAGAGATATGAACAGCCCCCCTGTAACCTTCTATAGATGGAGATTTCTGCTTCTCCTTCCACATCCGGTTGAGGTAACACTGACCCAACTCATGGTGGTGAGGGGTAACCTGGTCGTACAATGTGGTCAGATACCTTCCATGATAGCAAGACCAAAATGGGATGAGAAGTCTTCCTTTCATGCTCCGCTTCTCTTTCTTTTTCCTAGTCCATATGGCTAGAAAAACGACACAGAAGGTGTTGATGAGTAGGTACGATACCGAAGAAGTGACTGAATCCAATGTTTTTCAAGAGAGTAGTCACTGAATTTTTTTTATTTTTTTTTTACTGAAAAAAACCTTTAAAATGAAATATATGTGGGGGTGGGATAAGGGATGTTAATAAAGGTAGGGGGAACCAGTGGGTTGCAGGGGTCTAACCCCTACAATATAAAAAATAATACATTTGGTGACTTCACTTGTTCGAAAACATGGATTCGGTGAAATCCCCTACATCCTAGTGGGTATGGAGTAGTGGGGAAGAATGAAAAGGGGGGAGGGGTGGATAGACCAGATTATCTCTCGGCTGAGCTATCATACTGAATACACAGAGAGAGAAATGGTTTGTCAAATACGTTCATGGAATATTTAGGATACAGAGGCCATCTCCAGCCCTGAGAACCAGACGCAGAGCGGCCTAAACAAACTGAAAAACGTAATGCCACAGATGCACGTCAATAACGAGAGGCGGGGTTTCAGCGCCAGCAGCTGCCCCTTCACAGAGCCGCTGGAAAGCGTTGATGCGGAGGGTGAGTGGAGCAGTAGAAGGCGAGCGGGTCCCACAAGGGAGGGAGTTTCAGACACCGAGGATTGTAGTGCAGAAGAACCGTGGCCGTGACCAAAGCAATGGGAGGGTAACCCAAAGGCAAATACCGGTCAGGTGGTTAAAGTAATCTTCTCAAAAACTCCTGTATAAGATTGAGCCATATTGTGGCAGGACAGCACCTGAGGATTAACCTGACAAGCCCTTATTCATTTTTTTTTTTAACTCTTTACTTTTGTCTATAGCAATACTTGCAAGAAACATTCACAATAATGAGCAGTTGGGTTGTGGACGGGAGTTGAACACCTGGCCTTTTGCAAGATTAAAAATGTTGTCTTGCAGGTAGGCGTCCAACTGATCTGGGAGTTATGAACTGAGTTGGTAAACAGACAGCTGTGCAGTGGTCGAAGTGAGCGGGAGCGGTGCTCCTCTACTTTTTTAAATTACCTTTTACAGCGCCTATACTTTTATTTTAAAAAGAAACCGTTCCGGAATGGTTTCGTTTTAAAATAAAACTGTAGGAAGAAGTTGAAACTTGCCCTTTCAGTGCACTGCACTGAACGTTCCCTTAAACAGCAGGTGCACGTGTCTGGGGGTGTGTATTGTGTGTGCGAGGGGACGTGATAATGGGGTTTGTGGGGAGTGGGTGCAGGCCGGCAGGGAACATAGTTCCATTACTTCTTTTCGTACACTTCGACCACTGCATCTGTGTCTTGGAGAATACTCTTAGGTTCTATGAATATGAGGAGTCTGGGGGGTGGAGAAGGTCAGCGTGGTCCGTTCCGATAGAGTTGGGTTTCTGCGTTGCTTGTCTTGCAAGACAACAGCTGTCTCAGTTTACTAGCTCTGTTCCCTTTGAAGATGCCTTCAAAGTGAATTGAGCTAGTAAACAGAGACTGCGTTATTGTTCTCTTGCAATGCTTGTTCTCTTGCAATGCTATTGTGTATTTTTGATGGGCCCTGCGAGTTATTATGCTTAAGCGTACATATTTGGCAGGAAGTGAACTATCTGACTAATGAAAAGCGAATCTTCCGCCCTTCTTAGATACTGAAGTGGAGTTCAGACTCCCAGCTGATTGATTGCTTGTGTAAGCTGATGTTGATACCAGCAGAACCAAACTGTCCTCAGATTGCCTCCTATGTCCCAGTGCTCTAGTAGTTTGCAGTAGTGTTGGTGTCACAATAAAAGTGATTCATGTTGGACTCGCATTTGAAGGATTGCATTCATATTAACTAAGAGAAAACGGGAACCTCATTTTCATTTGGACCAGAGACAACCTCATGCTTTAATGAAAAAGAAAAGCAACTTGTCCCTAAAATATTCTCCACTTTGAAAAAGTGACAATAGATCCCTGTGTCAGAGGCCTTTTTAAACATATAATAGGCTACCACAGAAAATAAATGAGATTTGTTAAGTGGTAAAAAGAAAATATCTTTGGGTTTTGTGTATTCACACCATTGCCATGTGTGCAGTTATGTCACATAAAACACGAGTTTTGGTGTAGGCAGGGTCATCAGATATCTTACTTGAAGATATGTTGGGCACATTCTGCAAGAGAGCTCCTCCAGTTGTTTTTGGTCCATTGAATGTCCTGCCTGTAAAGATTGTGTGGTGTCTATTAAAGATTGCAATGTCCTGTATTCGGGTATAATAAATAGGATGTCCCAATATAGGCTATCACAATGGCACGAAGAAAGAAAGGACACAGTAGATCATGAGGTCCGGGTAAACATACATGCCTATTGGTGGCTTCTTTGTAGGAGTAGGCCCCATGCCTCCTGCTATCTTTTGGATGTTTCCAGGGAGTTTAGCGCTTTGCAGCATTCTGCAGTTAATATACAACTGATGTTAACTTGGAAAACCAGTTGGGGAAAGGAGGTCCTGATCATTTGGCAGGAAGCAATCCCTTCTAAATAACTATACTGCCCTCCATATATCTTATCTTAAACTGGTCTCCGGTATTAAGCACGTTATAAAAAGGCCGGGAGGAGAGCTCGGGGGCAACGCGTTTGTTTTGGAAGCAAGACTGCACATAGAAACACAGGTTCCAATCCCGGTCTTTTTTGGTTATAAGCTGCAAGTCTGTCTTCTATGGACAGACTCGTAGAGTTTAATCATGGTCGTTAAAACCAGTTCATGGACATAAGGGTCGGCTGGAGCAACGAATTTGTTAACAGAGATTTCAATTGAGATATATTAATAGCAGGTTCTGCTCGAAACGACCCTCTGGGAATACAGTTGAAAGGGGGGTGGGGGGGGGAATCCGAGGCTGCTGTCACGAAATTGATTGGAGATTGCGAGATGTCTTGTGATAATTCTTTCTCGTTGTTTCCAATGTTGTCAACTCGAGGATTTTATGTCACATTGTTGTATCGGATGAGAGAGATCTCGCTCAATTATGGTGTTATTCCCAGCTGTGTGAGATGGAGCACTTTTTTGTGTCGATTGAGGGTTTTGTGATTCACCGAATTCCGTTAAGTGAACCGTGCTAGGCAAATTATGCTGCAAATTAGGAACAGGAACCAATTCCATAGCTGGTGAAGCATGATAGTTAAAAACATTTGCATTAGAGCAATTACGCATGGGCGTATTCATATTCAGTAAATCACTAGTATTAAACAGATGAGGTCGTGAGTCCGATAACACGTTACTGTTAGTCGTTTCAGTAGGTACATATATGGGAGTCCCATAATGTTCGCTCTCGGCTGCCGAAACGACTGAAGTCCCAGTATTAGTTAGGCGTGCATTGTGCAATCACTTATGCCCATGGTAAGATGGTTATTACACGGATCTTCAGCTACTGGCATGACTGAATTATAAACCATATGTGGGATCTCAACAATCTCCTCATTTTTATTGAATTCAGTTGTGTAAAATGAGCGTATGGCGGCAGATGCCGAGCACGCTCTGTTTTTCAATTTGAATGTAGAATCTGTGTTTGCAAAAGTTGTCCATCTTTACACGGCGCACGTTTCAGCCGTTTGACTAACTTAAGTGTTTCTAATTTGGAAGGCATGCTAGTTTTTAACGTACAAATGTTGGAAAAGGAGGGTTTCTACATACATAATAAGAAACACGTGTGTAAGTAATAACTGAACCACTGTGCAAAGGACCAAAAGGGAAACTAGAAGTGCACCTAATTAAAATTAAAATATTTAAAGCACAGCACGTTGAATTCAGTGCAATAACGGAATTGGTTACCGCCCTACGCAGCACTGAACAGCCACAGAACAGCACTTCCTCACAGGTGCGCGCGCAGAGGCGCAAGCACTGTTGAAAAAAAAGGATTGTGGAAAGAGTGGGCGGAGGCAGTAACACTTGGAAAAATTTCCACAAAAAGCAACACCTAAAGCGAACAATTGGCTTAATGTTGGAACACTTAGGTGAATGCAAGAGTCCAATTGCTTTCTCCAGAAGCATGGCGTAGTAAGTCCAAAGTGATTTCTTAGGGAGACCACCACAGAAACAGCCACATAACAGCCCTTACTTTCAGGGCTTCCTCACAGGCATTTTCCTTACTTTCCAAGCTCCTCACCTCCTAGTCCCCTCAATGCCATGGTGGGGTCTTCAGGCCATATTGCTCCTCACCTCCTAGTCCCCTCAATGCCATGGTGGGGTCTTCAGGCCATATTGCTCCTCACCTCCTAGTCCCCTCAATGCCATGGTGGGGTCTTCAGGCCATATTGGTCCTCATCTCCTAGTCCCCTCAATGCCATGCGGGGTCTTCAGGCCATATTGCTCCTCACCTCCTAGTCCCCTCAATGCCATGGTGGGGTCTTCAGGCCATATTGGTCCTCATCTCCTAGTCCCCTCAATGCCATGCGGGGTCTTCAGGCCATATTGCTCCTCACCTCCTAGTCCCCTCAATGCCATGTGGGGTCTTCAGGCCATATTGCTCCTCACCTCCTAGTCCCCTCAATGCCATGTGGGGTCTTCAGGCCATATTGCTCCTCATCTCCCAGTCCCCTCAATGCCATGGTGGGGTCTTTAGGCCATATTGGTCCTCACCTCCTAGTCCCCTCAATGCCATGGTGGGGTCTTCAGGCCATATTGCTCCTCATCTCCCAGTCCCCTCAATGCCATGGTGGGGTCTTTAGGCCATATTGGTCCTCACCTCCTAGTCCCCTCAATGCCATGGTGGGGTCTTTAGGCCATATTGGTCCTCACCTCCTAGTCCCCTCAATGCCATGGTGGGGTCTTCAGGCCATATTGCTCCTCATCTCCCAGTCCCCTCAATGCCATGGTGGGGTCTTTAGGCCATATTGGTCCTCACCTCCTAGTCCCCTCAATGCCATGGTGGGGTCTTTAGGCCATATTGCTCCTCACCTCCTAGTCCCCTCAATGCCATGTGGGGTCTTCAGGCCATATTGCTCCTCACCTCCTAGTCCCCTCAATGCCATGGTGGGGTCTTCAGGCCATATTGCTCCTCACCTCCTAGTCCCCTCAATGCCATGGTGGGGTCTTCAGGCCATATTGCTCCTCACCTCCTAGTCCCCTCAATGCCATGGTGGGGTCTTCAGGCCATATTGCTCCTCATCTCCTAGTCCCCTCAATGCCATGGTGGGGTCTTCAGGCCATATTGGTCCTCATCTCCCAGTCCCCTCAATGCCATGGTGGGGTCTTTAGGCCATATTGCTCCTCACCTCCTAGTCCCCTCAATGCCATGTGGGGTCTTCAGGCCATATTGCTCCTCATCTCCTAGTCCCCTCAATGCCATGTGGGGTCTTCAGGCCATATTGCTCCTCATCTCCCAGTCCCCTCAATGCCATGGTGGGGTCTTCAGGTCATATTGCCCATCACCTCGTAGTCCCCTCAATGCCATGGTGGGGTCTTGGGGTCTTAAGGCCATATTGGTGTGATGAAAGCAATCAACCTAACACATTAGATAATACCCTGCTTTCTGTCCTTCTCTAGGAACATTTTTGAGTGAAATGAAACCCGAAAATCTGCAAAGCGGTTGATTGTGCAATTCTTTCCACCAGCAAAAACATCTTGCATTCTGTGGTCTATATACGTTGCAGGCCATTTATTCTTAGTTACATTAATAGTAAACCATTAATTTAAAAAACACACAAAAAAACAAGGTAGCAGTGCAAACAAATAATATCCTGCATGCTCCCCATTCTGAGTCGGCTCCCTATGCCTCTAATTTTAAAATGTACTTCCTCAGTGCTCCAGATAAGGTTTTGGGGTGGGATGTTTTTTACTCCATTTTTGAGTTGGAGATCCAAATTCAAGAGTAAAAACTCTCCTTCCCAAGAGAGTAACACGTATCTAAAATCCTTCCAATGCATGTATACAATGATAACTGTTTTCCACTACTGCAATACATTACCTGAATCCAGAGAACCTTGATATAAAACCGGTTTTCTTTTTTTTCCTCTTTTTTTTCTGTTTCGAAAACATTCTCCCACAGAATAGTTTCCAGGTGCAAGCTACACATCTGCATTTTATGATACATGGCCACAGGAACTCTGTTAGGAACGGATACATATACAGAACAGCTACTATCTAGTTACATTGGGTATTCATGAATCAAATACCAACCTCTACTAGCATAATGTCTCTTCCACTCACTCCTACTGTTGTTGCTTGCCACTAGTTCTGTCTCGTGGCTTTGGCGTCATCTTTTAACTCTCTCTCCCCTTGCTGCTTCCCTCCCACTACGAAGTCTTGCTATTCCACCTGTTGTGGTCTATTGCTCCGTCACTCTGCCCCTCCTTTCTCTGCATCCTATTATTGTGATTTCTCGTTTTCCCTGCTGTCTCCATTGCTGTGACTCCTGTCTGTCCTGTTTAATCTCTTCCTCTCGCAAAACTATTACTCTAGCTTGGTCTCCTTTCCCATGTTCCCTGTTACAGTCTCCGCTGTGGATGATCTTTCTTCCACTCTTGGATTATGTTCCTTCCTTTCTCCTGTCTCGTTTTTTCCCTTGCTCTCTCTCCCGCCTGCTGTTGATCTGTTTCCTCTCAATTTTCTCTTTTGCTTTGCTTCTATCCATCACTCATGTTGCTGGGTTTTGTGTGTTTCTCTTACCTGTATCTATCTCGGTTTCATTTCTTTGTTGTTATACCTTCTGTAGCTCATTGGTCTTCCTGTTCTTTCTCTTCCTTCTGTTTTGGCACACATGTTACGTTCTCTGCTGTTCTGTCTGTCCTGCCCCAATCCCTGTTGTTGCCCTGTTTCTCTGAGGTTCAGAGTTCTTCTTCCTCTCGTGTTCTTTTATTAGGCTTTTGCCAGCGCAATAGTAAATATTCAAAAAGCATAAAAATGCATTTTCCATTTATAAATCGAGCTCAACTTGAATATTGATGGGACCTTTAAAATGTAGGCACACCTGATTTTGGAAGTAAGCTGGACATTTGTCTCAGCAGATGCTTCACTTGCTTCCATGCTGATGCTTTACCAGCAGTGTGTACCTTTACAGGTGTAGCAGCCCTGATGAGACACATGTGTCCTGAACAATTGAGCACTTAGCAGTCCTACTGATGAGCGGAAAGCTAGGTCAGCTCTGCTACAATTCAAACCTGTTATTTGCGCTGCATTTTAAACACATCTCTACTGCAGACACATCAACTTACTGAGCTATCGACAGGATTGCAACCAGCAGGTTAAACACTGATTTATGTACTAGGTTTGTTAACCCACTGACCTGTATTTCCTGATATGCTGTTGACTCCGAAGTGCCCACAGGGTGATGGGATCACTGCCAGTCTCTTTTTAATTTTTTTTTTTTTAAATTCACTTTATCATTTTGAAAGTAAAACCTACAAGAGAAAAGTAACACCGGACCCAATGCTCTGTAGAACTCCACCGGGAGACCGGCTAAACCAGGCAACTTACCCACTTTAAGCTGGTCAATTGCAGCCAATATTTCCTCCCCTCAATGGGTCTATCTACAGCTACCGCCTGATCCTCTGACAACCTTGGCAAAATAATTTTATCAAAGAATCCATCCATATCCTCAGGTGCTGGAAACTGATCCTCCCTATACAACAAATCATAAAATGTCCTAAAACTTTCACAAATCTCATCTTTCTTAACTTTATACTCCCCACCTTCACCTTCTAATCTCAGAACAAAGGGGCTATCAATCAGTCCACGTAGTATATTTGCCAGTAGCCTACCATTCTTGTCCCCCTGCTCCCAGAATTTGTTTAATGAAAAACATACCTTTCTCGTACTGCGTGTCCATCTCACGCTTCTAACACTCCTGCATTCTCTCCATATCATCCTTGTCCTCCCTACTTCTTGTCATTTGATACCTCTTCTGGCATCCCTCTAATGCACTCTCTTAACATCTTCAGCTTGGAAACTCCCTTTTTCCTTATGCAGGCCGTGATGTTCATCAATTCACCCCTAACCGCTGCCTTAAAGCTGTCCCAAACCATTATATCTGGTGCAGAACCTTCATTTAGTTCAAAGAACGTCTTTGTGAAGTCTTGTAGAGACTCACCCACCCCCTTCTCCTGTAATATGTAAGTTTTGAGGTGCCACTTTTGTGTTCTGGGCCGTTCTAATCCTATATCCAACCACATTTTAAGCAAGGAGTGGTCCGAAATACCTCTCTCCTTAATGTCAACACTAGAGACTTTTTCGGCAAGCTTATCAGAAATCAAGAAATAATCCATCCTAGAATACGAATCATGGACTGGTGACTAGAAAGTAAATTCCCTATCCCCTGGATGTGTGAATCTCCATACATCAACTAAGTCTAAGGTGTGTAAAAACTCATTGAACACTTTGCTCACTCTCTCAGCCGTATATCTGCAATGAGCCGAGTGATCCATCCTTCCATCAAGAACCCAATTAAAATCACCTCTCAGTACTGTATATTCCCCGTTCATCCCACTTAAAAGTGACAATATCTTTGAAAAGAACCCACTACCCCAGCACATGGACCATAAACCGATCCTAGTGTTATCAATCTACCTTCAAAACGGGGATCCATCAGAATCACCCTCCCTTCCTCATCCATTACTACCTTCTCCATACTCAAATTAAGACCCCTGCGTAATAATATACACACACCCCTTGATTTGGAAGTGGGGCAGTTTAATAAAATCCTATTAAACAGGTTGCTTTTGAAGAGGTGCTTTGATTCTTCCATTAAGTGAGTCTCTTGCAAAAGAGCGATGTCAATTCTCTCCCTATTAAACCTATGTTCCACAAACATATGGTTAAATCACCCATCCTGTGTCAAAACACAATTCATTATCCATCACCCATTCAATTCTCATCATTCAAGCCAGGATATTGAGGACCTAGATTACGATCAGAAGTACCAGAAGAGCCAATCTTCGCTACATTCCCAGAAATACAAAACTGGTACAGCAGAGCATCTATGCCGCCATGTTCAACCTTAGCCAAATACCAACATGTTGGTTACCATTTAAAGGTCTCTTTAAGGCTTGCCTGACATGACTAACTCGTCCAAAGCACTACACCGGTTTAAATTGACTATCCAACACATAGGTCAGGATATTTATAATGAGGCTGGTTCCTTTGAAATGGAGTTTGGCAGTGCCATACACGGAAGAAACACAAGAATGAGAGTCTTCTCACACTGCCCACCAGTGTACATCACACCCACTCTGGAATGGAGAAAAGAGCTCAAACACTTCAGTTCTTGAGTGAACACATGTTGGTAATGTCATTACAGCAGCTCCTTTGAGAAATGCAGGTCATGCCATGCACAAATAGCAGTCCTGCTGAGAACTGTAGGTATGATGCCAAAACATATGCATTACCCCTGCTGTGAATAATTAACATTGTCCCATGAAAAAGGTTAAAGCACTTAGCTCATAAATTGGCATACTGTGCCGGAATATATAGCACAAGTGTTCTGAAGTATTGGCATGATCATTCCCACTAAAGTTGTATATGAATCACTGATGAGTAGTGTTGCTCCTAGTCATTTAAAAACAATCAGCTAGGTTTAAGTTAAAGTTCAGGCCAAATCACCAGCCATTCGTTGCGCTATCTCTCTGCTGAGACCACTAACAATATTGACTGGGCCCTTTAATGCAGGTGCACACAATCTCTTAACATACACAAAACACATCTTTGTATTTAACACTAAAAGCCTTTCCTAATCGTAACTGCCAAACACAACTCCTTACTGGAAGTCTCTAATAGAACTTTAACGCATCAAAACCTAAAGGTCTATGAGCGTCTGAAACCAAGAGAAAACCAAGTATGAAATGCCGTTGCAGTTCACTGCTAGTTGGACATATGATTCTGCTACAATTGAGCTGCCTTTTTGCCCCAGTCTTACGAATCGGGCACAATATGAATACCAATTCCACTAACATTTCCCAAAAAGCATGTGCTGAACACATTTGAAATGCAAAATGTTTCCAAAGTGATCAATAATTCACTTCCAAGTCCCACACTCACCCTCAGAATCTGTGCTGTAGACAAACAGATGTAGGTGTGTTAAAAAGGTCTGATATGCACCGTATCTGGCGTTTGGTACTCATCAAAGGTGTTGATTTGAAAGGAATAAGCAGTGGTGCCTTGGCACAGCTCACCTTATCCCCTTTGCAATTGTGGAGTACCTTGTGGATTCACCTCCTCTCCTCCCATTTCACAGGACACCAATTATCATATCATTTTCAATATTAGCATTCTAGATGGTACAGATTTCTTCCCCATAAGCCATTTCCGGGACCCTTTATTTTCCCAATGTTTCCCAGAGTAAACCTCTGGTACCCTTGTCAAAAGCAGTGCTGAAGACCCAAAGGTGGTGATACAGAGTTGACTTAATGGCAGTTTATTTTTTTTTTAAGAGGTTATGCAAAAACGATTGAACAATTGTACAGATTCATCGGCGGAAACTGGCTTCTACACGGGAGATAATATAATTAGAATTTCATGCCTTTAAATAATTGACGAGTATCTTCCCCATGGATTTCTGCCAGACAATCATTCGGGGAGTAGGGTGATGGCTGGAAGGAATGCTATTATTATCCTTCTTAAATATGGACCCTAGCACATGAAGTAGGGAACAAGAAAGTTGCATTCATTTTATTGAACCAACATTCAAGGAAGGGGACCCAAAGAGTCAATTCAGATTCAAAAAGACCCACAGGCAAGTAGCCGCCTCTTTAAGTCTTTGCTCCTTTTTGCATTCCGGGCTCTTTTATTATCCTTTGTTGAAGAAAAAAAAAACGAAGAGCATCTTGAATTTGCCCATATCTATCTAGTACCACCATATATGATATGGCATTTATTACACGCCTATACACCAGTGTTTCAAGGCAAGAGGAGGCAAGTGAGGGGGGAACAGAGGGAAGACAAAGACAACAATCTTACTTGGCCAGGTGAGATTGAGTTCGTGCAAGTGCAGGAGAGGGTAGAAAAGGGGAGGGGGAAGTGCAATACATACCTGCTTCTTGCTAGTGAGCAGTCTTTATATTCTGCTTTTAACTTGCTTATCTTAGCCTGGTCCCGCTCTGCCGGCTCTTTACGGGCTTCTGATAGTCTATTTTAGAGTCGCATGCACTTGCAATCAAATCATGAATGATGCTTCAAATTGTCTGCCTTCATTTGGGCATTAGGGTGCGTTACAAACGACGGTGTAGCAATATGTATCAGATTGCCATTCAACCTACTATCTAATGGGGTTGTATAACTAGAAGAAAATACTGCATGGAATAGGGATCCATAAGATCAGTGAAGTGATCTGTGGATGACTACATCACACTTTTCCTAAATTAGAGATTGAAACTGCAGCCTTGTTTCACTCTCACAAATCCCTTCTGAGCTTTTATACTGTAAATTCAAATAAAGGAAGTGTACATCAACAGAGAAAGCATCAATTAAAAGCCAACTAATATAATTGTTATGGCTATTTATCAGTTTAGTGATTGGGGACTGTCACCTGGCTGTCTAGTATTCCATTACAAGCATGAAGACCATGAGTATTGAAGCAAGGTGCCATCCTGATGGAATGTTTATATTGTCGGGATCATAAGGTGCTTGGAGCTCAGGGATAACCCATACCGCCTCATCCTCCTCTTCATACAAGCCTTTCAAAGTCAAGCGAGGTGTAAAATGGGGTGTTCTTGTCCCAAAGTACAATCATGTGAGTATTCTTAACTTAGAATTTTAACTTAGAAATTGAAAATGCAGACAATAAGACAAGCAAACTATTCGACATACTGAAGAGTATTGAAAAACCAAAAAATCTTACTCTCCCATTTACGCCCACAGAGGAGGACTGCAATGTTGTTCTTAATGCATTTCATGCCAAGATAGAAAAAGCCAGGCAAAATATCATTAATGTTAGAACTTCTGCTAAATAGGATACACTGCCAATAGAAGTGGAGGCTACTACTAGAGAACAGCTCTTCAAATTCGATATCATCACAGAAGCAGAATTGCTAGAGGTGCTGAACAACATGAAACCCACCACTTGTGCAGAAAATATTTTACCACCTAGCATTATTCTCCTATATAAAGACATCCTTGCTCCCATTCTTTTGAGAATTGTGAATGCCTCGTTTCAGGAGGGCTCAGTGCCCAAGGAACTTAAGAAGGTCACTATCACCCCACTTGTAAAAAAAGCCGGCCTGGATCCTAAGGACTCAGCGAATCTACGTCCAATAACGAACTCTAACTTTGTCCTCAAATTACTGGACAAGGTAGCCACGCAGCAATGACAACGCTTTGTAGAGAACCATGAGGCCTTGCATCAGCAACAATCAGGTTTCAGAGTGTCCGACAGCACTGAGACAGCCATGCTGGATCTACAGAACCAGATGCTGTGTTTGGTAGATAAGAACAAGTTAGGGTTGCTGATGCTCCTAGATCTAAGCGCCGCCTTTGATCTGGTGGACCATCAACTCCTCATTAAGGCACTCAGAGAGAATGTGGGCTGTTCCGAAGGGGCAATAGATTGGCTGCTATCCTTTCTATCGGACCGCCAAGCTAGAGCCCATTGGGGCAGTAACTTTTCCGACCCTTGCCATATTCTTTTTGGAGTGCCCCAAGGGGCAAGTCTGTCGCTGATGCTGTTTAATATATACATGCGTACATTATGCAGCATCTTGGTGAAGGCTGGGGTGTCATTTATGAATTATGCAGATTACACCCAGCTCATCTTGGAGCTGTGGGGTAGCCATCACGCCGCTGATAGTGAATTGATTGGAAAGGTCTGCAAGATAACAGACGACTGGATGCAGGCAAATTGGATGTGTCTGAATGACACAAAGACCTAACTGATGTTGTTCGGCTCCAGTCGACAGTTGGCCAACCTGGGGGTTGATTATAAATCTTTTCAAATCCAGGAAGCCAACATTTCAGTGGCCTCTAAAGTGAAAACCCTGGGCATGATGGTCAATTCTGCGATCAATTCCGACGCCCAGACAGTTACCTCCGGAAATATACGGCGTATTATCTTAGGCTAATGAAATCGATTAAGCCGTTCGTCAATGAATGCAATCTGGCCACCATAGCCAGAGCCAATTATTCTATCTCGGCTCGACTATGGCAATGCTCTGTTGATAGGGGCCTCATCTAAGGACCTATCCAGACGCTAAGTGATTCAGAATAACGCGGTTAGGCTAGTCAGAAACTTGAAGAAGAAAGACCACGTCACATCTGAAAGGGTGTCCCTTAATTGGCTTAGAGTGGAGGAACGTATAAAGTTCAAGGCTCTCTCACTGGTACACAAGTGCCTTTATGGCAAAGCACCAGATTACCTGAAGAATAGTTTAGTGCTTTATATACCCATGAGACGACTGCGCTCGGAAGGAAAGTGCCTTCTGGTTGTACCCAATTTCAGCTGAAATCTGGGCTGGGCAGATCTTTTCTGGTGCTGGCACCACAATTGTGGAACAGCCTCCCTGAATCTCTGAGGTCAGAAGTCAGTCACTTGGCATTTAGGAAACGGCTGAAGACACACCTTTTTAGATAAAGAACCGGTATGTAAGCCTGTTCAGGGTCGTTCTAGTCCTGTTATGACATTATTTTGTCTATTTTAGTAGCTTTTGTGTTGTATTGTTTAAGCGCCCTGATGCCCTCGGGCTACCAGCGCTATACAAGCATTAATACATACATACATACATACATTCATGCATACATTCCTTTAATTTGTATCTGGATTTCTGCATGTCATAGACATTTCTCAAATGCCCCAATTGATTCAGAACCATATCTAATATAAATATTTATCAGGAAAATATGTGGTCATCCTACGTCGCCACCTTCAAAAGCGTTAGACTTTATATTCAGAGTTAATCCCCACAACTTTGACATGCAAATACATTGAGATCCAGATAATGAATCTGTGGTGGTGAATTTGTGTCTGCATATATAAGCTGGGTCGACTGTCCACTTCTCCAGAAAACAAGTAATCTGATAATTAGGTTGGAATAAATGACAATCACTGTCATTAAATGTACTACTCTGTCCCTTGAATGTAGCATGTTAGGCTCTCTCTACCCCCATTTACTGGAGTTTTAAAGTTCCTTTCTTGAATCTTCGTAGCTTAGTCAATGTTAAAGAATTTAGTCTTTTATGTGAATACGCTTTCCTCACTCTCCCCATCCCCCCATAACTCTTCTTTTCACTAGAGAACTTGGGCCCAATGTTCTCTTGTTCGTTTCTCTGATACATCTCAATCTGACTCAGAACCATGGAATTAAGTGTTTTATTCATGTACGCTTTCTTTCCCACTGGACATTTAGAGATCTGACTAACTACCCCAGAATATGTAGCCATTTGCTTGAATGTTTTCTCACTCTACTCTTTCTAACCTGACTAGTTGCAGTTGCACAGTCTTAATTTACTGTATGGACCCTTGGTGACACAACTACTCTTACCCTCCTTTTTCATTTTCAAATCTGTTCTCCGAGGTGGAACACTCCTTGGTGACCTAGTGGATTGCCACCACTTGCCATGTGAGAACTTCCACCAAGACAGGTCTCTCGGTCTGCTGGTTGTTTGTTTCCATTCCTCCCTCCTGAAGAGCTTTAGTTTGCAAGGCTTCTGTGCCTCCTCTGATCTCTGGATGAGTTGTTCCACTCTTGCTGCCCATCTAGTCATCTTCCCCATCTGGCCTTTAATCTGCAGCTCTTCCCTTAAATCAATCTATCTCTAATTGTGTGGTGTTTATCCGAGCTGGCAGCATTGCTGCCAGTGTCTCCCTCTTGGTTAACTCCAATATAAGTCTCCTCCCCTTCCTAACCTGTCAGTGGCTCAGTGTTGGATATGTTCTTGCTGAACTATCAGCGATTCAATTTCTCTGCATCCTCTACCCCACTTTCTGTCACACAGGTGATCCTTAGTGAGCCACCCCCTGATTTGCCATATGACTCCGCCCCAATTATTCCCGGTTCTCCTCTTCTTGAAATCCATGCTGTCACTCTTGTTCAAAAGTGGTGCACACGTCCTGGATTCAGTCTTCTAGTGATGTTATCGCCCTTGGCGCTTGAGAAATCTAGACATTTAAATGACAGGTCGATATACTGTGAGTTGGCCCACTGCTCATGGTTGGGTACAGCTTAGACAATATAAAGGACTTCAAATGCACGTTTTACTCATCGTTCATTTTAGTGCAAAATGGGAATTTCATTGTACATGTGATGATGCTTTACAGATACGATTATTAAAATTAAATCAAATCATATTAATAAAGGCCTACCTCGATAAGAGACCTGCAAGACAGCAAATTAATGATACATAATACAGTTATGATGCTTTTTCCATAATTAACAGGAATAGATCACAATGAAATGAAACTAAATGATATTTTATTTATATTGGGCATGTACACAAGTGTTTCAGAGCGCGACCAGGCAAAAGGGAAGGGAACAGGCGAAAACAAAAATGAAACAGTTGGAATGAAGATTAAGCTGAGAGATGGCCAGTTTCTCCAGGAACTTACCCAAAAAGGTAGTGATGGAAATTGGGCGATAGTTTGCCGACCATGATGGATCAGCTGTGAATTTCTTAAGGAGAGGATGTACAAGGGCGTGCTTAAGAGAGGAGGGGAAAGTGCCAGAGGCAAAGGAGAGATTGCAGAAATCGGCAAGGGCTGGAGCAAGGGTGTCGATGTGGTCCTTAATGGTTTTGGAGGAACAGGGATGGACCTGTTTTGATGAGGTTTTCATAGATCGGACTTGTCTAGCAACCTCATCAGGGGGGAAAAGAGGAAAGGAGGAGAAAAGGGGAGGGAGGGAGTTGAGGCGGGATCAGCAGGCCGCGAAAGAGAGGGAGAAAGAGGGGGGGAGGAGAGGGAGGACAGGATGTCATGGGTTTTAGAGATAAAGTGAGTGGCAAGGGCATTGCAAAGAGCCTGGGAGGAAAGAAGGGGTGGAGACTGCAGCAGGGTTGGCCAGCTCCTTTTCAGATTTTGAAAAGTTTGGCTGAATTGTTAGATACCGTAGAGATGCAGGCTTGCATGTGGACTCTCTTCTTGGTGCGGACAGCGAGTCTGTATTGCCTTTGGAGCAGGCGGCAGGCCAGTTTGTCAGAGGATAAGCAAGAAGCCCTTCATTTCCTCTCCGCCGCCCTATACTTACACTTACGTTTGAGTATAGCTAGGTCAGAGTCATACCAAGAATTGCACTTGGATTTGGTCTTCAAACCGATTCTCATGACGGGGGCAAGAGTATCAAGAGTAGCAAAAAAGAGGAGTAGAGAAGAGAGGGCTGTGTCAGGGTGTGAGTCAGCCTGGGGTGGAGGAAGTTGCTGCAAAGGCCTCGACTGAAACACGCTTCATGGGCCGGTAATCCGAGAAGGTGGTTGGCAGTCTAGGAGTGGGATTGGGTTCAGAGGAGGAAATGGAGAGAAGAGCAGAGGAGGCAGTGATCACACCAGGAGAGGGGAGTGGTAAGGGGGTTAAAGTGGGGGAGGCCGAAGAAGATCAAGACATCAAGTGTGTGACCAGCAGAGTGAGTCGGGCCGGAGGGAAGGATAGAGAGGTCACGAAAGAGTGCAGATGAGGGACAGGTAGAATAAAGATGGATGTTGAGGTCACCAAGGGGGAGGAGTTGAGGCCAAGAGGGGGGAGGAGAGACCAGCCGACTCGGAGAGAAAAGAAGTGATTTGGCCAGGGGGCTGGTAGAGAGTAGCAACAGTAAGAGAGTTGCTAGGAGAAGTAGGAAGCCTGCAGACTAGGCATTCAAAAGGGGATTAAGCCTGAGAGGGAATGAGAGAGGCAGGAATCCATGCTGGGAAGATCAGGGCTACATCCCCTCCAGGCCAGTTGGATCTGGGGGCTGAGAGGATCGTGTAGCCGTCGGGGAGGAGAGTGTCAAAACTCGTGACAGAGCTGGCCATGACGGGGGACATCAAGGTCAAGTTCTTCTAGGGGGTGACAGATGGCAGACGAGTGTTTAACAGCCAAGCGAGAGTTGAGGGTGGCAAAATGGAGAAGGTTGCAAGCCTTAAAGACCTTCCAGCCAGGGGTACAAATCAGAGGTACATCCTGCAGAGGAGTGGAAAGAGCTTGATATGGGACAGAGGAGGAAGTGGAGTAGGTCCAGGTAACCAGGGGAAGAGAGTAGGGGACAGCTGGAGATGAGAGTGAGCTGATGAGGCGAGGGAACCACTTATCAACGAGAAGGAGATTAGCCCGAGGGCCTTGCACCATGACCGTACCAATTAGATAGATATTAATGAAGACTTTGGAGGAGGCGAAGAGGTCCAAGATTTTGCAAAAAGAAAACATTGCATTTTGCCATTAGGAGCCTTGTTGTATACCAGTGTCCGGTTATCTGATGTCTGAGAAAAGAGGCTACATAGCCCCTTAGCATATGACCAACTAAAAGAAATATGAAGGACTTATTCATATTGAATGGGCTGTGGCAATAGAAATATATGTTGGAGAATTTAGCTGTATCCCTTGGGATAAGTCTGCAATTGTCAGAAATGTCTTTGTTAAAACAAATTGAAGAAAAACATATTTAAATGAGGAAAAGCAGGCCCAATGGGTTCCCATGATGGGGAGTGCTAAAAGAAAGCTGGCTATTCCAAAAGCTTCGGGTCCACAGGTTTAGGAAGTGACTTTTCTTCCAAGGGTCACTGGTGAACTCACTCATTCCTGTGACCTGATTTCCCTCAATTCAAAGGACCTTTTAAGCAGATTCACTTTGTATGTACATAAGAGTCAGGGTTTAATTATGTGTTACTGCTTTCCCTCTTCATTAGTTTCAACAAATATAGCCATTACACATTACAGGTTGTAAGAGGCAGAAACCAATGATTGCTGTTAAGATATAAAAGAGAGCATGCCCAGAGATATTTTTGAAAAATCAACACCTTTTCTATATGAGAAATTTGTAACTAATATTTTTTCTCAGAGGTTAATAAAGAAAATCACCCAACTGGAATTGGGGATGATTTTACAAACTAATTCTATCAATCTGGGAAAAAAGATTTAATTCAAAGGAAGATTTGCTTGATTCAAACAATGGATGCTATACCTTAATCTCTGACATAAATCAAGTAGCAATGCTATTACTGAATGGAATTTGGCCATCTTGTGCTCCGATATGCTTGTGGAGAGTCTGGTGCAGGAATTGGATTCCAAAACATGGGAATAAAGAGTATTGTATAATTTTCCCATAATTGAAACCGAAATATTGGATATTTGGGGTTTCCATTGAGTGAACTATTTCATAATGAACCATTTCATTTCATAATATTATTTAGCATTCATTTTCATTGTAAGCAACATCAAATTGTACAATAAAAACCCTTTGTGTTTTAAGAGAAATGTTACCTGTCGGCTTCACAAAAATTGCCATTAGTCATGTTGTATCAAAGGAATTAAATCTTGGTTTTACTAAAGTCTGATACGGCTCCCAGCTACTTAAATCAAGTGGTTCTTTAATCTGTAAAGATTAAGCATGACAAATCTGCACTTTGGGCTTTTGCATCATGGTTAAGGTTACGTACATTTTGCTGTGATAAAATAAATGTGTGGGTTGATGTGTTGATTTCCTGGTGACAGAGTGTTTAATCTTAAAGTGGCAATTGAAAGGTTTTGTATTTAATGTGACAGATAACTAACCAAAATGTACATCCATGATATAGGTGGATATTCCTGTTCAGCGTTTAGATTATTATTCTTGTGTTGAGAATGAACCAATGATTGTAAGGCGGAAAGCGACCATCGCATGTGATCTGCAGTTGGACGTTGTGACGCAAAGATCTATTGTTAATCTGCTCCAAGTGTTAAAATATCAATTTGTTTCTATTCATTTAAGGTTTCTTTTTTGAGCCGACGATATTTACCAATGTGGAGGACCAGATGTACATTGCTCAGGAGGAGTCATTTGGGCCAGTGATGATTATCTCCAAATTCAGTGATGGGTAGGAATTTTAGATATGCACTTTTTTAAAATCAAAAATCCAATGATTCTGGCTCTCATACTGACACATAAATTAACAAAATAACAATAGTGTAAAACTAATGCATTCCAACTGCGACATAAAGGAGCGATTCAGTTATGTAGTGTTCTTTGTGATTTTGCAGTTTATTGTGTTTACTTATCTCCCTGTCTTTTGCGATATTCTGGTTGTTACTTTCTCTCAAGCATGTTTATTCTCACATTTGGGTCAATCAAACAATTAACCTGTTACTTGGGAGTTCCATCTTTGTTGCTTTGGACACTCTATTAATCGATTGGCGATGAAATATCCAATCCAATTTACAAATGCAAGACAAAATAATGACCTCAAAATTAATCTTGCACACCTTCCCTTTGCAGATTGGCCCTATCCTTGATGTAGTTCTAACTAGCATTGCATTATATTGGTCATCTTTTGCAAGTCTTGCTAATCAGTTAAAGATATACTAATAGTCACCCTGTTGTATTTCTGAACATGCGTGATATGTATGTATGTAGTTTAACACTGTTCCATGCTTTCATTTTACAGTGACATTGATGGCGTACTCAAGCGTGCTAATGGAACAGAGTTTGGCCTGGCCTCTGGGGTGTTTACTCGAGACATTAGCAAAGCCTTGTATGTCAGTGAGAAGCTCCAGGCAGGGACTGTGTTCATCAACACCTACAACAAAACAGATGTGGCTTGCCCATTCGGGGGCTTCAAACAGTCTGGATTTGGGAAAGATTTAGGTAAGTGACGAGAAGAGAAATCTATGGGGAGGCTCTAGGTAGAGTTGTCCAACAGATCCCCCTAAAGCATGACTGCAAGTACTTGTATTTAAAGCAGCAAAGCATGCTATCTGGTAGGCTGGTTCCTATATCTAGCATATGACTGGAGGTCCACAATAAATTTCCATTGCCAAGACCATAAAATTCAACTAAAGATAATACTGGCGTGAACAAAGATGGAATCGACTAATAGTCAAGGACATACATGGGATAAATTTGATAACGTACATGCAACAGGGATAGAGGTGGAATGCTATGTTTAAGAAACTTTATTAAAGTTCTGTGTTTTTTCGAAATACATTCCACTTAACAGCCAACTTGCCACCATTGGCCCTACACCGGTCTTTGACCATTGATTTGTAGCATTCAGCACCTGATTGTGCCTGGAGGATTTGCAGATGTTGTCTCCAGCATTTGCAAGGCTTTATCTACAGAGACTGGACATAGGTGTGTGAGGGGTCATAAATGTGAGGCGAACAACTTTGAAGTTTTTCAAAAGATGTAATTTTATTAAACTCAAAAGGGTTTGATAAACGCCTCACTAGCCCTACCCTAACGAGGATTTCCCTACCTGTAGAATAAGCTAAAGAAAACACTCTTAACAAAAGAATTCTGTCCCTTTCACTTGCATACATCAAACACAACAAGGGAATGCATACCAATTCAGACATATCAAAATCAAAAGTTGTTTGCCAGACCTAGTAACTGTTCCTCCTTGTAATCTGGGTGAATTCCCTTTCCCCAGATTCAATCAACAGTTCAAAAGACTAAGGAAATCCGGTGTTGTAACAAGGTTCATATACATTTACTCTTCCACCAGTAAGTCTCCCACTTGGGTTTAACCAACAGTTCAAAATGTTCAGCAAGTCTTTTGTCTCTCAACTGGTGGTAGAGAATTCCACACAACTACTCCTTAGCAAAAAAGGTGTACTTCCACAGTGCATCAATGTCAATACAAATACTTCTGTCAGGATGACTCTGCAACAGTTCACAATGCACTCATCAGCAATATTGATTTGTCAAGATAATTCCACAACAATTAATCATATGCTTTTGTGGTCTTGCCACTTCTTCTTCAACGCTTTTTACAATACCACACTACTTCAATCATTTCTGCCTCGTCCACTCACCCGCCAGGCTCATACTACAAGGTCCCTTGCCATTGTGTACTCTCCTGACAGGACAACATGAAACTACTAACACTACTACAAGTACTTCAGTGGCACCATTCTGCTTCATACAACATATACATTTTTAACTTTCCACAACCTCAGGTTTGTCTACTTTTTCTGGGAAAACATGAGACATATTTCTGCTGTTTGCTCCACACTTTTGATTGCCACATGCAATGCAGGTTATGCTTCCCTCTTCCCTCTTCTTGAACACCTTCTGTCAGAAGTGCAGCCTACCTGCCACTCTTGTTCTCCCGCTCTTGTTTTAGCCAAATGCTGATACTGGGTTTCTCTCACTTATGCTCTTGTTTGGCTTAGGCAATGCTTATTCAGGTCAGTTCTCCCTATTGCCTCTTTTTCCCTTTGAAAATAGGGTCTATGCACACCTTGCTGCTTAATTGCCTCCTTTTGACTTTGGCAATGTTGGTTCTCTTCAACTAGATTCTTTATCACCCTCTTTCGGCTTTGGCAATAGTTGTTTGCATTAGTTTTTCAAAATAGTGCCCTCAATTGTTATTGGAAATTAGTCTGACCTTTATATACACAATGACTCTGCCACTCTCTCACCATCGTATCAGCTTGACTTTCAGAATAAATATATTTCAGTTTACACCGTTTGATACACAAAAGATTTACGGTTCTGGCACTTGGCTTCTTTCTCATTAGTTCGGTACTCAAATTGCCCAAGTTCGGCTAGCGGGCAGTTACGGAGCACTCCGGGGTCACAGTTCTCAAGTGAACTCACCGGGTTTGGCTTGCGCGTCCGCTCCCTCTGCTGCAGTTGGGATTACTGCTTTTCTTCATCAGGCTGGCTGGAAAACTGCTTTGCTTAGTTTTCTTAGGTCCGCCCTTATCAAAGTTGGAGCGTTTCTTGCTCCACAGGATTTCAGGTGCTCGCCTGCCACCTCAGCCTGTCTTGCCTTGGAGAAAGCGTTCCAACTTCACGCTTCCTGCTGCAAGATTTCTGCAAACAGGATCCTCTGGGGGAAAAGCCTTTATCCAAAACGCTTCCCTCTGCGCAACCTCTGCGAACAGGGTCCTTGTAGGAAGAGACCTCGCAGAACAGTCATATGCACGGCAAACGTCTGCGGCTCTGCTTTCCTTCAGCTGCAATCTCGGTGCCGAGTCACGGCAAGCACTACACTTTCTACTACTGCTGCTACTCTCCATGGCCTGCCCCTGAAGGGGCCTTCTATGCTTCTCAGTCTCCCTTACATGTAGGTAATTAACCTTAATGGTGTGCAACCTAGAGTTCACGACCCTCTTCTTTGTCCCAGTGTTTTTGGCATTGTACAACTTGAAGTCCCCAATGTTCAATTCACTCCTTTTCACAGTTTCAACTTTACAATAAGCCATTAGGATAGTAGGATCTCTGGGAAAGTTATTTAAAGGGGATTTCCTATTCTTCCTGACCTGCGTACCACCCCTGACCCCATATGATCCTCCCGCAGAACACCACCCCTAGGGTCAGAATCAGGAAGCAGTTATTTTCAATGATGATTAAAAATCTTGAGGTTAGCAAAGGGTAGAGCTGCAGCATGTCTGCCAACCTGTAGTTCAAGCTTCTCAGGAACATAGATCAGATGCACTTACTTTGAGCCAGTCTGCCTGCAGGATGCATGTGAATTTGCTCTGTACTTTAAGACATGTAGCGTAGCTTTGTAAAAAGAGAATTCGAACTAGTGAACAGTGGCAAGTCTGTTTAAACCCAGCTACATTCTCTAGCACAGCATTTATTGTAATCCGCATGTCTTATATTTGCATGGGTGGCAGTTGAAACAATGTGGAGCTGAGCTTGGATCTTTCCTGCCTGCATTGGACAAGCTTGTGATATGGATTGCTGACACTAGAGGTCTGCAGCCTGCAGCTCTCCAGATGGTATGAAATACACTCCCATGAGCCATCATTAACCCAGCTGATGTGGGACTGATGGGAGTTGTCCAAAAACAACTGGCGAGCTAAGGTTTTCGAGACCCTTACATGCCCTCTGTGCAGCCCTATTTCAGTATTGGGAAGCTTCTACTATAGATTAGCCTTAATCTGCAATGCTTTCTATCAGTAAGAGCGCAAAGTGTATCAGGGTTTGCTACAATTTAATTTGTGAATGCAGGGAACGTGTTTATAGCAACAATCAGTTATACTCGACAGTGCTGTGTGTATGTAACAGCAGCCCTAGCACGCACCCATTTAAACCAGGATGAGGCGCATCAGCGCCGGCGCATGAGGGTCTAGCCGGTCTTCGCAGATTATTTAAGAAGCTGCTTAATGCTGTGGGAGCCTTTAGGGTATTTACTTTGTGTGTGAGAAGATCAGTTATTGAAGAAAGAATGCAGATTTATAGTTGTTAGAATTGACAGGATCTGAATTGATTTGAACTTTATTGAGCTGTGTTTGTGTCCGCATTCAGAAATTATACTATTTCTACCTAAAATTCTGCTTCTGTGGGATAAGGCCTCATATCTCAGCAGCCCTAGCTCGCTCCCATTTAAACCCTGATAGGGCGCATCAGGGTCTAGTCGGTCTTTGCCGGTCTATGCCGGGCACGCCGCAAGTTTCTTCCTTGTTGTGTTCCTTATCACCCATTTCAAGTAGGTCACTCCTGTTTGGCAAGTGTACATGCTTCAATTCCACATTATTGTTGATAACCTGGATCCCCTTAATTTCAGTGTACTGGCTAGCAACCCATGAGCATTACTATTGATACCTGTGTGTTCCTGTAGCAACCACACTATTGTACGCTGGGAAACCTTTCACAAGTGTATCTGTCTGCAACTCTAGCTGGTTAATCCAGCAACAGGACAATAGTAGAACTCTTATCAAAGCTCCTAGCAGTCCCTTTTAGCTGGGTTACTGCCAGTTCACACTAAACGTTGTGGAAGCTGCTTCCCTTTCTTTAGTGTGACTGTGTGCATCTTTCTACATGCCGTCCCAGACCATAATGACTGCTGCCTAAATTATGGTCTATCCAAGGGAACTGGGCCTTCTGTTGGCAGCCCAAAAAGCCACATGAATGGCCCCCATCAACAAATATCTTTCGACTAAACTGGAGGCTGACACCCCCACCCCACATAAACCTCTTGCTCAGGATAATACACAACACAATCTCTTAGAGCAACTTCTGTACGGTCAGCTTTGCCTACCAGTACATTTGCTGACACTACCCAATATTAATACTGATGTACTGGTCCTAGAACCTGTCCACCAATCGGAGACTCCGCCCACTATTGGTGAAGGCTGCCATGATGGCAGAGGTTCACATGATGTTAATATAAAAACAACCAGGCTATCCGCCATAGAAGGCATGGAAACTTTTATTGTACCTGTATAGAAGACAATTCTACCAATCCTTATGTTAAACAACCTGACAGGTCTGGTAACCAATCCCTGGATTCAAGACCTGTCTTTACTAACATAGTGGAAGAGAAAGGAACAGTAAACCTGTCCCAATGCTTAGAAACAAATATGGCACGCAACCCTCTTCTCCTAATCTGACCGACAGGAAGACTATTAAAGCTGCACTCTTAAACACTAGACCTTTTAAATAAACATGCAATTGATGTACACGACTACGATATAGATAACGACCTACACATTCTATGTTTAACAGAAACTTGGATTCTGGACTCAAGTGGTCCTATGATTGCCTAACTATGAAGGTTATGCTATTTATTTTAAAAATTGTGAACAAGGCTACCGGGGCGGAGTTGCTATTTTTGCTAGGAGAAAGTTCCACCTCTTCGAATCTCCAAGTCACTGCGATAACTGCGAAATCCTCCTTCTGAAAAGTAACCCTTCACATTGTAGTTGCGTTAATATTGGCCTTCTTTATTGTCCTCCGGAGGACATGCCCAACTTCAATGGGGATATTGTGTAACTATTAAGATCTCTAAATAGACCCTACTGTGCTACTCTGTTTTTGGCAGACAAAGATGCTGCCTCTTTGGAACGCAGCCTCAATAACATTGAGTATTTTGTCCACAACAGTGAACCCACCTCTAACAACGGGAAAATTCTAGATTGGGTAGTCTCCAGAAACCTGGACATACGTATCAATGGTAGGAGTCCTTGTATCTAGTCGTTTTAATCAATATGTCTAGTACTGTTTTTGGTTATAAATGGAGTGTTTTGAGTTTCAGAGGGTTTTAGATGATTTATATGTAGGTTTGCAATATGTTTTAATGACTTAACTTTTGTAAATGGAGAAATCCGAAATAAAATTGATTGATTGTTCAGACCACTTCTTTATTGATTAAGATGTGCCAAAAAAGCAGATCAATGCTCTAAAGAATACCACCAGCCATAATTATAACAAATTACAAGATTCTGACCTACAGGAGTGTCTTAATTAACTTACTTCAGACCTCGATTCTCCTGATGTGCTGGTATCAACATACAGGTCCTTTATTACACATATGTTAGACCATGTAGCTTCTCTGAAAAAGAAAGCAGTCACGGAAACAATGTATACAACAAGTGGTTTACATATGATCTTGCAGTCCAAAAAAAAGGAAAAGAGACGAGAAGAATATAAGTTGCAGAAAACCAACTCTGATGAACATAAAGACATTTGAAAAAAACTGGAGAACTCATATAGATTAGCTATATATGAGGCAAAGAAGAATTATTTCGATCAGTAAATTAGTAACGCAGGTAACATTACTAAAAAACTCTTTGAAATATTGAAACTACTCAAAAAACCTAAAACACAAACGTCTTCTATGTCTCCAACAAACCAAGATTGTGTTAAGAAGCAGCAGGCTTTTGCCGATAAGATCACCAAGGCACCTGACAAGATTGAAAGTATTTTCTAGCTAGTAAAACCTCTTTTCTTACTCATTGAAAAGTAGTCAGAAGCTACTACAAAATCAAAACCATGCCAAATGTACCTTCAAATGCATCACAGCAGTGGTTATGGAGAACCCTCTGGACACAATACTTCCTCTGGGCACAATACACCCTATCTGTTGTTTTGGAGATGTGATAAGTTCATTCCAAAGAATAAAAAGGGTGTTTTCACCTTTTCATGCCTGTTTTGTGAATGCTTATTTTCACCAAAACCATGTCCTAGATGCCATCAAAGAAGTCATCGTCACCCCACTAGTAAAAAAAAAAAGCAGGTCTGAATCCTAACAATGCCAAGAATCTAAAGCCCATCACCATCTCCCACTTCTTGCTGAAGATTGTTGACAAAATGCCACCTTACGACACTACATCCAAATTACATGCGAGGCAATCAGACTTTCGCTCATGACATAGTACGGAGAGTGCTCTGCTTGACCTTCACACCCATATGTTGAAGATCTTAGATGAGGGAATGGGAGGGATACTAGTTTCATTGGACCTGACGGCCACATTCAATCTTTTAGACCACAAACCATTCCAGGAAACCCTTGCAGATGTAGGGAATTGCTCACAGGAGACAGTTGACTGGATTCACTCGTTCCTATCCCAAAGTAAGTCCACTTTGTCTCTCTCCAGGCCTCAGCTAAATCGGACTCTAGATGCTCTAGTTTTAGTAGCAAGGATAGTAACATCCCCATACTTGGGCAAGCAAAAACCCTGGGTGTTTATCTGGAATCCTCCCTCAGTGCAGAGGCACACGTTAACCAGATAACAAAAAACTGCCAATATTATCTTAGGCTGCTCAGGCACATAAAACCTTTTATCTTGACTACTGTATACCCTTTTAGATGCTAATAAAGGTTGTCTTAATACACTCCAGGTCCTGCAGAATGATGCCATGCGCTTCTAAAAGTTGTTTCGAGGGGATTGGGTCCTCCGACGTATTCCATATATATGACAGGTAATGTCCACAGCTGTGCTGTTTCGGAAAATCTTCGGCATCTGCGTCCTGCGTCGATAACGTCGATGCGCCGTCCCCGAGGAGCTCCTCCGACGGCCGACGTCACCCGATGTGATAAGTAGGACGCACGACGCCCATAGCCTCAGTTCTGTTTTTTCCGCGAACGTGTTCGCTTTGTGAATCTCGGTACGCCTCGACTCTTTGGAGTTTGCTGTTTTCTTCTCGGTTCGTTGAACCTGTTCGGTTTTTTGTGAAGACCTGTACGTGGCGATGTCTACTTCGTCTTCAACCCCGCGTCCAGGCTTCAAGAAATGCGGGGACTGTGGGTCCAAGATGTCGGTCACAGACACGCACAAAGCCTGCCTCTGGTGCCACGGGGAGGCCCACGATACGGACGACTGTGTCGACTGCCAGTCGCTCACGGCCAAGGCCTTGCGGGAACGCAAGAAGAAGCTGACGGTAGGTTGGGTGTCTAAGCCCCAGAAGTCGAGGTCTAGGGGGCTTTCGATGGATGACTCGAGAGGCGACTCTCCGCGTCATTGTTGGAAGTCCAGTGGGTCTCCTTCCAGGAGTCGGTCTCGCCACTCCTCTGCCTCTTTGAGGCATTCCCGGAAGCGCCGGCATCGGTCGCCTTCCCCGTCCTCTTCTGAGGACTCCGCCCGTCGGCGGGTTGCTTATCCCACCATGCAAGCGACACCGGAGGAATAGGCTTCCTTCGGGAAGCAGATGTTAGCGATTCTTGAATCGCAGGGCACCGGTCCGTCCGCGCCTTTGAGTGGGGTCGGTCGGCACCGGTCGAGGGAAACCGCTCGTATGCCTTCGGGCTTGGGTGGTCCGCACGGCTCGCGGGAAAGGTCCCGCTCGGACAAGGGTAGCCGTTATCACCATGCCCGTTCCAGGTCCCGGTCCTCGACACGCTCGAGACCGCGTGAAGACGTCGACGCCTGTGGCGCCGAGGTCGTCGACGGTTTCTCACAAGGCTCTGGCTCCGAGCGGGTTGTCGATGCTGTCGGCGCCTAGGTTGTCTAGAGACACGCTTGGTGCTCCGGCTTCGAGGCCTGTGTCGATGCCGTCGATGCTAGCAGCGCTGCAGCTGACGTCAACGCCGATTCGCTCGACGCCAACTCGTTCGACGCCTTTCGAGGCGATGGTGTCGGAGGAGCCCCGTGGCACGGGGTTAGCCGCCCCTAGAAAGGCTCTGGCTAAGGTCAGGCACAGCTTTGGTCCCTAGGGGTCTTCCTCTCACCGCCTGGAGTACATTTCAGAGGGTGATGAAGACTCTGATGACGGCTTGGTTCCAGTGACGGTACCAGATGAGCTTATCTCAGGCCATAGTCAGTTTGATGACCTGAGGCAGTCACTGCATGATGCCAGTGGACTGGACACCTCACCGGAGGTGGTGTTTTGTAGACCGGAGCCTGGCACTCATGCCAATTCTTCATATCGGCGCCTTATGTCTCGGGTCACCGAGTACTTGGGTTGGTCGGCATCCCCAGGGGAGTTTGTTCAGGATGATCTCACGGACATCCTTGATCTTGGTCCCCCCACTGACCCGGTATTGCTGTTTCATATGGCTCTGCAGAGAAGGGTGGCGGCAGCTTGGACTGCTCCGGAGAGTCTCCCGGCAGTGGGCAAGTCTTTGTCGCGAAAATACCGTCCAGCCAGTAGCGACCCCTCCTACTTGTCCAGGCACCCCACTCTGGAGAGTTTGGTGGTGCAGGCGGCTACGGCCCCGGCAAAGCAGGCGTCGTATCCTACTATCCCTCTGGATAGGGAGAACAAACGTTTTGACGGCTGGGTGAAGAAAGTGTTTTCTTCAGGGGGTATGGCGCTTCATGCGGCCAACTCCATATGTGCCTTGTCTCGTTTCACACACACTCTGTGGAACTGTGTTGCATTAGCGGCTGAACATATTCCCGAAGGGGACGAACGGGATGGTTTCCTTGCTATGGTTCAGGATGGCAAGGATGCCATGTATGAGGCCGTTCAGTCGGGTTTGGACATGGCAGATTGTGTCAGCCGGTCCATGGCGGCGAGCACTGTAATACGCAGGTTTGCGTGGTTGCGGAAGTCTGGGTTCACTCCTGATGTGCAGTCCCGGCTCCTCAACATGCCCTTTGACGGTGAACATCTTTTTGGCAGCAAGGCTGACGAGAGCCTTGAGAGGTTGCAGACCTCCAAAGCTGCAACAAAGTCGTTGGGCGCTGCAGTTCGACAACCTCTGCCTTTTCATCCTAGGGGACAGCAATGGAGGGGAAGTTCCTTTTGCTATTACTCGTCCTTCAGTAAAGCGAGAGGAACTAGCAGTCAAAGAGGCCATCCTAGGAGTGCCAGAGGTGGAAAACAGGGTACTCGAGGTGCCAAGTCCGCTCGGGCAGTTACCTCTTTGCCCTCAGGCAACGCCGCAGCCTACCACTCAGTCATGAGGTCAGGTCCCATGGTTCGTCGGTTGGGGGAAGGCTGGCGCAGCATCTTGTAGAGTGGCAAGCCATTACTTCAGATTTGTGGGTTCTGGAGATCATAACCCACGGATACTGTCTTCCCTTTCGTCAGAGGCCTCACGACATTCCACCGGGGAACCTCTCTTTGAAGAGTCCGGATCTGCTCCTTGCGCAGAAAATTCAAGCCCTGCTGGAAAAAGGCGCCATAGAACTGGTGCCTGTAGCGGAGAGGAACAAGGGATGGTATTCCCCTTATTTTTTGATTTCGAAGAAAGACGGGGGATTGAGACCCATCATGGATTTGCGCGGTTTGAACAAACTCCTCAGGAAGGACAAGTTCAAGATGGTTACTCTCTCTCAAGTCCTCCAGGCCCTTCAACTTCAGGACTGGTTGGTGTCTCTCGACCTCAAGCACGCTTACTTCCATGTGCCGATCCATCCCAAGCACAAGAAGTACCTGAGGTTCGTGGTTGGCGACTCGCACTTTGTTTCGGGTCTTGCCGTTCGGATTGACCTCCGCCCGAGGGTTTTCACCAAGCTCATGGTGGTGGTGGCAGCGCATCTCAGGAAAGGGGGGATTCACGTCTACCCCTACCTGGACGATTGGTTGATCAGGGGGAGCTCTCCCGAGCAAGTCCTGGATCATCTGTCCATCACCTGCCACTCCCTTCACAAGCTGGGCTTCTCCCTCAATTTAAAGAAGTCCCATTTGACACCAACAAAGCGGCTCCAGTACATCAGAGCAGTGCTCGACACATCCCTGGGGCAGTGTTTTCCTCCCCAGGTGAGGGCTCTTCACATTCAGCAGATGGTGCACAAGTTTCAACTTGCCCAGAATCTCCCAGCGTCCGAGTTCTTGGGATTGCTCGGACTCATGGCATCCTGCATTCTTCTGGTGCCAGAGGCTCGTCTGCGGAGGAGATCTTTGCAGCGGGCACTCAAGCTCCAGTGGTCTCAGTCCTCCGGCAGGCTTTCGGACCCTGTTCAGGTGCCACCCTCGGTCGCCCAGGACCTTCTGTGGTGGGCCGTCGAAGGCAATCTGATGAAGGGGGCTCCGTTTTGGCTTCCCTGAGTTGACAGTCAGCGGTCGTTGGTCTCTGTCGGAGTCCAGACTCCATATCAATCTGTTGGAGCTGAGGGCCGTCAGGCTTGCCCTGAAGGCTTTTCTGCCGACCGTGCAAGGAAAGAGTGTCCTGATTCTAACAGACAACACGGTGGCCATGCACTACCTCAACAAAAAGGGGGGGCAGGGTCACTTCCTCTGTGCAGGGAGGCGATGCAGCTCGAATTCTGGGCCATCCAGCAGGAAGTTTTTGATCTCGGTTGTTCATCTGGCCGGAGACGACAACGAGACGGCGGACGCTCTGAGCAGGCAGAGCACGATCTCTCATGAGTGGGAGCTGGCTCAGGAGATTCTCCTGGAGCTCTTCGCCCTTTGGGGGACCCCTCAAGTGGATCTCTTCACCTCCAGTGTCAACCGGAAGTGCGAAAGGTTCTGCTTGCGGGAATTTCCTCCAAAAGGAGCATTAGGAAATGCGTTCGTGGTGGAGTGGTCATTCCCACTGCTGTACGCGTTTCCTCCAGTCGCCGTCCTCCCGCAAATACTGCGGAGGTTACGGAGGTTTGGTTCCCGGATGATCCTCATTGCTCCGGCGTGGGCCCGGAGGACGTGCTACCCGGACC
Source organism: Ambystoma mexicanum (assembly GCF_040938575.1). Taxonomy (NCBI): domain Eukaryota; kingdom Metazoa; phylum Chordata; class Amphibia; order Caudata; family Ambystomatidae; genus Ambystoma; species Ambystoma mexicanum. The sequence continues at coordinate 147,191,669 of NC_090923.1, read as the reverse complement.
TTCTCGACTTGTCCATCTGCCCTCCATGTCGTGTTCCCTACCGTGACGATCTGCTCTCACGGGAGGGGGGTCAGGTTCTCCATCCAGAGGTCAGATCCCTCAACCTTCACTCTTGGCTTCTGAAAGGTTGAGGTATAAGGATTGGGACCTCCCTGAAGACGTGATGTAGGTGTTGCTCTCGGCCAGGTGGCCGGCAACAAAGTCTCTGTACCGTTGCCGTTGGAGAAAGTTCTGCGACTGGTGCAGAGTTAAGAATGTGGATCCTTTTGAATGTGACATTCCCATGGTTCTGTCTTTTTTGCTTTCCTTGGCCCACAGGTGCTTGCAAGTGGGGACCATTAAAGGTTACCTGGCGGCGCTGTCCATATTTAAGCGCTCGTCTGAAGAATGTTCCTATTTTAAGATTCCTTTAATTTCTCAGTTTTTGAAAGGGCTCACTAATGTGTTCCCTCCTTCACCTTTTCTGGTGCCCGGTTGGGATTTGGACCTTGTTCTTAAGTTTCTTATGAGTGCTCCGTTTGAGCCTTTGCATTCTTGCCCTTTGAGACTGTTAACTCTGAAAACTGTGTTTTTGGTTGTGGCTACTTCCGCTCGCAGAGTGAGTGAGTTACAGGCACTTTCAGTTAAGCCACCCTTCATTTTGTTTCATAAGGACAGGGTTGTCCTTAGAGTTCGTCCTTCTTTTCTTCCGAAGGTGGTTTCGGAATTTCATTTGAGCCAGAAGGTTGTTCTTCCGGCGTTCTATCCTCCTCCACATCCTGGTAAGGAAGAGGAGAGGCTCCATAGGCTTGATCCTAGGAGAGCGTTGAGCTTTTATATTTCGCGCATTTCCCGGGTCAGAGTGGACGATCAACTTTTCATTGGTTACGCTGGAAAGCGTTTGGGACAAGCTGTGACGAAATAGACTTTGTCTCGTTGGATTATTTTAGCTATCTCCGAGTGTTACCGCTTGGCGGGTAAGGACCCTCCGGCTGGCTTGCGGGCCCATTCTACCAGGGGAGTGGCTGCGTCTACTGCCCTGCAGAGGGGTGTTCCTATTTGTCACATCTGTGATGCAGCCACCTGGGCTTCAGTACATACTTTTGTACGGCACTACTCCCTCGATTCCATCCGAGGGCAGGATCTGGCCTTTGGCAAGGCAGTTCTTTATTCCGCAATTTGATTGGGCATGCTAAATTTGTGTTCTAAATTCTTTTCCCACCTCCTGTATTGGTACTGCTTTGGAAGCCTGTCATAGATATGGAATACGTCGGAGGACCCAATCCCCTCGAAGAACAAGTTACTTTCTTACCTGGTAACGTTCTTTCGATGGGATGGTCCGACGACGTATTCCATATCGCTCCCTCCCTACCTTCCCCGCTGCAGAATTTCTTTTGCGATTTGCAACTTGCGTTCCGCAAGGCCTTGTGTGTCTGACTGGCAGAAAACTGGTGGCACACGTTCTGGGGGAAAAAACTACAACTGAAGCTATGGGCGTCGTGCGTCCTACTTATCACATCGGGTGACGTCGGCCGTCGGAGGAGGTCCTGGGGGATGGCGCATCAACGTCATTGACGCAGGACGCAGACGCCCAAGATTTTCCGAAGCAGCACAGCTGTGGACATTACCTGTCATAGATATGGAATACGTCGTCGGACCATCCCATCGAAAGAACGTTACCAGGTAAGAAAGTAACTTGTTCTTCTCTGAGAGACCACATCTCCACTATCAGGGGAGCTAGACAATAGCTTCTGGTAACAGCTCAAATCCAATTTAATGCAGCCACAATGGTTCATAAGTGCCTTTATAATAAAGCCCCAACATATTTGAAGGAAAGATTGGTCATCCATGAACCAAGGAGATCAGGGCGAAGTGGCGGCATTGATCCTGTTGGATCTTTCAGGTGCTTTTGATACCTCCATCCTGATCAGTCGTCTGTCAGCAGCTGCTGTGTCTGGTTCCGTTCTCTCATGGTTCCGTTCTTTTCTCTCAGACTGCTCGCAGTGGCTTGCACTTCAACCTTTTCTTCCGCTGTTTCTGCTTTGGTGTGTAGGGTTCTTCAAAGTACTGCCTCATCTCCCACTCTCTTCAGTATCTACATCCAGCCTCTGGTCGCTCTGATCCACTCCCATGGTTTCAGATTCTACCCGTATGCTGATGATACTCAGATTCTTGTTCTGCTGGACCATCTCCATCTAGCCCATGCCACTCAGCTGCCACTCAGCTGCGAGACGCTTGTCGGCTATGGGGTGCTGGATGAGCGAAAATTGGCTGAAATTGAATGGGGATAAGTCTGAAGTTATGGTTGTGGGCCCTACTACTGTCCCGTCCTCTTGGACCTCGTCTTGCTGGCCCTCTTCATTTGGTTCCTTTCCTGTTGCGATGAAGAATCTGGGTGTTAAGCTGTCGGCCTCCCAGATTAGCTCAGTCTGTCAGGCTGGTCATTTTCACGTGAAAATACTCCGAAAGGTTCTGCAGTTTATTCCCTTTCATTTGCGGGCTCCGGTGGTCTCTGCTCTGGTCCTTAGTCGGATTGACTATTGTAATTCTTTATACTTGGCCCAGCCTGACTACCTTTTACGCCGCCTTCAGACTATCCAAAATTCAGCCGCCCGTCTTGCCACCGGTGCTTCCTATCGGGAGCATATCTCTCCAGTTCTCAATGCCCTACATTGGCTGCCAGTGGCAAAACATGTGCATTTTAAATCTTTGTTTGGTAAATAGGACTTTTCATGCTGCTGGGCTTGAGTATCTGCAGTCGAAGTTTTGACCCTACATTCCTGCCCGTGTGTTACGCTCTAGGGATCGCTTTCTTCTGGCTGTCCCTAGGTTTCCCCGTGCTAGAATTGGAGGCCGTTCTTTCTCTGTTAAGGCTGCCATGTTGTGGAAGGCCCTCCACACTGCTCTCTGTGCTGTGACCGCCCATTTGCAATTCAGAAAGGCTCTGAAAACTCTGCTCTTCTAGCCTCCTTCTTCCTCTAATAATGCTTACTTAGTCATAGCGCAAGGTTGCCTCTGGGGGTTGGTTGCGCTGTACCTTGGTACGAAGAATCCTAACATAACAGGACTTTACGCTCGGGCAACTCTGCCTTCTTATGTAGCCCCAGATTCAAGTGGACAAATGGTCTAGGCAGATCCTTTCCAGTCAAGGCAGCTCATGTCAGGGATTCCCTGGCTTTGGAGCTGCAACAGGAAGCAAAACTGCCAACATTCTGTAAATCCCTGAATACTTTTCTGTTCTGCTGAAGGGTGCTCTACTATAGGGTCCTCTGAGACATCTTGCTCTGCCCCATCATATATGTTCGTATCGCTGTGTCTTTGTGGGTCCTGATGCCCGCGGGTTTTCGGCGTGGTAGAAATGAAATAAGTAATAAAATGCATATACCGGAGAACAAAGTTTGTAGCGGGGTTCACCTAAAAAGTGTGCGACGTCCATTCATCGAAATGCATGTTTTCGATGGGATTTTCTAACCCATCTAAAAGGTAGAGGGCTATCGGGAAGGGTATATAAGGGGGGGGAGGGCTCGGGAATAGCGTTAGATTAACAGGGAGGGGTTGGGGGATCCCTCCCCAAAAAAAGATAAAAAATGTTTGGTGTTTTTTTTGAGAAAAAAGAAATCTGCAAAAAACCCATAGAAGAAATGCATGTTGATAAATTAACAAAAAAGTGGGACAATTCTGAGTCTGGAGTAGTCGATCCTACTGCAGTGATTCGACATAAATTTGCATAACTTCGGAGTGCCTGAATTGTGCAATAATAGAAATAATCTACACTATTGTCTGTCTGCAGAGGTCGGGTCTGTTTGAATGATCAGCCGGTTTTGGAATAGGTCTACATCTACATGAATCGAGGCTGCACATAGTAATAGCTAGACTCAACACGGCAGTTTCTGAAGATATCAGCCATGTAACAAGGAACAACTGTGCTCCTTGCATCTTGGTTTCTGTAGCAGTCAAGCTTGTAACAAGGAGCAGCTGTACTCTGCACCTCTTGCTTCCTGCAGGAACTAATCTTGTAACATGTCTGTAAGTGACAAGCAGCTACACTCAGCCTCTCTTCAATATCTACACCCAGCCTCCAACAAGGCGCTGCTGCAAACAGCACAGCTTGGTTTCTGTAGGGGCTAAGGATGCAACAAGGAGCAGTTGCACTTGGCATTGCTTGGTTTCTGTATGTACCAAGTGCGTAACAAGGGTCTGCTGCAATCGCAGTGCTCTGTTCGTGCAGGCATAAAGCTTGTATAAATAAGGAGCAGCTGCCCTTAGCACAGCTCAGTTCCTATAGAGACAGGTTCCATCCATAATGTTTAGAATTATTTCGGAACAGTTGACGGAGATTGCGAGAAGTACAACAACATTGCGAATAGACATGTGGCGACATTGAAATCAGCAATGCGGCAGACTTTTACCAATTGAGTCACAGAGATCTACTTGTATATTGTCCGATGGGAGTCCCCGAAAAGTAAAACAACTTTGAAAATATACGCACGTCAGCAGTAACTACAGACAGAGCCTCAGTGAAACCTGCATTAGGATCATAGGTGAACATAAATGTTGAATTGTGGATTGCCTGAATAGGAATCAAGTCAGCCCTCAAGTTGTGAATGTTTTGGAGCGGCTTTATACCGCATAAAGACTCGTGGCAAAGGTTCATCTAATCACATGCGTGTTTGCCGAAGTGTAGTTGCTCAAGTGAGTTGCCTGAGTTGCTGTCTCGCTGTCCTTCTGGTCTCCGTGCCTGGACTCATTGCATCGTGGAATGTGGACTTTGAATCCTGTCTGCCTCTGATTGGAGTGTGCTTGCCCTGACTACCCAGAAGCCTTTATTATTCATCTTGCATGCGCATTTGCGCGCGCGCATTTGCCCAAATGTAGTTGCTCAAGTGAGTTGCTGTCTCACGGTCTAGCGGGGGAGCAAGAGGCGGTGGCGGCACCGTATGTTAGATGTGTACAGACAAATTGATTAATTATTTTCCTAAATATTTTTCCTTCTTTTTCTTATCGTATTTAGTAGATATTTTATTATGCTAACCAACATTTATACACTTAAAACAGGTATGCCGTTGAATGATGTGTTGGCAAAGGAGTAATCCCAGAACCAGCTCAAATTGTGAAATTTGTATCTATACACGCTCGCAAATCTTGTGGGCTAGGGAAAAAACATTGCGCAGTTCCGTTATCGGCCGACATAAAAACCTTTTGCTTATCTGACCCCAAACCCACAGTACAAGAAGTGGGGAACTCACTCGAAAAAGGGCGGGTTCCTGCGGTAAGGGCTACTAACCCATGCGCAACCATCACAGAGAACTGCACATTACCAAATTGTCTACCATCACTCCAAAAAGGAACCCCTGTACAAAGTACGTTGGAAATTTCTGAGTCTGTTTTAGGAACAGCTTACTGACACGGGGAAACTGTATCAACACAGGTGATGAGTACAGGTGGAGAACTGCAGCCACAGTGCGACTCTCCCTCTAATGCCTTGCTGCCAAACCCTCCACCTGTGTGCTCCGTTCAAGCTCAGCATATGGTCCGGAGAGCATAGATTACGAAGCAATGGACTTCATGAATACTTCTAACACCAGACGTCCTGAATCTGCCCCGAGTCCCGAAGTTATGTATATATGCTCTAATACTGGCGATCTTATACAGCTACACGAAGATTTGAGTGTAAACATCGAGAAGGCCCCTGAGAAAGAGCAGATCACTGAGGAAATCAGTGAGGGCAATACGGCTGTACATGAATTATCTAAATCTCCAATCATCAATCATGTGTGATTGAGCATCTAAATTACATACTGGATGGTATTGCATCAGATGCGTCCATCAATCATACCTTAATTATGGGCGATCTAAATCTTCACTTAATACAGAAACATCCAATTCCCCCAACATCTGAGGAATGGCGATGGATGAAACTAATGGAATGCAGGAATTTTGTAATGTTGAATGGAACTATTAATGGAGATATACCACTTAATACTACTTGGAGCAGGGGTAGCCAAGAAGCAACTTGGACTATGTTTTTTGTGACACCAAATTTCTGAACATAGCATCAACACTTTGTATTAAATCAAATGAACACAGTGATCATAAGCAGCTACATTTACAGTGGTCATTGCCCAGGAATCAAACGACGAAGCCAACGAACTCCAACTTGGCACACATCGTTGTAAATAACTCAGGGAATCGAGTAAATTGACTGACCTAAAATGGACACAGTTCGATCAAATGCTTGCTATTGAAAATACAAGTGCCAATTCCTGTTACATCGGTTCAATGCAAGTATTTGCACAGAAGAGTTAAAAAAAACGGACGGTGCCAACATAGGCATCTCCATGCCTTTGACCATGAATTGGAGAAAAAAAAAATCTCTTAAAACGATCAATAAGAAATCTTTGAGATGAGTCTATACTAGTTAGATCAACACAAATATAAATTCTTAAGGCAACCTAAAGAGTTCACTTCCATTGACTTGTACCTGAAATTGTGATATGAAAGACTATGCGCCCGGATGCCTTCGGGCCTGGCACGCTCTACAATTAAACTAAATACAAATAAGAGGGAGGAGATCACTAAGGTATCAAAAAGATGGTGAGCTAATGATGTCAGATTAAAATTAAATCTACACGAGGAATATTGGCTCTGCTTAATGATGTATTATATAAGACCCAGGGGGCTGTACAACTAAATCCTGTATTAGGAGAAACAATGTGTGATTACTTAGGTTCAGTCTATTGGTTACCTTTTCCAGAGTGTAATATTAATTTTGAACAGATAGACCTTGACCACTGTTTTCATTTCGATAAAGATGAAATAATTCACTGTATATCAAAACTCAGTCATTCTCGAGCTGCAGGGCCCGACGGTCTTCACAACCGTACAATGAAAGAAAATCCCCAGGCATGGGCCTCAATCTTATATCGAATTTATACTCAAATTATGAAGGTTGGTCGTTTTCCCTCTTCCTGGAAAAAATCTTTCATCTTACCGATTTTCAAGAAGGGTGATAGACTGTATACAACATCATACCGGCCCATAGCCCTACTAGATTGCCCAGGGAAAATATTTGTACGCCTGGTGCTAGCGGAATTGAATCGATGGCTATCCAATGCAAATTTAAGACACCCCTTCCAGACAGGGTTTATCCCTGTATTGGGAACCTCTAGTAATTTAATTTGATTACTTTAAACTCCATTATTCATCATGAAAGTCATTCGAAGCAACCACTATATATAGCATTTATAGATTTTAAAACAGCGTTCGACTCCATTCCACGTGAACTGCTATTTAAGAAACTGTTGAACCATAAATGTCCATGGTTTATATTAAAATGGCTACATGAATTACATTGAGGCACATCCATTCAAATTTCGGTTAAGCCAAGAGGGTCTCCTCTCAGAGCAGATAAAAACAGACCGTAACTTGAAGCAGGGTTGTCTATTAGCTTCGGGCCTATTTTATTATCTTAGTGCCTGCTTTGAAGGGTTAACAATTGATGCTCCGAAAATTAATGGCAGACCAATCCATCTGCCGATGTATGCGGATGACATGTTCATATTATCTAAAACCCCGCAAGGGTTAGGATCTATGTTAGCAGCGGTGTGCAGTCATAATGTCGACAAATTAATGTCGAAAAACAATAATGTCGACAAACAAAAATGTCGACATTTTTCGATATTTTTTCGAAATTTAATTTAGTGTATGCATAAATAAATAAATAAAAATATATATGATGTGTTGAGTATGAGGGGTGGTTGGGGGGGTGTGGGGGGGTGGCAGGGGGGTGTTGGGTGAGGGGGGGTTGGGGGGGGGACCCCCCCCATAGTAAATGATCCTTTTTTAGGTTATTTATTTATTGAATAAATAAATAAATAAATAAATAATTGGTATGTGTTGAGTATGAGGGGTGAAAGGGTGGTTGGGGGGTGTGGGGGGGGGGTGGCAGGGGGGTGTTGGGTGAGGTGTTGATAGTTTTAAGGGTTTATAGTCATAATGTCAAAAAAAAAATGTCGACATTTTTTTTTCGAAAAAATGACTTTTTACATTATAAGTATAGGATGTCGACATTATTATTTTCGACATTTTTTTTTCGACATTTTTGTCTGTCGACATTTTTTTTTCGACATTATGACTATAAACCGTTAGCAGCATTGGAGGGCTATGCTCAGAACAACTGTATTACCATAAACACAATGAAAACACAGATCATCCAATTTGAAAGTAAGAAACAAAGAAACAAGAGACATATATGGAATTTGCAAAGTACATCTTTGAAAGTAGTAACGAGTTATCCCTATTTAGGAGTTGCTATCAATAATCACCCCCAAGACGTTCCTTATGAAGACACTATAAAGAGCAAATTAACTACCGCACTATCTCAATCACGTATAATTAGAGCCAGATACTGTACATTTTCAATTGATCCCTTAATAGTATACTACAAACAGAAAATGGTACCTGTCCTGGTATACGGAACAGAAACTAAATCATGGAAGTCCTACTCCATTGAACAGCTGTGCCTGTAGAGATTGAGCAGGTAACCAGGATCGGCTGCACCTGGCACACCAGGGTTTGCAGATGCTGGTCTTGCATGAAATAACAGATGCATGGAACAGCTGCACCTGGCTTACCTGCATTTGCAGATGGCGATCTTGTATGAAAGAAGAGATGCATGCCTCATGGCTCGGCATTGACAGTGTTCAAGCTTGTTCTATTGAGCAGCATCATTTGGCACAGTTCTCTGTCAAGCTTGTAAAAGGAGAAGTGCAGTTCTGTGTCTCCAACATTGAGGCTGTATCTGCTTCAAGCTTCAAACAGGTATTCGTCTGGAATGTTCAAGCTTATAACAAAGAGCTGCTACACTTGACAGAGCCCAGGGGCTGAAATAGCAACCATATGTAAAGTGCTTGAGTGTCCTCTTAATGTTACTGAACAACCGATGCTTTCAATGGGCAAGATGTTTTATTTCCACGTAAGGAATCCTATGCATCTCTGCACACATTTTCTTGGGGATCAATGATCAGGAACTATTAAATAGTTTGAGTAGTCGGGCTTCTTAAATGGCCATTGTGAGGCTTCAGCATGCCTAAAAGGAAAGGGGACACCTTAATGACATGCTTATAAAATATAGTCTTGTGTTGCATGCCTGGGAATAGCGTCATTGGCTTTTACTAGAAAGGTGGATAACTTTGAAGATCTTGTCATGCTTGAGTGGCCTTTTCTAGATAGTAATGCTGTATGAGATGAGATTCTGGAGACCGACTCCCTGGAACCCTCTCACAGCGATGCCCAACAGACGAAAAATATTAAAGCAAAAGCTGATCCATGATTATTTTGCAGACTACGTTTAACACTGAAAGAGTTCAGATCGGCAGATAAAGGGATCATTTCTTCCAATGACTATGCAAAAACGTGGCAGCCCCTCTACTTAGAACAAACATGGCCAAATAAGCTGTTCTATGAGAGGGTCCCATTCAGGAGGGTCGTCCACCACGTTTTAGCTCACTTTTCCTTTCACAGTGGAAAATACCCATCTGCATATCAGTCTGGTCCCCCCCCACCATGCCCTCCAACACCAAAATGCTAGGCAATTCTAGGTACAATGAGCTAAAACATGGTTGTAGACCATGAATGAGATGCATCATATTGAACAGGATATTCTAGCCATATTGGTTGTCCGTAGAGGAGCTCCCATGTTTTTGTACATTTGTTACAAAAAAACCTGATATATTTAAGCACTCTCTCATTCACACTGTATCTGCAGTGGTTCAGTGTTTAAAAGTTATGGGTGGACATTAAAGAAGTCTTTCTTACAAATGTAAAGTCAAGTCTATTTCCATAAGCTGTGGGGAAATGGGCAGGGAACCCGACAGAGTATCCCCATCCCAAGAATGAGGCCCACAAGCATAAAAACATCGGGGTGCTATAAGGTTTTACACAGTGGGGTACATACAGAAAATCATTATAATACATTCAGTTGGTTACATTAACAATGAACTTTCTAACAGAGCATATTCTGGCCTTGAGGGGGTGTGGCTTTCAGCAGCATGCTAGGTCTGTACAATTCTGATCAGCCTACCCATGTGACACATTCTCCGTCTGCAGCGGTTCTTTCCTTTATGCTTAATGGGACTGGCTGTGGTGATCATCACCTATCTGACCCTCTTTCGTGTTCTCCGATAAGAAATCATTGCCTTCACTGGGGTTTCTTGCATGTCACTGGGCATGTCAGCACCCCGAGCAGAAGCTAATTGTCATAGCCACACACTTGTTACAGGCTCCTTAATGCATGCCAGCTAATCAAAATCTTGCATAAAGTCCACTGCATCGCCTCACTAGTTATGGCTCCAGCATTGCTCTTCCTGTGCATCATGTAGACGCAGGAGCTCGGGTGAATTCTAAAATACTGATAGCTTCCACAACATGGTACAGCTCGGTGACTCAGGGGTTGAGGATAGTACATATCAGCTCCTCTCACCACCGCTCTACACATAACGGTTCAGATGCATGTACTTAATTGTGAGATTGACTATTTTCTCACCTTGACCCGGAACTCAACTGTTTAGACATTGATAGAGTTTTTGTTTGTTTGTTTTATTATTTATAATGCGCGACATACCCTCAGGTAACAGTGCGCAGCGGTTACAAGTATATGCGAGGCTTAGTTACAGCAGTGTAAATATTTACAGACAGGTATTACATACAAAGTATTGTTAAGTAGTGAGCCGGAGACACCAGAGGATTTTAACAAATGATATTTATTTTTTTATAGCACTTCAAGTTGCAAAAAGGGAGGTTATGCAAAAAGTCTCAATTCGAAATTAAAGTGCCAACCAGGCTTCTCAGAATTCCTTTTTCAGAATGTGACCGTAATCATGGGTTCAGGTTTACCTCCAAGAAAACTGGATCATACCATGAAGGAATACAATGGATCGGTATGTTTAAACCGGCAGTTTGTCACGGCCATTCAACTATTTCCACTTTTTCCCCCCCCTCAGTTTATACCGTGACCTCACGGGTTAAAGTCCTCTGTTAGCACCTTCGTTCGTGCCGTGCTGAGCGGTTTCCTTCACACGCTCATCTGAGCACCCGCGGTAGAGAGAGATCTAGCCTTTGATTGCGATCCGGCAAGTAAAGTTCCTCCAGTATTCTTGCCGTCCTTGAAGTGAAAGGAAAAACTCAAAACTCCAGTATATTTTTATCACCTTGTGAACAGTCCCTCTCGTGGTGACTGTGCTCTGCTCCGCGCACAGTGTTGCCTGCAGTCTCGATAAGGGTTCGTCCTGCGGAGTTCCCTTCTTCCTCTAATAAACCCACCGGTGTTGTGAGCTGGTCTCTTCCCACTCGGAATCCACGCCGGCCGTCGCCTTCCACTCCTGAAAAATGAGACACACGTTGAGGCGTTTAGTGCAGCTTTAAACCCGTGTGCCCCTCCTCCTCCCCAGCAATTAATCACAGGTGCTGCCTCTGGGCGCAGTAAAGCCGATGCTAATTCCCCTCCTTCCTGCTTCATACCCGCGGAATCAGCGTTAGTTTTCACCCTTAACTGGGAGAGTCTATTCATATAAGGAAATGTGAATTCTCGCCTTCTTTCCCTGTTTTCTTTTCCCCGTTGTTGGCTTTTATTTAAAGAATGCATCTGTTGAGGCATTCTGGGAGTTGTAGTCCGTGTCGTTACTGTAGCAATCATTCCGCCTGCTGTGATGTGTGAGGTCTGCCCCTTTGTACCGTTTTGTTCTTTATCATTTCCCGATAACCTGTCCGCTGCTACAGGGTCTCTATCACAAGTATATACAGGTAAGACCTATTTACAGAAGACAGGTGCAACAGGAGGGTAAATGATACAAACAACTTACTTACATCAGCAGTATATACAGGAATGGGTCATGATTGGGTAAAGGTGATCAAGCATACATCTGGAGAGAAGTAGGATTGAATCCGGGCAATGAGTCTTAGCTAGATACTGTGTTAAATGGGCATTAGCTTTCAGCCACAAGATGGATTTAGTTCTCAAATTTTGATAGGGTAGGTCAGTTCTCAAAGTGGGAGGTAGGGAGTTCCACAGTTTAGCTGTTTTCACCGGGAAGCTATTACTGCGGATTGTAGAGCGATTAAACTTGGGAATAGAGAGGCAATCTTTATAGGCAGTTCTCGATGGTCTCAAAGATATCCGTCGGTGGAATCTGTCGACCAAGTAGGTAGGTGCAACATTATTAAGGGATTTGTGCATAAGTGATAGAGTTTTTAGGAGGATTTTCTCATTAGTTGGAAGCCAGTTGTTCTGTCGGCTAGTCTCAGGGATGTGGTCTCTTCTGGAGATGCCTAATGCCACTCTAAGAGCATTATTTTGGAGAGTTTGGATTTTTCTGATAGTAGCTTTGGTTGACCCCAAATAAAGAGCATTGCAATAGTCCAGGCGAGATAAGATGAGTGCTCTGGCTAGGATAGTGCAGCTAGTGTCAGATAGAAATGGCTTAGCTGTGTGGATAAGCTTACACGTATAGGCCGTGGAGGACGCTAGCAAGTTAACTTGTTTGCTGAATGTGAGGTTTGAATCAAGATAAAAACCTAGTGTTTTTACCTCATGTCCAACTTTGACACTGTTGCCATCAATTGTGAAAGAGGAGTAAGCGAGTCCTATTTTATTTTAGACTGGATGTGGTGCCCAAGATGATAAGTTCAGTTTTATCATCATTCAGGCATAGACCATGCATGGCCATCCATGCCTGGATGATGATGTACACCTTATTCACCAAGGCCAAATCCGCTTCATAATCCCCAGAAAGCGGGAGGAGGGTCTGGGTATCATCTGCATAATTAGTGTAGGTGATACCGAGATGATTGGTATAGGGTCGGCAGCTGCTGTGGGAGATAAAACCCTCATGGTTCTCCCGTTTAGGAAGGATCTAATCCATGTAATTGCATTGTCAGAAAAGTGTGCCGCTGTGTTGAGGTGGTTGTAAAGTATGGTGTGATCAACCAAGTCAAATGCGGCTGAAAGGTCTATGAGGAGGAGTAGGGCAGCTTTGCCGTTGTCTCTAAGCTCGTCAACTTGAGTCTTGAGATCGATAAGAGCTGTCTCTGTTCCGTGCTGAGGGCGGAAGCCTGATTGTCTGGTTCCCAGTAGGTGGTGTACTTACAGGTGTTTTTGAATTTGTACATAGGCGACCTTGTCCAAGATTTTTAGAAGAAAGGGTACTGTTGTAATTGGCCTGTAGTTAGTTGGTGTAGATGGATCAAGAGTAGGTTTTTTTAAGAGTGGGAGTACCCAATATTGTATAAGATTGGTAGGGATAGTTCCAGTGGAAAAGGACGCATTAATTAGCTTTGTAATGAAAGGAGATAGGTCTCGGGCTGCATCTTTGATGAGCTGTGCAGGGCAGAGATCGCCCTGGCAATTGGATGGCTTCAGGGACAAGATAATTCCCTCTACTTCAAGAATAGAGACTTTGGAGAAGTTGAAGCGGGTGGATTCATTAGCAGTGCTACTCTCGAATATTTTGGATTGGGTGGGGTCATTTTATTTTGCTAGAAATTTTATTTTGTAAAGTGGATATTTTATTGGCTAGTGCGTTTTGGATCTCTGAACACCATTTTTTAGCTTTGATGCAGGTGTCAGGGGGAGCTATGGGGGTCTCTAGTTCTTTGAGAAAAGAGAATAGTTCTTTCGTGTTAGATTTGGCCTGGGATATACGCGTATCGAAGGATATACGTTTTGCTAGACATATTTCTTTTTTGTAGAGGGAAGAAAGTTTAGTGAGTTTAAGTTTGTTGGCAGCTGATGGTAGTTTTTTTCCATTCAGCCTCGCAGCTTCTTTTTTGTTGCCTTAAGTTTTTTAGGAAAAGCGTAAACCATTTATTCAAATGGGTTTTAAGCTTGCTTGGTCTGAGTTTGAGAGGGGCACTCAAATCCAAGGAGGTGGTCATAATTTTATTATATTCTTCGACCAGGATCTCTGGATCAGTGTTGTCAGGGAGCGAGTTGAGGGTAGGGAGTAAAGTCGGGATAATCCTATCCACAGTGATACTCTTTTTATTTCTGGTTAGCGTAAGTGGAGCCCTGATGGCAGGTAGTGGTGGGGGCCTGTTGGGAGAGAGCATAAAAGACACAAGGTGGTGGTCAGTCCAAGCTAGGGGTGAGACGACGAAGATATTGGCTTGGCAGTTATAATCTGCCACGCAATCGAGTATTCTACCTTTGTTGTGGGTAGGTGCGTTACTTCTTTGGGTAAAGCCTAGTTCTGAGAAGGTATTGCGTGTGGTAAGGGCGAGCTGGTCTAAAGGGTCATTAATACCCATGTTAAAGTCTCCAAGTACAAGTACTTGAGTAGAGCTTTTGAGGTTATTGGACAAAATAGTGTTAATGTCATCCTCAAAGTTTCCGGGAGGGCCTGGAGGGCGGTAGATCAAGTGGATATTAAGGGTCTGGGCATTAGAGAGATGGACTTTAATAGATGGTAGTTTGCATGAAAGGATATCAATAGGAGTGATTGTTCTCATAGGGAGGGTACATTATTGATAATGGCGATACCACCTCCCCTGGATTTTGATCTGTCTTGTCTCAATATGGAGTAGCCGTCCGGGACTGCTAGCATGAGCATGGGGCCTGCTGCAGGGTGTAGCCAGGTCTCGGTGATAGCGAGGAAGTCTAAGTCTTCACTAATAATTAAGTCAGAAATTTCTGTGGCATGTGCTATCAGAGATCCTGAGTTAATTAGTGCTCCCTTGATCAGAGAATTCACAGTAGTGGTCATGGTTGTGTGTCTGATTTGTGAAGATTTAAGTTTACTATGTTTAGCTAAGCTCTTTATTGACATAGGGTCAGAGTTAGGAGCTGGGTACAGGTTTATATTAGATTGGCAGGGCCTGGTTGACTTAGTCCTTGATCCTATTGTATTAGGGATAGAGCTAATGGGGGGGCTCATAGATTTTGGCTAATCTGGCTCTGAGACGTAGGTTCCTATCTGTAGTTGAGCAGGGATTGCTAGGTGGTGGGGATATGAGGTCATTTGTGTCTGGGAGCAGTCTAGTAGTAGTGGTATTATGTAACTTGGAGGTGTGTGTCGGGATAGGTGAGTGTTGTAACATGGTGTAGAGCATAATGTTTTGTAGGAACACGATAATGTGGACTGTCTGGCTGGTAGCTATCGGACGCATGCTAGCATGTGGTGGCGGGGCACTTTCTAGCACTTTCTAGGAGTTAGGTGGCTGAGGTAGTAGCAACAAAGGCAAGGGTCAGATAATCAAGTGAGGCTGAGGCTGAGAGTACGTCATAGGCTAGGTAATACGAATAGTGGCAATGGTGGGTAGCAATCAATATGAGGCACTAGCCATACTTATTCAGCGCTGCTTGGCAGACGGTAAATATAGTCGAAAAAGCAGTCAATCAAACACTGAGCAATCAGTGCGGATCAATGAGAGGCACTAGCCATGCTTATTCAGAGCAGTTTGGCAGAGTTGGCAGACAGTAAATATGTACAGGTGGCCAATCAAGCAGTACATGTATAGGTAATCAGTGGAGAACCCAGGCTAACACGATAAGTGTGGGCAATCGAGCATTGAGACACTGGCATTGATTGAGCAAGATAGCAAACAGTCACTAGATTGCTAGATTGCACCTGTGCAACACCACATTTCAGGTCCTATCATTGGAGTAAGGTGTTCAAACTCTATATGGATCAGAAACCCTTCACATCCTAAGTCCCAGATGAAGAACAAAGACCACTCCAAAGCTGGCTAGAATTGAAGCCAAGTTACAAGTATTCACATTTGATGTGGAGCATTTTCAGGAATGAGAAATAAGGCGGCAGAGTGCCTATCCAGATTACTGTACCAGTAAATGTTTAGTGGTCACAATGATTTTGAAGAAGAAACACATGGTTTGGTGTGCAAAGAAAATTGGCTCGTGCAACTCGCACAAGGAATCCGGCACAAGGCTCTCTCCAACCACCTGTGGTCTATCCACAGTCTTTTCTGGTAGATTGCAGGTGTAACCATAGACTGGGACTTGATAGAATGCAACAATGTGTTTGTACTTGGAACAGGATTAGGAATACAAAATTTAGGGGCCACCATGGCCAAGAAGGAGGGCCTATTTTAGCTTGACTACAGGCTAGATTGAGTAGCAAGATGTTAGGTCACTGCACAGATTTAACCCCTTGTTCACAAGCTCTGCAATTTAAAGACCATTGAACAGCACAATATGCAATGAGAATGTGTCCTTAATTTAAGCCCTTCCAAGAAACTTCTCACACTGGTGATCTGCAATGGGCAAAGCTGATGCAACGATTCAACGCTGTTCAGTGTGCTTCGAAGGTGAAAAGGTTCTGGTGTTATATTTGATTTAAGGGTGCTTGTATTGTAGATGGTCTAGGTCAAGTTTAGGTCTAGTATTCATAACACCCTTGGACAAAAGGCGGAAGATTAATATGGCAATGTCCTTGTTGACTGTCTATCCAAACGGGTAGAGTTGCATTTGATCAGAAACAATTCCACAGCTAACGCAAATGTAGTACTAGAAAATAACTTGAGTAGGGCACCCACATGAGCACGGGCATACAATTGACTTCAGTAGAGATGAAGTATTTAAAAAAGAAATGTAGTAGAGACAGCAGCACAGCATTGTATAACCAGCAGTCCTATGGTCAAGTAAATCGCACAAACTGTTTTGTTAAGGAAGCCACCATCTGGCATGGATGATTAATGTACGGCTCACCATGCAATTGCTTCTCACAGAATGACCCAAACATTGGCTAGGAATCTTGATGTTTCTGCAGTGACCTCGACCAAATGTGATAATTACTTACTTTCCTTTTGTATTTCAATTCCTACTCTTTCTCAATGTATGATTTTATCTGTGAGGAAACCTAACCTATATGGATCAGGAATACCAGGAAGGGTACTCTGGAACCCTTGACAGCTCTTGTCCTGCCCCAATTAGAAAATTTCCCCTCAGACATAGATTGTAATATTTTGACTGAACAACTCCAGTTGATGTTAAACAATGCCTCTGAGCATTTGGCACCATTATGGAGTATAATACCTAAGAATTACAGCATAACCAATGAAAACGTTATTGTATCCAGAAGGCAGTAATGTACTAGTGAGAGTTTAGGGAGGAAAAATCCCTGTCCTTTCACAAAGACATCCTACAGTAGGCTGTAAAGGACTATAAAAATGCTATTTAGGAGGCCAAAGAAGTAAAATACTCAAAGCAATTCTGGCTGCAAGATCACATTTTATGGAAATATTTGACATCTTACATGAGGGCCAGGGACATTCTCACTGCAAATATCATGCTGAAATAAATTGAGACTGTTGTCAATCTGTGCAGAAAGAATTTGCCCAGTAAACATCTCGTCATCAAAATGGTATTGAAGTATAGCAATTGTTGCTGAAAAGTATTTGGCAGGGGCTGGGAGAGAGGGGTTATTCCTGAGACTGGGCAAGATGAGCCTGATTTAGGATCATTGTCATTTTCTTTTAAGCTAGTGACTGTCAGAGGTAGCTGATTGTTTTAAAAGATATTAAACCCATGTTTTGTCAGGGTGATGTCTGTCCTCCTAAACTATTTAAAAGCTCTATGAACCAGCTACTGCCATGGATTACTGAGATCATTCTCTCTTAGAATCTAAAGTACCTGATTTTCTTAAATAATCATGGATTCTGCCTCTTCTAAAAAAAAAAAAAAAAGAGGACCTGGATACTACTGTACCAGCTAACTTTAGGCCTATAGTTAGTGTCCCTTTCCTATTGATAATATTGGATAGTGTTGCCTACTTTTAGTGAGGAACACAGATCTATGGTTTGCAGACAGTCCAGTCCAGTTTCCAAAAAGCAGCATGGAACAGCGTCTACATTATTGAATTTGAAATCAATATTGGAAATATCATTGATAAAGGCCAGGTTGCCTTGATAACGCTCCTGCATCTGTCTGCCACATTTGATCTCGTTGATCATGGCTTGTTGGCGGACAGGCTATACATTCTTGGTAGATGCTCAGATGAAGCAGTGGCATGGATCCCAGTCTTTCTAGGTCCACGATGCTCGAGGGTTGCAAAAGAGGGTTTTAGTTCTGCGGCAATCAGTCTTACAAGTGGGGTTCCAGAGGGCTCTTGCCTATCTCCCCTCTTATTTAATATATATACAAAGTCACTTTGTGACTTATTGGATAGGCTACGTGTGTCCTATACAAATTATGCTGATGGTGCACATCTTTTTTGTTTCAGCTATCTGATACCCATTGTCAAGACTCTGAGGACATTAACAGGATTTATGCAGCCATTCAACTGTTGGATGGTTCACAACTCTCGTTACTATAAATAAAGAAATTCCGGACGTGCACCCAGAAATGGGGGTGCCTCTCAGTCCACCATATGTGCAGAGAGTTTAAGACAAAATAAAAAATAGGAGGACTGTTGTTATTCAATAATTGCAGAAATCCAGGAACAAGCTCTTATACAATGTGAACTGGAAAATGGAGGAGCCTCAGGTGGCATTTGTATGAAAATAAACACGTTTTATTACATCATTACAAAAACATCAAAATCTCAATTGATATATATTTTTGTGTAAACATATATTTGATATGAAATGTTTTAGTGACTTTTTTTAGGTATATGAAATGAGATTTTGATGTTTTTGCAATGATGTAATCAAATGTGTTTATTTTCATGCTAATGGGTCGATTGATGTCATTCGAGGCTCCTCATTTTCTACTTAACGTTGTAGAAGACTTTGGTCCTGGATTACTGCAAGTATTGAAGAACAGTCCTCCCATTTTTTTTATAATTCATAACTTCTCTTGCCCTGAATAACGGGAAAACAGAGCTGCTTATTTTAGGTTCAGCATATAGATTGAAAATGTTGGACTGTGCCTACTGTCATTTTTCTATTGCGAGATGCTTACTGAAGACTTCTTGTAGCTTTCAGGTACTGAGCATATATATCGAGTCTTTCTTCAGTGTGCTCTTACACGATGAGACTTATGTGGCAAAGTTGCCCATATGTATCTGAGAAAGACAGAGCACTTGTAGCATCGGCTACTATAAATGCTAAACTGGACTATTGTTCATTGCCCTTCACTAGCCAATATTAGGAAGCTTCAGGCTACTCAAACAGGGCGGCCCAAGCAGTATGTGGCCTAAGAAAGCAGGACCATATTACTGAGGCCCGTCGTAACCTTCATATGTTACTGGTCCAGCAAAAAGTAAAGCATAAGACATTATCTAGTGTCAGTCGGGGGATGCTCCTTTGTATGTCTCAAAACGAATTAAAGATGCCCCGCAGAGGCGTACTTTATGATCTGACAATAATTTTCTTCTTACACAACCACAATTTGCATTGACAACATTTGGTGGAAGTCTGGACACCCTCTTTGTGGAGTACTCTTCCGATTCAGCTGAAGAAAAGTACCAATCTGGGACATTTCAAAAAGGAATAAAAAACTTATTTGTTCAATAAAGATTTCTTTGAAATTTTGCACTGCCTTGATATCGTGTTGTGTCTTTTTGTTTTCCTGTTTTATGTGCGCTTTGAAGCCTATGGGTATTTAGCCTGTTATAAATATTAAACTAAACTATAACAAGTTTCAGACCGTTGGAATGAGGTGTGGGAAAAAAATAGCTCTGGATTGTTTTCTTAAGGATCCAGCTTTGCATGCAGTTAGGAGACATTAAAAAACATAAAAACAAAATGAATACAAGATATTACATGCTATAAAGCTTCTGTATAAGGAGATGCAGTTTAAAAAATAAAATAAAAAAAACGAATAAATAAAAACCCATGCTTTCAAAATGCAGGTTACAACTGAGGTTCTATTTGAAGACCCCATATAGAATATGGAACGGGCAGAACTCTGCAAGAACACTACAAGCAGTGATGTGATTTTTATCATTCCTACCTCCAGCTCCTTCCCTCCACCGCAGCGGAGTGTCTAAGAACCTCCACCCACCAGGTAGGGGCTGTGGTAGGGGAAAAGCATGTACCCGTCACTGTGCAACAGCAAAAAGAGCATACTGTTACCAAGGTCACATTATATTCTCTTAATAGTCCACTGCTCACACTATCCATTAACCATTGGTGTATTTAAGGCATGTACCCTTTATAACGCAACAATACACAGTAGTTCAAATAGATGCCCACACTCAATATTCATGTTCAAATACAACTGATAACAATGTAATGAACACTCAATGAAGGTGTCTTGCACTCTCATGTAAAAAATAAATATTTTAATTATGAGAAATATGTAATAAACATTGCTATTGTCAATATGCACAACACACTAAAAATGCAAAAAGTCATTAATGAAAAAGCTGAAATCATTGTCGCCTCTACCTTGAATAAAGACTAAGGCAGATCAACCTTCTCCAAGAAATCATAGTCCCCTTCAAAACCAACTACCCGCCAATTGGATAGCCTTCCACAACCTCTGCCTCAATGATGAAAAAAATAAACATCCCATTGTGGGCTTCCCACAATGCCTTAGCTCCCTGGATGCCGCCTACTCTTTTCCCATTGATGGCGCAACTATACAGTTGTCCAAGTATGTTAAAACGCTCGGCATCTGCATCAATTAATATATCCCACCATGTAAAAGTGCTGACCTCTGCTACACCCTACACGGCTAACCTCCTTGCCCTGAGCCGAAAATTCCTCACCGACCAATTGCCTGACTTTCGCACAAGCCATCACATGCAGAAAACTCCACAATGCAACCTGCTTTTCACTGGAACATCCTCCAAGAACCTCGCCAAGCTACAAATACTACAAAACAAGGCTCTAAGAGCATTGCTGGCCCTAAAACAATCTGATGACATCTCTGCCTCCACAAGAAAGGCACATTGGTTCCCTATCAAATCGAGGATTAAATTCAAAACATTAGCAATCACCCATCGCTGTTTGCATATGAACGCCCCCGACTACCTCACCCCCTGCATTTCAGCTAAAATGGCTGGGCGTCCTCTTCGCTCCTCATCCAGCCTGATCTTCACATGCCCAGATTTAACCGCAAACGAGCTGGAGGACCCAGCTTCTGCGTCACAGCGCCCTCCTGGTGAATCTCCCTCCCCTCCAATATCAGGAGCGAACCCTCACACCTCGCCTTCAGAAAACACCTGAAAACCTGACTGTTTAACAAATACGACTAACCTGTACCACTTGTGGAATTGTTTGGAATTGGTTTGACTGTTTCTGCTTTGTATACTATGTGCAAGTGCTGCGATGTCTTTGGGCGCTAAACAAATGCATACAATTAAAAATAAAATTAAATAAATGGGTAGAGGTGTCACCACCCATCATTAGCATGCCCATCCTTCAACAGACTAAAATGGTCCTATGCCTACAACCACTAAAATTGTCTACCCATAGGGGAGCGGGAGACCTGCTCCATAGCAGAGGTAGGTATCACCTCAAAATATCAGACCATCACTGCGAATCCCAAAATACCATATTTCGAATTACCCATTTCACTCCATATATATATGTGGGGAGAGGGTAACGTTAATAAAAGAATGTGGAGGGTTATGGGTGGCTGCGGGAGGAGGGCGGGATCCCCCTGCATATATCTGTGGTGAAATGGGGTAAAGAGAAAAGAAATCTGTATTTTGGGACTCTTTTTTTGTTTTTGAAGTTATCCCAAATATCTGCAGTGGTATCAGTGAACAGCATCTTTCATGTGTAAACCATAGCAAGCACAACCTCATCATCCACCACTAAAATAATCTTTCTAAACAAAAATAACAGCAACCAACATCTTTCTTGTGTAAGCTATGGCAAGGATGATCTCATCATCAATGACTAGGAATCTTTCCAACAAAATTGACAGCGGACAGCACCAATCCTGTGAATACTACAGCAAGGACGAAGGTTTTTAGTTCATTC
This sequence comes from Ambystoma mexicanum, assembly GCF_040938575.1. Lineage (NCBI taxonomy): Eukaryota > Metazoa > Chordata > Amphibia > Caudata > Ambystomatidae > Ambystoma > Ambystoma mexicanum. The sequence continues at coordinate 147,169,805 of NC_090923.1, read as the reverse complement.
GCATGATCTACTTGTTTACTATTTATCAGGACACTTGGCACTCGTGCCAGAAATGTCAGAAGAGCAGTGAACAGCTACGTTTATAGAAAGAGGACTGTTATATAGTGGATTCAAGGTCCCTGACGCTCATCCCGGACAATTGAAAAAGAAACCTCTAATGTACTGTATTTCAATACAATACGTTAAGGCTCACGTCTACTGAATATCAACGTGTTTGCAGCACACTATGCATTTAGCATAAAGGCTGGGCTTACAGCCCACACATCATGCCGCTTCAAGCATGGCTGACATGGGTAGACACGAAGTTGCATGTCAGCAGGGAAAACTGTGAGGCTCTTTCTTCATGAAGTTAAGAGATTTTGGCAGTGGTGGACAGTTGAGGTTAGGCGCCCTGACGAAAATAAGGTGTGTTATGGGGCTGCAAATGGGAGCAAGTTGTAGTCACCCTGCCAAGGTGGCTACGTCAAGGGAATTGTTAAGAGTGGGTTTGCTACCATAAACTGCGCACACAAACAGAATTGTTAAAGTTCGTTGAGCATTATTTAATTCAAATCAAAACAGCCGACACGTGTTTCGAGCCACAACGCTCTTCTTCCAAGGCTTGTGGGAGCTTGAATCGAAAAACTAATACTATAAAGTTATGCGATTAGAGAAATCAAAAGTACAAGGTGCCTTCACCGCCTCCACTATATAGTTGCAATTGCAATTCGACTCGGCTTTTCCTGTCTCCTTCACTACGTGTGGAAACAGAACAGGCATGTCCACCATGGAAACTGATCTGCCACAGGATGCCCCACCTTAAATCACAAATGACCAAGAAGAGTGAAGCAGGTACCAGACAGATTTAAGGATTACCAACTATAAGGTTTGTTATTGTGGAAAAGGGGCTAGGTGAGATTGAGTATTTTCTCCCTTTATCCATGCCCGAGAACATTGTGCATATGAAGGAGAAGGATGGTGATTACATTCTTCCTGATGCTGCTCAGTATGGAAGATGGAGGGATGACTCCATCCTGCATCTTTCAGACGGTGCCTGCAATGTACTTGTATGTCATTAATGTTTAGCAATTACGTTCCTTCAACTTTATTACATTCACATACTATAGGGCATGTGTCAAGGGTAGACAGAGAAGTCAAAAAAATAAAAGGGCTTGATGTTCCTCATCTACGATCAAATTCTTCTTTTATTGATTTGGATACCATTCTGGCCTTTGTTTAATGAAATAATCCTTGTGCAATTAGTTTGTTAAATATGACTAGAGGATGCTAGATACACAGATGCCCCAGGCATCATGATATTTTGGGTTCTTTCCTCGTAGCCTGTAAGGTGTAAAGGAAACAGAAATAAAGGTGAGGAAAGCTCCATCTCTGGAGCCAAGAGGCTAGTGCTTTAGTGTGCACGTTTGGTAATGTGTCCAGCAGTGTAGATGGCTTGTAGTTTGTCATCCCTTTATTTTTTTGCTTCCACCTTTAAAATGCAGTCTAAGAATTTGATTTTGTAGCGGGTACGGGATCGTCTGGTTGTGACAGTAAAACGTTAACTCTTATTTTTTGTTTTTAGGTGAGGAAGCACTGAATGAATACTTAAGGACCAAAGCTGTCACAATTGAATATTAAAGCCTAGAAACCAATCAATGCTGCTGAGAAAAACTATCGTCTGCAAGGATTTGGGATTCTGCTAGACAGCTGGGACTACAGAAGAAAAAAGCTAATTTGTATTGTGAATCCTTTTGGTGGACACAAAATTCCCTTAAAACCTGCAAATTGGTCTCATTTTGAACTTTTCCATTGGAGGTTCAGGATATCTATTCCACTGGTTACACTCTGCAAAACATTAGGGTAATCGGACGTGATCTCGCACATTCTCAGGTGACATCAGAGACAAAGATCATATTATCCAGGACTAGAATGACGGCACAAGAACCGGAATCACCCGACCTTAAGTCATACGACGGGGCTAAAAAAAAAGGTCAACTTGCCTAAAAACTACAAATTCTTACAAAAACAGCTAACGGGCAGTTATTGGCGTTGCCTAACCATCAGTTCCTCATCGTCTTCTTTTGATGGGAAGTTGGGCACAGAATCATCCATATTAATGCTCATCTCTGTGTGCGTGGTAGATGCGGCATCGCTGGTGTCCCCTGGTGGCTCCCAAAATCGCTGCCAGCATTAAATCTGAAAGTTCAAATTATGCTTTTCTAGAAGAAGAATGTGGTACTGCACTTTTGGATCCTATAACAAATTGCTATGGTATACAGGTGTGGCATTTCTCTAGTATATTGTTGTGGTTTCATTGGCCAGTGTTAGCTTGTACACGTATTAGAAGAATACCCTACACGCTTTTGAACAGCCCCTAAGATACTTGTGAACAGAGGCTAGTTTAGAAGAAGTATCCTTCAGTAGTCTTACTCTTTTTGATTTTTATTTGTAGAAAATGTACTACAGGGTAAGTCTTAGGATAAATGTTACAACCAGCCTTTGCAAAGCTCAGAGTGGTCGCCTTTCCAGGTTCAGGACTTAAGATCCTCACACAGATGATGTACAAGCATTCGCAGTGGTTGAACGACATATGGATCTCTCCGCCTACGCTATGGCTCCTACAGGGCTGTGGAGACCAGGAAAGACCGCCACTTCCTAATCTCAAACTCCCATTCCTGCCAGATCCATTCTTAAAGACGTTATGTGTACTCCAAAGCATGAATAAATGTCCCGTGTTTGTTTCTGTAAGCAGGTTTGTTATGGGGGAGACTATGACAGATAATGAGCATATCTTGAATACAGTACTGCACAATGGTGAGATTTGACATGTAATATTTTAAAGATTTAATGAAGTGTATGATTTTTTTGTTTCTCTTCGCACAAGGAAGCTGTGGTCATGCACTTTGCAAGGTAATGCATCGGCATATAAATGCCAACTGCAAGACCATCTTCAGAGCACACATTAGTTCATTTTGTGAATATATTATTTCAGGAAAGCAAAGACTTGCTGCCATTCCCCTATGGAAATGCATTCAATGGTATGTTGTGAACTCTGCTGGGCTCCCAATGCTGAGGATGAAAAATAATCCACACTGGAATTTAGGGCATATTTCAGTGGAAGAGCTTTTTCTCAAGGGACCCGCCCTGGATAACTTCATGGAGTGGGTAGGACACCAAAGGGCTGTAACAAGCACCTGTTCTATGTTTTTGACGCACCAAGTCCCGCCAGGCCCTGCAAAAATCCACAGTACCCAATTGTGACGCTTTCACAAAGTTTCCCCATGCTCCAGTCTGATCAGAATGGCTCATGCAAACGCAAATTGGCCCGTAAGGGCCAGCAAAATGTCACTGCGGGTAGCCGAATAGGAAGATACTGGGATTAATACAAAATGCTCGACGGATTTGTACCAAAGACATGTAAGGATGGTTTCCAAACCAGACGCCAGCTTAACGTGTTTGTTGCAAATCCATCCAGCAGTTTTAGCATTAGTTGAGAGCATTGTTTTCCTGAAGAGAAATTTTATGGGAAGAACACGTTTTGGGAGCCCACCTATAACTTTACACCCTCTAATGCCCCCGACCGCCGTGAAACTTTACCAAACAATGATGTGTTGGCTGTACATTCGTTTTGGAAAGTTATGTGACGATTTTTCCAATGGTGCCAAAGTTATATCTGAAAAGGGCTATTCCAATAGGAGTCCAGCGTAATCATAACCACAGGCTCTGTAGAGTTCTGTCATCATGAACGCTTCATCCTGCAAACCACCTTAAATCTTTAAAACACAGTGCACAGGGCTCAAACCGTAGGCGTGTCCAGGGAGTGTCCTGTGATATACGATATGGCATTCATAACGCGCCTGTACACAAGTGTTTCTAGGCGCTAACGCGGGAATCTGATTGGCTCCCCCATTGTCCTAAACTATGATCATTGTGTGTGTACACGTTTGTACTTCATGCCACCACTGCATAAGTCGGTGCCCCACTTGGGCCACCCCAGTCAACAGAGTCTCGACATGCCACTGACTTAGACTTGTGTGTCAACGGTGATTGCGTGAGGACGCATTTCACGCTCAGTGTTATCTGTGCCAGAGAAAGCGGGGCAGGGGGGACATGAAGCCTGAGAGAGGCTGCACCACCCCACACTAGGCAGTAGGTTGCCCAACTGTCCTGTAATTTGCGTGATTGTGCAGTAATTGGGGACTGTGTCCCACAGTTTGCCGAGTGGCACTGTGGGACGCGGGTTGCCCCGACTGGCTCTGTTCAGCACAATTTGTGCTCAAACAGAGCAAGTCAGGAGTCACAATAAGGCATGCTTGGGGCTGGGGCAGGACGCTGCTGGGCGCTGTCTCACAGACGAGCTGCCACTTAACAGCCACTGTTATTCCCGTTTGCGGGAAATGTATGTATATGACCCCCCTCCCCGCCCCTATGGGAATAACAGTGGCTGGCAAGTGGCAGCTAATCTGCGAACAACAGTCCTATTGCATTCCATTGCATCCGCAGCCACTGATGTGACAGGCCTGTCACGTCAGCAGCTGCGGGTGCAATGCATTGATTCTCCCTGGCGAATGACGGTGTGACATCATCACTGCCTTGTGTCCCGCAAAAGGATCTCACAAAGTTGGCCACCCTATTAGGCAGGCATGCAGCTGTAACACAGCGTATAGAGAGGGCTGAAGTTGTCAGAGTGACGTAGATAATGAATTAACCTACAAGAAGTGTGTGTGCTGGGACAGTAACTGGAGGCCCATAGCTGATTTGCCTTCTGCTATTTTATTTTAGTTACTAAAGCGCTTGCGCCTAAACACTGTACATAATTGCACAAGGAACTGTAACCAGGGTACAAGAGCCAAATGAGGGGTGTAAAGAACACAGTGTTACATTCTTAGCAATGGGATGCACAGAAGATCGAAGAGAATCTGGGTAAGAAGCGAGAGAAAAATTAAGAGTAAAGAGAAGGGTATATCATTATGTCTTGCACTTGCGCCTCCCCCCCTGGTGCTTCTCCCCCCCTGGCGCTTCCCCCCTGGCGCTTCTCCCCTGCACTTGCACGAACTCAATCTCACTTGGCCTAGTAAGATTGTTGTCTTGTGCTCCCTCTGTTTCCCCTCCTTTGCCTCGTCGCGTCTTGAAACACTTGTGTATAGGCGCGCTATAAATGTCATGTCATATATCATATTCTATGGCTTGGGAGCAAGAAGAAAAAAGAATGGAAATGGGATTGAAATAAGGGGGGGGTGAAAGGGGGGGGTGAAAGCACAATCGGTAGGAAAAGAGCTAACGAATTAAGAGAACAAGGAAGGGGTTACACAGAGACGAGAGGAAACGTGTCGGGCAGGTTAATGAACACATTTAAAGGCAGCACACGAGAAGCAAAAGTGAACATGAACAGGGATGGGGCAAAAATAGCAAGTGAACAGAGTTAAAAGCAGATTGTAGTGGAGTTAAGGACATAAGCTATGAAGAACAGTAATAAAGAAAAGATCAGCGTGTAGCAGAACAGGCAAGAAAAGGGCAACCTTTACTGATCTCGAAATGAACGAGCAAGAGTAGCGATGTGGGCTGTAAAGGAGAGTAGGAATCAAACATTATCACTCTGCTGGAACAGGCTTGCAGGTGAGCACCCTTTGCATTGAAGCCCCTGCACGACTCTTGTAACCCTTGTGTGCATTGGGCTCCATTTTGCACACACGCCACTTCACCGCCTGGTGTAACTCCATTTCCTGATTCCCTCATTCCTCCTCCCCTCGTTCCCTCCTCCATCCCACCCCCCAGCCCCTGATTGGGCGAGCGACCGATTGTAGTGTTGGAAAGATAATGTCAGCCGCACGCAGCACGGTATTACTCTGCTGGAAGAGGCTTGCAGGTGAGCACCCTTTGCATTTAAGCCCCCTTGCATAACTCTTGTAACCCTTGTCTGCGTTGGGCTCCATTCTCCACACACACCGCTTCACGGCCTGGTGTAACTCCATTTCCTGATTCCCTCATTCCTCCTCCCCTCACTCCCGCCTCCATCCCCACACCCGGCCCCTGATTGGGTGAGCGACTGTATTTGATAGAAGCCTTAGGGCAGCCCATGCCCATTGCAGCCGTGCGACTAAGAGCCCGAAGGCAAAGGGAGGCTCCTACAGCAGCGGCTCCAAACAGTGTCTGCAGCTGTAAGCAGGGGAGGCCAGTGGCCAGCCGTCATCCAGCAGCAACCACCAAGGTAGGTGTGGCCTGGGTGGGGATTAGAGCAATCGCTGTACTCCGGAAGCCCTGCCACTCTACCTAGCCTCAGAACATAGCCCACCAGGCTCTTAATACTAACCAGCTTCACAACTAGTGAGGATTGTGATTATTACCCGAGTCGCAACTAGAGAATACTGCGACCATTGGCCTGTGCCACATTGAGGCAGAACTGTGAACATTGGCCGGCGTCGCACTCAGAGTGTTAATGTTGCATTGAATCACATCTAGAGAGTGCCACATTGAGATAGAACTGTGACTATTGGCCTGCGCCGCATTGAGATAGAGGTGAGAATATTGTCCTGCGCCAATTGAGTTAGAACTGTGAATATTAGCCTGTGTCACATTAAAATAGAACTGAATATTAGCCTGCGTCACACTCAGAGAGAATTGTGAACATTGCCTTGTGTCACATCTGGAGGGGACTGTGGGTGGGGGTAGAGGAAGTGAGGGTAGGATGGGTGGGTGTTGGTAGTGTGAGGGGGGTATGGTGGGTGTTGGTAGTGTGAGAGGGGGGTAGGGTGGGTGGGGTAGAGTGTGGGGTCAGTGGGTCAGGGTAGAGGGGTAGGGAGGGAGGGTGGAGGTAGAGAATGGAGGTTTGGTGGGGGTAGAGAGAGTGTGGCTAGGCTGGGTGAGGGTAGGGTGGATGGGTGCAGAGAGTGAGGCTACAGGGAGTGGGGGTAGGGCGGGTGATGGGTTAGGGTGGGGATAGGGAGAGAGGACATGTTGGGTGGGGGTAGAGAGATTTGGGTAAGTTGAGTGTAGAGAGAGGGGGTAGGGTGGGTATGGGTAGAGAGTGGGGTTGGGGTGGGGTAGAGAGATTGGGGGTAGGGTGGGCAAGGTTAGAAAGAGTGGGGTAGAGAGTGGGAGAAGTGTGTGTGGATGGGAGTAGAGAGGGGGTGGGGGTAGGGGGTGGGAGGTTGTGTGTAGAGAGTGGGGGTAGGGTGGGTGGGCAGTAGCAAGTGGGGGGTTGGGAGAATAGGGCTGGGAAGGTAGAGGGTGGAGAGAGTGGGGCAAGGGTGGGAGGGTGGGGGGTGAAGGTAGAGAGAGTAGGGTGGGTGGGGTAGAGAGAGTTGGGGGTGGGTTGGCTGAGTGGTGGTTGTTGTTTGGGGTCAGGAAACTTGAACAACACAGCAGCCTCAGCAGGACTTTTCAAATGTAGCCTAAAATAGCCCAAACATAATCCAACTAATGCATGTAATGGGAGTGGGGTTTGGTGGGGGTAGTGGGAGTGGGGTGTGTGGAGTTTGGGTTGGAGAGTGTGGGCATGGTGTGGGTGGGTGACGAGCTTCCACTTTGCCTGTGGTGTATCTTAGCATCACGTGAGATAGTAGTTCTTCATAAATCAAATACGAAATTTCTTTGCAACAATAAAGATGACTTTATGGAATAATTCAATCAAAGTATGGCCCAAAATACCTACTGTATCCAGGGGCATTATCGTATAGATTAAACATCCTTTAAGCAGTTGTGGCCGTGCATATACTTCATGATGACTACTTGTCAAAGCTTTGCCAAGGAGGGTAGCTTTTAATGCATGACAAACATGTATTTAAATGTGTAATGCACTGGAGTCGATCAATGTTTTGAATAGTCAAATCATTAAAAACAATCCTTTTCCAGATACTTCTAGAGTCATAATGTAACTGAGTGTCTTTCACACCTATGGTAATTTTATGAGTTAATTGCCTTGATGAAGACTGTTTCGATTCTGGGGCGTGCATTCTTGGATGACTTCAAATGAAACAACTAGACTAAGGTAACATATTATATTTGTTTTAAAGAAAAGAAGTCTCCTGTGTCCACCTAATACCAGAACTGTACACCAAAGCAATAGTTGGTAGACAAAATAAGCCACTTTTTCAGTAAGCTTTTCTGCAGAAGAAGATTATCACTTCAGATACCCACTTCCTCTACTGCAATCAATTAAAATCAGCGGTATACAAAACCCTTCGACTCTTGTCAATTAAAGTACTGCACCTAGAGTTAAGCTTTAGATGCTCCCGCAGAGCCGAAAACAACCGTTAAGTGGTTGCAGATTTAACTAGCGATGGAAGCGCTTTGTAGAGAAGGAGTGAAGTACCCCACCTCAACTACTTTGCCCATAGTGCCTATATGTTGGGAGCCATAGTGTGAGACATGTGCAGTACTAGTGAAACTACTGATACCTAGGAGAATCTGGGAAGCAAGGTTCCCATTGAGAAAGCTATATCTACATACGAGACAGTACAATGGTCATTTGAATGAAATTCCAGAAGAAACAGGACAAATGAATGACGAAGATGAATGGTGATTTCACACAAAGAAAAACTGACATAAATAGAAGAGATGCAAGAGAATGCAGATATTCTATAAGGCATCAAGAAAATATCAAGGATAAGTGACATTTTCGGACCAAGGTGAAGAAACCTATGCCACAGAACTGATGAAGATATCAAGCCAGTTTACACATGTACATATGCAAAGAAATGCAAGCAGACAAGGTATTCCGGAGACTAGCTTTATAATGAATAGATTGCGTCATGCGCCAAAATTACTCATCCCGCGGTAGCGGCTGTGTAGTTATGGTTAAGTTGCTAAACCCATAGGAAGAGCACTTTTTGGATGGCTTATAACTTCGCTCCCCCTGGAGGAATCATCAACAAAAGTATATGGACCACTCTGAATTTTTTTGCAAAGTTTGGTGAGGTTTGGTCCAGGGGGGACAAAGTTATAGGGGGGTCCCAAAATTTATTTTTTCCCATAGACTGAATGGAGAAAAAATGTCTGTTGCGCCTACAGCCCAAACCGCTGGACGGATTTTCAACAAATTTGCGGCAGAAGTGGCGGCTTGGTCCCGAAAGCGTGCTTTTGTAAATTTGGTGAAAATCCGTACAGTAGTATTTTTTTTTTAAACGACCGAAAAGTAGGTCTAAAAAAATGTTGATGTCTATATCCGCTCCGTGGACACACTTCCCTGTTCGCTCTGCGGACAGGACACCGATTGGATAGTCGGCTTGCGCCTTGTCTGCGGACACGGAACGTGCTCTCTGATTGGATGGGATGTGGCGTGAGGTGCGTCAAATTGTTTCGATGCGCCCGCCATAATGGATACGCGGACATGCGCTGGAAGTAAGCATAAATCCAATTTTGGGGAGTGTTGGTGTGTATGAGTGCTTGGAGAGGGTGGGGGAGTAAGAGATGGGTCAAATGCTGTTTTTGTTTAGGTGGGAGAAGGCCGTGATGTGTTTGTGGTGTCCGCGGACATATAAGACACTGGCCGCACTACTGGCTATTTTAGTTTAGTATGATGTTGGTTTTGGGTCGTTAGAAGAGCATTGGGTGAAGAGGGTATGTATTGAAGAGTTTGTACGTTGGTTGTATTTATTTTTTAGAATGTTAATTGAAGTGCACAGTTTTGAGGTGGATGTATTATGTGTTTGGGTTGTGGTAGTTTGGTGGGTGTCTGTTTCTATGGGTTTGTTATGCTGTGGTGGTTGTGGCCAAGGTCTAGAGTCTTGGGTGCATGGCCGAAGGCCGTACGCCATGCACCCAAGAATCTAGGCCCTGGCCACAACCACCAGAGCATAAATCAACAATGCTACCAAACATTTTTATTGTGGTATGTGGGCTGCTTAGGGGATATGTTTTCAAAAATGTGAGTACTGTTTGGTAGTAGTGTAATAGTGTTTACAGGATAGTAAGATAATGCGTGGATTGGGTGAGGGGAAGCACTTACTTTTTTGGGTGGAAAGAGTAGGTTTCTTGCGAGTTCTCGTTCATACTTCAGATGCTGTTAATGTAGACATGGATTTATTTGTTTTTGAAGCAGTAGTGCTTTCTGATAACTGCATAGCATGCACCTGCACTTTTCTTTGCCAATGTGCATTCTGTATATTTTATTTAGAATCTGTTAGTTGAATGTTCTTTAGAAATGAGTACAATAGTAAGTGCACAGAGCACACTTGGCTTCGTAAGGTGGTGTTATTGGATGTTAGGGGATAGAAGAAATAATCGTATGCTTTGTTTGCTATTTTTACAGGGTAAATGGCAGGAACTGTATGGAAAAGTATGTAATGTATGTATTTGTGAAGGTATGGGAAATAAATCAGAAGGATTTGATGGGGTCAGCAGCTTATTACTCAGTTGGTTATTACCAAAGTACTGGATGATTCTGTGGTGTCAAGGAAGGACCTGGTGCTTGTGTTGCAGACTGAAGGGAAGGGGGGAGTTGTTGTATGTCTTGCTTTACAACACTGTACATAGTTGTAGATGATGTGATAGATATGACTGCACCTGTGCATAGTTGAATGCTGTTGTGAAATCTAGCATGGAATGGGCAACCAGCTGGAATGAGAGAGCTGTCTAGATTGGAAGAACAGTTGTAGAGGCAGTGGATTGTTTCAGCTGGGAGCCTTTCAAATGATATTGGCTATCTGGGTGCATAAATAAAGATGCATGTACTCATCTTGGCTGCGTGTAATTTTATAACACACTAGAAAGCCTTTTTCCATAATTATACTGTTATTTCTCCCATCTTTTAACCTGAAATGGCACTTTGTTAGGTAGCTGTGTGTGTTGTGTCTGATTACTAATATAGTCATTTGGAAAGGAAGTTGAAATGATAGAATGTATGTGAAATATGCAGAATGTATAGAAAGGAAATTGTATGTACATTTTTTGCACTACAATGCATTAAATGCTATCATGGTTGAAATGTGGTTAAATACGTGGCAGTGGTTACAGAAATTATAGAATGAATGAAGAAAATAACAGTTTGCACATTGCAGTTAATAATATGGGTAAATAAAAATTTGGAGAGCAGACAACTTTGCAAGTGACACTTGATCATAGCAGATGGGAGCAATGACAGTAAGCTTGTTTTACAGGTTACACAGGGTAAGTGGCAGTTCTGTTTATATGCCTTTATACAATAGATGTACATGTACTATACATGCCAATCCTCCTGATTTCGGCGGGAGACTCCCATTTTTCCATTAAAAATATTGTTGTTTTTCACATTCTGCTGCCGAAAATACATCTTTGCCCAATGCATTCTTATGACACAAATGTTGTCTCCTGATTTTTCGCAGGTTATTTCCCTCCCAGGTGGGTTGGAATGTTGGCATGTATGATGTACTGTGCAAAAACTATTCTTACCTGTACTTTGTGTTCATGCATGTGGATGTGCATGAATCTGCAAGTCGAAATGGTGGAGAGTTTACTAGTATTTGCTGTAAGTGCTTTGCAGTCACAGCGCAATTGTACTCAGAGTGATCAACAGTACATCTAAAGTGCTTAATTGTGATGATGTAGTTAGATGTAAAGATCTTGCATGTGATTGGTGGATGGTTGTGTGACTGCTTAACAGTAGCCGATGAGAGAATGGTACAGAGGGTGACGTGGAAAGGGTAGAAGGGCTGCCCCAGTGTTACTTACATGCTCCGCAGATAGTGCGGCTGTTCGCAGACAGGAAATGGCACACCCGGGGCTTCAGAGCATGAAATGGGAGTGTATTTTAAGGATTAGCCAATCAGGTGTTGAGGTTCTGCTTCATATTGAGAGAGGCTGTGTGTAGTGAAGATGGCGGGGGTGGAGAAAGTCAGGGTGGTGGTGCTTGGAGATATGTTTGTTAATGGTTTGGAGCAGTATGCAAAATGTAGGAATGTGGGAAAGAATTTTGATGTAAAAGGAGTGGAGGTGGTGTGGAGCACTGCTCCTGGCTTCAATTTGCAGGCAATGGTAGAAGTTTGCCAATATATGGCTAGGGTTAACAGTCCACATGTGGTTGTCCTGCATTGTGGTGCTTTGCATTTGGTTTATGTCAGTGCCCCTACTTTGTTAAAAGATCTAGAAAACTTGGTTCAGGCAGTAATGAAACTACTTCCAAATGCCAAGGTAATTTTTTCTGGTTTGGTACTTAGGACAATATGCAACAATAGTTCTGTTTTTTGTCCTCAGCAAAATATTGCTAGGTGTTTAAGCAACCGAGGCGTGTTTGCTTTTATGCTTAAAGCTGGTGTGTTCTTTTGAAACATTTACAACATTGACTCTGGTAATGTTGATTACTTTAAAGAAGATGGCATGTCTTTATCTTTTGTGGGAAATGCCATGCTGTTTTGGAACATAAGGGTTGCTTTGGAGAAGCTAAAGTGAAGATATTTGGAGGAAAATACGGAAAAAACAGAAAATTCAAAATAAAAGGTGTTTCTGAAGCATCTGCAAAGAAAACAACGGATCTTTTTAGAGCCAACCTCAAAGGGGAAATGGGGCACACTATTTAAATTTGAATTCCCCACACTCAGATTTTTCGATTTGTCCACGGACAGCGCGTATTACATACAGGATTTTTGAGGTTGAGGGGTATGCAAATGAGACATAGCACAGCAAGGGATTGGTCAATAGGGTTTACTTGGTGTGATGTGTGAGCAGAGAGTTTGTCAGAAAGACTTTTTTCCTGAGAGGAGAGGAGATAGCTATGGCTGTGTGTTTTAGAAAGCATATTGTCTGTATTGTGGGAGATTCGTGGATAAATTGGTTGGAGGTGCATGCAGATCGCTGCGGAGTAGCTGTACATCTTGGATTCTCTCATGTGGAAGTGCACTGGCATGGAGTGTGTGGAATGAAGTAGCTGGATTTGGTACCACTTTGTGCTACCTTGGTGACAGTGTCATCCAGACATTATTACTATTCATTGTGGAGGGAACAGTTTACGACATGTTCCTGGAATTTCTTTGTAATTTGCAATGAAAGAAGTACTTGGGGAATGTCATGGACATTGATCCAAACTCCAGAATAATTTTTCCCCGTATTGCGCAGAAGCTTCAATCTTCTTCATTTGGTCCACAAATGGAGAAAGCAAGGTGCAAAGTTAACAAGGCTGTCTGTGCCTTTTTGAGAGATGTTGGTATGTGCTCTTTTCACAATGAAAACATTATGTTTTGTAGTACACACATTTTTCGCAGAGATGGAGTACATTTTACTTATCCCGGCAATCAGATTTTTCTGCGAAATATGCAAAATGCATTGCAACCTTTTTTTTAAATTACAGCAATCCATTTTGCAGCGGGACAAGAGGGGGCAAGGCGCGCATTCCAGTTCCCAACCGATATACTACCTGAAACAAAAATTACTGGGTTAAAAAAAGTGTCGAGTACATTCACAGGGTTAAATCGCAACTGCTGCCAAAATGTTCATAGGTTTGAATCCCTTCAGCTGCATTTGTAATGCTGTTCTCCATGTTCACAGGTTTGAATCTCTTCAGCTATATTTGCACTGCTGTTCTCCTCCTAGCGCTTTCCTGTCTCCAACACTCACCAGGGAGGCTGTGTTGCCTATCTTTCCAGGTGATTCCAATATAATTGTTATTGCAGTCTCTAAGGATTATGGTAGCTGTAGTGAAAGCATTTTAACAATTCAGGTGACCAGATAATGACTCCCCTCCAGAAGCACACATCTTTCCCTTAATAGGGGAAGTGGTGAAAACCATAATTATGGCTCTCCAATGTGGGGCATTATAACCCCGGTGCTCCAGCCCCTGGAGTCCGGATCTCCATAAAAATACATGAAAAACAAGAGGGGGCAAGGCGCACATTCCAGTTCCCAGCCAATATACTACCTGAAACAAAAATTTCTGGGTTAAATCCCAAAAGGGTCCAGTACATTCACAGGGTTAAATCCCAACTGCTGCCAAAATGTTCATAGGGTTGAATCCCTTCAGCTGTATTTGTAATGCTGTTCTCCATGTTTTGCAGTATGTGTTGACCATTTGAAGTTTTCAAAACAAAAAAAACCACAAAAAGGCTCTTTTCAGAGCCACCTCTTCCTCCCCAAGAAAAGTGCAATGGTCGTGACAGGGCAGCACTGCAAAGATTTTAGCGGTCCGTGGACAGTCCGCGGACTTGTAAAAATGCACAGGGCCTTTGCGCATTTAAATGACACTTCTCTTTTTGAACTGTGAAAGGAGGCTCTGAAAAGAGCCTTTTATTTTTAGTTTTTTATTGTTTTATTTTTTTTGGTTTTGTAAACGCGACACACAAGGAAAGGAAGGGAAAGGAAGGTAAGGAAGGGATGCCAACCGCGGGGATAAGAAAGGGCAGGTGGAGAGCGGAAGATGTAGGGAGAGCCTTATTCAGGTAGGTAGCAGTTCTTCTCATGCTCCTTGACCACAGTCTCGAAAGCACTTTGAAGGTTCTCCCATGCAGAGTACTGCGTCGCAGGGCATGCACAATACTGTGAACATTGAAAGGTAAGGATCAACAGCATCATGTTATGCCTGCGAGGCAGCTAGAGGGATGCGCTGCCCCACAGGAGTGTCTCTTGTGGTGGCAGGAGGGGAAACGGAGGATGCTGCAGGGGAACTCGACCTACTATGTTTATTGCAAAGTACAATGTTACGAATAGCCACACCGTGGAACGATTTTAGGTGTCGCTTCATTGATGTAGTACCATAGCTGTACAAACCTGGTTTCCCCAAGACTCAGCACCAACTTGCACCGATTGCAGGTCACCTTGTGTGCACATGCTTTTGGTACTCCATCAACAGTGGTAAATAACCTCCACACCCAAGATTTGCGGTGAGAACTAGTAGTAGGGACTTCCACTACCTCATCCTTGTCATCCTCTTCATCACTGTCCTCTGTATCCTGACGCCTGTTCCCCTCTGCAGGCCCTTGGGGAGGTGTTGGTGGTGGAGGGGGTGGGGGTGCTGCTGAGACAGCAGTAGCACCAGCACCAGCCATGGATGCCATCAGGACAGCTGTTTCAAAGAGCAAGAGCAATCCAATGCAACAAGGAGCAGTCTCTGTCCTGGAAGCCCAAAAACAGAATAAGGAGCAGCTCTGGGGTGTGGCCTTTTATAGGGGTGCTGAGGCGTGCTTCACGGACAGCCGCGCTGTCCTCGAACATTTTGAACACCAAGAAAGGGCTGAAATTCCTAAAAGTATGCAGATCACCAGGGACTTAGTACGGAACATGTGCAAGGGTGTACTTTCCCAGGAAAATATCTTGGATTGCTTAAAAAAACACTTTTAAGTGTTTGGGGGCCTAGACAGTGCTCGCTTTGCTTAGTGCACAATGACGTCGAGGACACGTTGGTGAATGGGACACCGTAGGACACCAAATGCGCGGGTTCGGGTCTATACATACGTAATTAAAAGTGCGAAACACATGCAGCGGTCAGTTGCGAACAGGCACAATGTTTGTAGGGGCAAGGGTGTGCTACGCATGCGTGTGGGTGTTCTACGGACAGTATTCAGGTCCCCAAACAAATTAAATGTGTGTCACAACTTTGTGGACAGGCGGACATATTCATTCTGGTTACGGACAATGCGAACAGGGGAAATGTTCTTTGGACACTTTCTTTTGCATAGCTACGAACATGCAGATGTCTTTAGTGTTCTGCGGACACCCCATTTTGACTACGGCAATTCGAACAGGTATAGTGTCCTTAGGACACCACATTTTGCTTAATCACGGACAGGCGGACATCTTGTGTGTCCTAAGGACACCTATGTTTTGATTTGCAACAATACAAAAAGGGTGTACTGTCCTTAGGACACCCCCATTTTGGTTAATTGAGGACATCCCGGACAGCCGCGCTGTCTGCGGACAGCCTAATTGCCTTTTAAAAAAAAATAAGACCCAGAGGAATATACTAACACACTTCAGATGTTTTATTATTGTATACAAGTATAAAAATTATGAAAGAGAGGGGGAACCAGAAACTGAAACAAATACAGGAGAATTAGGGGTTTGGACATTATGGGTGGTAGGGGAGGAAGGGATTGAAGTATCATCATAACGTTTCTTCTTGCTCGGGAGGTTTTGGGGATAGTTGGCTGGGACATGGAGAGGGGGAACAGGTACATGGGGGACAGTGATACTTAATGTTTTCTTTTATAGGATCCTCCGCAAAGTTTTTTAAAAAGAATTACATTTTTTCAATAACAGATCAATTTTTTAGCTCCATTCCCTGCAGCAGATTTTCTAATGTCTTTCTTGGTATATTATTTTTAATGTCGGTATGGTCTGTTAAAAAAAGATTGTTAAGTACACATAAAGTAATGGTTATCAATTGGCTTAGATAGAGAAGTGTAGTGTCTACCATTAGTATCACTGTCTTCACTCATTTCATCCCAACGAAAAGTTTCTTCTAGCCAATCCAAAGTACTGGACATTTCTGTGTCAAAAAAATAAAAAAAAAAATATTAATTTTAGTGTACCTAATACAGAAAATGTATAAATATATGCAATACATGTAGTGTACTCACTAGTTTGTTACTAAGTTTTGCTGTTACTGCTACATAGGTGTCTTGTTGATTTTTGCTGTGCAATTTCTGTGAAGTAATTCTGTTGGAGGCATATTTATTGTGTTTTGGTATATTCCACTATGTTGCATATGCTATGTAATTGGACTGTTAGTTTCTAACATATACAGTTTCACTTCTTATTTATTATTCAATGTAATTTATTGATGTGCTGCTTTTTGAACACGTCTAGTGTTTTATTTGGAAGATATAACAATGTAAGATACCCCCTGAGTTTTTGGATAGTGTTGATGTTGTCCGAGTCCGTCCGCGAACAGGCGCATGGCCCACAGATATCGGACCCACTAGCGCAGGTAGGGGGTTCAGTATGTTCTATGTTATATGTATATAAACTAAGGGCATCCTAGTAAACATGTATCAAATTTACATTATCTATATATCTATATTCAGTGAAAAAAAACTTTGTTACAGGAAGGTTATGGTTCCAAGTAAAACCGAAAAAAAACCCTGTTATGGTAAACTAAGCAACCATAACTTGTGCCACCACCGTGCACTGCTAAGACTAACACCCAGGACATCAAAGATGACATCACAAATGTCACTGATTACATCACTGATGACATCACATGTCTGGCTGCCTCTTTTTTCCTTTACTGACATATCTAGGCCACATGGTTTTCTTCAGTAACAGTCAGGAACTAAAAATTCAAAAGGTACTATATTTGTAGACTTATCCTTCAAATATGTTCTTACAGTAATTCCCTTAGGGTCCAGTTACACTATATGAAACATATACATAGGGGAAGACACAGGCTTGAAAGACGGCAATCCTTTCTGTGCATGAAGATAACCAGTAAGGTTATCAACACTTTCTGATAGTTCTGCTGTTTTTTTATTACTGTACTTTCCATGTATATGCTCATATTTGTATACATTGTACTCACACTACTATCCTTAGGGTCCAGTCACGTCATGTGATACATATACATAGGGGAAGTAGCAGCTTTAAAGCAGAGCAATCATTTCTGTGCAGGAAGATGATCAGTTAGGTTATAAACTCTATCTGGTAGTACTGCTGCTTTTTGTTGCTTACTTCACTTTCCCTGTATATGCTCATATTTGTATGTGTTGTTGTCTCTTTGTGTTTTGTCTGTAATAATGCAATTATGTAGTAAGTGAGTTTTGTTAGCTACTTATTACATGTTTCACAGTTCGCAAAACTCTAATAGAAAGCATTTATCATTTCACTATTCAACATGGCAAGATTATTAATATTGCACCTCCATCATGTATGCTGCACACAATGCCTATGTTTCTACATGAGTAGCTTAGTATACTGGAAAGTACTTCATAATAGAATTCTATTTGCGTCAATGCATTGCTTAATGGACTACGTACCTCATGATATTTATTCCAATGATCCTTGACACTTTTTTGTCAACATTACAATAAGAATGCCTTGTACAGACTTTTCATGAAAAGTAAATGCACATGTAATGTCATCAGTGATGTCAGCAATGACATTTGTGATATCATCTTTGATGTCCTGGGTGTTAGTCTTAGCAATGCAAGGTGGTGATGCAAGTTATGGTTGCTTAGCGTACCATAACTGCCGAATTTCTGGGTGTTTTCGGTTTTACTTGGAACCATAACGTCCCTTTTAACAAAGTTTTTTTACTGAACATACATGTGTATATATGAGTGAGTAAGTACGTACAATAGCAGAGCTGAGCAAAAGAAGTAAGGCTGTTTTTCCAGTATGTCGCAGTTAGAAAAACAAGTGAATTACAGGCGAATCTCAGAAAGGCGAGGCTGATGAGCCGAGATGCCAGGGCCGTATCAGGCTGGAGTGAGCTGACATTGGATACAAATCATGTGAAAGAATGAAGCTCCTGTTCAGAAGGTGTCACGGTGCTTGCCCGCAGACATCAGGAGCAGACCAGCCTGCCCAGGGCACTGGCACCCATGGGGACCTTGAAGGCTCCAAAGGATTGCCTAAGGGCTTCCTGGATGCAGTCCTGGCGCCGTTGGCGCCAGGCTCATACTGCCTTCTCAGGCAGGGCAGGTTATCGAGTAACAATCACTTGCAGCCCAGTCTGAGGCTGGTTGAAGGGACTACTTTACCTAGGGACTATTTGATAGGGTGTGGTTGATGGGACTACTTTACCTACTTTAACTACTTCTGGGAAGCTATTTAAACCACGCCCGCAGAACACAACACGCTTCCCGTTATTCTGCACTCCTCCAGCATAACGCTCACCGTGTTTGCAAGCTCCAGTCCTGTCTTCAGCCACGCCCGTCCTGGTCATCGTGATCCGTGCCTGCAAAGGAAGGAGAGAGCAAAGAATAGAACAAGACTCTTACCTGATTCTCTATCTCGATCGTCCGGGAGTTTTTGCATCTGCAGAAAAGGAACACCAGGTGAACCGCACAGAGGAAGAAACAATTTAAAGACATTGAGCATTGCGCAACGTGATACTCACCTGAATGCTGTTCGTTTTTGCAATCCAACGAGGCACACGCACGCGATCGCCCTCCCGGAGCTGCCGCACCTGCTGAAAGGAAATGAAAGCATCAGGTGAGCTACGCCTCTCTAAAGACATTCAATCTCACGCAGCATAGATACTCACCTGAAGCTGCATTCGCTTGCGGTTCCACGAGTCATCATCACACGATCTTCGCTCCGGAGGCAACGCACCTGCGGAGTAGAAAAGGGACAGCAGATTAGTTACACAGAAGAACAATATTGTATGTTTAGACATTATAGCATTGTGCAAGTATAGAAACTTACCTTGGCATTCTATTCACCTTTTCCAGAGGGGAGTCGCTTTTTATCCGGTGCATACCAAAGGGGAATCTGCAAAGAAAAGACACAAGAGTGAACTTTGGACACCCTGAACTCTAAAGCAATCCGTGCTATCTAATATTGGTATAAAGACTTACCTCAGAGTCATCGTTGTCTGGAACTCTGCCATAAAGCTATAGGATCAGTGAAGTTAACTGGATCCCTGAACCTCGACGCACCCCTGCACACAGTCACAGGATGGAGAGCCCACCCTTCATAATATTAAGGTGAGACATAGTAGAAGGGGGCGCAAGGGGGTCATGAGTGTTGGAAGTCGGTCCTCCTCCTTACAGCTAGTTAACATATCATTTCAACATTTTAGTCAAATCTTCCTTCATGCCAGAAAGACGAAACTAAGTGGGCAAGTGCAGTCATTCATCACTTCGCTACGAGTCACGCTGGTGGAGGCCGCTGCAGTCCAGCTTCGTTCGGCGCCCCTGTGGAGACCAGGTGAGCGTAACAGAAGGCATGGACAAAAACAAGAAGACGTAAGAGGTCTATTAGAAAATAATATTTTAATACACTAGAAGCTTGATTTCGTGGTGTTCAGTCACCTGAGGAGATGTTGGACTAGTATGATGGTCAGACCTATGCACGAGGGCAGAGCGTGCCTTCTCTCCCCTGAATTTCCCAGAGCAAAGAACACTTCCAAAGACAAGTTCAAAGCCCTAATTGACAGAAGACCACTGAGGTGATGATCAATGGTTATATTAATTGGTGGGAAGCTTTGGTTAAAACAAGCTCACCAGCACCTGGACGCCCAGCCTGCGTGCTGCTCTACGTAGGTGGGAAGCTATTGACGGAGGTTAGAAGCTAACCAATGATAGGGGACGGCACAATCATGAGTCCTATAGTTATGTAGCTAATGGAACGTTGTGTATTTAGTGACGTTCATAGTAACCTGTTTGAGAGGAGGGCTTATTTGCCCCACCTGATATTAAGAAGCAAATCATATTATTCCGCTGCCCTAGATAAGTACTTAGATGATCCTGTTAGACCTTATCACATTTGCCACTAGGTTGTTGTAGTTTGCCACGTAGGATGACTTAGTAGTACATGGGTCACCTATGATGATTTTTTGTTATATAAACAAGCTTTTTTCTAAAAAGCATTGAGAGATTTTGCGCCTAGACGTCCGTTGATGTCCGTTGTACTCCCTGTTTTAGATAATTGATATTAAAACAGTTATACTTTTGCCAACTACCTGAGTTGTTTCGTTTATTGATGTTTGAATAATTTCTGCATCCGCCATCCATCTCAAGGGTATTCTACCTCATCTTAAAGGGTTGGGAACTCCAGTTCAGCTTCTGCCCATGCTTGTACTTGTAAGTCAAGCTGCAAAGTCTGTTCCTCTAATAGGGACTTGCCGGAGCTTTAACCAGGGTGAGTGTGACTGACAGTGATTGAGGGCAGGAGAAGCCGAGCATTCTCCCTTTCATGTATATAAGCACAACTATAAGCACACAAAAGAGAAGACAAGCAAATAAAAACCACAACGAGCGACCTGTAAAATGTATAGGCGACTTGGACTAAAACAAGCCCAAAGTTGCTTATAATAAGCGACATGGCAACACTGCTCACAAGGCACTTGTCCAATGCGAGCTGGTGCCAAAGATATGGTGTTTCCGGGTCCGAGGGTGGGACTTTTTCAGGATCAACCAATTAATTGAATAAGTTTCGTGCCACCTGCCAATGGAAACTCGGCACTAGTATCCCAATGACAGTTAATAAAGTAGAGCTTCCTCCTTGCGGGCAGTAAGTGAATCAGGAACAGCGGTCCGAGCTTTCTTTGATACAGAGCTTGCCAATTGTGCTTTGTAACCGGACAGGCGACTGTGCTTTGTAACAAAGGGCTGCATTACAGATATGGTGGTGGCAGTCGCACTGGGGATGCCGGCAGCACTGCCAAGCTGAAAATGGCTGCAGCATCAGCTCAACTTGAAAAGAGATCGCTACGCAGCCGACAAAGTCTGACATAAATTCAACTAACACAAAGCATTGGTTAATATAGTTCCACACATTTATTTTGCTCCAACTTCAGAGCGCCACACAGCTCACCAGCAACAGCAGACGGACGGGGGACGTGAGCGAGAGGGTGAAGGCACAGGTGGTGCTTTGGCCATTTCATCGCTGAGCGTTAATGTTTCCATGACAATGCCATACACAGTTCCCAAACTCCCATTCTTCTTTCTTTATAACAACAATGTTTTGGCATGATTGGGGCTTCCGACACAAAGCGCCAAAACCAAAAAGGAAGTTCAGCATGTTCAAGAGGCTTCGGAAGAAATCGAAGGAGGTAAATAGGGTCCAGCAAAGGCTTCTTAAGAATAGGCAGATTAGTTACATGCTTAAAATAGAGTGGAGAACAGACAAGTAGAGCAGTATTTAAGAGGCGAGTCCAAAAAAAAGGGTACACCAAAGAAATAGAAGAAGATAGCAAAGAGTGAAGAGGAGCGAAAAGAGATGGGCACGGTAAGCCACAAGAGCAGATGTGAGTAGTAGAGAGACTTGGGAATGATCAGAGTGGGGTGTTGCGTCCCAAAATACTTGACTGGGCCTGATAAAGATCCCAGTTGGTGTGTCTGTGATAGTAGGGCTCATGCAGTAGTGCAGAGGAGCACAGGGCTTTGCTCTTCCTCCTTTCAGCATCTTCTCCCAGTGCTCTTGTACAGTGGCAAAATTCACCACCAAGCATACCATAGAATTGACTAGATTAGAGGTAACCTGGGATCCATCACAAATGGCTTTTCTGAAACCATAGGATTGAAGAGAGAAAATGGAAAAGTCCCTTTCCCCCATTCTCATCTAAACCATGGCCTAGAACATCACGGCCCAAGCACCCCTTGCAAGAGGAATTTGACCTACTCACTTCTACACCAGATGGCAAGATCCACTGTGGCCACACCCCACACGCCCGGGGAGCCTGCCCACTAATGAAACCACGTCCGGGAACCTCAAGTGGAGCTGACATTAACTTCATGGACCAACTTGATTAAGACAGCAACCACAATCATCATCGTTAGAGATGCCATGACGACATTGCCAACAGACAAGAACCCACTTGCCACCATGCACATTGGTCACTCACACACCAACCTACACGAAGAACATCTTTGTTACTTTTCACATAGGCCTTCTACAGCACCCCAGAAAGGCAAGATGCCTGAAGAGCTCGTGTATATATGCTTGCAGATGCTTTTTCACCACCTATCACTATGAAGACGCCTATATATATATATATATATATATATATATATATATATATATATATATATTGCTGCTGTGACACTCGGTCACCCCTCGCGACCTGTCAAGTGACTCCAATCAAGCACTCCCACTAAGTCAGTGTCTTGTCTGGGATTGCTCAAGCGAAGCCCTTATTTATATATTATTATGACAAGTTATACTCTGGATGATAAACCCTTATATAACACCCTTCTCTATGAATCTCACTGAGCCAAGAAGTAGGTTTGTTTTGCAATTTAAAAGATTTATTGTAAAAATTAAACAACATATATATATTACACTTTTATAAATAAATTAATATTTGATAGCACACGTATGTATATAATGTTGGTCAACAATAGATAATCTGACACTAGCACACTTCTTTACAATCAATGAGGAGTTAGTATAGGAAGGATAAGGTAGCGGAAAATACTTTTATGGTTTCAAGGAAAGCAATGAGGGAAAAAAGCAGCACAGAAATAAACTTGATATGATTTCAACAAAAGATAATATGATCACTTTTTCTTTGACAATACCTTCCCCCCTATGCAAGAGAAGGAGAGCACACAATTCTCAGGAATACAAAATGCAATACCAATTTCCAGTTCCCCCCAGCGAGCTTAGAGGAAAACAGTTATGATTTTAAAGCAGGCAAGATCCTTTTAAATGTGGTGGCAATGAAGTGAAAAATATGCTGAAAATGCTTTTAATTCCCTCTAGAGGTTCAGGGTGAGTGAGAGATACTTTAAATCAGTTCGGGTCAGCCCTACCAATGATTCAGGGATGGTTATCAGGTTGAAAACGGGATTCAGTAATGGAAGCAAAAGACAGATATTTTTACACGTGGTTGAAATGAAGCAAACTGTCAATTCGCGGCACTTTTTTTCCGAGTGCATCGATCGCGATTGCAGAGGAACTAAAAGTCGTTTCTAGGCTTGTTGGAAAGCATAGAATTAACTAAAACTCGCTTCTAACACAAACGGTCCAAGAGATACGGACAATTTAGTGGAGGTAGATTTTCAGAAATTAAATTACAGTTTCAGAATGACAGATGCACTTGGAAGGTTTGAATCAACAGGATGGACACATGATTCCGTATGATGCAGTTCTAATAGGTTAAAATAGTTTGAATTAGATTATTTTAAACTAAGAGATTGGTTTTGCACAGTTCTGGCTGAGTACTCACACTATGAATTTGAAATAGGCAGTCAGGGTCTGGTCAAGTTTGCCCTCTCTGGTACTGGTTCTGCTCACAGCGATCTGGATACAGCACTGCTTTCTGGGTCTGGTACCGGTTCTGGCAAAAGTTCTTGGCATAGAATCCAACAGCTCGCCCGGCTGTAGAATAGTTTGGTTGGATTGCTGGATTCTGAAGGCCTGCTGAGAAGAGTTCTCAGCTCGTGGGTTAGGCCTTTGCTTTAAATTCTGTAGTATATCTGGAGTCTAAGTTCTGGATGTTCCTTCTAGATGTTGTGGTGTCCGGCAAAATGCTCCGCAAGAAAATGAAAAGTGAATGTTGCCTGCCCAAGCAGTCTCTTTTTATGTGTTTTGAAAGTGGGTGGGTCGGCTCATTCTGCATGCCCAACCCTCTCATGATTTGATAGGTCAAGGATTCTCTGTGACCTGATTTGTGAAGGGATAGTATGTCAGAGTGAGTCAGAGTCTTACAGTCTATTGAAGAAACGCCCCTTTGCTTTTACTTAGAAAATGAATTTTTCATAACTAACAGGGTTCCCAGATACACACGTCGTTGAAACTACATACACATTTCACAGATTAATTTAATATACACTCTCGCCCAACTCTGATCCCCCTCAGAGCCTGGGTTCACAAATGGCAACATTTTGTGCTTTTTAGTGACTTTTGCCATATTTGTTTTTCCTCAAAATTTACACAGACCTGCACCCCTTCCCTGAGCATATTACTGGAAATTACTATGTCTCTATCCTAAACACAGTGTCTGCAATATTAATAAATAGCGGGGTTCAGTCCCAGAACACCGTACAAAGTGGAATTTGGGCTCAAATCGTGAGGGCATTTTTCATTTTCAGGATCCCCAAATTGTACATTTCTGTGAGCTTAATACAAGATTTTAGAAGCATTTAACTTAAACATATATTTGCTGCAATATGAATCCACAGTCCTGTCTGGCCCGCCCCTAGGAACTGGGGGAGTCAGGGATCACATGTCTCTCCTTCCAGGCAGAGCTCTGTTTACAGTCCACACCCAAAATCAGCATACCCCATTCAATTGCAAGGGTCTATTGTATTGGGTCCAGCAGGCAGCAGGGAAGTCCCCTCCCTCTCAATCAACAGGGCCATGTGATATCCTGCCTCCTGGTGTGGGTCTCTGGGGTGTTAAGAGTTCTCAGGAAAGGCCAGTCTTTTGAACTTTTAATTACATAAGACCCCCTTCTGTTCACTGCCCAGTTCTGCAAGGCAGCTCTCCTGTCAGGATTTATAGAGCGCCAGCGCCGGTCAGTGTCCAATGCCGGTACTGCACCTATTTTTGACAGCTGTCTTGAATTAATACATTTCAAAAGGAAAGGATTTTACTTGATAGTATATGATCCTTGGTTGATATGGCATTGATGTGGATCTGTAGTAGAGTAAAGTAAAACACTCAACCATAGTTGGATTTTTGTTTGGTGGTTTTGGGCCCATGATGTTAGCAATTTTTAACATTAATAAAAACGGGTTTTGAACAGAACCATCTTTCTTTGCACTGGTGGGTGGCAGGTCAGGGGACCATTTTGGTGTGCACGGAACTGCACGGTTCTCCTAGATTCTGGCGCAAATGTGGGCTTTTCCACCATCTTGGATTTCCTAAGCCCACAGCACTAAATGTTGCAGCATAATAGTCCAAACGTGGGTCAGGACACCCAACAGACCCCCATATTATGGCTTATGTAGCGCCACCCAGAAGCTGGGCCAAGGTAGGCCACAAAGCAAGAGTCCCTAGGCAGGAGCCTCTCAGACGAAAATCCTCTCAGATGAAAATGCAAAGTGCTGATCGCGCAGAACGAGCCCCAACGAGAGCCCACAGCCAAGGGCGCGATGTTGCCCTCTACATGCCGCGCTCCCCACGCCAAGGTTACACCTGCCAATGCCAAACACTCCTCAGAGCGAAATACAAATCAAATGCTCATAATTCCATCCCGGCCACAGTCTATCCACAAGTGACCAAGCCGAACTGACAAGATGCCAAGCTTACGAGACATAAACTCGCTCAGGTCCCACGTCTGGGACACAGTTTGCAACAACAAATTGGACACCTACAGCAATGGGAAAGACATGCACCTTAGCCCATAGTCAGATCTGTCCATTGTCGACCACTGGCACATAGTTGCACATTGTTGCCAGTACCAGGTACACCGCGAGCTGGGAACGGCGGTGGTCCCAGGCTTGGGGGCTCGCGGGTGAACCAATCAGAATACGAGGGGCTCATCACTGACACCATTATAGTTAGTCAATCACCAAGTGTCCCCTTGTAACAACTTCAGTGTAACAATTGTTAGGGACAGCCAAGTGTACCACCTGACCCGTGCTCACCCAATAACCCTCTTCTCTATAAGTAACCATACTGACCCTACCACTTGGGGAGCCAACCCGAAGTGGCGATAGGTTTTAAGGATAGTTTTCCCAGGTGACGCAAGTAGCGCGTCATACAACGGTGAAAAGGGCCTGCGGCCCCCACTAATGCTGAGAGCCTCTCCGGATGCATGCGGTCTGAGAGTTATCCCTGCCGTTACTATAATAAACAGAAGTAGCTACCTTGCTCGTGTGTGTGCCTCATACTCCTTTTGGGACGCGGGAGGAGTTGGGGCCTTCCAAGCCCCGGAGGTCCGCGGACAGCTCTGCCGGCCCCTGGGAAATCACCCCAAGTTGGATTAGAGGTCTGAAACATGTGGCTCTCCAGATGTTTGTGACTATGACTGAATGATGCCACCCCAATGGCCATGCTGGCTAGGGCTCATGGGAGTTGTAGTCCAAAACATCTGGAGGGCCTAAGGTTGCAGTTCCCTGGTGATATATATGATTTCTAGATGGGAAAGTTATTAGCCGCTATCATAGAGTGTGGGAGAGGAAGCAGATGCAGAAGCCTGCGGAGTTGATCAAATCAAGATGGCATTACATTAAATAAGTGTCTGCATCTAGCGATAATTCAACTAAGGCGCTGACATTTCGGATAGTGTAAATATGCTCTGAGCCTTTGTGGTTGGAACATGCCTGCCTGAGAGTTGTCAATCTGAGTGGGTAACAATTCTTCATAACTCCAGTGCACCACTCTGCAGTATTTGGAAAAGAGGATGATTGCGTAGTGGGAGCCATGAACAATTGACCTGGTGTGTGAGAATAAGACTATGCAGTGAAGTTATGAAACCGAAGATCACAAATCCTTAAGTGGTCTATGGAGAACTGTGACTGGGTGCCGTTGACAAACATGCACCAGCGTACTCCAACATAGGGTGTTCACCATGACCCACTTGTAACGCATCAGAAAGACTTATATAAATAGTTTACAATGTTTTGAGGTTGTTAAAAAATAAGACTCAGGTCCAAAGATAGTGGTTGTTGCTAATATACTCTAATGTACTGAATTCGACCAATCCTTCATTTCAAAGATTCATACTCTTAGGCAAGAGATGATTTTTAGGGATGGCCAATTACTCACTTTAAAACTGACCATGTGGAAGATGGAGTATATATAAATAATCCACTGTACCTTCTAATGTATGGTTTCAGGTGCTCTTCTGATGGTTTTCTGGCATGCTTGACCTTGTCTACTACTAGAATTATATTGGGCATGTCCAACCAGATTAAGTCTGTTTTGCATGCAGCTACTAACTAAAGCCTTTTGGTCTACAGGCTAATTTTGGGGTCTGTGATACTGGCTCGCAGATCCACATGATTTTATTTAATTTTCATTTCATTATTTAGTGGGATTTTATAGCACAAATCAAGCTATAGAGTTCTGTACAAGGCTAACAGTTATTAGTACTCAATTTAGGGTGGGGTAGTTAATCCAGACAGGAATGATATATTTGTGTACAAAGTTGCAGATGGGAGATCAGAGAAGGGTAGAGTAAGAATATGGGGCAGGTGTAAGGGTGATGATAATTTAAGGGCTCAGTAAAGAAGTGTTTCATCAAATTCTTTCTGAATTATTGAGTGGTGGGAAGATTAAGATATGAGGATGGATCATTCCATTTCCTGCATCAGAGTTGGGAGTTGGAGCCAGGATCAAAACTCAGAACAGGCAGAGTGGACTAGAGCGCATGGCCCATCTGCAGTAGATGTATTGCCTTTCTGAGAAGTTGAGTTTCTCTGCCAGGTAGTGGTGTCGTAGATGTAACAATATGTATTATAGCAGGTCTTTTGGATGATGCAAGCCAGACATGGCAGATGAAGATATGATCTTATTTTATAGCATTGATTAGCCATATGACTGTGTTTAGTATATTCTTCAATGGGGTTAGGGTGTCACCGAAGATGGTAAAAGCCTAGAGCCTGGACAGTTCTTTTTTCTGAAGAGTGGAAGGTAGAGTCTTTTAGAAGGTATGAATTTCTAGATTTTTTTGCCCATGTTGGCTTTGAAGGAGTGGTCCTGATCCATGATAAATCATAGTCATTCGTATTTGAGAATAGTGTAGGCAATCTGTTGCATCTGCATTTGTGTGAGGACATCCCATGTTGTGGGTTAGGGTATGGGACTGAGGAGGTCCCAGGGACTGGGGACCACCACCCGCTATGTAATGTAATGTCTGAAGGGGGAAATGCTGGATTCAACATGTTTTTCCGTCCATCCCTGCACTCCTGTGTAATGCTCGCTTTGCCCCCCAGCTCCTACTGCCAATAATAGGAATTTGGGGTTCATGGCCATGTCCCAACATATCCCTATTGAAGCACCAGCCCTTAGGATTGCAGAATGTCCCCTCTCTTGGTTGTCCAGGTGAAGGGAGCCCTAATTTGGAGGTAGAACACATTGTGCCCACAGAGAGACTGGAACCTGCATACAACCAAAGCAATCTCCCCTTTTAGGAAACCCAACGATGGGCTGAAATATGGAGGATCTAATGTGAAGGAGCATTTCCTGTAAAGGAACTTGTGCTCTGTGATCACTAATGCAAAGTGGAGCTGCTGCAGGGAGTCACTTAAACCACTCGTGTCCGAGAGTTTAAGAATCTGTTTCAGTTTGAGACCTCATGTCTGCTAGCTGAGACAGTGGGAGTCTGCAGAGCTGGACTCACAAAGGAAGAACACAGCTCAGCACATCAAAAGCAGCACAGCTTGGACCCAGAGCTTGCTTACCAGCAGCAGCAGCAGTCAGTGGAAACAAACATGGAGAGTGGCCTTAATAAAGGCTAGGACTGTGAACACGCCTTCCAAAAGGCCATTCAGTCTGCTAAGTTGTCGGAAGGCTCCAGTGTGGGCAATATGCAATTAGAAGAAGCAGTGGGGAAGCCTTTCTTTGTTTAAAGGATTAGGAGAATTTAATATGTGTGGGAATATCTTCTCTGGAGGTCCATTGGAGAGAGAGTGCATGGCAGAGCAATAAAATGGATAGAGGTAGAAAAGTGATGAAGCAAAATATTGCGTATTTGGAGGCACTGATGGGAGGTATGCTGGGGGAGGAAAGATAAAGAGCGGAGGAAAAGTGCGGGGAGACAGAGAGAGCATGAGTTACAGAAGGGTGAAATGAAATAAGACCAAACAAGAAACAGGACGAGGTGGTGATAGTAATAGCCAGAGGAACTGCAGATGTACAAAACTGAGAAAGGTGTCTCAGTACTAGACTACTGGGGACATCGGGAAAAGAAGTGGTGGCACTAAAAGAGAAAAGTGTGTCAGAAGGCCCAGTAGGGCAAGTAACAACGGACAAAAGCCTAGATACTAATAATCGAATCAGAGGCGAGGAGGGGTAGAAAAAGAAAGTAGATAAGTTACATGGGCAGAGATTGGCATCTTCCCGCTGCAAAGCAGACCCTCCAGCCAGAGAGAGAGAGATTATTTTCTCTAGGAATTCCTTTTCCCCCATCCCCTTGTCCAGACTGACTCTACTTTCAACCTTTTCTTTCTTGTCCACCTCTGGCAGGCTCCAAATGGCTACCCTCTGACAGTAGTGCCCGATGCAAAGCTACTATATATGTCTAGCATGAAAAGCAGTCGAATGGTATTTGGACCTCAGGCATACAACATCCAAGAAAAGAGGTTTTGTACACTTAAATCTCCAAAGACTACAAGTTATTCTGTTGGCCAAGGCAAGGTGATCGCTGAGGACTGGAGGGTTAGGGTCTGATAAAGCAACTTTAGTTGTTCTTTGTTTGCTGCACCCATCTTATTTTTCAACCTTCCATGAAACCTTAGTTTTGTGTTCTTTAATAATGATCGTTCTTGAAATAATATCCCTGCCTACGATTTATCTATTGATTCAGTTTGGGACAAAGGTCACTCTTCAATCTGGTCATGTTATGTATTTGTGATGAAGATTAACTCTGCTATGGGGGCGTTGAGCTATTGGTTGCCAGTTTAGTAGCCTGAAATGGAAGCCACCTGGCCCATACCTCTCTTGAATGAGGGAACCACCAAACGGTAACTCCTCACTGAGCGTACAAGTCTTTGATAATTAGGTCAGACTGGAGAAGAGACATTTCAGACCATGCAAACTGATTTAAACTTCACTGTATTTGATAGCAATAGTAAGGTGGTTAGATGTGTTCATACTTCTAGATATAAAGCAGAGGCATATGGTAGCATCAGCATTCTGAACATGCTGCAGTTGTGCCAAGGTCTCAGCTGGAGGTCCTACGAAGGATCTATTTAAGGAAGGGATAAGGGCATTACCTCCATCACACAGTGAAGAAAAGGAATTTAATGCAGATGCTTCGTTACCTACAAAGTTGATTAAAGAAAGACATTATTATTATATTACATACTTGCGTACTCTACCAAAGAGTACTCTGAGATTTTAGACTGTGTTAAAAGCTTCTGGGGGATGCTCGCATGCTTGCGGCTACGATGGCTGCTTTCCTTTGAGTGGCAGGAAGGAGGGGGCCGAGACAAGCTACAGCCCACTGTCGAGAGTTCCCAATAGCGTGTTACGTGCAGGAAGGAGCTGTGCGACGGCCACTTCAGTTTGGGGTTTGGGGGACCAGAGCTTTGCCGCACACCAGCAACAGAGGAGCATCTCTTCCCCTCTCCGCCGACCAATGGCTGTGCCGACTGGCCCCTTGTGACACGCTGGTGCAGCGCTGTCGAAGTGAACTGCCCAAGAGGCTTAAGAGGGGATCGGCATACGGATCGGCAGTGCAGGCGAGTCATAAAGATATCCTGCTCCGGTGCGGCCGTGCACACAGCTAGCAGCCCTGGTTACAAGCCGCAAGGTCATATTGACTCAAGGTTCCCCCCTGGAATTGGGCTTTTGCCCTGGGCCCCCATGAACCCATTGCACCAGCTGCTGAGGTGAGCTGGGGGATGGACTGGTGTGGGGGGCCAGCAGCAAGCAGAGGACTGGACCTCCCTTGGGCCAGTGAGCACCCCGCGCATATGCAACTCGCTGCCTTTGCTTGTGGAGGGGCAACCCTACCTCCCAACTCAAGTAGGAGGATGACAGCACTGTAAACTTGCACCATAAAACAGGGAAACAAACATCCCCAATCACTAACTCAATGGGTGGCCTGAGGAAAACCGGGTGCCTTGTAATACAGAACGTGATAAGACTGTGCCTTGCTTCCGCTGATGATGCTTAACCAGTGGGGCCATACCTTTGTACCTGCAGGCATATCTGGTGAAGCGCCCCACTGATTGGCCTATTTCTGACAGCCTGAATCTACATAAACAATGCCAAATTACCACCGGAGTGCGGTTCTACAAGAGAGGCGACCTATGACGTGCACCGCCCCAGGCCCATGAGTGGGGAGGACTGGAGGCCGATGGCTAAAGGCAACAAGTCGCCTGATATTCACGTAGAAAGAGGGGCTGCACTCTGCATGAACAAAAGAGGGTCCCCGGGGCAAAGTGGTGGGGAAGGTGGATTGCCGCCGTCTCTGTAAGGGTTCAGGTCCAGGGGATCGACTGGCCCTCCCTCTGAGCTGTGCTTAGTATTGGTGGAAATAAATAAAGAGTGGATTTCCCTATTTGAATACCAAGCTGGACGCGATGGAATACAAGATGGATTGCATGCAAGACAGGCTTGAGAAGGAGAGCAGCCACACTAGTGAAGTGGAACATTGGGTCAGGATCCTGGTGGTGACTCAAGCGATTCATGGCCTGCAGGCAGTAGTCATCTGAGACAAGAATGAAGACCTTGAGGTGAGATCCTGGCGCAACAATATCAGAGTGGTTGGAATCCCGGAGTCAGTGCCTGCTCAGAATATGGAAACTTTCATCGGAGGTGTTGAATGATCTGCCATCTGCCACTGTCACCTCAGTTCCTGATGGAGAGTGCAAATCGAATGTCCACCCAAAACCTAAGCCAGGTCCGAACCCTCGCCCAGTCATTGTCCGCCTTCTGAACTACTTCAGCAGGGACGTCATCCTGCATAGGGCACGAGAACTGGGTGAGCTCCAGTATAAAGTTACCAGAGTCTCATTCTACCAGCACTTCACTCCATCTGTTCAGAGGGCTAGACTATCCTTCCTCCCCAACAAGAGACTGTCAAGAGAGAGTGGACTGCAGTATGCAATTCTATACCCATCAAAGCTACAAGTGATCCACAGGAATAAGACACATTTCTTCACAACCCCAGCCGAGGCTATCAGTTTTGTGGAAACACTCCCTAAGCCTTAGGAGCACGTGGCTCCGACTGGTGACCCCTCCTGTGATGGTCTCCGTGTGGGTGGGAACACGCTTGAAAGCTGTGCTGATCATGTGCTGAGCCAGGGAATAATTGTGGAACCCTATTGTGACTGTGTGCTGGAACGCTCGTACATGGCATGATGATAGTATTGTACTGTAAAAAAAATGCCTGTTGCTGGTCATCCAGAAGATGATAGGCCCTCTCCTCCCGGGGCAGTCTCGGAGTGGGTGGTTGTTAGATGTTGCTGAGACCGGTGCTCCCGGGTGGGAGCCCTGATGTTATGTTGAGGGTTGGTGGTCTACGGGGTTGGTAAATCTCACTGCTAGTTGGGGTTGGGCAGTGTGTATGGGTGGGGGTGTAATGGGCTGCGATGGAGCTGAAGTTGAGGGGTTTATGGGAGGGAGGCTGGGTGATGGGGCAAATGGTTCAGGGAAAGTTAATTTTGAAAACTGATTCACATCTATTTATGATGCAGTGGCACAAGGTTGAACAATGCAGGTGGGAGCGCGGGCCATGCCTGGTGGTGTAGAGCTGGCTGGGTGTCTGATACTATGGAGCAATGGCTGGTCCAAAATTATGAGTTGGAATGTGAAAGGACTGAATAATTAATTAATTACTGTGAGCGCCATGGCGCTGAGGTACTCCTGTTGTAGGAAACCCACTTGGTTGGAAGAGCAAAGGAGGGGGGGCTAAATCTTGGGGGTCAAGCAGATACTACACATCGTACTCAACATATTCAGCTGGGATCACAACACTCATTCACAAGTCACTCCCATTCCATCTGGTGGGGAAGGATATTGACCCTCAGGGCATATTTGTGATTGTAGCGGGTAGCTAGTCCCATGTCCCGACAACACTTGTGAATGTTTATGGCCCCGATGTTGATAACCCTGTTTTTTTTTTTTTTTATCACTCCTAGTTAGATGTTATAAATACATGCACACTAGTATGGTTTTGGTGGGTGATTTCAATGTTGTCTGGAAATGGCAATGGATAGATCCTCAGGGACAGCTTGCCCTCTCCCCCAACCAGCTGCAGTGGTGCGACGATGCTCGTCCGAATTTGGGGTGCAGGATGTGTGGCGGGTGCTCCACCATGGGGTGAAGGAATACTCCTTCTACTCATCGGTGCATGGCACATCGGTGCATAGCTTGGACTATGTGCTAGCGAGTCTGCCGATGCTGTGAACGATGCAGTGCTGCCAGCTGCTGCCAAGAACCCTATCAGACCACTCCCCTGTGTAATGGTCAGTAAACTTAGGCAGGGAAGGTGTGCCCAGGCAACACTGGCGATTCAAGGCAACAGCCATGTTGGATGTAGTGTACCGTAGTGAGGTTGTTAACCTTATGGGGGAAGCTACAAAACCATTATATTAAAAAAGACAGTCACCAGGGGGGCACGGATGGGGTGGTGCTCAAACACCACCCCATCCCCATCCTTCGGGGTGATTGCATGGCTTTAGGACTAGGTGTTTTGAAGACCATTAGGGGACAGCTCCAGGAACACAAGGACAAGATTAAGGCAACAGAAATGGCATTGGTCTCGTCGGATGATGCAGTAACCAGTGCGGACTGAGAGGGCTTATGGACCGATTTACCGAATTAGCTGCCAGCGAAGTGAAATAGCTAGCACGCCCAGTGATGGCGCGTCAATATGGTGAAGAGGACAGATCAGGTCAGTTAATGGCGGTGATGCTACGACATGAGTAGGGGGCCTCTGATATTGCGGCGATGCGACCGCTGGATGGGCAGGTGGTGGTGGAGTCTGATGTCATTCTTGATAATTTTAGATTGTTTTACAGATGTGCGAGTCGCGGGGTCCCCGTTTGAAAAAGACCTGGAAGAATATCTGGAGGCGGCAACGCTCCCCAGGCTTACCCCAGAGGCAATTGAGGAACTCGCTAGGCCGATCTTGGTTGAAAACATTCTTGCTGCTGTCCGGGCACTCCTCTCAGCTAAGGCTCCAGGGTCGGATGGCATAACATCGGAAATTCTGAAAAGAGTTAGGACCAGAGGTCGCTAAGTATATGGTGGGGGTCTGGGAGGAAGCACTGGGTTCGGGGACAGCTGCCCCCCCACGGTGTGCAAACCGGTGGTGATATTAATTCTAAAGGATGGCAAGGACCCACTGGAGAGTGCCATGTACCGTCCAATATCCATCATTAATTTAGATACCATGATCTTCGCCAAGATCCTGGCAGATAGATTGCTTCAATTTATCTGGTTCCATGTAATAATGTCGCCACAAAAATCTCGCCATGCAAAAATATCGCCAAAAAATGGCCATTTTTTGTGGCGACATTATTGCATGGAACATGCGGGGGACACCCCCGCAACCCCCAATTTTTTTTTTTTCTTTTTTTGCCCCTGTCCCCATATATATGGTCACCCATATAATATCGCCACAACCTTTTCCCGGCGATATTATTTACGGCGACCATATATATGGGGATAATATTACCTGATACCATTTATCTGGGGTGTAATGCACCCAGACCAGTCAGGGTTTATTCCGGGATGATCCACCGTGCTGAACCTCCGTCGTATGTTTGCTATACTAGCCCAGATAGACCCCAAGGTGCAAGCGGTGGCGGCTTTCCTTGACATGCAAAAGCATTTGACTCTGTTGAATGGAGCTAGCTCTTCGAGGTGTTGAAGGTGGTGGGAGCCCACGACAGTGGTGAGACTTCTGTACACTGGCGCAACCACTAGGATTTGGCCTGGTCAAGGCACCCGTCAAGGGTGCCCATTGTTACTTTTTGCACTGGCAATAGAACTCCTGGCAGCCAGGCTCAGGAAGTTTCACTTAGCATGCAGACTTGCAATGGGGGGACCGGGGAGGTCGTGTCTCTGTACGCGGACAATGCGATCTTGTATTTGAAGGCTCCGAGCAAGAGCCTACATCCGCTATCACAGGAGGTAGCGGTCTTTGGCCGGTTTTTGGGCCTCTGTGTGAACTGGTCATTCCCGCTGAATGAGGCTAAAATCAAGCTAGTGGATATTGATGGTTACATGTGGGAACAATAGTCTGTTAAGTATCAGTAGAAACTCTCGATCGTTGTTAGAAGAGAATGACTTGAAATACCTGCAAGTGCTAAGAACCAAAGTGAATAAGTGGTGTATACTACCGCTAACTCTTCTTGGGCGGGTGTCCATTGACACAATGTTGGTGGTCCCCAATTGTTGTATATGTTTCAGAATGGCCCTGTGTGGCCGGCCGCAATATTTCTTACTGAATTAAAGACCCTACTGGTGAAACTGGCGTTGCACCCAAAATCTATGCGAATTAGTTGGGACACTTTAACTCTCCCGTGGGACCGGGGTGGAATAGGGGAACCTGATATGGAGTTGTATTATCTGGCGGCGTAAGTGCAATTTCTTTCTTACTGGATGCCAGGATCGTCAAAATACCCACATATACGGATTGAAAAATGCTTGCTACGACCTTTTGCGGCCCAGGGGGCGTTGGTGTCAAGTAAGGTTACAGACAAATGTACATTTGGCCCAATGGTGGGCTCAGTGCACGCATGGAAAAAGTATTCTTAAAAGATTGGGGTGGATTTTCCAATTTATATCTCTGGAGTTATTCAAGATGGGGGATAAACCTAATAAAAGACTGCAATACTTCTGTATGCCGATTTTAAACTACCTGATTAACTCAGCCTCGGCTAGATGCCTTGTCTCCACCATATACAGTCAGGTACAGCATGATTCTCCCTAGACACCCTTGAAGTGTAGACAACATTGGGAGAGGAATGCTGGGTCCCCCTTTACAGACAAACAATGGGCAATGTTGCGTGAGCGCTCCCACAATGGAGTGTTCAATACCTGCCTCCGGCTGATTCAGCTTAAGACACTCCAAAGATGTACCTTGCACCAGCCCGTGCCTGGCCGACTTCGTCCACATGCTGTGGTCCTGTCCCC
The DNA here is from genome assembly GCF_040938575.1 of Ambystoma mexicanum. Classification (NCBI taxonomy): domain Eukaryota; kingdom Metazoa; phylum Chordata; class Amphibia; order Caudata; family Ambystomatidae; genus Ambystoma; species Ambystoma mexicanum. The sequence goes on along the minus strand of NC_090923.1, from coordinate 147,133,556 downwards.
AATTGCAAGACTTCTGGGTGGGGGTAACGGGTGTCCTCTCCTGTATGCTGGGGTGCGATGTGCCTTGTGAACTGCTGTGCTGCATGTTCGGATGGCTTCCTACTGCACCAGGCCTAGGCTGAATGTTTCTGACCACTTGCATGATAGTGGCCCGGAGATGTATATTAATGAAGTGGACCGGTCGGGCCCTCCTACCACTCGGGCTTGGCTGAATTAATTGATCTGGCTGTAGGAAATGGATGGGGAATGCAGAGCACTGTGTGGACTGCGGGCTCGCCCCCAAAGTATTTGGAGCCCTCTGGTGTCAGGGCCCGGATCGGAGGTTGAAAACTAAACAGTACCAAAAATAATGTCTGCTATCTGCTCTCCACTGCCTTTAAGATTGGTTTTGCAATGAGATACTGAAGGTTGTATCATTCGACTGTGTCTACCACTATGCATTACTGAAATGTTTGTTTGTGTTTGATGTGTATCTCCCTTAATAAAAAAAATCTTTTTTTGAAAATAATATCTTCTGAGCTTGTGTCTATGCAAGTGGATCAAAATGCTAAACTACGCAGCAATACTCAAATTTTCCAGGCTTACGTTTCAACATATTCTCCAGAATCGGATCTTGCATAGATTCCAAAGTGGTTTGAATATTCCTTGTCATCAGGCTGGGAATCCCCGATAACATTAAAAGCAGTGTCCATTTACATTTTAAAAACTGCTGTCACATTAGAGCTCTTTTAGAGTTGTTTTGGGTCATAATAGCCCGCAGCCAATAGACCGGTCTGTAATAGTAGCAAGGGAGCTAATATGAGTGTCCCCGTTTACATGCAAGAAAAACTGTGCCCTGGAAATCCCCTGCCTCAGGAACGGAAGACCCAGCCATGGGAAAAGGTTCACTGTATTTATTAGCAATTCAACGACAGGGATTGTAGCATGAACAATGTAACGTTTTCCAAGTGCTCTTGCTCTCCAGATGCCTGCCGTCCAGTTTTCTTACTCTGCGAGTCACAAAAATATGGTTACATCCCAAAAAGGAACAGGTAAGTGGATTGGTTAGCGAGGTGAACTATATACACATTCTATAATGGGTTGGAGCAATTATTGGGCAAGCCATATCTGGTGGCTCCTCCTGGGACCACCTCTACGTGTTGCGAATTTAAGGTGATTGGCTAATGCAACATAGTGTAAGCTTAGCGTGGAAGGTGATTAGGGACTGATGAACAGGAAGGGTCATCTCAGCCTTGAGGCTTTGGACAGTTACAAGGCCAAGTGCAAAAACTCAAGGTAGTGGAAACGACCCCAAAGGTGCTGCATTTTCCCAATAGGTTACCATATCCGTTCTCATAGTCCTTGAGACAGAACATTCAGCTTTGAACCTGTATTCCTTTTGTATCCTCCTGCCTTGGTTTCTATGGGAACAGACACCTCAGTCTGGCTCGAATGAATAGACTCTGTCTAGCAGGTTCAGGTCACATGTGTAGGGACCACAAAATAGATTTCTCTTGCTTGCAAATATGAGGATTTTCGGCTTCTGTCCCATGCAGGTGCCCTATCTCTTCTGTTAACCTGAAACCTTCTTCTCTCGGTTTCGTTAGTGAGGCTGTGCACTGTGTCCACGCTGGAAGCCTGGTCTGCATGCTTAAGCAGGATCAGCCTGCCAGCCTTTCTCTGTGTTCTTGAATTCATCCTGCTTTTCCCATTCACTCCAATGTGCCTATGGCTTCCATCATTATTCGCATGGCTGCCCATGTTAATTGTGGTTAAGCGTCAGCAAGCAGTTTATATGTATTATTATGCATCTTACGGTTTCCGCCTAGCAAAAGGTATACGTGTGTCAGTCCTCCAACTATGTGAGTAATTAGCATATCCTTCGTGCCTAACAGCAATAAAGCTAATATGTCTGCGTAACTTCATGCTGGGATGTCTATGTGCTTCATGTCTAACGTAGCTATGTCATGATGTCAGTCGTGACATCTTCATAGATATTAGAGGGGGCCTATGTAGGGAGATAAAGAATTATATGAAATATACCAAGTGGGGCAGAATTGAAAGACTTTAACAAACATTTTTCAATAATTTATAGCAAAGAAGCAGAAAGTGGAAAATCCTTAACCTGGAAGGGAAATAAACCAGGTTAAACTGGGAGAGCCACAGCGTGATGATTGAAAGTCAAGCGGATGCAAGTAACATTGAAGATTCAAATGAATGCAAGTGGCATTGTGAGTCGTTGTAGAGACTGTCAGAGACTATCTTATGCTGTGTTTCGTTTGCGTGACCTGCAATTGGTGGACCGTGTGGTCTGAAAACTATGCCTAGAGCGATAAAGTAAAACTATTGAAATGCCTGTGGAATTTTCCTAGCAGGAGAGCGTACTGCAAATCTTGTGTCAATTTCTACGAACTGGAAATAATTAAAGAAGAGTGTTCTGACCAGGAAAGGAGCCTGATTAACTAGATGATAAAACCTGCCTGTTTGAAGAAGATAAAAATCCCCTTAAGTAAAGAACGTTTGGTTTTGGAAACCTTTGAAATATTTTTAGACGAGACGGGCTGTGACGCTCCCCCTACTTGCTGTTGTGAATTGCCTCAGAGCTTGTGGAAGGGTACCCCATTACAAGTTGCGAACTGTGAGAGATTGTGAACATTTGTTGATTACATTGAACTATCTTAAAGCTTGGGGGAGGGACCCCCTCTGCGAGTTGAGCACTGTGAGAAACTGTAAACACGTATTGAGCACTTATTGTTTGGAGACTAAAAACCTGTACACCTTTTCCCAGGGCCAGGTCAGGTTTTGGACACAGACAGAACTTTTGATTTGGACATCCTGACGCAGACAATACTTAGCTTTTTTTAGGTAGGGAGCCCCCATTTAGAATAGTGCAAGTTAGACCTTTTTTCCAGCCTCATTTTTATTTAATACAAGTTTGTAGCCAGAACTACATCTCTTGTGTCTGTGTCTGCTTACAATGCTTTTGCAGTATGCATCCCAGCTTGAATTCAGTGGTTTCTACTGCGGGCAATAGGCACTCCTCTAAACCATCTTCCCCATTCATGGTTCCACCCGATAAGGAAGGCAAACAGCTTGAATCCTTTGGAAAGCGCAAAATATGCACAGCCGTGACCCACCATCAAGGTAGCCAATTCCATGGGTAACTGTCCTCGTATGACTGGGAGTTATGGTACATATGGGCCCCATCCTGGATTTCTTGCCTGATGACAAGAAAGAAGCTTTCTCACTTGTTTGTGAAGATGAAGCTGTATTGACCAACCCTCTATATCCGTGGCCGTTGATATTGCAGACACTGGTGTCCACCAAATGGGGAATGGAGCTATCACGCCCCATCTGGGTTGGCTGAAGACAACACATTTGTGACCAGAGGTACAATCTAAGGTCATATATATGCCCTTAAATGGGGAGGACCTCTACGGGAAGAAGGTGGATGACATCCTCCAAACCATCAACGTCAGTCCTTTTGCATTGGAAAGGCATGTTTTTCCTAGACATCTTCCCATCAATCTTACTTGTACCATTTAAACATATATGCCACATCTGAAGGCTACAAGAGAAAGACCTACCGTGGCAACCCATTTTTGGGAATCCACGTCTACCTGTACCTGGACGACTGGCTGGTCAGGATCGCCTCTCTCCCTCTGGCCCTTCGACACACAGAAGCTAACATTCTTTGTTTATCAATGCTAGGATTCTCTGTCAATTATACAAAGTCCTGCTTGGCTCCTCAGCACGCTCTTTTTTGAATCCCTGAAGTCCCTACAAGGGATTATGTCTTCCTGCATTCCCCTGATCCAGCACTGCAGGCTTCGGATGAGGCCTCTCCAAGACTTTTTCAATACCTGCTGGAAACGATTGGGAGGACACAACTCTTCTCACATGGCCCTACCACTCCAATATTATCCAAATGGCACTCTTCTGGTTGCCAAACCATCAGGTGACCGTCATGACAGATGTGTTACTAGAAGGCTGGGGAGTCCACATGGACATCTGCCATGCAGAGGCATCTGCCATGCCAAAGGCCCCTGGTCACAGGAAGAGAAGCTACTACACACCAACGTCCTGGAGTTTCAATCAGGGTTCTGGATGCTGAGGTCCTTTCATCTAAAGCTTCAGGGCTGAGTAGTTCGAGTGGTCACTGACAACACAACCACCATGTTTTATATCCCCAATCAAGGTGGCAACCTTTCTCCCATTCTAACTTCACTAGCCTAGGCTCTGTGGAAATGGGCCCCAGCCCACAGTATGTTTCTCATTTCGTTGCATCTGTCAGGTATACACAACAAAGCTGCACTTTGGGTTTGAACCCATCAGGCTTACACCAGGCTTACAAGCACAAGACTCTTGCTTTACCTTTTTATCTCTGCCTCGGCATGGATTGGCGCATTTCTCAATCAAGTTACATCTTGCAGCCAAATCAGCGTTTGCGTATTCCTCTAGTACCTTCTTTATGGTCTCAGTCTCATTCCAGAATTCCTCAAGGAGCTGTTCCATTCCAAACTGCATTTCAAGCACTGGTTCCTGCCTAGGAGTTGAATGTAATCCTCTCCAAGCTTATGTGTCCTCCCTTCGAGCCCCTACACAAGACCAATCTAAAGTTCCTGTCCTGAAAGACTGCCTTTTTGTTTGTGAGGGGTGTCTGGGAAATACAAGATTTTTCATACAAGCCTCCCTACCAAGTATTTTATTCGTCCACGGTGGTTCTTTTCTCAAATTGTACTTTCTTGCCCAAGGTTCCGTCTCTGTTCCATCTATGGTTTGACTTTTTTTCTTTGGGTCCCCCACCACTCTGGCTGAACGCTTCTTTAATTCCTTGGATGTTGTGTGAGTTCTGAACTTCTATGTTGCTTGCACCAATGAATTCAGAAAATCTTCTCCGCTATTTGTCACATTTGGTCCTTCGGCCATGGGTAAGGGTCTTTCCAAGTCCCCCATTTCCCTTTGGCTGTCTGCATGTATATCAAACTGTCATCAGCTGGCCCACAGGTCCCTTGCAGGCAGGCAGGCCTAGAGCTCCCTCTATAAGGGCTGTTGCTGCTACTACAGCGTTTCTCTCTCTGTGTTTCCCTGGTAGATATCTGCAGGACTGGCACATGGACACTGGTGCACACCTTTATGAGGTTCTACTCTGTCGACCGGGATTCCACAGAGGAGTCCAAGGTCAGCTAAGCAGTGCTGCGCAATCTGTTTTGGAGAGGTGAGTTTTTTTTTCCAGGTAAGCCTTGCCTCCACCCTTATTGTTTCTTGTAAGTACTGCTTTGTAATCTATTCAAACACATGTGAATCTATGAAAGATCCAATGAAAGATGGAAAAGCAATAAGTTACTTGCCTGTAACTCCTGTTCTCCAGCATTGGTATCTTTCATCTTCTATCTCCAGAACATTGGGCAGTAGATCTCATAGACTCCCAAATTTGGGAAATCACCACGTGTTTGCTTTTAAATCTTCACTCCAAATATCATAAAGTCTGACCAGGGACTGGAGTGTGACATAAATGACCATATTTGTTGTCGAGACAAAGCTCTCTATGCCAATATCATCTTTTTTCCCTGGTTTCAAAGTGGAAGTAGTGAATGCAAGTTTCTGTGAAAATTCCACAGCACGTCTGACCCTGTCCAGCTTCTTGACAGTAGAGTTTACTGTTGCTGATACAGAGAGGGCAGGTGACCAAACCAGATTGAAACCGATTTTCAGACATCACTTAATGAAGTGCCACCATTTCAACACCAGCTTCACAGCCGGAAAATACCACCCCTGAAGAATTTGCTAGAACATATGATACATTTTTGATACAGACAAGAAATATGTTGGGATGATAATGGCTTCAATCAGGCATCCTATACATATATGTTTAGGATTTTAATATGTTACTTAAATTGGGCTCATTTATTATGTGTAATGTTTGATTTATGTTTGTTAACATGTCATGGTTGTATGGTATCTTGATTAACTGTGTATTTGTGTCATTTGATATATGGCTTTTTATCTGGTGTTACTACTTGTGTTCTCACTAATTTGCGACTAGGTCTATGTATTTCTTTATCTACTATTTTATGATTGAGTATTTAACTACTTTTTTGACAGTCTATTGATTTGTGCAGATTCAACCAAACACTCGTTGTTCCGTGATCAATCTTTTACTTTTCATTAATACATTTCATATATTTTTTTTTTTTTGCAACATCAGTCTAATATGTCTCAGCGTAACACTGTGACATCAGACTTTTATTACAACATTTTTTTTCGCGTGTTCCTCCAAAAACGCTACCATTAGATCAAACCGAGAGAGAAAAATGCAATAAAAATATGTGCAAAGAGAACACACAGGAGCAACCGAAGCCACCGTGCAAGTGCCATCTAGCTTCGTGATTAGGGCGGCACAGTCTGAGTTAATTGACCCACAGCCTTCAAATTGAGAGAGGCGATGAAATCAACTATCGCACAGCATAGTTTCACCGAATTGCCTGCCATTGCATGAGACCACCAATCTCGAGAATCTGGGCTCGCAGGATAAAAGTTCCCAAGATGTAGGATACGTTTTGCCGTAATTGACGTGCATTTAGTTATTAAGTGTTCAAGGGTTTCGGGCTCCTTCAAGCAAAATCGGCATATATCATCAGTTACTTCTTTGGAATGCCGAAGCCACAACATGGCTCTTGTGTCAATGGCGTTCAGCCGTATTCGCAGGAACTGCTCACGATGGTGTCTCGACGGGCAGTTCGTCAGATAGTTACATGGAACTCCCTGCTTAAGTTCACCTATTCCAGCATCTAATGTTGAGGCCATCTTTCTCCTTTGTTCGTTATTCTGAATCCACTTCACAGTCTCAAACTTTTTTTTCGCAGATTGTGGTCTCATTATTAGTTCGTCGATATTTAAATCGGCACCAGTTAATAACTGTGTCGAACGTTGTTTCCATTCTTCAAGTAAATTGGAGTGACCAGGTCCAGCACTCTTGGAAAAAATCTGATAAGCAGGAGACATGGGCGATGCAATCATTTTCCGGAATGCCATTAAAGATTTCCACAAGACAGTAGTGTGTAACGAGTTTAAAGAAAGCTCATGTCTTAGCTGAGTCATTGAAATGTATGTTGGTAGCTTCAGGATTCGCCGCCAAAAAGTGCCCTCGCGTTTCTACCAAAAAGCCATGTCTATGCACCAGCCTGCTTCCGAGCCAAAAGTAATGGCCGGAACTACTTTTTGAGAATAAAATGTCAATATGGGTGTAAGAGTGAATTTCCCACGTAATTTGTTCAAGAGCTGTGCTTGTATGCTGAATTGAGTCATTCGAGCTATTAGGTCGGTTTTCCAGTGATGTTCACAAAGGGAATTATTAAAAGAGATTCCTAGGTATCTTATTGAGTCCACTACATCAAGCGGATTCTTATCGATGTACCAAGTGAAGGCCCTTTGTCTTTTAAGGTTTGGTCTACCAATGACAACGATCTTGGTCTTGTCAGTGTTTATCTCCAGATCGTTTTTGATGAAATATTCGTGTAAGTTTATCAATTGCCGTTGTAGGCCTTTCTGGGTCTTATCTAAAAGGACCACGTCATCCGCGTAAATGAGACATCCAATTTCGGTGTTATTTAGAATTGGTGGAAAACATCTCACATTTGTACGATGGGCTGGGATGTCGGCAATGAAGAGTTTGAACAGCTCGGCAGCTAGTGGGCAGCCTTGTTTCACGCCCATGTTCGTAGGTATTTGATCAGATAAGGCGCCTTGATTGTTTAAGCGTATGCTGATGGCTGTGTCAGAATGAAACGCTTTTATTGGATCGATCAAGTTACTTGGACAGTTCCAGTTTTCCAATTTTTGCCATAGCTTAGAGCGATTGATACTATCAAAGGCGCCACGTAGATCGATAAAGGCGACATACAGATGTGTTTTAGCCCTTATACTTTCAAGTTTTAAGATGGTCATTAGCAGCAAGTTCACTTCAACGCCGACTCCTTTTGTGAATCCTGTTTGTCGCATGTCTGGGATTTGTTCCACGACTGACCATTGAGAAAGCTGCTGACGTAGAAAAGAGGCAAACATTTTTCCAATGGTGTCCGAGAGGGCAATCGGGCGATAGTTGGAAGGATCTGCCCTATTGCCCTTCTTATGGATGGGAACTATTATAGCATCCCGCCAAGAAACAGGTATTTTCTTCGTTGAAGATATTCTAGCAAATAGGGATTCTATGAAGATAGCCCATTCCGCCTCATTGTTTTTTAACATTACATTCATTATGAGGTCCGGACCAGCGGCGTTAGAGTTCTTCAAAGACCGAATTGCGAGTTTTATGTCTTTGGCTGAAATACGCAAGTCCCATGAAGACGGATTTTGCTTAGAGCCGCTTGCGACTTCATGTTGTGGATTACTGAAAATGTTTGCGTAGTGACGCATCCATTGCGCTGAGTCAATTTCATTTGACGCCGTGGGCTGATGTTTGGTATTCCCAGAATTGAGGATTGCCCATATTTCCCGTGAGTTTTTCTGGACTAGTTGTTTCATTAGTAGCTCAGCTTTGTCCTGCTCTATTATTATTTTCTGAGATTTTAACCAGTTACGATATACTTTACGTCGTCTATGGATTGCAGAGATGATGGAGCTCGTATCGTTGGTAATCTGGAGCAACTTATTCAGCTTCCTCACGTCATGTCGCATCGTTTTTTTGGCTTGCGTCAGAATTGACGATGATATATGTTTGTGTTTATGCCCCATGGTAGAATTTGCCACTCGAACAGTTACGAAATCGGAGAGCAAGGGGAGATAATCGACCGCTGTTGCTTCTTCGTTGCTGAAGTTTTGGCTGATCTTTTGAATTTTTGCTTTGTCGATCCTTAGACGGTTGCCACCTGCATTCACTGAGATAGGAATGTCGTAGCATCGATTTTTTGTTGGCCATTCCACCGGACAGGTGAGCCGCATAATATTGTGGTCACTGTTGGTCATGGGTACGATTGTTAATGACAATTCTTTTTCAAACAGGTTTTGCGATACCCAGAAATAATCAATGATTGAATGAACCTTATTGTTTGACCACGTTTGCTGTGGAGGGCGGTCGCCTGTCACATGCCCGTTGACCATTTGGCAATTCCTCATGTGGAGTGCTTGACTTCATTGACGACCCCGAAACGCTATTTCTTTAGCAGGAGCTGGCTTGTAACTCTGGGTTCCTTCATCGTACTTGAACCAATTGTAGTTCAAGTCTCCTGCACAAATTATTGAGAGATTCTTATACTTCAATATGACGTCATCAAGTATCTAGATTATAGACTCGATGAAGGATTTCGTAGTGATTTTCCCCGGGTTCCAGTACCCATTTAAAATGAGCAAATGCTTCCTCGCGCCTATGTTTGGATGATTTGAATGTAGTAAGGCGCTTTTTACAAACGGATTGGGGATGTATACATCCTTGAGCTGCCACCATGTATTAATCCTAATCATCATTAGAAGGCCTGATGAAGGACGCCCTATTTTGTTTTTGATTGCAGGATTTAATAAGATCATAAACCTGTCTCTTGTTGGAGGCACACTTAGCCATGTCTCTTGCAAACATATGACAAAAGCTTTTCCCACATTCACATCAAAATGATTAAATAAATGGGAGAACCCTCTGGTGTTCCAAGAGATGAAATCACGCGGACATTCATTTCCGGGAATTAATGGCTAATGCCAGTCTGTTTTGCCATTTCTCGTATTGCTTTTAGTAGTCTGATCAGAATGCGATCTTTGGCAGTCGGTAATGTGGTCAATCTGCCGTGGGTCCGAACGTCTTTGGTCCTTTTGATTGAGATTGGCCTGTTCTGGACTTAACTTTAGATTGGCATGACTGGTGCTTGTTGGTTCGAGAGAAATATCGAATCCATAGCTCAGTAATGCTTCCGCAGCGTTCATGATGGTGTTGCGGACTAAGGCAGACGAGATGTGCAAGAGAACTTGATCGCAGCTACGTTCAGTTGCATACTCCACGATTTTTATGTCGTCAGATGTAATTGTTCGTAGTGATGGAATACAGGTGAATAATTTCATCACATTACGCCGATTCATGTTCAAGTCATCCTCATCTTGATGGAGATATTGCAATCGTAATTTGCAAATTGAAAAATTGGTTCGAGAACTCAATGATGTGGAAGCCTTTGAGATGTAACGCGCAGACTTATTTCCTTGAGAGCTGGTGTATTTTGGATTCAGGCGAGATGACTTTTGTTCCTTGTTTTGCTCAGACATCTTTGACTTGTTATCAGGTTTCACGTTGCTGCTTGATGCTGACACTCTATTCGAAAAACGCCCCACTTGTGGAACTTCCAAAGCCACGCCAAGATTGGCGGTGGGTTGAACGTCCGACGTGTCGTCAGAATATGTGGATAGATCGCAAATATCGATCATGGATTTAGAGATATTCCCTGCAGAGCTTTCAGGATCGGAGTCCATTCTTTGACGTTTACTGGAGTGGACTTCCGATGGCCCTACAGCGTGTGTTGATCTGACTTGATCTTTTGCGGTGTTAGCCACAGCCTGTTTAGTTGTATCAGCACGCTTAAAAAGGCCTGGGTTCGCATCTATAGGTAGATTGCGAATCAGGTTTCGTGTGTTTAGAGACGGTTCACCTTTCCTGGTTGCCTGCCTCGATTTTCTTGGTCGTGTTTGTGTCGATGGCCCCTTTAAAAAGCCTTCAGTGGTTATTGGTTGAGCTTCTTGTTGTTTTGACGGTCCTTGGAAGATTCCAAATGACACTATTGGCATCGTGTCAGTGTGTATCACTGGTGAATCAAGCTGTGATTGGCACGTAAATTGAGCGGTCGATGCAGCATTGCCAGTTGAATCAGACTTGTGCTTGCTTGGAACCGAAGCTTGATTCAGTTGAGACACTATTGCGGGGATGGCCTTGGGTATTAAGTTGGTATTAAGTTGGCTGTAGAGCTGGGAGATGGCCGCTCTTTTAATTTGTTAGAGCCTTGGCTCGAGGACTCTGATGAAGAAATTGAGCTTGCGTCAGCTGTGCTTACTGATGATAATCCAGTTGTTTGGGTGTCCACTCTGGATATTAACTCAGCAGAAGAGTGCCGCATCCACTTCACTGCCTCAAGTAGACCGTCTGCAAGCTTAAGGTTCGCTCAGCTTCCTGGATGAGCTGGCTTTGTAGAAAGTTTGTAACTGAGTTGGAGCTATCCATCTTTTCTTTTAGAGAAATGATGAGTGAAGACTGGTCTTTGTGGGCCTCGTGGAGTGATTCATACATCTTCAAGAAGGGCAGAAGTGCGGCTGACGAGGCGGCCAAGACATTGTTGCAGATCTGCATGGCAGCTGCCGACGAGAGGCTAGGCTTAGACTCGGCACTAGTTTTGTCGGCCGTATTTGAATGGGAGCTATTTACTGAGTCAGACTGGGGATCAGATGTTAGAGATGAGTCTCCATTTACATTCATAACGGCACCCTTTGGGGCGTGTGGTGGATTTAAAAGCGTTCTCCTGTTTCTCGAAGAATGCACTGGCGACATCCTGTGCTGCTGGATGCAAGAATTGTGTGACCGACGACTTAAAGCATGGATTTCTCTATCATCAAAGCTACTGCGGCTGTGTACTAGGTTTCCACAGTGTGGGGCGAGCCCTGACGAAAGGTCAATTTGCCCATCACAAGGAGGTTTTAGCAGCGCGTTACTTGACTTGTGGGCCTGGTCGTGCAAAGTCTCCTGGACTCATTGGATCTGGCCAGCGAACGGGAAACTACACGTTCGCGACGTGGCATCGTCTGTCTCAAAAAGTTGAGCCCGTGGGTAAAAAAAGGAGGCACAAGGGAGTGTTTTTTTGAGAGATTTTACTTCAGTTTCTCGACAGGGGGAGGCTCTTTGTCCTGTGTTTTTAGGGTCAATGTGATCCTTATTGTTTGAATTGATTGCTGTGGTGCCGCCGGCCAGAATGGTGTCGTCATGATCGTTGACGCAAGTAGCAGGTTCTTTCAAAAGTTTTGAAGATGGTGCGTCCAGATCGGTTTGTGATAAGGTGCCCTCCTCGACTTGCGAAGCTTCCATAAGCTCGGCGTCGGTCAAGTCAAAAGCCGTAAAAAACTCATCTCCTTTATCGGAGTGAATTTGAGTGACAACGGCTGGTGACACAACATTTCGTTGAAGGAAAGGCAGATCAAGTAAGGATAGTAAAGGTCTTTGTGGGAGGTAAGCATCTTCTTTGTTTACATCCATGATTGCAATTGGGTTTTCGACCTCGTTTACTGGGTCAGGCTCGGTCACGCCTGTGGCCGCAAAGTCTGTTGCCGGGCTCGATGGTCTCATTTCAGTGAGACACTCATTGACAACAGTTACAGTTTCGTTTAGGTCAACGTGACCAGATGATAGTAGGCAAGTTGTACTATCGGAGTTGTCGAAAGAGATGGTCACGCTCAATGGGCCTGCAATTTCTGCCCCGTTCTCAACAATAGAGGTGTCTGTACTGGCAGGGAATAGGTCGGTTGATAAGCATTCAAAAATCTTATTCTTTAATACAGGTGAAGGACTGTCGCGGTGGCAGGATACCGTTTGTGCTAAACGTAAGTCCAAGCAGTTCTCAGGCACTCGTTTACGTGGCACTGTGCTTACCTTAGAGGACTCAAGCGACGAGTCGGCTTTCAGGGCGGTCCATGGGTTTTGCATCCGACGTTGTTGGATTGTCTTTCGTCGGGTGAGGGGGCCAGTGCCTGGAACCGCCAGGCCACTCGTGCCTGATTGCGCCGTCATTGCGGTCGCGCTGTTCGTTAGGAGCCTCACAGCCTTGACCAGCCGCGGACTGCCGTAGACTGACTCTACGCTCGACACCGCGCGCGCTCCGCGCTTGGGGTGAGTTTAAGTAGAGTACGCCCACCGGCACCAGCAAGTTCCTTAAAGGCACAGTGCGGGAGGACTCCAAGCGGCAGCACAACCACGTCGCTGCAGCTCCTCTCAGAAAAAAAAAAAAAAAAAAGATAGTCGACTGACGTAGACTGACTCTACGCTCGACTCCGCATGTGCGAATTTACCACGGGACCCCTCCCCCGCACCTCGCCACACCTCGCCTCGCCTCTCGTCTCTCACCTCTCACCTCTCCTCTCACAGGCGTAGCGTAAAACAGTGTGAGGCTCCGGCAGGCGTTGTTTAGGGGCTGCTGGCAATGGAGCACTGGAGCACTGGAGCACTGGGGCAGTGGGGCACTGAGGTTTTTCCCCAACAACTCTGGTCTCACAGCTCACAGTGCCCAGCCCACAGCTCAACACCCGGCTCGACACCCGGCACATGCCACAATGCCCAGCCGCTTCAGCTCTACCGGCTCCTCCGGCTCCTGCAGCTCGCCTCACCTCCGCTCCGCTCAGTATGGTGCTGACTTCCTGATAGAGGAAAGAACCTTAGAGGATTGTCAAGCCGCACCAGTGAGCCGCTCTGCTCTCCGCTCTCTGTGAGTTTCACGCTGGCCGCTTCCGACAATCGCTCACTTTCATATATTAAGAATTACGACTTCATGGGATAGAATTGAATTCTTTACGCCCTTCTTCAGATGCACAACATACCCGTTCTTCTTTTATGTACTTTATATTATTGAACCTGGTGTGACCAGGGTGTACAATATCCTGGGGTCCCTCTCTTTATCTATGTGCTGATACAGAGAGGGCAGACTCCTCAAAAAGAGCCAGTGTAACGAGGAGAGAATCAATCTCTTAATGAGGCACATATATTTGGCCTTCATTCTCTAAACTCACACACAGCTCTAAAAATGTTTTCGACTTCCGCCAGAGGTCGATTACAAGAACTATTCATTAAATCCCCAAATACTTGAGTGAGCAGAGGGGCTCCTTGAAACTCTGGGCTAGGCTGGAAGGTCTACAATCCATAGAAGATTTAGAGGCCAGTGAACGGGGGAGTGAATGAGTCATTTTTGTCTCCTCCTGATTGCTGGATGGAATATTCTGTGAAGCCAGGGAATGTATTGTGGAGTTTGAGGGAGATGCCACAGAGGCAGCCTGATTGTTGAGCCCGCTTTGTAGATAATATCTTGGAGGATTAGTTGATGACAAAGTCGTATCAAGACCAAAAGCAGGCAAAATAACAATGAAAACATTCAGATCCATTGGTAATAACCTTGTACCATGCCCACTAATACAGCCTCTTAAGGTAAAGGTTCACAGAGCAATTTGTTCTTATGGCAACAAGCTGTCAAGCTCCACTCTTAGCAGTACTTACTGCAGCTCTCAGATCCCAAAGAAAGGGTTTACCTTTATATCCCGTCCGGCAGCAGCTCTTAGTCTATGTCGCATAGCTGAAGGACCGGGACGTCTGCGACACTTGAACGCCTGAGCACTGGCACATCCCCCAGCATTCCAGAGCAGAAAATCAATGGCCTGTGAGCCAATAATGCACCCCATGGGAGTCACACCAGGTGGGCTAAGAACATGAAGTGTAAATTATGAAGCTCCCAGCAGCTGACACTGCTGCTATGCTGACGCTTGGAGTCTCAGTATCTTAAGTATCAGCACGGCAGGAATGTGCTCCAAGCCCTCTGTGCCTTTTTGGCTATGTACTTTTGAAAGTAAATGGTACTGTCAACAATGTGGCCTCTGGGAGTTTGACAGCTGAGGGGTGAACCCTGCCGTTGTTGCATGGGTTGGTGATTGGTGGGGGGCTGATGAGGACAAATTCGGTCTTGGGTGCGTTCAGTTTAAGTTAAGCGTTTGACATCCATGTCTGGATAGTAGACAGGCATTTGCGGTGGCCAGCCATATCCTTGTGTCACTGACCTTAAGGTGCAGCTGATTGTCCTCACCGAACTGATGCGTTGCTATGTTGGGGTCATTTAGGAGAGTTCCCAAGGGTTCCGTGTATAGATTGAAGGCAATTGGGGAAACCTTGGGGGACCCTACACGTGACTGGGATTCAGTTGGATCCGAATGAGCTCACCTGTACGAGCTGGTGCATATCAGAGAAGTAGGATGCAAACCATTTTAAGAAAGTTCCAGATAAGCCCATCCTGTTGGCGAGGAGGGTGAGGAGTATTTGGTGATCAAGTGGGGGAACCCTTCACAACTCCTTCACTACCCCATCCCATCCCCTCCCCATCAGAACAACTGCCCCTTATACTCTTTAATTAAGGGGTCAAGGGAGTGCTGCCTGTATTTTTATTATTGTCATACATTCTAGCCGGCTACAAGAACTAATATATAATATAGATTAATTCTACGCTTTCCATCCATCACTTTTAGATATCTGGTTATTGTTTTGGAGCCATGGTTAGGTCAAAGAAGAGCTCAGTATTTTTTCATCAGCAATTGACAGAGCAGTTGTGCTTTAGAGGACAGGAATCATTCAGTATTCCCTTTGCCTCTTGACAAGACCAGGGTACAGGCCATGTCACACAATGCAAACTCAAACCTAAGAGACAGTCAACAATATCTCCCCACCTGAATCAATCAATGTCTTGCTTATGCTGTCTGCACGTAAAATGTAAGGAGGCCACAAAAGAAAACTAAAACCCAAAAAAGCTCAGAAATATTGTCTTGCCAGAAGTAGAACACTATTGTCACTTCCCCAGCCCCTTCGCTGTTAGAAAAATTAGCCATATTCCCACCATGTAAGTCATCACGACACTTATGCCTCCAATGCTGCTTGATAGTACCCTTAAAGGCCACACAGGACCTAGTTGCATTCCGAATCTTCCACCTCTCTGCACGTCTCTCTCATCCCTCAGATTTTGTTTGCATAAAGTGGCTGTATCCTTCTTCACTTTCTCTGCTAAACCAGCAGCTTGCCTCTGTCTCTGCCTCCCATCCGTCTGCTAATGCTCCTCTAGTGCCACTGTTCTTTGCTCTCCAAGGTACTTCTTTTTGGCTTGGTCTTCCCCAATGAAGCTCACCCGGGATCTAGTGGAAGCTTTAGTTTTACTGACGCACAGGACCTAACTGAGGCCTGAGACTAGCAGGACGCTGCACTGCCCACTTTCTGGGAAGAATGATGGGAGGCGCCATCACTATCACTGTGCCCATTCATCTCTATGCCCTTAAATAATGGGTTCCTTAGCTGGGGCTCATGATTGCTACTGGCCTCTAGGAACCCCCAACCTCCTTGCTTCCTCAAAGGTTTGGCTTGAGCAGTTCGGCTTTCCTTAGCTCACTACCTCATGAGTGCCCCTTTATTGATATAGATCATGCAGATCAAATACTTTCAAGGCTGCTCAAGTCAAGTGCCATTGAAGTGATTAATAAATGCCTGCCAGTGCTTCTAATGTTATCGGAACACTTTATTTTCTATTTTTGATAACTAAGCTATAGGCACAGTCTGTATCAAATCCCAACCGCTGCCCACCAGTGTGATGAAATGACTACAGCCCCGCAAGAGTACAATGATGAGCAGTGTCTAAACCACCACTCGGGCCTCGCATTACTATGAAACAACAGTGATCCCCGCAGTAAAGGCCAACCAAGCAAAGTCAAGAGATATACCTTCTTCGCCTTTTGCAGTAATGTGGACTGAGCACAGACTATTCTCTTAAGAAGGGTGTGAATGCGAGACAGTAGCAAACCAAATAACAATAGTACAACAGTCCAAACTAAATGAATATCCAAACTAGGTTCTATAAAAATATACATAATTTAACAGATAAATAGAGTAAGGGTGCAGAGGAAGGACTTGTTTGGTGCTAAAGACTTTTATTAAGTGATAGTCATAAATCAAGTGAACATCTATCTTTCCCTATTCCTAATAGGGGTTTCTCTGCCTCAACTAAAGATCTAAGGTGACTGTCAGGGTGTCTGTTAAACTAAAAGTGTCCACCGTCCGGTGTCAAGAAAACCTTACTTCTATAAACTAAGGAATAAAGCAGTACTGTGTATGTGTTTAATGCTGCCCTTCTCCCAGGTTATGGTAAACGTTCCACACACTGTTTCTTTGGTGGGTCAGGAGAATGCCTACCTTTTCCTTACATTCAGTCTCAGCTAGCCTGGGTAATTGACTCCCTTCCCCAGGCCTGTTGGACCTGCCTCCTGTTTCGAGTTACCAGGGGAATGACTCCTTTCTCCTGGTAATTGTAAAATAATCTCTTACAACCAGGGGGAATTACTCCCTTCCCCTGGTCTTCTCTTCATTAGGTTTCAGACTTGTATCACCCAACAGTGAATGTTATTCGGGTCCACGACCCTGGCTTCTCTTCTTTGTTGATTGGGCCCACTTGGTTCACTTCCTGGCCAAGAACTGCCACGAGGAAGATGACATATCAATCTCTTAGTTTGGGTCCCTGACACTTGTATCTGTTCTTCTTCGGTTTGCCCCACTTGCTTCACTTCCCTGCCAAGTACTGGCACAAGGAAGATCACTCATATCAATTTCTTGGTTTGGGTCCCTGACCCTTGTTTTTCACCCCTTTTCTTTATGTCCTTTTTTGTCCTTGCTTGCCAAGTACTGGCATGAGGGGGGTTAGTCCTGCTCATTAAATCTGTACAGTGTTTTTGCCTCCTCTGCCTTCCAGCTCCTAGCGGTCCCTGCGCCTCTCCCATTAGCTTGTTCTGGGGAATTTCTCTTACTCTGTGTGCTGAACAGGCATCTCTGTGTCTTAACCTCATGGATCTCCTGCCCGGGCCCTTGGACCGATGGTATGGACACTGCCTTTTGCATTTACGTCGCCATCTGCCAGCCTCCTTTTACTATCTGGAAGCAGTTTGGAAAAGGAGCCTCGTTGTCCTCTTGATTCTGGGAGTGGACTGCTCTGTGCTCCGTCCTGACCTTCTCTGTGTCTCATTCGTGGTTCCCAGCCTTCACGGTCTCATATGCTGATTGGCTGTCTCTCCCTGATAGGCAGTCCTTTGGTTTTTATGCCATAAAAGGAACCACGCCTCCACGGAAGTCTATACCACTGTAGTTCCTTCTTGGTATTGCTCTTCATTGTTCCTGTGTTCCACCTCGTTCAAGTACTTGGATGACCCATGTTCCAGATATTCTTTGTCTCAGTACTTTCTAGAACCTTGAGGTATTCTGCTTTGTAACCATACATAGGTCTACTGTCTAAAGAGAGGTTAGCAGATGCGGTGGCCAAGGTAAGGCCCCCACGGACAGTCAGCACAAGGAGCTCTCTCTAGTGCCCCCACCCTCGAGTTCCGGTTTATATAGCATATCATAGGCAAACACTAATATGTCTCTGTACTTTCACAATAGGGGTGTTTGGCATGACATTACAAACATTTGGCAAGAACTGTCGACATCTTCCTTGTGACCTTGTGACGCAGTTCTGCAGAGACATTGTGTTGTATTATGAATAAGCGGCATTCGCAGAAAGCCCTTCTGATATCTCCCATATATGGGGCTAATGTTAAACTTGTAGAGAATAAGCAGAAGGGAAGGTCTGATGTGTCCTCTGCCCCAGGAGGGGTTTAGGCCTGTCTGGGGTGTCATGCAGAGCAGGCCCAGGGTGATCGAGGGAGGTGACATGGAGGGTCTGAAGCCTAATTGTAAGGGAAAGCCTAATAGCATTGCATAACATAGCAACACACCTGGACCCCCCACACCTAGTAACAAACCGTGTTTATGTGACAGGACACATAAACCACGGGCACAGTGGCTCTCAACCCACTTAACTAGGAGACAGCATCATGTCTGACTAGCTCCAAAACCTGAAATTTATTGTGACAGCGCACAATCCCTTTCCTAAATCACAAGAAAATGCAATCAATATTTAAACATCGTCTTCAAACAGTGCAAGCAGCAAAACAAACTGCAACATAAACAGCTAAACCCAACATGAAAAATGCATAATCCAAACAACCAGTGCGCCAAGCGATACCAAATTTACCAGTAGTATAAACAACAACAACTCTTCGTTCATTCTTACCCAGAACATGACAAATAGACATAAACTACATTATACAATAGATCAGTTGTTTGTCAGAAAGGCCCTTTCAACAACAACAAAAACTCCAACTTTCTTGCTTTCTGTAGTCCATAGCTTGACTTTATCATTGTTTTATGTTTGTCGAGAACATTTGCAAAAACATTAAACACTGAAAATTAAACTTTCAGGCTTCTATGGTGCGCTGTGCCAGCTCTTTCTGCATTCGGATCGTGCTGCAGTGATACAGAGAAGAGGTGGTCATGGGGAAATGCACGGGCACTGCTCTGCTATACTATGGGACACTATCTGTTTCTTTATTTGACAGCCATAAACTGTACAAAAACTTGTAATACTATTTATTTCTCAGTAAATGGCTAATCATTTTTTAAAATCCTTACGCGCAAGATAGCTTGCTGCACTCAATCTGAGTTATTCAATTTTATCTCTACTCCGAATCCAACATCTAGCAACTAGAAGCCCACAACAGACAGACCGAAGACAAACTCAATGAATGCACTCGACAGAACTGATCTGCCATGCTGCTCTCACACAAATACTCGGCACAAAACATCAGGGCTTGTAAGGAGTGAGAGAAAAAGCCTATAAGACATTGCAAAACAACTTTAGTCAAAATAACATTCAGTGCCGAGACAACACAGTGCCATACGCAGAAGGTTAACATTTACCACTCCGTTTGAGGAAAATCCAATCAGGTTCACTGTAATGCTCTGCGACAGAGATTTTCCAGGGGCCGCTTCCCAACCACACTACTGAGTTTGGCATCTTTGCAGATAACAGGAGTGCCAATGCTTCTTAACAGCACTCTAAGTATTATGAGGACCTAATGTAACCGGCTGGCGGTGGCCGATGGCAGCCCCCAAGAAAAACTCCTGGTCAAGCCTGACCAGATATCACAGCACCATTTCTGTGGTAGCCAAGATAAGGCCCCCATGGCCAGTCTCAGTTTGCAGCAAATAAGGCGATCACACAGCCAGGTGGTAAATCAAGCTTCATGTATTTATATCACAAATACACATCATACAGAGTTATCAGCAGGGGAAAAACAGCATGCAGCATGCAAGTGTTCGGGCAGTTGGCACAATGAGCTATCTCTAGCGCCCCCACCCTTGAGTACTGGTTTATATAGCATATCATAGGCAAACACTAATATGTTTCTGTACTTTCACAATGGGGGTGTTACTTGGCACAATATTACAGATATTTGGCAAGAACTGTCGACATCTTCCTTGTGACCTTGTGACGCAGTTCTGCAGGGACATTGTGTTGTATTATGAATAAGCGGCATTTGCAGAAAACCCTTCTGATATCTGCCATATATGGGGCTAATGCTAAACATGTAGGGAATAAGCGTGAGGGAAGGTCAGACGTGTCCTCTGCCCCAGGAGGGGTTTAGGCCTGTCCGGGGTGTCGTGTAGAGCAGGCCCATGGAGGACGAGGGAGGTGACATGGAGGGTCTGAGGTCTAACTGTATGGCAGAGCCTAATAGCATAGCAATCCTGCACATCATAGCATAGCAATCCTGCACAGCATAGCAAACCTGCCACATCACAGAAAAAGGAGAGGCTAGAGTGTGTGGGGGTCTGATGTTCTCATGAGCGCTATACTCTATAAGGTTCCTCATCTCCCTAGGGGGAGGCCCTCCCCATGAGATCCACCCGCATTATACCACCCCCAGGAGGACTATCGGGTAGTGGCCTCACCTCCCTGGCCTCATGGGAAAGGGCTCTCCCCTGGCGAGAAGTGACGACAGCCAGTGATTCGCCACAATCGGCAATAAAAACTGTATTAGAAAATACTACCAAGAACCCACCCTTATAAAGGAAGACAGAGAAATGCAGTCATGAAGCAAGCACTCTAGATTCTTAGTTGGGAGGAAAAGGCTATAAATCGCCACAATGTTGTCAAAAATAATATGTCTTTGGTTGAAAAGGTTCAAAATGGATGATTTAAAATACTCTCTAAGGCCCCACAATTGGACCTAGGGGACTCAGGCCATCCAACAGTACCCTGATCAGTTATTTGCAGTTCAACAACGCCAAACCAGGTTCTTTATGTTGTGTGAGTGGGTCGTACCTTGTGTGGATGTAGCGAGTTGTGGTGATCCAGACGGGGAGGAAGCGTTGAGTCTGTTTAGAGATAAAGCTGCTGAGGTTCAATACAGCATTTAAATCCTGCCGGTCAATAAGGCCACGAATATTGGTTCGGCACAGTCACGCTTTGGGTCAGTGAAGAAGATCCTGGTGGATCTAGGTGCTGTTTGAGATGTAATGGTTCAAAGATTTCTGCAGGGGTGGCTTTTTGTTTGAGCCGCAGCAAGGGGTGTGCTGAGCTGGCACTGTGGAACAGTGAACTAGTTTGAGGTGCAGCAATAGCGGTTTGAAGAAGTGCCAAAGGCAGCACTGCAGGTCATGCTGGTTTGAATGTGTTACAATACAATCTACAAAGGTTGGACAGAGGTGCACATGGTAGAATTCAGGGGACAAGCCGCTTTGCTACTTCCATAGCTTTGAGTCCCAATCAGGGGCTCAGAGGCTCAGGGAAAAAAGGAGTCCTTGTTCTTGTTCTCCAACCCGGAGGAGGCTGCCTAACACCTGCAAGAGTACTTCAACTTCAGTGAGCTGCTGGGTATTAGTATAGCTGGCAAAGAGTCAGCAGCAGTTCACCCCAATGTGCCCTCTGAATGTGTAGGGAGTAGAGCTTGCCTCTGCCTTAGAACACTCATTCACCTCACTGGTGGAGGACTTTGGGAAAGTCTGCAATCCCAAGAAATATCCCAATTAATTCTTCTTGAAGTCCAGGAATGAATCAATGAAAGAGGGGGAGATCCCTTCCTTATAAAGGAAGCAAACCATGGGGGATTGGTAAAAGCAAACCCGCTTTAAGGGGTTCAAACCATTTTATGGTAACATATGACTTGTGCCTTTTTCTTATCAACCCAAAGGTCTTTGCTGTGCAGGAAGTGTAAGAGACAAAAGGGAAAGAAAAGCTCACAGAAAACTAAGAGGGAGTATTCCTTCTCTCTTGTGGTCTTCTCTACCTGATTGCCTAAACACAACTCCTTCTCTAGAACGTAGGTATAAAAAACCCTAGTGTAAAGCAGCCGTTTGATATGGAATTGTCTCTTTAAAATTAGGAGGCCAGAAGATCTCCTGTTGCGAGTCAATGGTCCTGGCAGGGAGGAATTACCCAACCTCCCAGGGAGTCAACAAAGGCAGGCATCCTGCCCTTTGTCACATTAACTGGAATGCAGCCAGGCAGTTGCCTGGAATGCACATTGCCTCTCATAGATGTGCATGGTTCACAGGTTAACACTGGTAGGCTACAATAATATGTGGCTTTTATTAATTATGTTAAGCATCAGCCCCATTACAAAGCCTAGGCATGGTTTATGTTTCTAGATTATCCTGCCACCAGGCTGATAGTTGAGCATAATTACAAACATTTTGAAACAGAGGGGCAGACTTACTGCAACCTCTGCAATGCCATGACTTTGCTTCCATTGCAGGTGCCAAACAGGGCAACTGTGACCTCGGAACCTGCTCTATGCCACTAGAGAGCAGGAGCTGCAGGTCAGGAGACTGACGCAGCAGGGCAGAGGCTCCTGAAACAGGGTTTGGTTAGCAGACCACCCTTTCTGAGATGGAATTATGTGCATCATTTTATTATTTCATCCATCAAAAAGCTAGAATTTAACACCCATACTAGAAGGCAATACCTCACATAGTCCCCGTCTGCTGCCTCCAGACTTGCTCCCAAAGAGAGTTACTAAAGGGCTCTCAGCACCGGCAGTCAACAGCATCACACCGCTGTGTCTGACGATGTGTATCTCCTGCTTATTGGGCATTCAGTCAGATCTCAAAGATAGTTTACAATCTCCTTTGCACTTCCCTATGTTCTGCTTCCTCCCTCTGCATGAGAGCCCCATTTTCCATGTTTGGACCCGGGATCCTGCAACTTGGAAGTCACCATGTGGTGGCTACGCTGCAAGGTTTCCTGCTCAGGATTTGTCGAATACAGTGATCCAGCAATCATCAAGTTCCCAACCACTTCACACCTCACACCTCAAGTCCAGGCGAGTTCACTGCTCACTAACACACAGCTGCGACTGCACTGGTGAAGGCTTGCACCACTGCTCTTTCAGCCACCCCGCTGGTTTCACTCTCGCATTGGCAATCCCTTTATCTAGGCCTAACTTATATTTGGATTCAGAGTAATTAACTTAAATATGGGATTAAATCGCACAGGGTGACATCAATTACTCACCTTTTATCTTGATTATACTTTTTCCTGCTAATCATCATCAGTATAATGATTTCTAAAAAGCTTAGTAAGGACTATGACAACTGATAATGTGATTAATTGTGATAAAGATTACCGTCAGTAAATGCATTACCATCTTGTCCCTTCACCTCATCACAGTCCTTATATCTCTGGAAAATACACAAGATAACCTTTGATCGATTCCCACTCCAACACTCCAATCCACTACTTCCTCTCACATAAAAGGTCATTGCCTTGATTTAGTGCTAGCTAGAGGAAAGGGGATCAGTTTGGTTGATACTCTGCCCATTTATTGGACAGACCACTACCTTAGGTTGTTTTATATTAAAATCGAATTGCACAAGGTCCTTTTGGAGACCTCTGCAAGTACCAAACAGATGCAGGAAAAAAAAGATCTGAATACCATACCAGGCATGGAACTCAGTACAGCACTGACTAACTGTATTCAGTCTAATGACTGTATTACCCTTTCACGAGAAGGTACTCTAGCTATGAGCTTTATCTGCACCAAATATGCACCCATGAAAAATATGGCCTCCAAGAAAGCTTCTAAACCTTGGGTTACTAGAGAGCTCTTGGAGATAAAGAAGGAACACAAATATCATGAAAATAGATGGTATAATTCCAAATCACAGCTAAGTCGCTTTTTCTATCGACTAAAATTTCATCCGCAATAAATCACCCTAAAAAATTATTTAAAACCATTGCTGATTTTGTCAATCCAAGTACACATGCACCAGTGAAAACTTCATCTGAGAATCATGCCAATGGTTTAAATAATTCCTTCAGAGATAACATTTTCATAGAAAGCGAGCTACAATCCCGGAATCTGTGGCTGTTAGTCCTACTATAGACCATGTGGGACAAAAAATCCAGTTTGATTTTAAGAAAGTTTTAGCTGAGGATATTATACCACTCTTATCTGAGCTTAAACCCACAAACGATTCTCTTTTCCCATTGCCAGCTTTGGTTGCCAAATGACTCTGTTTGGAACTTACACCTTTTATGTCTAAATTTGTCAACCTCTCACTTGCCCAGGGACTTGTCCCAGATGCTTTGAAAATCTTGATTGTTACTCCCTTGTTAAAAAAAACTGGACTGGATCCAGAAGACTATGGCAATTATCGTCCTATCGCAGGTCTTCCCTGGCCAGGCAAAATCTTAGAGAAAGTAGTGACTAAACAGTTATAGGACTTTGTCGAAGATCACGGCCCACTCCATCCTTTACAGTCTGGCTTCCGTTCATTACACGGGACAGAGACTGCACTTACGGCGATCTGGGATGAAATGTTGCAGGCAGGAGATGCTGGGAAACTCTCCATGCTTGTGATGCTTGATCTCTCAGCCGCATTTGATACAGTGGATCATAGTATTTTGCTAGATTGCCTAAAACATCTGATCAATGTGGGTCGCGGGGCACTTCAATGGTTTACATCTTTTCTCACCGACCGTCAGGAAAGTGTCAGAGTAGGGGGTTTTCTTTCAGAAATACTCTCTCAGCGTTGTGGTGTGCCACAGGGTTCGGCTCTCTCTCCACTTTTGTTTAATATTTATCTCCGTGCCTTCATGAACATCCTGGAAAAATATAACCTCAGGTTTTATTCTTATGCTGACGATACTCAGCTGTACATTAGAATTGATGATGTAGACAATGCTCTTACCGTGGTTACTAGGTGCCTAGACGAGATAAGCACTTGGATGGAGGAAAACTGGCTGCAATTGAACCCAAAAAAAATGGAGGTGATTCTGTTTGGGCCTAAACATTTCCTTGAAGGAGGAAAATGTCCCCCTCCTTCTCAGTTTTTGGAGACTAGCCTTAAATATTCCCCCAAGGTAAAGAATCTGGGCTACATTTGGCAGAGTGACCTGGGATGTAATGCCCAGGTCTCAGCCAAGGTACAGTCCGTATTCTATAATATCCGTCTTTTGCGCCAAGCTCTACCTTATGTGCCTAATGTAGATCGTGCTGTAGTGGTGGGAGCATTGGTCAACTCAAACGTTGATTACTGCAATGGACTTCTGGCCGGAGCACAGAGTAATCAAATCCATCGTCTCCAGAAAGCACAAAATGCCGGAGTCAGACTGGTGTTTGGTGTACCTAAAAATACTCATATATCAGGTCTCCGCCGATCACTACATTGGTTGACAGTCGAAGATCGGATCAAATCTAAGACCGGTTGCCTGGTTTATCGATGTTTGCATGATATGGCACCAGCATATTTAATAGATAAATTGAAACAATACCAACCCACTCGTACTTTTAGGTCGGAGGACCATCTCCTCCTTGTAATTCCTAGGATGAAGTACAGGGCTAGAGGAGATCGGTGTTTCTCAGTGGTCGGACCCAGATTGTGGAATAGTCTCCCGCTATATCTGAGACAAGCTAACTCCCTGATGACTTTTAGAGCAGGTCTTAAAACTCATCTCTTTAAATAAACTTGGGATTTTGGATTAGTTTTTTGTTTTTACAGTACTGTTTTACCAAGTTGGTTCTCCTGGACTTCTGAGCCTCTCTGTTTTGTTCCAACTGCGCCATGATACGATTTGGTTCGTTGTGTGCGCGTTTATAAGTGTTTCAAAATTCAAAATTCAACACTCAATGACAAAAAGAAAAAGAGTTGATAAGTATAGTAACAACTGTCCTCCTAGTCCCTTTCATCATTTCATCAAGCAAGGACAAAAACTCAGCACTTTTCTGCAGCACATAACAGACATTATCCATTTTTTATTTCTGTTGGTAACCGGGCGACTGCTTGGCATTAGCACAATAGCCTCCGTTTTGCCGTTGGTCCTTTTACATCCAACCAGGCCATACCCCACTTATGATTATGTTTTGGAGGGGATTCTGGCCATGTGGGATAAATAGGGACTCTGGACTATGAGGAAAGTATACACTATGGTGAGTAAACTTTTCTTATGTCCCGTCCACTTTCCTCCATACTTTCATAGATTCCCAGGCACTGGTACCAAGAGAGGAGAACAGAACTATGTCTAACCTACCCAAAAGATTCTTTAACACTGTTGGGCCAAACTAAACACTGGCCATGGAACAGTCATGCATATAGTAACACTTGCAAAAGTCTAATGGAGTAGCCCTCATTATTGCCTTATCAATGATTCCCCATTAGACATGGTGTGGAAAAGCCACCAACTCCAACTTTTGCCCATACTGCAGGCACTTGAAGACCCTTGGAGGAGATAGATATTTGGCAAAATAGCTCTTCAAGATGTAGGAGACAATCTAGAGGGAAATGGTAGCCTTGGAGGTCTGCCTACACTAGGATAGTTATCACACCTCCATCCCACCGCCCCCAAGAGATGAAACAAGTCTCTAAGACTAGCAGAACCTCTTGGTTCTGTCTAGGTAGAACTAAAGGGCTCTTCAAACATAGAAAACTCAATACGTTCTCCATGCCTTCGAAGAGGAATAAGAAAAAGGTTAGTCCGAGGTTTTGTGGTTTTAAATGGGAGTCTGTGAGCATCTTAGGAAAAAATGATGAATCTTGAAGACGACCTTGTCCTAGTGGAAAACTCTGAACGTTTTTCCTACTGATAAGCAATCCAGTTCTCCTGCACTTCTGGCCAAAGCGCTAGCCGCAGGAAAGTGGAGTTTTTCCCAAAACCAGGAGGATATCAGATATGCTTTCTCTGTCTACATCCATTGTCTATTCATCCTGCACTGTAACTAAGTCATTTTCTTGAAACAGCGCCTCGATGCCCCCAGGCTGCTGGGCGCTTTACAAATGCAATATAAATATCAAAGTTAGCCATGGGTTCAATGGACTTGTGACTGAGAGAGTCACATACTGATCCCATACTGGATGAACTGGTTTGCCAGGGGGGGAAAGGATAGCAAATTGTGTAGGTGACATTCCAGTACAGTGTTTGAGAGAGAAAAGGAATTCCAGTAAGCCCACACAAGCCACCAAGTAAATGCAATTAGAATCAATCTGTAAACTAAAACTGAAAATATCTAGAGTACACGCCAATGGGTTGACTGTACACTTAATGCCTCAGTGGGAGAATTTAGTGACTTGCTTTTATACTGGGAGCATTTAAAATCCATTTTAGCATTTGACTTTGAATGACTTATGTTCCATTCCAATGATCTAAGATGATCTATGATCATCTGCACTGGTATCAAATTGCTAAGAGCATTGATTGAGGGGAGGGGTGGAAAAGACCACCGTCCCTCTGAGACAGAAGGTGGTGCCTGATGGTGACCGAACTAGAGGGACCCCCGCCAGAGTCTGCAGGTCCAAGGACCAGAACTCTGCTGGCCACTAAGTTACGATTAATATCACTGTGCACTGCAGAATTTAATGCGAATCAGGGGAGAGTGGAAAAGGCATATGCCATTATCCCCGCCCAGTGACTCTTGTGAGTATCCCACTAGCAAATCGGGACGCCTGCCCAGCCACAAGTGCACACTGGTGGTCAGGTGCATGGCAAAGTGATGCATTTGTGGGTAGCTCAAACGAAGGAACTGAAAATTAAAAAATGTCTCTGGCTGACATTGCGTTTACATGCTCAAGCATCAAAGACATTGGGATGCCCACATGTGCAACGGCCGCTTGAGTGGTCATCTGATTAGCACATCTAAGCCCTGTAAAGAGAACGAAGTCGAAAGCATGAATCCTTATGTCACAACCACAGTCACATAGCAGCATATCTCACAATCCAAATTATGACAGAATGTTTTAAGTGTCTTGATTAAAGGAGGCCCTACCTAGGATAAATCACTAGGTTGCTGTGGTCCTGTGATCTATTTCACTATGTGTATGGCTGGTGCAGCGAATAAAATCAGGGAATATCACAAGTATGTGCACCGTCATTGGTAAGGTGCCGAACAGATCTATGAGAGGCCGTTATGGACATAATTCAACATTGGCAACACTTGCTTCTCATTAGAGAAACCAGTACACATCATGCGCTGAAAAGGTTTAGCCCGCTCGAACGATGATGACAAAAAATGGAACTGGCGGTATGCCACACGGCTATAAAGTGGGGAAGAGAGCGGGAGATTATTTGCAAATATATCAAATAATGAAATACTGATATCAAATAATGGAATCAGCATGCCATATCTGCTAAGTAATGGAAATATGACTGAACATTCTTGCTTTGTCCTTTATGGGCACACATACAACTTACCCATGAAGTTATTTTTTTATTTGAATTTTTGTTCATCACTGCCACTACCCTGAGGGTCTCGAAACGCCTTAAAAGGTACAAAAGGTTGGCGATGAAACAGAAGTTACAAAAGGTTTTCAGGTAGGATAGGAAGATGAGGAGAGACAAGTGGCAGCCGCTGAGATGGACGGGCAAGATTACATGTGGGTACACAGGTAGCTTTTGAGGCTCTTTCAGAAAGTGGTGATTGATGGAGGGTGCAGTGCCGATGTAGAGCGTCAGAATGAAGATGCGGCATTAGGGATTGATCCCGAATTAATAGGCAACAGGGATTTAACCCATAACAGAAGATTCATTAAACTACGGATGCTAAACAGAGCAACAAATGAGATACTCAAGAACAAACTTATAATAAGGCCTTGAGAAGGACCATACCGGTCGAAACACGTGTCGGCTATACTATTACTTCATGATCAGAAGATAAAGGAAACACCAACTTGAATATATTGTCTGGACTTTTTTATTTGAACGAATCATATGATGAACTACAACATAATGAGGAATACTAGTCTCAAGCGCGGAGATAGTCTTGCAATAGTTTGT
The DNA here is from genome assembly GCF_040938575.1 of Ambystoma mexicanum. Classification (NCBI taxonomy): domain Eukaryota; kingdom Metazoa; phylum Chordata; class Amphibia; order Caudata; family Ambystomatidae; genus Ambystoma; species Ambystoma mexicanum. The sequence goes on along the minus strand of NC_090923.1, from coordinate 147,104,694 downwards.
TAACTATTCTCAAGACCGATGTGGAGTGGTAGGGTGCTGCAACCTCTGTGTACCCATGGGGTAAATGCTTGTTTTGTGTGCATGTTAGTTTGGAGAGAGGAATCTGTAGAAGATGGTGGCTAGCTTGCCTGGTGTTTGAGTGATGTGTTGCAGTTTGTCATGAAGGTACAATGGGGTGTGGAGGGGATGTCTTAGAAAACAATGCAGAGCTCTGAAGGCAATCCTCTGATGAGGTAAGCGGAGCTAGCCGAGAGCTGGGGCGATGTCTGAGTATTTAGGTAGATGGAGGATGGTTGTATGGTTACAGTTTATGCTTTTGCAGAGAGCTAAACCGCTATATGCCCTCATTTGCTTTGCACTGGTCCACGCATGCAGCTGCCGGCTTCTTTTTTCTCCACACGCACGCAGCGTGTTGCTGTCCTTTCATTCAGAGGCAACTCTTATTTTGTCAAGTCAAGACACGGGATAATGTCAAGTAGGCTGAAATTTAAAGCCGTCCATTTCGGTGAAGCAATGTGTGCCCCCAGCAGCAGCAGCTGCGGAGTTGTGTTACTGGCACTTGGAATAGCTCACGTGTCAGAAGGGTCCTATCTGTCCGGGCTGGAGGTGGCGTCCGTCCTGCAAGCCACGGATTTCCTGTCCCTGTCCCCACATTTACGCGTGGACTGGCACTGAAACCTAGCTGTCTGCGCCCGGATTAACGCGATCATCTCTGAGGTAATGATTGTTATGGTGGTTGCGGGATTATCGGACTTCAGTTTGGCTCTCCAGCTGGTTGAATATCTCACTAATGGTAATGTGATATAATCGGGAGAATATTAAGGATAGACCAGCCGCATAGATATTCACGTGAACGTACAGCATTTAGAACACACTGGGGTGCGCACAGTTCTAAATAACGTCAGAGGCTAGAAAGAGGCTCTCAAGTCAACACTCGATTGTTCTGCCATGCACAGCTGTCAAAGGGATTCCCTGACAATTTTTAGGATTTTTCCTATTCCCATTTAGTAATGTCCCCTCTAATATAAACTAACCACGTCATCACATTTCTGGGTTTTTTGTGCGCACATATTGGAGGTGGCATGCCTACGTGCAGATATTGTGATTTACGTAACACACACACGCCTGCAACATAAATTTGTAGTATTCTGTTTAAGCTGGACTACAAGACAAGCTACCATGATAACATATGACAAAATGAACTAAAAATAGATTGTGGCGCTCACTGGAGTAATAGTCGTGAGGGCGGCACTGGATATAGACTCGAGCGCTGTTATGCAACGAAGTTGCCATATCTTTTTGGACACCTACTGACTATTAACTAACATGAATCACTGTTGTAAAGAGAACTGCCACCAGAACCTACCCACAGAAGTAAAGTTCATTCATTCATTTAGAAGGTGGCCATTTTAAACGGATTCTTTCTAAATATCTTTAATCTCTGTAACCAGGCCACTGCTAACCATTTTCCCGGGATTATTTCAGGCAATGTACACCCTCATTTAGCCAGCAACACCCACTGCATGCCCAGGTATGGTGTCATTGGCCCTGCTAAAGCCAGATGTGGCAAATTACACCGTCGCCACGCCAGGCATCATTTCCCGCTGTTCAGAGAGGAATTGCCCCAGCATTTCGGTGCTGGACTGCCCATGTGGGCGGGACCAAGACTGATATGCAAATGGATATTTCCCATCTGTGAAAGGTACAGTGAGCAAAAAGTGTGTGCTGCAAACTCTCATCTCAGAACAGGTTATCATGCCGTGTTCATTCTGGAGAGGAGCGCCTGCTACCTTTTTTAAAATCATTTCCCACTGCACTGCCACCATCAGGCAGGGGTAGGCTAAAGTACCAAGTAAGGTATCTTGTGCTCAAATGCACAAATAATCTGGACAGTATATATATACCACACTCAACTACATGTATTACATAAGGGGCACACCTAACAGATGCCTACTTACAACCATCTCAAGCCCAGGTACACCGACCAGGTACCTATGCCAAGCTCAAGGTGTCACTAAGTGTAGAGTGTCGAGACAACACTGTTATAATGTTGCATTTATAATGCGCCTATACACAAGTGTTTCTAGGCGCGACAAGACAAAGAGGGGGGAAACAGAGGGAGGACAAAACAACGATCTTACTAGGCCTTGTGTTATTCAGATCGCGCAAGTGCAGGGAAGTGGAAGGGGGAAGTGCCGAGGGGTGGGGGAGAAGTGCAGGTAACTCAAAAAGTGCAGTCAGCGGGTGGCTCAGTGCAGGTAACTCAATAAGTGCAGCCAGCGGATGGCTCCTAAGTGCAGAGAGAAGGGACTGTAGGGTTGCAGATACAGACCACAAGTGCTGGGCTAGCCAGGAAGCAGTGTGAAGGGCAACTGTACATGAAGGAGCCCTGGCCCAAGTTCCAAGGATAGCCAGGTGACCAGTGCATGGAGCAGTCGGGACGTCAGCAGGGGAAAGGAAGAGAGAAAGCAGAAGCGAAAAGGAAGGTCTTGAGTTGCTTCCGGAACCTGAGGTGGTTCTGCTCCAGTTTGAGAGAGGCAGGGAGGCTGTTCCAGAGGGAGGCCCCAGCCGAAGATATAGATCTTCCCCCAACTCTCTGCTTGGAAAAGCGACTGACCCTCAGAGAGTTGGAGGTGGATGAGCGGAGAGCTCGAGAAGGGAGATGTTTAGGAAGAGAGAGATGGAGATCCTTATCTACTCGCTTGGACGCTTTGGAGAGCGACATTGCAACTGCAACTTTGGCAACTTTGGTGGTCGCGTTTCTACACACCAAAACCCCTGACCTTTACATTTCTTTCCTGTCTGCCTGGAATGAGCTGAGCCGGGTCCCTTGGTTGAAGATTTAACCTGATTCGCTGAGCGAATCCTGACTATAGTGTGAGTGTTGGTGTCAATGTCGAAGTTGGAGGTGGGATGACTCCCCCTAAATGCAGTAAGTTACTGTTCACACTTCTATTTCATCGCTTGTTTTGTTTGACTGTTTTGGCGCCTGTTGTAGCCGTAATACGTGCCCATTATGCAGAAGAATTATAATTTAAGGAGTAACCCAATCACGGATGAAGTAGGTCAAAGAGTGGAAGGCTTGATATTAAAGACCACGGAATCTGTAGCGGGAGGGAGGCTGGCAAGTCTGGGTGGATCACACACTTACAAATGCATATGGGTCCAAACACACCGCAGCACAGCAATTTAGGCATAATTTAAATGTTTGAGGACTTGCCACTCATGGGTCCAAGCTTAGGGAACACAGTTTGTGGCATCACAGAGAAAATTAACTTGAGCAGCATAGAAGCGGCTGTCTTCAATGTTGACCTGCCAGTAAATGGTACTATTGCTGCTAACATCGATTTGGTGGCGGGCCAACATAGGGAGGGGGTAATTGAGGCTGTTTTAATTGCAGCCACAACTATAAGCAACGACGGGCTGAAGGTTGTTAACATTAACTTCCCCTCCTCATCACCTATCATAGATGGATCAAAGAAGACTCATACAGTAACCTTTGACGTGTCCCCTGGTATGCAGCGGGACGCTAAAGACACTGATTCGCCCCCTTCTTTGGCCGATGGCCAACCAGCCCCAGGCTTGGGTTTAGTTTATTCCCTGGAGGACACTGTACCCGGCCACGGATACCCCACAGAAAATAGCAGGATACACAGAGCATCAGCACCACCCCAATTTTTTTTGCATGTGTAGAGTAACCTCACACCAGAAAAAATACAAACATCTAGGGAAAAAGGCAGAACACACCTCCTGCATGGAGAACAAAGATGGAGAACAAGGTTTAATCTCACAAAAATACAAGCGCTAGCTTTTAAAGGTACAAAGCGTCACAAGTGACATACATAACATAGGTTACAAATCCAGATAGCTGGTTGGAGTGACCCTATACACATGTAGCCTGCTCCGTATGGGATGCCAGGCAATTGCCCCAGCATATTCTACCCATCTTCTTCCACGTGGGGGATCTTCTTCTTTTGTCACAGGCCATCATTTCACAACTCAACAGTGCACCTGGTACCAAGAACATGAGTGAGGTGGTTACTTTTAAGGTCATAAACTTAACTACTCAGAACTGCGTGCACCTCCGCTCCTTCCCCAGACATGTTGGCGTAACCACTTCTTTCTCACTCGTGGCATAAATGTGTTACCCTCTACCATGGTACCTTGCTGCATAAATCACATGGACTAATAGTGGGGACAGTCCACTCCTACTCTGTGATCTTCTTGATGGATTGGTCACTTTACAGTTTTGTGGCCAGGGGTCTTGGGCTGCTCAGTGTGCTGAAATGTTTGTATCCTGGTCTTTGGAGGTCTCGGGCTGCTATAACCTGTAGATCTGGACAGTAAATGCCTAAAAGCCCCCCACCCCCTTTCTCGTGCAGTGCACATTCTTTCTGGGTTGCATGCACTTCTAATAAGACACAATGAAGACCTGTGCGTGTTGGTTCAAGAAATGAACCTTCTGCAAAGCTGCCAGGTCTGCGAGCAACCCGTGCATGCACAGCCTTCTAAACCAGGAGACTGAATATAAATGAACTAACATAGCTGTGGCACCAGCCTTGAAATTCAAGATGGCGTCTAACTTCTAAAATGGAGTTTAATTAACAGATGTGATTCTATTGTTACTATTCACTACGTTTCCACTACAATCCAGCTTCTATGAGTAGGCCCCCTTCATTCTACTTGCGGGCCTGAGACTTTTGCCCCTGCTTCCCACCACATGGCAGGACACCTTGGGCCTGCAAGGGATATGTGTTGGCAGGCACGGCGGGGCTGATCAGGAATTAACTGCATAAATGTCTGAACTTCGGCAGCACCACGACCATCGGAGCGTCAGTCCAATCTAGTCTTGGGCTCCCTAACACCCTCCAAGGCTTCATGGAGCAGCAGGAAGGAGTCTGCCATAATGGTTGGGCGAAATGTAAGGTTGATATCTGGACACTCCATGATTGGAGTGAAGAACACAAGCTTTACCTTGCATCCTCCCCTACAGGGAATGCCTAAAATCCAGGCAGCTATGCCCCCATCATAAATCAACAAAACCATTTCAGACTTCTATAAGACAACTGGCCCACTTACAAGTACTGATCTCAGGTCTCAATAATTGGCCCAGATGGGCTTACTAATGATGAGACATACACCAACAGTCAGGAGACTTTTAATTCCCCCCATCAAGATTGACAACTTTCCTTATTTCCTGACAGAGCACCCAATTAGTCTGACTAATTCACTTGTGGAGGACATTACAGCAAATGTAATCGTCCTGCAGCAGCATTTACACCACACACTCAGAGAACTGGACAACCAGGTTAGACTGACTGCCCCAAAGATGTCAGCCCTTAACATGGTTGTAAACTGTGTTTCCTCTCTATATGACAACATATGTTTGAAAGTGATGACACACACTCTTCAACTTATTGATGTCAAGATCAACCTGAAAATGTTCTACAACTCTGTCACTAATTCGGCTGATATTTTAGGCTCATGGGGCCATTCGTCTGGCGAAATGGGCCAATCATTAACCAACGGCCACATCCATAACCACCCCATGAGCCCTGCGGTGACAGCAAATGTGGGTTTGGTCCGTAAGAAAACACACGGGCCAGAACAAAAGACAAGAAAGCCAGTAGAGTTCCTGCATAACATTAATCTGACGGATGACATAGCTGACCACGTGAATGAGGATGGGGCTGATACTTGTGCTTTGGTCTATGATGAAGAGAGAAAGAGTTATCGAAGTTGGTGCTGGAATTTAATGATGATTAATGATGCTATTATTGGAGATGTCCCTCCAAACTTCGCATTGTCACTCGGGAGGAAAACATCATTCTTATACTACCTGTTTTGTCTTCTGAGTAATTTGATCTTTGTGAAGAAGTAAGGTTCAGAGATACATCCAGAGTGACCACAAATGGTTGACAGCCCACATGAAGTGTTATTAGCCTGTGGTGGGACCAACCTATTTGGTGATATTGCAGTCAATGTTTCCGGTAATCGATTAACCTGGTTTGTTAGAAATGTTGGCAAATATAACAACAACATGAATTCTTTTTTCCCCACAACTTCTCGGGAAGAGAAGAGGGAAGCAGTAGCACCCCAATTTTTCCAGGCGTATGTTGATCAATTCAAAACGATTTCCGTCGGTAATAGGACGGCAGCTCGACTAGTGACACTCTGTTTTGATCCCATCATCCAAGAGAGGAAGAAAACTTTGAGAAGAGCCTTAAGGGGTTTGGCAAGGGAAGGTCTGTGTAGGGCAGAACAAAGGGGAGGTGCTAGAAAACGTAGGCAGAAACACAAAAACTGGGTCAAAAGCTATACATTAATCTCATTGCAAAACAAGGTTGAGGAAATGTTGGAAGCATTAACCCGGAGTGACTCACAACATTTATGGGAGGTGGTTAGCAAGATGAATACTCCGCAAGAGCAAGTATTAAGTAACCATATTACCAAGATGATCTGGGTGAATCACTTTCTGCAGCTCCACAGAGAATCAAATAATCTCTTACCCGTTGAGCGCCTGAAAATCCCATTGGCCCTGACCCTATCAGTGGACCTAATTGAAGACTCTAATTCAAGGGCACCAGAACCTAACGGGTTGTCCAATGCAGTATTGAAGCGGGACCCCCAATTGTGGGCCCGTGTTCTATACATAAGGTTCTCAGAAATTATAGCAACTGGGGTGATGCCCCCTCTTGGTATCTTGCAGTAATAGAGCCCATTTATAAGAAGGGAGATAGGAACAGTCCTCTTAGCTATCATCCTTTCTACCTTCTTGACTGTGAAAGTCAAATCTTCGTGGGCCTAGGGCTGAGGGAGCACCTCTATGGGAAGCTTGCAAAAGTTCCAAACGGGCTTCTGGAGAGGAATAGGGACCGACCCGACGTGAGCGTTTTTGTAGTCCACTGCCTGAAGGAGGAATCAATGAGGGTTGGTAGCCTTAGAGTTCACATCGCGGCCATCGATTACTCCCAGGCATTTTTCTGCACAAAACCGCAATTTACTTTGGCAAAATGACTGATTATCCTGCTCTGCTCACTATTTTGGCCCACTTATACGATTCAAAGCTTTGGTTGAACGGGTAGGGAGCCCTGATGGAAGCTTTGAATCTAAAAGAGATCCCTGCCAGGGCTGCGTATTGGCTCCCTGCCTGTTTAACCTCTATCTGTCAGACCTGTGAGAGTTTTTGGACAAATCTTGTTTTGCTCCTCCATGGATAACAACTCTGACAGTTCCCTATCTCACATATACCAACAACGTCATCCTTCTTTATAGAGCCCGGTGGTCTTGCAGTTGATTTGGGAGTACTTATCTAGGAATTAACTTGAATCAACGAGAACAAAACAAACATTATTAGGTTTCACTACAATGTTAACAAACAAATGGGCTATAGTTGGTCTATTGGCAATTCAAGGGTAAACCCGTCTCGAGGCTTTGTCTACCTTGCCTTTGGATTAGATGCGGTTGATAATGTGGTATTTTATCATCGCGTTTAATGGCTATGGCTAAGTAATTATCCATCCAAATGTGGAAAATCAACTCTAGACTTTGCTGCTTTTCGATATGCCCTCTCCTAAAATTTTATAAGATGAAAGTAATTCCAAAATTGTTATATGGCATGGATATTGACATGAAAACTAGGTCCCTACATTTTGATAGGGTACAGTTTTGAGTGTGGAAAGAGGCCTTGAATCGTCGTAGCTGTGTTCCAATTGAAGCCTTACATTTCAAGTCTGGTTCAACATCTCTGGGCTATCAACTAGAGTGGAAAATTCTATTGCTTTATAGGAAACTGTTTGCGCTCCAAGGGGGTCTCTATATTCTGATGTCGCTGAGATTATGAAGATTCCATCTATTAGCCCGTTATTGAACTTAACAAAACGAGTTGACGAGGTCCTTTGTAGATGTGAGGAAACAGTGGAGGCCCTCACTTCCAGTGCTATGCCACTTAATAAAGGACTGTTTGACTGTGATTGGATGTCCACTGTATTTAAAATGAGATCTTCCAAAGAAGTCTGTGCCATCAGGTCACCTCTGGATGGGGGTATTGAAGAGTGTTGCTTTTGTAATCATAACGAGGTAGTTAAGACCAGAGAGCACATTCTTGTGGCTTGTCCATCACTACAGTCCCAGAGATCGTTGTGGCTAGGCCAATTCATTCATAACCCGGATTACATAGTAACGGGTGAGCTATTCAATAGAGTTTCTGGTGGGGAGGAAACTGCAGTGACTATTTCAATGGTTAAGCTTTTGTAACATGCAGGTCTGGTTCGAATCAGATGCTGAATAGCGTGCACCACATAGAGTTATGGTGTAAACTGGACATTTTTTGAATGACTATTGGTTTTTTAATAAATTCTCTTTTGTTCTATTTCATTTCATTTGTTGTACTGTGGAAACTGTGATTGTTTTTTATCTTGATTGGTATCTTTGTTTTTTCTTTGTTTATTATCTCTAAGGCTGGGTATGAACAACCAAAACCACACTAAAAAAATAAAAAAACAAAAAAAGCCTCAAATGTTCAGGCACAACCTCATGAACAAAGTACAAACTCATATGCTTACGCAATCCTTTAACTCCAAGGAACTGCAGTGTTATGCAAGGTGCAGCTTCATGCACTGAAGCCTGCAGGTTCCACATGTCAACCTATCTGTAATGGTGGAGGGTTAGGCTTGTTGGGTAAGGGTAAGTGGAGGACACTGAAAAGTGTATTATAACTAGATTTGGTATGTTTATGGGATTTATACAGCACACTGCTGCCATTTGCATGGTCTCCAGGCACTCAGGCAGATCTGATAAAGGGGGATGGTGGGCTGGGTTGTATGGCCCTGTAGCCCTAAATTTAGGCTTTCCTGAAGATCAGGTGTTCCTCAATTGCGTGTATTTCCCTCTGAACGGAATTCCAGAGTTCTGTTGAGATGATCGAAAATGCTGATCTGCCTTATTTCATTTGCAGATAATGCTTTGGTTTAATACTTGCTAGACCTCCAGGTTTTTCTTGCTCTGTAGATGTGGAGTTTTGCTTGTAGGTATTCAGCTCTTTATCCATGAAATTGCTCTGTAAACATGTCAAAGTGCTTTAAAATATAATAAAACACTACTAGTAACCAGTGCAGAGATCCAAGTGCTGGTGTATGTGCTTGCTCCTCCTGAGTCTTAGTAAGAATCTTGCTGCTGTGTTTTGGAGACTTTATAGTTTGGTGTGGTAGTCAGGCATTCCATGGTAAATGCTGTTTGCCTAGTCTATTCTTGACAAGACAAGTGAGATGATGGTGAATAATCTGTGTGAAGGTGAAAAGGGTATGACAGGTAAGAGGACTTAGGGAATATCAGTAATATATGCCTTCCGATTTGCATCATTGTTCTTCGTGATTTACAGTAATCTACCATCCGGCCCCAAACTTTTGTTTTGGATGTAGGGCTTCTGGATAACAGTTTTTAAAGCTGGTTGTGAGCAGGGCCATGGACCCATTGGGCTGTTGACCCCTCCCTAGAAGACCAGAAGGCTGAATATCTATTACACCTTCCTTTGGTCCATCAGATGCATCATTCACCCCAATTCAGGGGATATTTAGTTTGACAAAGAGATGCTAATCATTGAAGGCTTTTGACCTCTCCCTCTCCTATCAGAACTACGGGCTGTCCGTCATGGCATAGTGCTATCTTCTACTTGCAACCTCCTCCATTTGGGAGGGAATAAACCCTCACAAGCCTGGGTATGGTGCCAACTCTGCATATCATTCACCCATTCTATTCAAAACATTCAAGTCAAATACAATTGCCATACAATCCTCACTGGTTACAGTAACCTATTTCATAAGAGAGTCCACCAAACTAGTGATGTGTAACAATTCAAACTATAGGTTATTTATCTTAAATCACAAGGCATTTACACATCACAATTAGGGAGTGTAAGATGTTTAAATCGGGTGACATCCAATTTGGGGAATTTTCCAGCCACCCCAAACCATGCGTGCACAAGTTTTATTTATTGTATAAAGTTATTTTTTGGAACCTGGAAGCCCAATTTAATACTGTTGATTGCCAACAGCCTCACTTCCATTTCGGACATAAACACATGCAGGGTTGACCAGAAGTTCTATTTATTAATAAAACATATATAATTAAATTAATTTAAATATGGACACATTTTGCATCTATGAAATTCCAGCTTCCATGGTCAAAACAGCATTTATATTAAAGTAAACGTTTGAAGCACATGCATCACCATATGTACATTAAGGGGCCAATTCATGGAACAAATATGCGCCGAAAATCGTGGCGCAAGCTGGCGCAAGCGTGAAAAAGCAAGCGCACGCGTGCGAATCATGGAAGGCCCTGTGCGTGTTTCCCCGGGAGGTGCGCCAAATCCTTGCGTGGCGCACACGGGCGCACATGTCATTGCAACATCCAGAACGCCGTGCGTGACGCGCACAGTGAAAGCGCACAAAGTCAGCGCACACACCAAAAAGAGGGCTGAACACGGGGCAGAACACGCGGAATGGGGAACAACACGTGAAAAAGAAGGCGTAACTGGGGAAGAACTGCAGGGAAATACACCGAACGCCCACACACACGCGAACTACACGTATTCATGGAATCGGATAGAGGAAACCCGCGCATGGCCAAAGACAAGCACAGGCCTAAACACGTCTGCCACACGAAGGCAGGCGGTAGCGTCCCTCCGCATTACAAAAGTGCGCGCAAACAAAAAACACGTATATAAAGCTATGATGAATGTCCCATTATGTGGTCCCCTAGGAGAAATGACGTGTCACGCAACGCTCAGGCATCCCAAAAAAGCAAGAAAAAGAGATAAGCGACCCCTGCAGCCCACTTGCTTGTAAAAAAACACACGCAGTACGCTGTGGCAGCCAGGAACACAAAAAACACCTACGTGATCAACACGCAGGCTAGTATGCCCTGAAAAAAAAGGGGTTTGCGAATAACAGGTACACCGCATTATTAAAAATAGCGTGTGCGACTCACCGTCTGCCTTGCATGTAGAAGTAGAAGGCGTAGCCAACACCCACGCCAAAAGTACGCACTGTAGCCGCTGTGAAGTAATTGTATGTGAACCCCAATGCCTGGAAAACACACGCACAGCTTTCCATGAAAAGCACATACAGAGCGATGGAAACCTACGTGGGACCTTCAACCCGTGCCAGGGAAACGCCTGCGCGCACATTATGTCACATACGCGCTTACGCGCTAAGGGCCTTTCCTCGAATTACACGCTGACGTGCAGTTTTTTCACGTGCCAAATCACTCTGTATCAAGCTGGCCACGCCACAACACACGGAAGACCATGCTCCTGCCCAGAAGGCCATTTTCCTGCCCCCCAGAACCCCGAGCCTGCTCCCACCTGCCACCTGCTGCTGCTGCCTGCCTGCTGGCCACATGCCCTGCTATTTGGTGCCTGCACGTCAGCCATCTGCAGGGGTCCAGTTGCTGTGACCAACCCTGCTGGAACAGAAGACTCCCGACTGAAGTTCCATCGCTCCACAGCCTAGCAGCAGGACCCAGTTGCCCACCCACACCTGCCTCGGGGGTTGCCATGTTGGGGGAAACACCATCGGAGACCACTGGCAACCCCCAGCCAGAGAGGCAGAGGGCTACCAGCTTCAGTGCCGCAGAAGTTGGTATCCTGGTGGTGCAAGTCCTGGTGCATTACATAGCTCTCAACTCACACGCTTTTGGCGGGTGTCACCCGCCTTGGAAACAGCAGACTCACCCGCCAAGCCTCTGACACGCCCATTCATTTCAATGGGCCTCTCACCCGCCAAACACAAAATCGGGTGATTTCACCCGCCTTTGCATCGCAAATGGTTGAGAGCTATGGCATTATGATGCCCTCTTCGGAAGACCACGCGCCGACAATGAAGGATGGAAGAGGATCTGGAAGGTAATCGTGGCTGCCATCAACATGGAGGGGGTGGCAGCCCATGACATGGCACATGCCCGGAAGCGCTGGGAGGACTGCAGGTCCAGGAACCTCAGCAAGGCCCGGTGCATCTTGGAGGCAGCGCATGCAGAGGGGTGCCGGGTCTGCCTTACCAACAACCAGATGAGGGTCCTGGAACGTATATGCCTAGCGCTCCACCTCCAGGTCCTTCAGAGGCAGATCCGTCTGGAGTCGAGCGGTAAGTGTCCATGGGTACTGATTGGGCGCAGTGCATGTTGAGGTGTGCCAGGAGTGTGCAGCTTGGACATATGTCTGGAAAGCCCCATGTATGGATGTGTATGTACTGTGGCATGGTTGTGGTGTGACACATGGATGCTGGTTACACCTTCATGTACGTGCATGGCATATATGTGTGTGTGTGTTTGACTTGTGTGTGAATGTGATACGCCATGGATGTTTTGTGACACAGACATGTAGGAGGCTGATTGGCAGATGTGACATAGTTGCCAATGATTTCACTGTGACAGGTGGTGGAGATGTACAGATGCATATATGTCTGGTGGCATGTGTGCATGTGTTTGGCACTCACTGTGTTGCATGAGACATCAGGCTAACCTTCAGATGCTCATGCTGTTGTATGTGCATGGATGTTGCTGCCTGTGTGTGTGGGTTCAAATGATATGTGTGTTGGGGAGTGTGATGCCATCTGTGAAGTTTGACACTGCCACTCATGTGCAACTGTCATGTGTGTTTCAGACCATTTTACAGTGCCCTGATACCTGTGTACTATCTCTCCCTGTCTGCAGCGTCAACTGATGAACAGGGCAGAGATGGTGCTGTGGAGCACAGCGGCAGGGATCCCACCGCCAGCTGGAGACGCAAGGCCCAGCTCCCCTCCCGGGTTGTCATCTCTTCGGGGAGTGAGGAGTCTGGTGCCACGTCCGCGGCCACAGCTGCCGAGGGTAGGTCCAAGAGGCGGAAGTCGGAGGTGAACTCCTCGGCAGCAGAAGGGGCAGCTGAGCCCCCACATGGGCCTATGGAGGAAGATGTCATGGAGTCATCCAGGTTGGTGGGGGGGTTGGTTGAGGAGGAGGCCGTGGAAGGCCCACGCACAGGGCCTGGAGGGGGGCATTCCACTGGTGCTAGTGGTGCAGGACAGGGACAGGAGGCAGCACAGGCCGCCGCGGAGGTGCCTGTGTGTAATCCTGTCCCCGATCCTGTGCTGCATCATCCCGCACCAGCAGGGATGACTTCGTCCAGACCCATTTTCAGGGAAGGGAGGCGCAAACAACAACTGGCCTTCCTCTCCCTGCGGACGTGGCTATCCGGGACCGAGTTGAGCCTGTCCTGGCTGGTGTGGCGTTGCGTCAACGTGGCATTCAGGATGACGTGCAGGGTTCTCGTGTGGACAATGCACGTAATTTTGAATGCCTCATTGACCGCGTTGACCTACTAGGACGGGTCAGCAGTGCTGGGTTCCTCCATGTGCTGGAACTTCTATCGACCCCCTCCTCAACTGAACCCCCTATGTGGCAGTCGTTCTCCGTGCCATCTTCCTGCCTACGTATCACCTGGGCACCCTGTGGAGCTGCCCCTGACCCAGGCTGGTGGAGGACACATCCCTGCCACAGTCGGGAGTCGCGGGTCCAGCAGGGGCGGCCCCCCCAACAACTGGACTCCAGCTGTGGGAGGACGTGCAGGCATCAACAGGCGGGCACATGCACGGCAGCAGCAGGATCAAGGTGGGAGCGATGATGGTTTGGGGCCATCAACATCACAGGGGCAGGCATCGGCCAGAGGGCAGGAGGACCCTGGATTGGGAGTATCTTCTGTGTGGCAGCGGTTGGGCCGGCAAATAAATGCAGAGCGGCGGCAGGCGGAAGATGCACGGCTCACTATGGTCAGGGCGGAGAACTCCATGTGCAGGGCGATGAGGTGGGCTGAGTGCCTCGAGGCAACTCGCAGGGAGTTGGAGGAGGCCATGGTTGCATCCCTGTAAGACCTCAGGGCAAGGGAAGAGGCCCGCCTCCAAGACGTTGAGGAAGAGTTTGATGATGCCCTGGCTCGGGACATCAACAAGTGAGCCGCCTTTGTACATAGTTCTTTAGGGTTAGGTTTCCTTTTTTTCCTTTATTTTGGAGTTCATGGACTTTGCTCCACTTTATGTATATAGTTATTTTTATCGGCTTTTTGGTAGGTATCCTTTGGTTTGGGCATCATGGACCCTTCGGACTTGCAGTGTATATAGTTCCAGACTTAAACATACTTTAGTTATTTTAACATCCCATGGATCAATGGTATTTTTTATGTTTTTCATGTACTTTATTTGGACATTGGAAATGGACCACTTCCCTTTTTTCCTCTTGCGGATTTTTGTTTAACATTGGACTTTTATTTTTATTTTTTTCATTATCTCTTAATTTACAATATGTCAATATGTTTTTTCATTACATTTTTAATACATATCATATATCTTCATTATTGGTGTGGTCTACTCTCATTGGTTTTGTGCATGTCTCTATGAGCATTGCCTCAGTCATGTGTTGCCACTGTGTGGCTCTAATGTACATTTATGCATGGCCATAGTGGTTCTTTTGAGACTCTCATGGCATGGGTAATTTGGGAGTGGGTGCAGTGGATGGTTGCGTGCTTGTACTGGGCGGCAAGGGGGAATAGGGTTGACATTAGGGACATGGGTCTGTTTTGTTAGGACATGCTGTTTGGTGGGACATGAGTCGGGGCCTGCTGGCAGGTGCCCGTCACTGCTGGGTGGGTGGGGGATATGTGTTGGGGCTCACAAGTGCATTGTGCCATGTGGGCTGCCTGCAGGGCATGGTCATGGGTGTAGGGTAATCCCGAGGTGAGGGCTGCCTGCAGGGCATGGGGAGGGGGGAAAGGGCACACCCAGGAGTGCCCACACTGCTAAATCGCGTGTAAAACTCCCTGTGCATCCCTCGGAATACACACAGGCAGCCCATCGTCCCTCCCCATGGCCCAGAGGCAGCCCATCCACCCTCCCCATGCCCCACAGGCAGCCCATACCACAGGGAGGACTTTTTCCACACATTTGACCTAATGCGAGAGGAGTATGTGTATTCCGAGGGGTGCGCGGGGAGTTTTCCAGGCATTTTCGCTAGCGCGAGAGGGGTACGTGTATTCCGAGGGATGCGCAGGGAGTTTTCCACGTGCTTTCAATAGCGCAAGTGGGGTATGTGTATTCTGAGGGGTGCGCTGGGACTTTTACACGCGTTTTCGATAGCACGAGCGGTGTACGTGTTTTCTCCCCCGAGGGGTGCGCGGGGACTTTTACATGCGTTTTCAATAGTACGAGCGGGATACGTGTATTCCGAGGGGTGCGCGGGGACTTTTACACGCATTTCCGATAGTGCGAGTGGGATACGTGCATTCCAAGGGGTGCGCGAGGACATTTACACGCGTTTTCGAATACGCAAGAGGGGTACTTGTATTCTGAGGGGTGCACAGGGACTTTTACATGCGTTTTCGTGCTTGGGGGGGCTGTATGCTGGTCCCCTGGCCTTTGTGCCATGTAGGGGATTTGTGCGATGTTTTTGGCGCATGGGACGAGATTGGGGGCATTACTGGCACTGGTGCAGCGTCACTGCGACGCTCTGCGCCACAGATGTTGAAATCCATGAACACGCTGTGCGTTGAAATGGGTTTTGACGCACGCGGCTGGCGCAGACTGACGCACGCGCATTCTGTGCGCCAGCCGCGTGCGCCACTTGTGCGCCGAATTCTATAAATTACCCCCTAAATGTATCCTGAGCACACACCCACCATGCGTTGAACAGTGTATGAGGGCTTGGGATAAATTGTCATTTTGTAGAAAAGCAAATTAAATCAGAGCATTTCTGAGTATCTATATATCTCTACTTTTAATGAATTGCAAATAAATACCCCCCCTCACTGAACAAGTCAGAATTTCAAACCATGTTCTAGAAAACTCAATTGGAAGACAGCTACTTAATATTCCAGCATGTGAATCACTTAAAAAATGAAAGTGCTTGTTTGCTAAACTCCTTTGAGTGGTGTTTCTATTGTAGTAATGTGTGAAAGCGTACATTCTCATTTTCAATGGGCAACTTAAAGGCGGGAAAATGGGATACGATTAATCAACCTTTACCAGTTTTCTTAAATGGATCAGCACCAGTATCAAGAGTCTGCTTGGTGATGTAAAAAGGAACTGTCCACAATAGCCTTATTTTTTTAGGTATGCATACAGTGAGATGTCCTTTTAGCTCCCTAACTACTTCTTCTGTGTTTGATCATTACTCAGAGGAGTCAGTCTCCCAGTTTACACATCATAGGACCTAGTCCTACAAATCTATACTTCCAGAAGCTTATAAACTTCTAAAATATGCATTAATTTCTCAGTATGTCAAGTCTGTTTACATAGCCCTACCCCTCAGTTTATCAAATGAAAGGGGTAAAGGTTTTAATCTATTACACTTTAGAGCATGTTTCCACTCTGAATTATATTTCCCCTTGGGATTATAGTTACAAAGTAATTTATTTTGGCTGTCTCACAACCAGGCGAGTACACCTTAAGGATTGGTTCCATTCTCCCATCTTGTAACAGGTGAGAACCAGTCTGCAAGATGGGGTCAGCTTCCCTCAACAGCCTGGTCTCCCTCTTTCTGTATTGGACCTGTCTGCTGTTGTTTCCACTGAAGAAGGTCTGGGTTTTTAACTCATTTCTATTTCGTATATTGAATTTATAAAGCGCCTTTTGCCAAAAGCGCTATTACAAAATATTAGAAAACAGTAACATTTACATGATATAGCAAACAACAACTAAAAACAGAAGGACGGGAGAGAAACAGAAAGTCACTAAGTAGAAAGAAGGGAGAGAAGATGACTTTTCAGGTTATATTGTAAAATATGAAGAGCTGAAGAAGAGCAGATAGCGGGGGAAAGAATTCCAGTGTTTAGGGGCTAAGAGGGCAAACTATCAGAAATGGGAACAAGCAGTGAGAGGAGACAGTGACAGTGAGTAGAAGCAGATTCTGTGATCGGAGAGTCGAAGAGGGAGGATAGAACAAAACTAATGAAGAAAGAGAAGCCGTGAGTACAATTCAAAACAATTGATAGAAAATGGTAGAGAAGACGTGATTCAAAGGGAAGCAGTTAAAAAGACTGTAAAGAAGATGTGATAACGGAGTGAAAAGGTAAAGCGAAGATAAGACGAACAAAGGATTATAAATAGATCAGCGAGGAAGACGATGTGAGGCAGGGAGGCCAAGAAGAAAAGAAGAGCAGTAGTCGATATGAGAAAAGACCAGGCAGAACAGAAGAGGTCTAGTAGCATGAAATGAGAGATAGGGCGAGCACAATGGATGTTAAAAAGGGCATAGTGACAGGAGCGAGTAATAGAAGAGATATGCAGGTTAAAGAAAAGCGAAGGATCAAAGATAACCCCAAATTGCATAACCCCTCAAAAGACAGACGCAGGGGAAGAGTAGATGGAATAGTTGACGCAGTAAAAACCAGACCCTCGGTTTAGAAGGATTGAGGTGTAGAAAATGAGAAGACATCCAGTTTCGGACAGCAGAAAGGCATGTTGATACAGTGGAGTGCAGAATAGAGTGAAAGGAAGAAAAAGAGAGAAAGATTTGAATATCATCTGCGTTCCGATGAAAGGAAAGATTAAATCAATAAATAAGAGCAGAGAAAGGGGCACGGTAGGGAGAGAAAGGGAGAGCACCAAGTACAGAAACTTGATGGACACTGTAGAGAAGTGAGGATGAGATGTGTGCAGCCCAAGTTACAGAATACGACCGCTGAGAAAGATAGGAGCAGACCCCTGCTCCAGGTAAACCTCACTTACAGTGCGCAACTTTTAATCCAACATGGGTCCAAATGAAAGGAATATATTCCATTCTCCTTTCTGTTATACATTATACTTTCTCTCCTTCAGTCAGCCAGTCAGGTTGCAAGTGAGTGAGTCCATGTCCCTGGAATATCTGGCATGGACGTTTAAACAAGAGAAACCACTTCCATTAGAAGTGTGCATAATTTTCTAATCCAATTGGTCAATGTATGTGATTGGACAGTGTTCCAAAAGCAGAAGAACAGGATCCACAACTAGCAACCCTACTTCCATACACATAAGGTGGTTGGTGCCTCAGAAAACATATGACATACACAGGTTGTCAGTGAAAATATGCAGAACCATACACCAGGTTCAATAGAAAATACATATTTTAATTGATATACATTGTAACGTAAAATTTTAAAACAATAAAAGAGCAAATACAAGACAAATATTATTGCGTTGCGTTTATGAAGGAGCCATACATAATGTGGCTCAGGAGACAAACACAGGATGTTAAAATGTAATTCAGTCTTTTTGTGATGTTAGTAACAAAAAGTGGCAGATGAAATCAGTCTCCATGTGAGGATCATTTCTCATGGAGTGTCAACACATATTTGTGTTTCTAGGTATTAAAGAAAACACCAGTATCGACTAGATCTTTTATCAGTGTGTCTTCAAAACCGTCTTCAGGACACTTAGAACAGTAGATATCAGGGCAAGTTCACACTTTGCTTCGTGCACAAGGCCTTGAGTGCCAAAACACTTTTGACGATAGTTCCATACCGAAATAAGAAACAGCACGCTAATGTGAAGCGTTAGTTATCGTGTAGAATGGTGCAGACAGAAAAGGAAATCTGTCACGCTGACCTGAGTCTCTGCAGGAGCAATGGAGTCCTCCGGTCCCTTCTCTCTTTTTACACCACCCCTGGTTAGTATGAAGTCTGACCTGCCAAAAAAGGTAAAATATTAGGGTTTTTTAAGGGAATTGTCTAACCCTCTGCCTTCCCCCAAGCCCACATTGATGACTGATTACTATAGTGCATGTCTCACCAGTGGGATTAATTTGGTGCACACTCCATCCTGCTCGTGCAGGGGCGCTATTCTCTGGGAGATGTTCGGGCGTTGCTGTTCTGCGATTAGTGTCTACTGAGTTCGTGGTTGCCCAGTTACTGCACTGGGTTTTTATAGTTCAGGTAAGTTCTGGTAAGCAGTATTTTTTTTCTTTTTATTGTTTTGGTTTATTTACAAACCTTTACAAAATCACAAAGATATCAAACCTTGATTTTACAGAAAATTTAAAAGTAATACAAGAATAAAAAAAGTACCAAACTGTGTTAACAGATTAATCCAAAATTTGCAAATTTTGTATGAAAATATTCATATCACAGTAGTCTTACATTACATTTCCAGAATAATTTTTTTTTTCTCTCAAATCCAGATCCTCAGAAATCCAAAAAAGAAAATGTTACCCTTATTAACTCAAATCACAGACATTTCTTAAAAAGGTTGTTACACAGATTTTTAAACTTGTGCAATTATCATGCAGCATTCTATACCATATGAATTCTCTATTCACTTCATTAGTTGAAACTACAAATTTCGAAAAATACTCTAACCTTTGAGTCTTTAAATAGGGGCAAATCAATAAAATATGTTTCAAAGTTTCCACAACAGCAACGATTTTACAAAATGGGCACCATGGATCTCCTTCTAAGTTGCGATTTCTAATACATTTTATTTGATTAGTAGGTAAAACATTAAAGCGAAAGCGCATGAAATCATTACGCAGCCGCTTACACGGGTATTTGATCAAATAGCCTTCCATGACAGCTTGCCATTTCCAGGTAGAACAGGCAAATTTATACAGTTTTGAATCTAAAATTTTCCCTTTCATTCTTTGCCAATCAAAACCCATTAAACTGATCTTCACTTTACCCGGCTTGTTGCATAATGAAATCACAGATAGACCTAGCTCTTTCAAACAAGTCTTGCTTTCACATTTTAACGCATACATGAAGGGATTCAATGATTCTTGGTAAGCACATGTATACAAAGTTTCATCCATTGAAGTTTTATATTTTTTCCAGAGGCATAGTCTCTTCCAAGTTGCATAGGAAGAAAGTGAGTGCAAACCCAGTTCATATCTTATCAGGGCCAGTGGTATACATTTGGGCAAAAACCATAGCACAGCTCTCCAGATTTTACCTTCAATAGTGGTCAGATGTGCATGTAGTTCATCAGAAAATAATTCAATTCCATAAGTTAAACGTGGTATAACTTTTTTGTTATAGAATTCTCTCAACGGAACCATAGTAAATTTTCCAAATTTGTTGTCAATAGCCCTCAGCTGTCAAATGGCTATTTCAGATTTCAGAGTCAACTGGCTTTTTATCAGACTAGTGGAATCCTGACTAGAGAAATAAAATCCCAGGCACTTAAATGAGGGTTGTGCCTTAATCCTCTTTCCTTCACATGTCCAAGCAAAAGCACTCTCTTTTTTTATTATTTTTACCAAACCGGACAGTAACTGTTTTTGCGGGATTTATTTTAAGTTTGAGATTCTCTATAAATATTTCGAAGGCTCTAAGTATCCTTTGTAGTCCAATTTTGGTTTTGTCCAAAAGAAGAAAATCATTGGCGTAAGCCATCCAGGCTATGCACACATTATTCAATTTGGGACATACCATACCTTTACTGCCAAGGGCGTTTTGAGAACCACATACACAAAGGTTGAAAACCGTAGGGGCCAGCATACAAACCTGTCTTAGTCCGTTCGGAATAATGATTACCTTGGAGAGTAAACCCTCTGTTATTAAGCAAACCTTCAAACTAGTGTCAGTGTACAGAGCAATAATAATCTGGAGTAAATGAACTGAATACCAAGTTCTTGTAACTTTAGCCACAGAAATTGCCTATCTACAAGATCGAAGGCAGAGCTACGGTCCATCGAGGCCACAAATAGAGGTCTCTCTCCCTGCTTCATGGATTTGGCTATTAAGGTTTTCAACACAAGACCCCCACAGGCTGTTCCAATATTTTTTTTTGAAACCTATTTGTTTTAAATCAAGAATGGATTTAGCTGTAATCCATTCTTGCAGTTCCCTTAAGACCAAAGAGCAGAATATTTTTGACTCTGTGTCAGCAATTGCTATCGGCCTATAACTAGTGGGACACATACGTGAACCTTTCTTGAAAACCGGTATGACTATGGAAACTTTCCAAGAAAGTGGAATAACCTTGGTCTCTAAGATGTTGGCATACAATGTGGACAGAATATTTCCCCATATTACAGGGTCCATATTTAACAATTTATTAGACATATTATTCGGTCCGGTGGCTCCTGAGTTTTTAGATTTCTTGATAAGATCTATAATATCATACATTGAAGCCTTCAAAGACCAAGACTGACTTTCAGCAATTATTAATTTACATGTCGCCTCATTGACAGTATATAATTTGGAAAAATGGCACCGCCATACATCCTCATTAATAACATTCACAGCCATATCCTGAAGCTCTATATTGAATGTGCCAATTTTTATAAGATTGTTTAATTTTGTTTTTTCTCATGCTGTATTCAGAAGGTAGTAAACCTTCTTTTTTTAATTGTCTGAGTTCTCTTCTATGTAAAAATTTAAGTGCATGGACCACTATATCCGTGTGGTGTCTATTTTTGATCTTCACTTTCTTACCCGTCTCAGGAAGAGTAACCAAGTTGTCAATGGTATTTTTAATGTAGTTAGAGAAATTTAAAGATGAGTAGCAATCATCACGATGGAGCTCAGACATGGATAGATAATCATTTATCATTGTCGATGTAAACTTCACATTCTTTTTGTGGCACCATTTAATTCTGTTCCCCTGCTGATTTAACATCACCCTGTGAGTATACTTTTCATTAACAGGAGTTTGAAAATCAAAGGCCATTTTAAAGGTGATAAAACAATGATCACTCGTGCTAGAGTCCAGAACCTCAAAATCACTTATAATCCTAAAAATACCAGAAGAAAAAAGAATATAATCTATAGTTGATTCAAGACCTCTGGCTTTCCAAGTGTGATGGCCCCCTCTGAGAAGATCTAACCCCAAGGATTCCGCAAAGTGCATCCACAGCCTTCCACGTAAAATGCTGTTACCTCCCACCCGTGAATGCTGTTCTGCATTTGCCAACATTTCATCACCCGATAGCTGTTCACAAAGACAGTTGGCATTCATATCACCAGCCATAACAATTTGACCTCCCCGGTTTGACTCTCGCCAGGAGTCAATTATTACACCCAATTTGGTAAGTTCCCTTCCAAGTTGCTGGTCAGTCAGTTCACTAGGGTTCTAATAGATGTTAATAAAGAGGACAGAAAGACAATCTTTGTTTGTTCGTAATTTAAATGCAGCCACAAGAAAGTGGTGTTCCAGACACCATTCCCCCATTTTGGAGAGAAGATTTGTTTGTTTGATGGCTATAAGTAAACCACCCTTTGGGCAACCCCTATTGGAACCATGTGCACAAATGGTAACAACAGTAAACCCTTCCCAGCACAGCTGCTCCCTTGACCAAGTCTCCGGAAGAAGAACAAAGTCAAATTGCGATAAATAGCTCATAACTTTTTCATTATTCAAAAGATTCAAGCAACCCCGCGAGTTCCAGCTCACCAGTTTAAGGGTCAAACAGGAGGTAGAGGGGTTTACCAAGTTTTCTGAGTGAATCGATAGATTCCCTCAGAGTCAAGGCCAACCACCTCCATTCCTGCTTGTTCAAATCCGATTCATCATCTGAAGACTTATTAGCTTGGTTTGATTCTGATTGCTCTGCCTCATGCAGCCTAGGCTTCTGTTGTAGTGGCACTTGAGTTTTGTGTTCATAGATATCAAAACCTAGTTTTTGAAGTAATTCGGCTTTCTTTAACAACAGAGACCTTACCAAAGGAGAAGGAATAACGACCCTTACATAGTCGTATCTAAGTCTGTGAATAAAATCAACCAAAGTGATATCCGCAGAAGTGATCAAACTAAGCTCAGGTATAGTAGCTAGTAAGGATAAAATGTATGATCTGTTTAATGAGATATGACCTTGATCTTTAAATAGTACTTTCAAAATCAGACCCGGGATTTCAGGAAACACAGGTTTTCTTAAATCGGTGTCCATGTTATCGGAAAAGGAATCCACAATATCAGTTTCGTGTTCATTAAATTTGACTTTGTGGTCAGCTCTTCCCGTCCCACTAGGTGCATTCCCCTGGGTTGAAACGGGGACCTCTCCTTTTGGCAGTCTAGATTGGTTAATTCCCAAGGTACAATTATTAATAGAGGCCTGATTCTCACCCAACACCTTCAAAATAATACGCCTTAAATCATTCTCTTTTGCCTCTTCATTAGTACCCAGAGCAACAACAATTGTCTCATGATTGGCATTGGAAAAAAGAAACTCACATTCCCCATTCACATTGTTATTAACATTAGAGTGAGTGTCTGTTCTTCCAACACCATTGTTGCTACTCCAATCCACACTGCCCAAACCAGTATTAACTGAAATTTCAGATTGTTTCACACGAGTGGTTACCTTAGGTTGCATTTCATAGATCGATTCTCTAGTGTGACCTACACAGTTGACTAATATGGGATGCAGCATTTGTACAGCCTTGGGGGCACTGTTAGTAGTACAACCTTTGTGGTGTTTAATACCCCAGACACCTTTTGGGTTTTGATTTTCTTTACTAAGGTCCAGAGAATGAGGTCCTTTATAGATTTGATACATGATATCTGATTTTCGTTTTAAGGCTTCACTCAAAGTATTCTCTCCTTCTGTGAAAGCGCCTCTTTGAGCACATTCCACATCAGTTGTTTGTCCAGTCATGATAGCCGTTGTCAAAACATTAGCCCCCGAGTTTGTCTGAATCAAAGTAGGGTCCAAAAGCATAGCACCCTCTTCACAGGCTAATTGTTGTATGTCCACTTTTCTCATACATTTTTGCAACATTTTGTCTCTAGCCGCATTGTTGTTTTTTTTCTTATTTTGTTTGGCCAATTTCTTACTCTGTCATTTAGAAATGTTCACCTCACAGACGTCGTTCTTAAGAGTCTTCAAGGAGCCATTTTTTCATTACCAATGTCAGTGGCCTCTGCCTGTGTCTCAATAATTAAGCTTTCCGAGAGTGAACCACCCCCAACTGCTTGTGTAGATGGAATAATGATTATCTTTTCAAGTGCAGCATATTTATCCAGGACAGTTTTTACATTATCCCTTAGTAGCCCTTGGACATGGGCCACAATAATGGGGGTTTCTTTATTCAATGCCTCAGCAAAAGACTCAGTTATATACTGAGGCATTTTCAGAAACTCTGCAGTTAAATTAGTCAGAGCTGCTGTCTGTTTTCTCATTTCCGATAGAAGCAGTCTGTTAAATATGCTTAGAGTTGCAATAAAATAAGATCCTACTCCCCTATCGGTCGGTTGATTTTTAGGTATAGCATCCGAAACTGACCCATGCCTTGCTTCCATAGATGGGCTAAATGGGGTATCAGCAAAGTTGTCATAGCAAAAACTGCTTTTTTTCATCACATTAGGTTCCTCCAAAACAACCTCTTCCACAACGTTAGTCTCCCTCCCCGAAATAAATTCAGGTAGTTCTTCATCTGCAAAGAGAGGTTGCGAGGGATCTATTGCATCGTCTGTAGTTTTACAATTAGGAGAACAATCCAGCGCGCATTGCAACAAGGCTTTTTCCTCATCACTAATAACTGGAAGAAGAAGAGCAGCAGCCCGCGCCAAACTCGCACGACGTGTGCTAACAGCATTGAAAAAATCAACTCTAATATCTTTCATTGCAAAGGCAGCTTTCTTTTTTTTCCATCTTCGATCACAAAAGGCAGATTGAAATACACCTTATTGCCCACTTAAGCAAAGAGACTCAGAGAGAAGTAATGGATCAATTACGTCTGTCAAAGTAGCACATAAATGAAACAAAACCAACTAAGTCACAACTTATTCTTACCAGCCAAAAGTCCAACACTGAATCTTTTTCCACCACAGTAGATCACCAATCATGTACTACTAGGGGTAGAAAGTAACAAAAAAAACGTTAAACCGACACCTCGCACCAGTCACAGTGAACAGTAAACCGTGCTTACTGGTGCTTCATGGTGCACGCGCAGGTGCGCTGCACCATGGGTATTAGTAGAAAAGAAAAAAAAAAGAAAAAAAAATCAGAGCAGGCAGGGGGCGGAGCCAATGACGCTCGCTGCAAATCAAGGAAAAGAAAGCAAGGTAAGATACTTGAATTACCTAGTACTTCTTATAGTACTTCTTACAGTAATACAATAGTACAGACTAAGAGTCCGTACATAAATGCCCATAAGTCTGTATTTTTACACAAATCCATTGGCCAACGGAGTTTAGATACAATCCAAAAACGCTGTGTAATCACCTTCAGACAAAGGCGGTGTTGCAGCCAAAGATGTCCTCTTGGCGGCACGGCAGCAGCAACATGTGAAAAGGTCCTCACACTCCTCCAGCCGGTCCTACCAGTAAACAGTGCTTACTGGTGCTTCGTGGTGCGCTGCACCATGGGTATTAGTAGAAAAAAAAATAAAAAATCGGAGCAGGCAGGCGGCGGAGCAATGACGCTCATTCAGGCAAAGGCGGTGTTGCAGCCAAAGACGTCCTCTTGGCGGCACGGCAGCAGCAACATGCGAAAAGATCCTCACACTCCTCCAGCCCGTCCTACCAGTAAATAGTGCTGTCACGATTCCTCCCACGCGCACACCACTGGCCCGGGATCGTGTGGTCTCCAAAGCGCTCCCCCGCCCCCCGTCTCGCTCATCCCTTTCTCCCTCTCCTCTCCAGGACTCACGTGGATACTCACATGCCTTGCACACGCGGCCGCGCCTGGTCCGTACCAGGACTGCTCTCAGGCTACGGCCGTTTCTTCACTGGCAGTTACCTTGGCGCCTGGGATCACGAAGGACTAGCATCGTGCTTCCGCGTCGCGGGACTGTAAGGTCGCGTGACGCGCTTGCGCGATCACGTGACCCAGCCGCGCATCACGTGACCCGAAGCGCTCATCACGTGACCAGAAGCGCGAGTACTTAAACACAGGAAACCCAGGTACTCATTGCTTCACAGCTGTGCTCTGCATCCTGTTTGGCGTTACGTACTTCGGATCATTGAGTACTCACGGAATCGACCTGGCCTGCTCTACTGGACTCTTCTTGGTTTTCCCCTTGGATTTGTTACTTGGTGATTATTTTCGGCTTTCGACCACGGACTGTTTGGACTGCCTCACGGATTCTCCCTCTGGCACTTCGACTCTTTGGACTTCTTGTCTCACAGCTCCACGTTTACTCCTGCTAACAGGCGGATAAGCCGACTACTACTCCTTTTGGGGTAATTCAGTCCACGTGGGTCCCGTACCTCCCCATTAGTTTCATCATCTCTACCTTGACCTCCTTAGGTAAGACCTTTACGTTTTTCCTAACACTGTGGTTTATTGCTTATTGCTTGGTACCTAATCCGCATTTTCTTGCAGCAGCTTGGGGTCCCAGAGGTTCGCGGTCCCGGATTTGAACATCTCCGCCTGTGGCCTCAACGGCTGCGCAGAGAGTGACTTTGGGTTCTCTCTGTGCGGAATTTGGGGACGGAGGCCTCTTCTGCCTACACGACACTCAAGTCACAACAAGTGCTTACTGGTGCTTCGTGGAAATTAATATTGAAATCAGCAGTAACAAAAAATGGAACGGAGAACACATGACAAGGACTTTGGTGATCTGTTAGGAGCAGCCGTGGCACAGCTCCCCGAAGTGCAGCCAGTAGTCCTTCTTGCAGTACAGCTGTCCGTCCTTCTCATAGTACTTGTGGGACAAGGAGGCACCACACTCGCAGCACACAAGTGACCGATCTAAACAGCATCTTCTTTCTCCTACAGCCAGGTATCCAAGTGCACGAAAAGAAGCAGTCACTTGTCACACCAGTTTGTAGAGTCACCAAGTCCGTGACCACCCAGAACCACACTGGGGTTGTATAATTCAAATAACTCTGTTCCGCTATAGCGTTTGCTGATTCGCGTGCCCAGTTTCAGCACTGAACTGTAGAGCTGACTGTGAAGCGGAGCTGTGGATCAGAAGAATTCTAACTTATTTCTCTGCAGGGTCCCCAGCGTCGGATGAAATTATCACAATAGGCGGTGGAAAAGCTGGTTCTTGCTCCAAGCAATGCGCAACGTGTATTTCAGTTCTGTCTTTAATCGCGCAGAGCGGGGATCTGTATGCGCAAAAACTCACTGCTTGCCTGATTGCCTTTCTCTCTTCTTCTCGTTCCAGTATCGAAGCCGATGATACGAGCGCTGAAGCCAGCCACGGGAAAACTGAATCAGAATCTGAAGACTGTGAGCTGGACGGCGGTAAGCGTGTGCTGCAAGCTACAGTAAGCACACGAAGCACGGGTTGATCTCCGGGTGTGGATTATAAAGGCAGCCATGCCTGCAAACTAGAACGCACTGATTGCTTCAGAATGGCACACAATGCCCATATTGGAGTGCCAAGAAGTGAAATAAAGCATGATTAAACAGGGACAAGGTGTGTAACTTCCTATGGAATGGGAGTGTCTGTTCTGATTAGCTGATGTGAATGTTCCCCCACCTGCCCGTGCAAAAAGGGAGAGGGGTCTAATTGGGAGCCCAAAGTTGGTAGTCATAATAGTACTGTGTAGAACGGTGCTAACAGAAAAGGAAATCTAGTCTGAGTACCTGTGAAGCTGCATCTGAGAGAATAAGTTGCAACTTATGCAGATTAATCCTCCAGCGAGACAACCATCCAGTAAAAGGCTTCACACACTTAGAAAAATTACAATAAAAGTGTTTTGGTACACAAGGGCTTGTGCACGAAGCAAAGTGTGATCTGGCCCTGATATCTACAGTGCTAAGCGTCCTCAAGACGGGTTTTGAAGACACACTGATAAAACATCTAGTCGATTATTGTGTTTTCTTTAATACCTAGGAACACAAATATGTGTTGACGCTCCATGAGAAATGATCCTCACATGGAAACTGATCTCATCTGTCAGTTTTTGTTACTAACATCACAAAAAGACAAAATTACTGTTTAACATCCTGTGTTTGTCCCTTGAGACACATTATGTATGGCTCCTTCATAATCACAACACAATAATGTTTGTCTAATATTTGGTCTTTTATTGTTTTAAAACTTTACGTTACAATGTATACCAATTAAAATATGTATTTTCTATTGAACCTGGTGTATGGCTGTTCCTATATTCACTGACAGCCTGTGTATGTCATATGGTTTCTGAGTCACCAACCACCTTATGTGTATGGAAGTAGGGTAGCTAGTTGTGGATCCTGTTTTTCTACATTGCCTTCCTCAACCACAACAGCCCCCTGTCAAAAAAGAGGAATTTCTTTGCTCAACCCTTTTTTACCCCAGTGTTCAAAAAGTAACATCCCACTAAACCAACTGCTAATTGGGCATATTAATGAAGAGGGAAGTCTTATTGGAGTGACTTCTACAACCAGTTGTCCTCCCAATTGATGTGATGTCATCTTGTAGATGTGCAGATTAAACAATTGTAACTTTCTAAAATAGCATGTTGTACAAATGTGATTGTGTTACTAATCAGTTCATCAGATTACTATCACTCAGGCGAATTAAATTATGTGATTTGCGTCGAAACACGATGTGTGGTTTGTGTGTTACAGATGTTTGTATTTGTCTAATACTTTTACACAACAATTCAATTTCCAGCTTAGAATAAAGGGCTCTCTGGCACAGATGCTAGGACCTCCCTTAGCATTCGCCTAGCCCAGGGTCACTCTACTCGCCTTCCTCCTTACAATCTCTTACCCCCCGCATTTGCATGCTCTCCACTCGTACCTGCCCTTCCTAGCATTAGCACTTTCCGGTCTGACTGGCACTTTCCCCCACCTCCCCACTTCACTGAACTTCTTGTTACTGTACTTGCATGATCCAAATGACACAAGGCCTAGCAGGATCATTTTTGTTCTTCTTCATCCCTGCCCCCTCTTTGTCTTGTTGCTCCTTAAAACACCTTCTGCTCTATGTCTATGTAAAAAATATCCATGTGTGCCTAATTTACATAATTACATGAGCATTAAAATAATAATTTCATACTCAAGTTGACCGAGCTTTCAACCTCATCATTTGAAAAAAAATACTCTCTATGACCTTTCATTCAGCAGTTAAAATCAATAATATAATTTCCAATGTGAGGTTCATTTAGGTATATATTGTTTTCTTATTTCCAAAATATTACATGGCATCTCTAGTTTCTCTGCAGTGTAACAGAACATCTGTTATCAACTCCTTTTGGAGCTGAGTGCTGAGGCACTCATGACTCCTGTGAATGCTGTTGCCACGGTGCAAGTTCTTTGACTGCTGTCAAGGCGATTTACCACTTCAGTGCAGCCCCCTTGAGTGATCCTAGGATTTAACTTTTGTAGACATCCAGTCTCTAAAAATGCAAAGTTCCTTCTCCATTAAAGATGTCATTAAAGATGGGGGATTTTATTTCTTGAGAGGTGACTGTTGCAGAGGGCCTATTTCTTGATATTTAAAATCTTTAGCCTAAGCTCAGAGACAGGAAAAAAAGTTGTAAATGAACATCATTTGTTTTGATTTTAGGGGCCCGCAGATAGAGAATCAATTCCAGGCAGAGTCATCAGATTTTATGATCGGATTCCACAGTCACACCTTTCTCCAGGGAAATCCCGCCATTGCCCCAGTCCTGTTGTTGTGTTGCGGTGGATTGGGTGAGCAATATCATTCAGCCAAAGTGGCTTTATTCACAAATGTGGCCCTCCTTTCTCCATTGCATTTGTCACTGAAAACAGAGCAGTATAACTTTTTCTTTACACTCAAAGTCCTTTCCCAACTTATTTTTAATATCTCTGTATGTTTCTTGATATAAAGCTGATTTCTAGTCCTGTAAAGTAAAATATCACATGTAAAATATACACAATGCCATGCCCAAATTCGGGTTTTGCCTCTCCTGTGACATGCTGTGTTTTTCATCTCAGATTGGACAATTTTTCAATGAGCAAATGATTGCTGGGTTCTTCTGCTTTGGACACATAGTCTGATTATAGGTGGGCTGCTGACATTTCCTTGTACATCTCTTTTTCAAATGCTGTGAGCAAGCTGAAGCTCCCAGTTCTGTTTTTAAACTGGTGGTGGTCTTTCTTTGAATACTTTCCTTTGGTATAGATTTTCCTACCTGAGCATGGCTTTTTTGGAGGAATGTCCCAGTTAAGCACTTTCCAATTTGTGGTGGTCTGTCATTACTTAACAGTTTTTTCTCCATGATGCACTTAACATAAAGAAATATGCACCTACCAAGCATCAAGGATAACATCAAGAAATCAATGAAGAAAGTTATATTTCAGCCTATGGTGTGTGATTCAATCAGTAAGTTCCGACGTCGAGTGCTTGTGTTGCATTCACTGAGACCTGATTGTGCTAGTAAGAGACTAGGGTGCCAATATAGCTTTGACAGTAAGCTCCTGAAGTGAATGTGGTTGCAGTGCCCGTAAAGGCCTGTGCACTATACATGCATGTGGAGCAGTAGCACTTAGGCGAATGTGTGCACATGAAAGAAGCACTTAACTTATATTCTTCAGAGCACCTGTGCAAATCCTGTGAACACTGTCCCTTCAAATGATTTGGATATTTTGCAAATAGAAAGACTAGAGGAGGAACTGCCTGCATCATTGGTTCTTCAGTTGTGAGAACCAATCTTGGGCAGGCAAACTTTTGTAGTTAGCCGCACAAAAGATGGCGACTCTTCATAATCTTGTGATATGTGGCCCCATAGTGGAATTGCGCTTTTCTGCCTCCATAGTTCTTCTCATTGAGATTTGCAATACTGATGAACACACAAAGTGCCCTTTCTGCCATGAGATACCCAGCATCTCTGCAACTAACCTCCCACATATTTATTCCCTCACACATCACTGATATGTTTAAAAGCAGAATAATTGCACCTCTCCATAGTATGGGGGTGGATGCAAACTACACTGCCGATGTGCAAGGCTTTAGCCTTGCCAAACAGGTTGCATGATCTACTGTACTGAAGAGTAGCCACTCAATGCAATACGTGATTTGGCACTGAGCACCTAGTGAAGTTCTGCACTGTGTTGAAGCTTTTATTACACTTGTACATGCTTTGTCACCAAAGCGCTGATAGTGTACAGAATGGGATGCTTGACTTGGAGCTAAGCAAGGCAGTGAGCTATATTACCATATATCCTCCAGTGCTTTATTGTTTTTGGGTCAGGCTAAATAGAACATTAACTGATAAATGTTAGATGGACCCTGCTGCCTCCATAATTCATGCCAAAGTACAATATGGTGAAAACTCAGCTATAGATAGTCCATTTTGGAAATGCCACTTCCACTGTGTGTTAGGTGGTGGGGGTTGGGAAGTATATAGTTTTGCATCAAAGAGTTCCTTTCATGTATTCTGCCTATTACATTGATTCTTTCACCTGTGTGTTACATTTACATTTATTATTCTTATTTTCTATAGGTTGGCAGGTGCTCTGAGAATGAATGACCGAGTGGATCATGGTGATGCTTTGGTCATAAGATAATTTTATAGCAGTCAGTGGTAATGAGTAGTTGAAGTTGGGAGGGACTTCATTAAATGAGCTGCAAACTCTTTTTTGTCTTTAAGGAACTATTTGCAAAATTAATTAATTCAAAAAATAATTCAAAATTATTTCACATGCTTTGATCAAAAACACTATTTTTAATCCTAGTTCCTAGCAAGAAACTCAGTGTGAGGAAATGACTATGTCTCTGCAGGAGTTCAAGGATGAATAGTAGCTAAACCACTTGCTCACCCTACACTATTAAATCAGGAGTGATTCTAAATATAATATAATTATAAAACAGGCACAGCCCGACAGGTATATCGCTGTAGTATCTTTTCTTACTTTGGGCTTAAGGAAGGCTATAATCTTCAGGACGGGTATAAGTTAATATAGTTGCAACATCAACAATATGACAGTACCAAAATAAAAGAATGTCCAACCGCGGTTCTAGAAAAATAGGAGTGTTTATGAAAACAAAACAATGCACACAACTAACAAAAAATAATAAGGACCCACCTCTAAAAAGGGAACAAAGAGAATGCAGCCTTTAGGTATAAAGGTGGTACGCCGGGTGAAGAAAGGGAGCATGCAATTGATTTGAGCAGCACATGCCAATGTTCATGGATATGACTTTTAGGAAGAAAATGAAGAGGATGCTTAAAAGCCACAGGGATCCTTTAAGGCAGACCAAGGGGACAGGGCACTTTCAAATGCCTTATTTTCTTGTCTTTGGGGAACAACAGCATTGAGCCAGGCTTTCAGCTCAAACCGAGTCTGGGAGATTTTTTGGTGGTGAGCTGGGGTGAAGTCGAGAAGTGGCAGGAAAGGGTCCAATGATGCTGTGCTGTTCGCCAATGGTGACCGCCCGAGGGTCAAATATTCTGGAGATAGCAGGCGATGTTAGTTTGCTGGTGCTAGAAAAGTTGACAGCCTAGGGTGTAGAGAAGTGGAGTGAGCAGGCTAGTCTGGTTCAACATGGTGCAACATGGCATCAGGGTACTGTCCCAGCATCAGCTCCCAGCATGAGCTCGGAGCTGCAAGTAGCTTATGGTCAGGCAGCAGTGTCGAGTTAGGAATGATTGTAGATTCAGCAATTCTCATGATGGAATTTTAGTGTCGCGGCTGAGCGAAACTATAGATGCAGAGGCGGTAGGGCATCTTCAAGGTCATAGAGAATGCCAGCAGTTCCCGGGCATCAAAGTTGCCCAAACCAGCATTGAGGAAGTTTGGAGATGCAAGGAGAGCCAAGGTTCACTTCCATTCTTTCTGTGGGCGCTGGGAGACACACTTCAGTGTCTCAGGAGCAAGGTAGGTCCTTTGTGTTGCACATTCCAGCCAGGAAGAGTTGTAGAGCACACCTGAAGGGTACTGCAACCTTTTGTACATCAGTTCCTGGGCACCAGTGTCTCAGTTGCAGAGGCCTTGTTCACAGCAGTGTCAACCAAAATGTATCCCTAAGGTGGTTAGGAAAAGGACCTTTCTTTTCCTTGGAGAAATCTAGCTTCACCTCTATGATAAATCAGGTAAATCCTTCTTGTCCTGCAGTCCAAAGAAGAATCATCTAAGATAAGGGTTCTTTCCTTTTAAAGGCAAAATGTAAGAGGGGATTCATCCAAAGAAATCCAGTTGTCAGGGCTAAAATCTAGGCAGCTGAAACAATTATCAGTTGTCTTGTGATATCATACTCAGAGTGCTTTGTCGTCAGGAAGGGGTCAGGGCAGGATGTGTAGTTAGCCCTAGCAGAAATCAAGATTTTGAAACCACTCTCCCGGCTTACCCTCTGCTCTGCACTATTCTAACTCAACAACCTTCCAATATCTGTCGACTTCAAAGGGACTCCATTGATCAGCAGCCTTGTGCGAGTGTGTCTTTGATATGTCAAGACTACCTTTGAAGCACCGATTCTTAGTGGACTTCATTATGAGGTTCCTGTTGATGAAGAAGACATAAAAATCAGACTCCAGTTTAGATGAGATTAGTTTGGTAGATATTTAACTGCACCAGCTGCAAGGAAGACACATGAACATACCAGACAAGTACCCATCCTGTGCATCCCCACCCCTATTACTTCACTTTCAGTAGGTGTTCTAACACACTGAAGCTTATGAGCATGGAATAAGAATGTATGACTTTTTAAGGAGGTTCATCACACCAAGCAAGTATGTGAAAGCAGCCAACGTTGGAGCTCTCCTGGAACACTCCCTAAACCTTCTGAATGAAAGCAGAGCACTTGTGTGCTTGCACTTCAATTGCACCTGCTATGCTTTATCAGTGTTCTGTTTGCAGCTAGTGCAACCTGCTGGAAATGAGTTGTGTGCACAGATTTATATGAACAAGGATGGTGCCTCAGTTAGGCAAGAATGTGCATATATTCTGTCTTCAGTGTGCCAAAAAGGAAATCCAGCTTATTAGCAAGTGTATATATGTTAAGATGAAGTCCTCTAGCTAAACCTAGGCAATGAAGATTAGAAGGCAAGGCTTGTTTTTGTCATTTGTTATTGCCATCAGTGTTTGCTTAGACATACATTGCAACTTGATATTTCCGCGACTCCTCATTTCAACCTACTGCCGTATTCTTTCCCAATTCTCTCTGCTGAGTCTAACTCTGCTAGTCTTACATCTTCACACATATTGAGGGAACAGTTCATACAAATCAATGTGAATTTTTTAAATATCAAAAACAACTTTTCATGAACCTGTAATTAATTAAGTCTTTTTCTTCAGTCATTTCAATGCTCATCTAGCCAACAAGTATTAATAGGATAATACCCACAGTGTGGTAATGCAAAAATCAGCATGAAATCTTCTAGTGAGCCAATTGAACTGGTCAACCAGTGCCATGGGGGCCATCTAGTATATGTATTTTCTGCATACAGTACATATGTTCTCGTATGAGTTATGATGTGAGATTAGATATGATACATAGGGTCAATAGGTTTTTTTGGTACTATAGTGCATTTAGTAACTTGATCATGAGTGATCAGTGAACAGAAAATTGCTCTATCATTTGTCACTTTCTCCAGAATTTAAGGACCATTTCAGCATCTGCTTATGGTTCACTTTAACACCTACTCCAGGCATTATGAGTCCCATGATATCATCGAGAGTTCCCAACCTAATACATTCTTCTTTCTTTGTGGACAAGGCACTTTAGATAAATGTCTAATGGCAGGCAGAATGTACCCCATGCAGCATCTACCACCCCACTCCATGGGTAAGAAGCTACAAGCATTGGTTTCACCAATAAAGTACACTCTGTGACAAGTGGAATGTCCAAAATTCACAAATGAGAATCATGTGTCAAACGAAAAAGTAACATTGTTAATAACCAAAATTGTTCTAGTATATAGAGATTATCTGCATCAGTTCATGCCCAAACAAGAACCTCTATCATTGTCACAGAGGAACGGGGAAAGTTCAGAGGGCCTGAAAATCGTAGCAATGAATAATGACCAAAGCATGGTTTAGGACCTTTTGATCCAGAAACTAGTCTAAGGTTATTTCGAAATATCATCCCAGTTAAAGAGAATGTGATTTAGTTTCTGGATACAGGAAAGCCAGAAGCTAAATCATGTGTAAGTGGAACACAGTTCCAGCAATAGGAGATGGTCTTAATGCAGGCATACTGCCATGTAGCATGGAAAAACATGTTTTCTTTCAATCCAAGGGTGTTCATTAGAACTGTTATTGTGAACGACAGCACTGAAGTTGTAAAAGTATCATTTTCTAAGCCAGCTATTAAGAATAGTTATTGTCTCAGCTGAATGCTGCTCTGGATTTGTATGGCAGGCAAGGCACGTTCAAGATTTAGTCAGTTCTTACAAGTTCTCGAAAAGCTGGTATGCTGACTATATGGCTAAACGCAAGAGAACGAGCAATGGGAGCATACCACAGTTGTCATTCGGATTGGTTAGCAGATGAACTGAAAGGTCACCTGGATCTGGCATAGGTGACCCTAAATGCAAATCACAACAAGTAGGCCAACCAAATACAGAATCAATCCAGCAACACAGTTGTACATCGGAACCCAAAAAGGTTTTTCACAAACAATATCTTTGCTGCACCTCTGAACATCTCCTTCAAGTGTCTCATGATTCAAATGAGTCATGACGCTCGGAAACACTATACACAAAATCAGGCAGACCTCTTATCAGAATACAATATATTCTCAGTACCCTCCTCTAAATGACAGAGGTTATAACCACAGTGCACTGTAAAATCAGAGCCTTATGAAGCACAAACAAGCACAGGCTGCCATCATGCCGTGCTTGAATCGGCACTCACTGACAGTGTGAATCTGCAACTTGTTGGAGCTGCCTGAAACACCATCACTGGAGCATCAGGATAAACCTGAGAAGGTGAAGCTATCGCAGTTCCCGTCTCAGGATCACTGCATATGTGTAAAGACATCAATGAGGAAGAGTTGGCGGATGCCCCCTCTCCAGTATTGACCAGAGAAATGGTCACAGATGCTGTTGAAGTTGCTGAGGTGGGACTCACCGCCCCGGACACTTCACGGCTGTCTGAGTGGTAAGAACCTGTAGAGGCCAATTCCAACCAGGTTCCTGTGCTGACTTTCTCTGGTGTATTCCCAAGTACTCCCATTTTCATAGCTGAAGGGAAGGCAAGGTGCGGCAGCTGGACCAGGATGTCTTTCCATGACCTGCAAATGGAGAAATCAGATAAACATGTGTAAGTCCCTTGTGAAGGCTAAGACATTTCCATCTTCTAGTTGGAGAACCAAACACGTTGAGTTCACAACATGGCATACGCATAGGATGTCTAGTCAAAGTCTCATGAGCCAATAACATATGCTTCTTGTTGGAATTATTTTGCATATGTAATTATACTAATGGCAATGCTTCTGACCATCAGAAGCCAATCTCTTCACAAAATGTGAACAGGAAGTTTAATATCACCCTTACAGTATTGAACTGTTCCACTAGATTGAAGATGGTAAGCACAGTAAAAACGCTGAAGACTATTAAGAGCCCTCTACATGTCTCTGACCACCGGCCCAGAGAAGGAGAAGCCTCTGTCACTTTCAATAATAGCAGGAAGACTAAATCTAGGTCCGCAGCTCTGAGGCGTGGAAGTGGCACGAACCAACCACCCCCACTGTGGTTTTGGCGCCTGCAAGACTGGGCATACGAGAGTGAGGACAACAGGGATGAGGATTAGGAAGAGGTTTTGGATGGGTACGTGAACATAGGGTAAGTAACACAGTGTACACGGTATTAGCTCCTAAACACTCTCACACGTACATGCCTAGATGACCCCCCCCCCCCCGGAATCTATGCAGTGCACAACAGTGGGCTCTGGCATGTACCAGTACTAAACAGAAGAATGCTCTGGGTATGGCTGCTGGAGTGTCCCTTGTTGACTCCTCACCTGTGTGCACTCTGGTCTGGACAGCAGGAGCAGTTCAAATGCTGCAAAGATAGCCAATATTACTTCACACGAATAAGGCTGCACGTGGCTCACAGCTTGCGTGGGTTCAACTGTGGGAGGCTATGGGCTCTGGGTTAGCAGCATAGGAATGCTAATGACATGCGGGGGCCGCATGTGTGTTTTACATGCAGCGCTATTTGTTGCGGGCCGCACCTGGCTGAGTGGCATGCAGCATTAGTTGGAGGCCGCACATAGCTAATTTGCATGCAGCGTGCAGGTCCGTGAGCCTGTGGTCCTCCGCATATCAGGCTGAGGTTGTCCGTAATCAGGACAGCCTGTACGCCATCCTAGTAATGCTTGCGTTGCCTATGATGACCGGGTTAGGCGCGCAGGTAAATGTGGGGTTGCTTGAAGCTTGCAGCAGCTGGTGCGGTACTTCGGTACTTAGCTTATGGGGAGCAGGGGCCCGTTTTCGGGTTGGGCCCCCTGCACATATCCCCCTGCTTCCCCACTGTCTTTGAGAGCACTGCAGCATTATAATAACTTTGCGAGGGGCTGGGATCGTGATCATGTGGGGCGTGGCTCCACGCATGTATCCCTGTGGCCGGTGCTGCACAGCATGCATCTTGCCTGGGAGGAAACTCGAGCACAAGCCCTATGCTTTGCTCAGCGTGCATGCACGCCAACATGCCACTCCCAACATGGCTTGTTTATTGTAGTTCCTGGCCATGGGACTACTGGGAAGTGTGGTTTTGTAGGCTTCTGTCCTGCAGTGAGAGCAGAGAACCTTCGATAAGGCTTGATAGTTTTGTAACACTTTTGTCTTTGGTTTGTTTGTCTTTTTGGCCTTGATTGTTGGTTTCTTGAGCCTTCATTCCCCACTGCACTCGCACCACACACACTCTAGCTTCCAGCCTTGAGAAAGTTTAGGCTCTGTGAGAAGTTTCTTAGCCTCAGTGATGAATCAGCTTTTTTATTTTTTTATTTAGCAAGGACAGGCCTCCATCCTCCCTGTAAATATGTCAAACACCACGGGACAGAACTCACATTTGAGACATTAGGGAACCTTCATGAAATCGATCTGCACATTAATAAAGGGATCATCCAGGGTTAGATGTACAGACGGCAAAGTCTATACAGCTTTTTCCACATTTTGGGTTAAACAAATAGGACAATGTAAAAAAATAAGTCTGTACTACTGTGTACTGTAAGTAGGCAGCATGCCAGTCTCTATTAATCACAGCGATCATTACTCCTTACCCACAATGAGCTATAGAACGTGTCAATCCGGCAAGATGAGGAAGGAGCAGTCAGGGCTCTACTAGGCAACCATCCACAGAGCATCAAAATACTACCGTTTTATTCTCAGGAGCCCAATCCTACAGCACCGCTAGAATGGAAAGAGTTGCAATCAGTGATTGTTGCACTGAAACACAGACAAGGATAGTGTTTGGTGCCAGGGGTGCCTTCTGTGGCTGCAGTTCAGCCTTATTCATCAGTCAGGCTGTTGCCCTCCTCTGTAAAGTGTGGAGCAGAAGATCATCCATTAAAGCACAAGCTTATGTTCCATTAAGAATAGGGGTAACAGTGGAGGTCAGATAGCCATGCTGCTTCCAGAGCACACCAAAATAGTGCACCACACCACTGGTGTACCCGAATCAGTATACATTGGAGCTATTGTACCCATAGCCATGACACACGCATGCATGAGTTCCACCAATTCAAAACCCTAGCCAAATGAACATTAGCCAGCTGATATGCCTCCAAAACAACATGTGGCTTACATATTACGTAACTTGCAGAAACACTGCCTAGGTTATTACAGAAACACAATTCAACCACAAACATAATCATTTAAGGGCTATGAAGTCTTCTAGGGATCATGACATTTACAATTACCACTATACCCTCATGGGCTCCCCAACTAAGGGAGTTGGGAGGAGTGAGGCAGGTTTTAAAACAGAGCATTGATTTAAGGTTACATTCACTGTAACGATTAGCAATTTATCATAACTTGTCAACTGGGAATTTTAAAGGTCATGGGTCTTGCCCTTCAGAAGCTGCAGAAAACAGGAAGTGATACCAGAACAATACCTGGATGTCCCTGATACAAAGCATCAGCTTTCCCAACTAATACATTAATTGCTGCCACGGATTGCAAAAACATGATGGTAACCCTGAAGCCACATGATCTAGTGCAGCATTGTAATATGCAAAAGAGCAGGTCTCATCACCATGCATTTCAGTTAAAACACCTTGACCAAAATGTTCCCGTTCATCATAAAACAGGGTAAAAGACTGTTAAGAATTGGGCAGACCCAAAGCTGGAGCTTTTACAATTCGTGCTTGATTTTTAGTAAGGCTTCTTCAGCTTCAGATGACTATTGGATGGGTAGAGGATCCGAATCAAGAGTAAGATTTTGGAAGGGGTTACTATTCAGGCACATTCCAATATCCATTTCTGACAGTTAACAGTTGTTCCAAGAAATCCTCTCATTTGATTTTGAATTTGGGTTTTGGACACTTGCAAAATCACATTAATTCGCTATTCAGATAGGTGTCTTAGCACTGCAGATAGGTGAAACAATTTTGCCTTTGATGATAGAACCATGAACTTTGGCACACGTTTAGACCACACCCTAATGAATATTTTTGGCTATGAGAAAATCTCTGATTTTTTCTATAACAAAGTTGGCAGCCCTTTTTAAAAAATGGTGACTAGTTGTCATTTAGGTATCCTAATTTGTGTAACTATTAATTGCTCAGTCATTTACTTGTGGTCATGCAATGCTTATTGTACATTTTAGAAGTATGAATGAAGCCTAATAGAAATAATGTTTTTTTCTCATAATGTATAGCACAATATATACATTCATTGATTTAGTCAATGGAAGAAAAACAAAACCATTAACAATTATTGAGTGATGTTTATGTAATGCAAATACAGTGTCTTTTATTACTGATTGTAATGTTATATGTTATTGTTTGTTATTGAATGAATATTGATACTATTCCTCAAATAGATTTTTGGTAATAACCTCCCCCTTAGTTCAGTCAGTACAAAGAGCATCACAAGTACAAAGAGCAGTAAGTACACTGGAGGGCAGCCTTCTTACACTTGTACTATTATGTACAGCCACATTGAAAGAGTTCCGTGTACGCTTGCATAGCCTCTGGTAGGGTTGTACAGGATCTTTCCCATCCACCTTCACCCTTCTTCCACCCCCAATCCCTTAGCGATGGAAGCTGAGGTGTTGCGACCATCGTTTGGGCCTATCAACAACCAGCCTGGTAGGCAGTTCCTTTTGTATGCTGAGCGCATCTTGATTTGGAGATAGACTCAATTGCTCAACCTTTCTGAAGATTGTCAATTGCTCCACCAGTCAATAGATGTTTTCTTGCTTCATTGACATGTGTGTTGGTTCTAGTACAATCATATAGCAATACTACAAATCATTCCAAAGGCTTCAGCATTTCTTCTACTGCCTGCTGATTAGGCCTGCCAGCCAATCCACAAAAAGCTGAGGTGACATGTCAGTATGCATTGCAGGTGTCCCATGCAGTCCTCCTGCCTCTTCCTCCAAAAAAGGACCCAGTGCCACACCCAGTTATTGCATGAAACATCAGTAAGGCAGTACAACGATCAGGACCCAAAGCTCTTGCTAACTCATGAGCGGCAAAGAACCAGAAGTTCTTCCAAACTCCAAAAGCAACCCAAAGTTCCTCAATGTTCAGATGTTGTGCCGAATTGATGGCAAGACCTATGACGTCGGTGCCCACAGTGCGTATTTTGGCATTGTTATATCCTTACTGCACAGCATCACATAAATAGTATGCTTCTTTGTGTGAGCATGGAGCCAGTACCACACCATGATGATGATATATAGAAAGAACATTGTTACTATTTGTGGTAATTACCTGCTTGTTTGTGTCAATAGGTGTTAAGGTGTTTGCCAAGAAAGAGAACAATTCAGTCTTATCAACCCTGAGAAAATCCTACCCATTTTTAGGAAGTGCATTTCTTGGTTCAATGCGTTTCTGGACACCTTTTACCCCCTTTTACTGCGTGTGTCACACTTCAAGCTATCAGGCCTGTACACAACCCAGGTGATATCTAGCCTTGGAACATATTGAAGATGAGATTTTATGTAGGGTATAAACACAGTACTGGCATAACCATCTAATATTTTTGCAAATCCTGGTGTCAGCATGTTGACAATTGCAGCGCCGACAAGGATGGTCATTTGGACTGTTGGT
Source organism: Ambystoma mexicanum (assembly GCF_040938575.1). Classification (NCBI taxonomy): domain Eukaryota; kingdom Metazoa; phylum Chordata; class Amphibia; order Caudata; family Ambystomatidae; genus Ambystoma; species Ambystoma mexicanum. Next base: position 147,063,687 of record NC_090923.1, on the reverse strand, counting down.
TTGGAAGTAGTGTTTTTCTGGGTGTGAGTTCTTTCAGACAAGTCAATAAATCAGACTTTGTTCTGGTTTTCAGACTCCATAGATTCGACAGTGCTGGAGGATAGGCTTGTTTTTGGTGTCTAAAGAAATCATCCAGGTCTCCATTACGTATCTGGTCTAGAAAATAGTGAGCAGTCATTCCTCAGCAATGTCAGCTGTAACTGTTTACTTGGATTTTCACGAACTGGAGGATGGCTGACGTGGTGGCGGTTACTCCGCTTAATAGGATCTGAGATACGTTTAGTTTGATTACTAAGCCTGTTGCTGACATCATTCATACTGGTTAACTCAAATTCTTTCAATATTTAGCAATGTGTCTGCAACTGGTGGATGTACTATATTTCTGCTGTGAAGTACCTTTAGATCACAGCTGCTCTCCCTAAATTGGTTTTCCATATTGTGTGTTGCATGAGTAAGAGACCCAATATCTTCAGCAAATGACATCTGTGAATGTTTGTTGGCCTCGTGGTGACACTCCTAATTTTCCCAACTCTTTGTAGAATTCAATTCTTCAACTAGGCGGCCCATCTCAGGACCATCCAACGATGCAGAGCTGTTGGGTTTTCTGTCAGGCCTACAGCCCTTCCATCACCTTTTACTGATGTGTTATGTTGTTCATTGGCCTGATCAATGGCAATAGCATAGAACACACTCTGACTTTTTTGTGACAAACTTTCTTTGCATGAATTCTGCATAGATGTTAGGGTAATGCTTTTAAAGGGAACCCATATCACGTAGATGGGCAGGAATCCATTGTGCATAGTGTGCATGGTCCAAGGAGTAGAATGACGTAACAATCTTGGATAGCGCCTCTAAATAGAGCTGAAAATATCCTTGTATCGCTCTTACAAAAGTCATCATAAGTTCTAGTTTTAGAATGATGTACCAGAATTTCAATTGGGTACCAGCATCACTTCTGTCTTTACACCAGTCTTCAAGTGACTAAACTTGACTGCTATCCTCTATGTCTTGCCTGTAGTCATTGCAGGCCTGCTGAAGATGTAAAAAGAGACTACTGGCTGTGATTTGATGAGCCCTGTGGGTACAAATCACATGGGAACCTTTTATAAATGTATCTGCTTTTCCAGCTGTGGTAATATCGGCCCGAACAAGTGCTCCAGTCCACTCACTTTCATCGAAGAGATTTCCAAGAACCTTGAGAACTGCCATCTCATTATGCAGCCCACCAAATATTACAATAAATTGATCTTCGCCATGAATAGTTGGCCAGTTGCACTGGATTTGTTTTGCCAATGCATAGAATGGCTACTCAAGCGTAATGTTTGGAATCTCCCCAGCATTAAGACCTTTAATTGTATGGTGAATTGAATTGTGATTGTATTGTATTCATTGAGTGGTGAATCATGGCCACTGACATAGCATGATCTGGAAATAGAGGACGCATGGATGAAAATTTTATTTCACAATCTTTTTGAGTTTCTTCTTGTTGACTTGCGTGATATGGTGCCAAGGTGATTACTTCATCCCTTGTAGGTTGTCACAAGCCAGAACCTTTTACATGCTTCAGCCAGGTATATTCCTTCCTACTGTTGGCAGAGGACAATCGGTTCTCATAGGAGGAACAGGGGGTAAGCTGGTGCAGCACTCAGGAAGATGTTTAGTCACTTGCTCAGCACAAGGAATTTTAGTCATAGTCCAATCCGTCCCTGTAAAATTATCATCTGGATGTTGAAATATTGATATTCCTCTAGCATGGAAAGAGTCATGAGCTGTGGAAGAGCTTGTATTGTGGTCTATATTGTCAACCGCACTAGTTTTGAACATCCCTCCTTTTAACTGAAGAGGAATGACAGCATTTTCTGTGTGATAGTGATAACCCATTTCATTGCCAAGTTCAGATGATATGTATAGCACACAGTCGTCTGATTTGCTTAAGCTGAGCTTCTGCAGGGTTTCAATAGGTTCCTGCTGGCAAGTTCGTGCATGGCTTAAATACCTAAGTAGATAGGCAAAGGAGTTTCCCGCTCTCCATTGTGCCTGAAGGCTCTTTCAGACTCATACTTCCGACGTCTCACTAAACTGTTGTATGTTAGTAACTAACAGTGAGGATTGGTTGTGGCATTGTTGGAGAACTTGAATGTGCTTTAATGTTTGGGATGTTTGTAACCATAGCAACCAGTGCTAACAGAGATGCTGGCACAGAGTATTCCTGACACTTGTCTCTAAAAGATCAGTTGAAGTGATTTTTCATTTTAAAGATGTCTCTTCTCACTATATTTGCTGCTTTAGAAAGATGAACAGTGTCACTATCTGCTTCGCATTCATATGCTTTGCTCAGCGCAGATCCAATATCATTATTAAATATAAGCATCACATGATGGCATTGCTTATGTGCTAGTAATCAAGTATCCTGTTTTTCAGTTCTGTAGAATGTATGCGTCCTGAAAGATCACTGCTAGGTTGATTCATCCGCATGCTGTACAGATTGTATAGGTCAACAAGTTTAAATATGGGTGCAATTTCATTGTCCGTTCGAGCATCTTCAATGTATGTTAAGTTCTACAAATTGAATTCCATGGTTAGTTTGGTCCATCAAAGTCCCTTGTGTTTTTTGTGTCTCTTGCTCTATTACATAATAATATGAGGCAATGAATATGCTACATGACATCTTGTGCAATAAGATCACTTGCACTCAGTTTACCAAGCAGGGGGTTATCTTCTAGTTTAAGGGCACAGTGACAAATGTAAGTATCAAGGCCAAATGCAGATGGAAAATATAAAGGACACTCCTATCCAGTACACATAACCTGGATTCTGATATCGCAGCTCTAATCAGACAAGTCTTGAAACAAACAAACATTTTTAATTATTAACGCTAGTTCTACACACATACAAGTTCTGGCCTTCATCAGGACTTCCCAATATTGTTTTTAATATTGGGAATTCCTGAACAAGGCCCGGCAATATCAAAGGAGGTTCTTGTGCTGATAGCAGGATAGACCCCATAGACTTTGGCCCAAAACAAGGATGTGTCGATAAGTGTTGTTCGTGAAACATTGTAGATGGTGACACTGTGGTCACTGAGTTTTGTAGTTGGATGCACAATCACCACACAACAAGTCGACAAAGGCGCAAGTGCAGTGGAAAAACTGGGATTGTTACACAAGTATTGCTGAACAATAAAACAGTTTTTTCCTCAATTTAAATTCTGATCTGTGCAAGATCTCAAACAAATACATTGTGTATATGTCACAAGTCTCTCCCCTTCTCACCTGTTTTTCCTTGCTTGTGACCTTCTCGGATGATTTCTTGCGCACGGTCCGGGATTTGTATAGACCTGTGTGCTGGTCTTCGGGTTCCAGCGTGAGGATAGCAGTCCTACACCAGGAGGCGTTCAGATGTCCAGGACCACGAACCAGGAAGGGAACACAGTCTGAGCTCGCCGTGAGCCGAGCGAAGGCGAGGATCCAGGAAGAAGCTCGAAGGTAAGTTTGAGGAAGGGGAAGGAAAGGAAGAAGATTCAAGGAATCGGGGAACAGGACTCGGAAGGAAGCCCCGAGCGAACTCCGGCAACACACGTCCGATTACACCGAGCGGCAGCGTTGAGACGCGCAGAACCGCGGGGCGTGACTGTTTTGTAGAATGATGAACGTAACGCGTAAAGACTGGTAATCTGCGTTCAGCATCAAACGGCCATGTTGGGAGATCACGGAATTCAGTCCTCTATGGGTCAGGGACCATGTCCAGAATGGACGCAGGTGGCGGTTCATGACAGTATGCCTCCTCTGAAGCCCAGCTCCTCCGGGTTTGCCTGGATGGATGAGATGGTATCTTCATATCAGCCGGGGGGCATTCATGTTTGAAACGGGTTCCCAGGTGCGTTCACTGGGAGGATACCCTTTCCACTCGACCAAATACTGTAGTTGACCACGTTGATACCTAGAGTCACGAATTCTGGAGACCTCATATTCGAGGTGGTCATTGACAATCACTGGGGTAGATCTTGGAGCAGTTCGAGAGGGCTGAACATATGGTTTTAACAGAGAAGTGTGGAAGACTGGATGAATCCTTTTCCATGACTCTGGTAGTCGGAGTTGAAAGGCCACTGGATTAACAATTTCTTTCATAGAAAAGGGTCCGTAATACCTGGGAGCCAATTTGTTTGGTCGTAGGTGACGAGGAGGGAGTTTAGAGGATAACCAGACCTTATCGCCTATTGAATAGGAAGGCCCAGGTCTTCTTTTGGAGTCTGCATAATGTTTAACATCTCTTCGGGCCTTTTCTAGGTGTTCCTTTGATTCTTTGTGCACATTGATTAGTGCTTCAATCCAGGAATCAACCGCAGGAACTGGGGGAGGATGTGGGAGAACGAATGGTAGGACTGAAGGATGAAATCCTTGACTACAGAAGAAAGGACTGGCCTTGATAGCAGAATGATCCGAATTATTGTATGTGAATTTGGCCACAGGTATTAAGAGTGACCAATCATCCTGGACTTTGGTGGCGAAGCAACGAAGATACTGTTCCAGGGTTTGGTTTACTTGTTCGGTAGCTCCATTGGTCTGTGGATGATAACCCGAATTCCCAATATACGACATAGCCGTTTCCAAAACTGGGATATGTACTGGGGTCCTCTGTCGGAAATGATTTTGGAAGGTAGTCCATGAAGCCGGAATAAGTGTTAAAGAAAAATCCCAGCAAGTGCAAATGAGGATGGTAGTTTGTATAGAGGCGCAAAGTGAGCCATATGTGTGATCAAATCAATGGTAACCGTTATAGTCGTGTAGCCTTTGGAAGAAGGTAGTTCTAAGATAAAATCTGTGGAAATGATTTCCCAGGGTCTTGTTGGTAGTGCTGGTTGATGTAGGAGACCTGCCGGTCTTTTATTGTCATGTTTGTTCTGATTACAGACTGCACAAGTCTGGACATGGATCTTGATGTCCTCCTTCATCCTTGCCCACCAAAACTGTCTTTGTATAAAACGGAGGGTGTTAGTGATGCCATGGTGTCCTGAATGGAGAGTATCATGGCATAAGCTTGTGATCTTTTGTCTCAATCCAGGAGTAGGGATGACCAGCTGATTGTCCATGAATAGATATCCGTCTATTGTTTTGATATTCCAGGGTTGTTCAGAGAACTGAGTTTGGACTTGAAAATCCTCCAAGAGAGTAACTGCTTGAGCAACAAATATGGTGTTGGGAAACACCTTAGGAAAGGTCCGGTCCTTAAGGGGTTCGTAATCAGGACGTCTGGAAAAGGCATCTGCTATAATGTTAGGTGTTCCAGGAAAATGATGGATTTGAAATTGGTATTGGGCAAAAAAGAAGGCCCAACTGGGTTGGCGACTGTTTCTACATTCCAGGGATTGTAGGACTTGGAGATTCCGATGGTCCGTGCGGACTTGTTCTTTGGCTCCTAGATGGAGATAACACCAATCAGTGAAGGCTTGACGAATGGCTAACAATTCCTTCTCCAGGATGGGATAATGAGAATGGGAATCAAGGTGCAGGAGAGATAGGCAATGGGGTGTTCTAACCTGTCGCCAAGTTCCTGTTTCAGGTCTGCCCTGATGGCGTAGTTGGAGGCATCAGTTTCATCAAGGAAGGGTCGGTCAGTGTCGCGTTGGGCTAGGATGGGAGCTTGTGTGAACTCCGACTTCAACCATTGAAATGCCGAATCTTGGGCTGAGGTCCACTGAAAGGGGGTATCTTTCTTTAATAATGTGACAATGGGGTGCACAATCTCAGAAAATGTGGGTATAAATTTCCTGTAGAAATTAGCAAGCCCCAGGAAGGATTGTATTTGTTTAACATTGGTTGGAACAGGCCAAGATAGGATGGAGTCACACTTGGAAGAATCCATTCCAATCCCCCTTGGGCTAAGAACGAATCTGAGATAGTGAACGGTTGATAAATGGAAAAGACATTTCTCGGGATTGGCCAGGAGCTTATGCTCTCGTAAACTTTGTAAGACTGCCCTTACATGTTCTTCGTGTTTCAGATGGTCCTTGGAGTAGATCAGTATGTCGTCTAAGTATACAATGATGAAGAGGAACAGCAAATCAGAAAAGACCGATCCATGAAACATTGGAAAATTGCAGGGGCATTAGCAAGTCCAAAGTGCATGACCAAGTATTCAAAATGGCCGAAGGGTGTTCTAAAGGCTGTTTTCCATTCATCACCTTCTCTTATACGAATAAGATGGTAGGCACCCCCAAGACATAGTTTTGTGAAGATGACTGCACCTCTCACTGCTTCCAGGATGTCCGAGATAAGAGGCAATGGGTAACGGTCCTTGAGAGTGGATTGGTTAAGGCCACGGTAATCCAAACATGGCCTAAGCTCCTTGGAATCCTTCTTAGGGACGAAGAAAAGGGAAGCGCCCGCTGGGGACTAGGATGGTCGAATAGTTCCATTTTCCAAGTTGGTGTCCAGGTATTCCGGGAGGGCTTTATAGAAAGAAGAAGCTCTTTGGTTTGAAGGGTTATGGATCCTGAAGATAAGGGTCTCCCATCAATAGCTTCTACAGGTTGCATAGTCTCTCGTGTTTCGTGGGGGATGTTGTGACTAGTGACCCAATCATGATCTATGAATATGCCCATGGCTCCGCAATCCACTAATGCCAGGATGGGGTAGGATTCTTTCTTGGAAGGCGATAGGAATGCCTGTAGAATCACAAGATTGTTTTGTACTGTAAGCAGTTTCAACCCAGCACTCCAACTAAGTCAATGCCTACTATGGGATGCCCAATGGAAACCCTTATTTATGTATTTTTATGTCAAAAGTTCTTTTAATTCTTGATGATGTACCCTTATATAACGCCCCTCTCTTTGAATCACCCCGGCCTCACTGAGCCAAGAAGTAAGTTTGTTTTGCAAATTAAAAGATTTATTTGAGGGATTGTACAATATATATGTCAAACTTTTATGAATATAAACAATATCTGAATATCACACTTATGAATATTTATGCAATGATCAGAATGGGTAATATGACAATATCAACAATCTCTTTAATCAATTATGAGAAGGAATAGGAACATTAATGTAGCAGAGAATACTTTGTATGGGTTCAAGGAAATGCATGCAATGATATGAAAGAATGCAACACAGAAATTAACTTGATATGAATTCAACCAAAGACAATATAATCACTCTTTCCCTCTGTTACTACTCACTCCCCCCCAATATGCAATATGAAGAGATGGAATGGGGGCACACAGGTATCAGGAATAACAATCAACAATTTCAGTTTCAATCCCACTCCCCCCTCCGAGCAAGCTTAGAGAGAACAGTAATGATTTTAAACCGGTCAATTGTTTTGAATTGTGGTTTGAATTGAATGGGAAAAATGCTAAAATTATTTTAATTTGCTAAATTGAATTACGAACTAGTGAGAGTGGCTTTGGATTGGTTCAGGTCAACACTAGCAATGATTGTTGAATGGTTAGCAGATGGAAAACGAAATTCAGAAGTTGAAATCAAGAAATAGCTGTTTTTACATGTGGTGAAATTGTGCCAAATGCAAATTCGCTGCAACTTTTCCGCGTGCGAGAAACGCGATTACGGAAAAACTATAAGGAATTGGAATGTCGTTTTGGGTTTGTTTGAAAGCTGAGGATGTTAGCTTCAAAATGACATTTAAATTTCGTACGGTTCAAAAGTTACAGAGGTTTTAGTGAAGGTCGATTTTTCTCAAAAGAGTCGAGATTTCAAAATGAAAGATGCGCTTTAAAGATTAGGAACCAAGATGGACTTGTACTAAGGGGCTATGAAAGTGCAAGATACCCAATAGCCAGCCTCCAGAACATCCGCTCTGACTTTTGTCCTCCAGGACACTTGACTTTCTTCAGAAAATATATTTAGCGCAAGGATAATTTATCGCTACAGTTATCACAAGACTATATGATGAGAGGATTCAGGATGGACACAAGATTCTATAATGCAGTTCTGGATATGTTGACATGGATTGAATAGGATTACTTTAAACTAAGAGATGACTATGGACAGTTCTATACTAAATACTCACTACTATGGCTTTGGAATAGAAAGGGCCCGTCAAAGATCTGGTCAAGGGTTTGGCTGGGATTCGCTCGCCACCAGACAGGTCTCAGGCGCTTGGTCCTGCTCTCAGCACTCTGGTCTCTGTGCGGCCTCTTGGATCGGATCGGACAGGTTCTGAGTTACAGCTCTGCTGGAATTATCTGGATCTTGGGTTCTAGCAAGAGTTCTTAACCAGAAGCAGAAAACAGCTCAGCCAGGCTGTTGAATGGTTTAGGTTAGGCCCCGTGGAAGTTTAGGGGTTAAATCAGGTTGCTAGATTTTAAAGGCCTGCTGAAAAGGGTTCAGCTTTTTGGGTTAGGCCTCTGCTTCAGGAGTCTGGAGTCTGGTTCTGGAGACAGGTTCTTCCTGCAGAGCGCTTCGCCAGTAGATCAGTGATGAGTGAAAGTGTGTCTCTTCTGGGTCCTCAACAGTCCCTATTTATCCATTTTCCAAAGGGGTGGGGAGGCCGATTATACAATGCCCAACCCTCTAAGGATCTGATAGGTCAGAGAATTCCCCCTCTCCTGATTTGAGAAGGGAACAGTGTGTCATGATGTGTCACCATGTGTCAGAGTACCACTGTGTTTAGAGTCCAGAAAAAATCCCTCCCCTTTGTGTCTAACCAGGAAATCTACTTTTCATAAAAAAACATATTTCCAATATCAGAAACTTGTTGATAATTCATATTTACATTACAGATTACTTAAGGTACACTTCTGTCAAAGTCTCATATTCCTACGAGTTTTGGTTTACAAATGACAGTTTTTCACACTTTTGGTTGGTTACACATTTCGGATCTGTACAATTTTTTACATATGCATGCACATACCCTCTGGGCATATTCTTGTAATTGTTCAAGTTCCTAACATAATCACAATTTCTATAATATGAACATTTCCGGGGTTCAGTCTCTGAATGTCGCACAGATTCCAGATTAGTTTTAAACTGTGAGCAAATTTTTCATTTTAGTAACCTACAAATCACATATTTTTATCAGTTCTGTACAATTTGCTATAAGTCTTTTTCTCAAACAATATTTTCTTCAGTGTCAAATCCACATTTTCAGTCTGGCCATCCTCCAAGGCTCGGCTGAGTCAGAGAGTCACAAATAGAGTCGCATGGTCTTCTTCCTGCCAGGGCAGTTGGTGTCAGTCACACCCGGATTAGCATTTTCATTCAGCTCAAGGGAGTCCTTTGTCTTCACTCAGAGCAACATGCCAGAGTGCCCCTCCCATTTCCTTTCACACTTGCCTGTCAGATCCTCAGCAGAGCACAGGGGAAAAGATTCCTTTGTTTGGGAGAAGGTGTTGAATGTCTTTGATGCTCAGTGTGGCTAACTTTAACTTTTAAAAACAATGTCTGAAATTGTCTTGTCCTAAAATATAAATGTATCAATCAATTTCTTAATTCAAGCCTTTTTAAAATAGTTTTGAATTGTATCCACCTCTTAGGCTTCTGATAGCAAGTCCTTCTTTGGCATACTTTGAGCTCAATCTACAACTTTAAACATGACAGGTTTTAGAAATCACCAGCTTCTGACAGAGGTGAGTAACGGTATTGCACCCATTTTCAACATAATTTTCCAAGCAAGCAATCTTCAATGTGGATTTTCTTCTGATAAGTGTACTTCTGTGGACATTGTATTTATGTGGATTCTTGAAGTCGAATGATGTTTAACACCCAACAAGGAGGTTGGATCTTTTGGGTGGTTTGTGAGCCATGATTTTTGTAAATTTGACAACCAAGAAAAATTGATTTTCACACAGCTCTGTGTTTCTTTTTCAATCAGCCTTGCTTTTTGGGCAGCCAAATGATGGGTTTTGGCAGTGGTCTCCTGTGTTACCACTTAGATAGGCAAAAGTGGATGGCGGCCTATTTTTCAGATTTTTACTGCGCTCTTCTGGGTGATTTTTAGCGAGCAGCATGCTTTCCGGCGGCCATTCTGATGTTCCTGATGCAAGCAATGCACAGTAACGTTGCAGGGCCTGGACTAGTGGTGTAAAAACATACCACAGTCCAGGAGAGCTCAAGGAAGGAATTGATGAGGAGCAGACACCTTTCTCCCGAAACTGTGCCCCATCTAGGACCAGGAGCTGGCATTTCCCAAACGCCGTGGTGGAGCGATAGGGCACTCTCTCACAAGGTGTTTATCGGAGGCGCAGTGCATGCACAGTCCAGTGTGAATCCGGCGCATCCTTTCTTGTGGGGTAATGGGTCCACGGAAGGCCCCCAGTTGCATGGGTTCTGGATCCGAGTTTGGAGAAGCTGCGGGCTCTGGTCTGTATGGATGGTCTGTGGCAGCCTTTTGGGATGTTGACTTAGACTTCCTTTTCTCTGCCTTTCTTTCCTGGATTCAAAAGTCGATTTGTAGGGAAAGGTCCATGAGGGCCTGGAAGGAGCTTGGGCGAACTATGCTGGCTAACTCGTCCTTTATTTCTTCATTTAGGCCTCTTCGAAAGAGGGTGAAGCTGGCTTCTTGGGACCAATCAGCCTCTTTTACAAGTTGTTTAAAGCGGGTCACATAGGTAAGCATATCCTGGGATCCTTGTTGAAATTCAAGTAGTCGTTCTTGAGCGCTGTAAACTAGCTCTGGACGATCAAACATGGCTTTTAGGGCTTACACAAACCCATCATAATCATCCAGGAGGGCGTTGCCCGAATTGACTATGGGGGTTGCCCAGGTCAAGGCATTACCAGTGAGGTGTGAGATCATAAACCCCACCTTTGCTCTTGGGGTGAAATGCACCAAACATGAATCAAGGAAGGCACGAAGGTTCTTTGGAAAGCCATCATATTTGTCCGCTACTCTTCCCAATAAGACACTTGTCCTCATTACGACCTCGACGGTAGCCATGACTCTATTGGCAGCATGGCTGCCACCAAAATCGCAACCGGGTTCCCAGAATAAGGAATTACCGGGCCATTCCGAGTCCGCAGGGCCCGGTAATTCCTCCCTCCAAGAACCCAGACCTTCCCCATTCCCATTTGAGCCCCCATAGGACTGAATGGGAATGGGAGAGGGAGCAAGCAACGGGCCGATTACGAGTGGCCCGTTGTTTGCTCCCTCTTCCCCTCGCGGGATCCGGTAAGCACGCCTGGTTTTACCAAGCATGCTTACCGTGTCCCACGAGGGGACCTCGTAATGTGGCGGAACGAGTTTAACGGGTCTGCATCCTTTTGCGGCACCTGTTAACCCGTTCCGCCAGGGTCATAATGAGGCCCACTTACTTTAGTTGCAGAGCCACAAGACAAGACTAGCTGCTTTAAAGCAGCATTCTCTGCCTTAAGGTTCTGGACTTCAGTGGTTAATTCCTGCATACCTCGCATGAGGTCTTCAACCACGGCTTCCATCTCTGTATTCGTATCGTTTTTTAGGCATCTCAATCTGTCACAAGTCTCTCACCTTCTCACCTGTTTTTCCTTGCTTGCAACCTTCTTGGATGATTTCTTGCGCACGGTCCGGGATTTGTATAGACCCGTGTGCTGGTCTTCGGGTTCCAGCGTGAGGATAGCAGTCCTACACCAGGAGGCGTTCAGATGTCCAAGACTGGGAACCAGGAAGGCAACAATGTCTGAGCTCGGAGGCACGGAACGCCGTGACCCGAGCGAAGGAGAGGATCCAGGAAGAAGCTCGAAGCTAAGTTCGAGGAAGGTGAAGGAAAGGAAGAAGATTCAAGGAATCGGGGAAGCCCCGAGCGAACTCCGGCAACACACGTCCGATTACACTGAGCGGTAGCGTTGAGACACGCAAAGCCGCAGGGGCATGACTGTTTTATAGAATGTTGAACGTAGCGCATAAAGACTGGTAAGCTGCGGTCCGCACCAAACGGCCATGTTGGGAGGATAATGGAATTCAGTCCTCTATGGGTCAGGGGCCACGAAGTCCAGAATGGACGCAGGTGACGGTTCATGACAGTATACATTTTAGATGCCGGTTAGAATTGTGCAATTTCTGCCTCACCTCCACTCAATGTGTTTGTTTTTTATCTTAATCATTGTACTATATGTTGTGATGTAGACCTTTGCACCAGAGCTTTTATGTGTGTAGAACTAGCTTTAACAATTATACATTTTTGCTTGTTTCAAAACTGGTCTGATTAGAGCTGTGATGTGAGAAACCGGTTATGGTACTGCATATGAGTGTCCTTTTTATTTTCCATGAGTACACCCACGTAGGCATTTAGTGTTTTCACTGAAATGTGATCTATATGATTTGTGAAACTGAGCATTACATCGTACCAATGTTGCCTCGATACCTCCACTTTCATCAAGACACAACAGAGTAGATGTCCTTGGTAAACACACAACACTACTAAACCCCACAAGCAGATTGGATATTATCTTATAACCCGTCACCTTTGTATCAAGTTTAGTCTATGCTGGACAGTGAAGAACCTCTGAAATGTCTTCTTGGCAGATGAAACACTTGGTCCACTGTTTCTGTGATTTATCTAAAAGTACCAAGCTTTAACAGTTTCATCAGCTTGTGTACTCTCTCCATATTTGTATCTTATCTTTCTTCTTCTTAAATTCTCATACAAACTGTTTGATCTGTGAAAAATAAATTCATAATATTACGCTACTCTTTTTTTGCACCCTTGTTTTGTGTATGCATTTTTATGAACTATTGGATGTTTTACACACATTTATAACATACATTCACGGAAAATCACATTTAATATGGAAGTAATTAAGTGTACTTGCACGATCCTTACGCACCGTGTCTGAAGATCATATGTCTGTTCTGGCTTGTCTTCACCCCTTAATTGCACTGGTACAACTGCAGAATCACTGTCAGGCCTATTTGCTGTATCTCAAACTGTTAAATGTATTTTACGCACTTACTCTACCTGTGAAGACTTTTATTGTCTTTGAATTTCAAGGCCTCTGAGCGACTGTTGTTTTTTCCCCCATGTTCCCGCCCTGCTTGAGCGCTTTGAAACACTTGCCTGTGTATAGGCACTTTATAAACAAACAATACCATACCATACCAATTAATAGCATCAAATAACACATGAAAGAGCAGATTAAAAATGTTCAGAGGTTGTAATTTTGAATGTCTGCCACTAGCGTTAGTGGGAAAATCTGGGATGGCCTCATAGCCAAGGTAAACCCTTTCCATACGTGGTATATGTGCCCCAAGTGGTATCCAGTGATAATGTTGCTAGGGGAAATAGCTGCCAGGTGGTGACATTTCCCCAATAATGCACTCTCCAGACAATCAAACACTTTCCCAAAATATTCTAGGATTGGAGGTAATAATATATAACTATACCCTTCCTTTCTAGAATATTTGGGGAAAGAATTTTAGGGGTCAGGAAAAGAGGTCACCGGCCTGGTGACTTTTTCCACAGTGACATTATCACATGGAACCCCCCCGCCCCCAAGTTTCATGCTTTCGTCATCAATAGAACAATTCTCCCAAATATTTCACCTATCTGCTTCTCTCCCCAGCCAGCAGAGATATCATGACCAAGATAATGAACTCTGGTTTAACATAATTTAAGGTTTTCTTTAGCGGCTTTGTGTCCCATCAAGGCAAGAGTTTTCAACAGATCCAGAGAATCTTGTTTGCAAATTTCCAATGAGGGGGACGTCAAAAAAAGGACATCAACATATGGAACCAAAATTCATATCCCTTTGAACACTGGTCAAAATATTTTTTGAACACCAGGGAATATATATTTTTTAAGTCTGGTAGAGTGTGTCAGATGTTCCACATACCCCTTGGGCAGCCTCGTGAAGCAATTCTGAAGATTCGTATAAGTAAAGAAAAATAAAAACAGACTGGCAAGGTGCACAGGTATAGAAAAGAAGGCATAACACAAATCTGCCACATTGAAATGTGTAGCAGTGGCAGGAATGTAGGGGAGAATGGTAGCAGGATTAGGAACAGGAAAAGGAGGCTTAACCGCATCATTAATAGCACAAAGGGCTTGCACAAAACGATAAGTATCTTTCTCAGGATTTTTGATGGCCAAAATCAGGGTTTTACAAGGACTATGGGAAGGTAAAATAATTCCCTGCTTAAGCAACCATTCGATGACAGTCCTTATACCTTCCCCAGCTTCTTTCGGAATTGGGTACTGTGGGAATGCACAGAAGAGGTTTAGCTGAGTTCTGAGTAATGCACCCGCGTTCAACATTCAATATGAAATCCCTCTTTATTTACATTCATGGACCACAATTGCGATGGGACCAGATCCAACAGTCCCTGTCGCAATGAGGGAGTATTGTTACATGGATCTTCTTTCATATTTGGGCCCTTGCAACACAGCCGAAAATTCGAAATCTCTATGTACTGGGACATCTAGACAAATACCATCAGGAGAACAATGGATAGTACAGGCCATATTACACAAGACCAGTCCCAATAAATTCACATTCACAGATGTGCTCCATGGAAGGGCTCCATCGAAAATCATGACCCTCGGAGTATAGAGGAAATAAATGGATGAGTTATTGGGCAACCACAATTCCTACAGAATTTACCACTTCCTCTGAACAAGGGGCCGTGGAAAATGAGAGGCTCTCAAAGTTGAGCATTATGCTCCGGTATTGATAAGGCATAACACACTCTTTCTGCTACCAGCACAGTTAATATAAGGTGAAGGATTAACCTGTATCAATGGTTCAAAAACATTATAAACCTACTGGCTGCCCTTTTGTGTACTAAATGGGCTTGATGTCGGAGGCGGCCGTGTTAGGCGTTGCGGCCTGACGTTGCCTCTTCCCGTTTAGGGTCCCTTACTCGGATCTCCATGTCGGGAGTCCGGGACCAGAGAGTCGGAGTAGGCAAGGTGGCGAGGGCTGCAGCAGTGACTGCTGTCGTATGTGGAGCTCATCCGTGAGGCTTACAGCTGTACACTCCACTAGGCCGTGCCTGGTACATTCATTGGAGCCTTTTGAGCCTATTTTCCAGCCCATTGCCCGTACTGTCCCCAGCTCTGTAGTCCGTACTGTCTGTAGCTCTGTTTCTCTCCAGCCATCGTTTTAGCTGTGTCTCCAAATACCTCCAAATATCTTTAAGGGCCATCTAGCTACCTGCGCAAGTGTAAGCGTTCAATCGGTTCTGTGCCTTCATTCGCGGTTAAGTGAATAACACAGGCTTGTGCCTACTTTCCTGGTGAACACTAGAGACAGGCTTTCCCGGCATCGAGAAAGTCCAGGGGACCGGCACTCTCTGGCCTTTAAACATGACAGTGACGAGGATGAAGGCAGTGTCGGGCATTAACAAGGGTACTGACCTGACCATCATCATGTCTAGGGAGGAACCTTCTATGGAGGAACCTTACATACCTATGCCATTACTAACCCCTCGTAGGAACAACAATTGTTTATCAGAGGTTTTAGCACTTAATGCCAAACGTAGACTAAAGCTACAGCAAGAACAGCTTGCCTGTTCTAAACTCCTGCTCACTCAATAGTAAGGAGTCTCAGAATGATCTTCAGAAGGATCTCCTTGGTAAGGATAATTAGGCCGACCCCTTGACACCTTCTGTTATACCACCGGAGACAACTCCAGCCAACCCCCAAGCTAATAAATGAGGGTTCAATGGGCTGAAGGACAAGAATAGAAGTGGATCAACATGAGGGATATATTCTGATGGGAGCCCTCTCTGGGCTATTTCAGTCAAAGATAAAGGGGGACTGGCCAGGACAATGCACAGTACTTAACTTAGACAAGGATTCGGTGGAGTCCAATACCTCAGAGCCCTAACGACTTCTCCAAGAACAGTTCTTGCGAGACCTTGAGGCCTGCTCGAACATGAAGGACTTTCAGAGATGGGCGGCCTCGGTTAGTTCCAACATGCTCATCACAGCCCTTCACATCGCGAAGAGACCGAACCCTCCCGAGTCAAGAGAACGGACAACTTTTCACAAACTTCCCCCCCTAAGAATGGTAATAGGTATGATCTTCTCTCAGCTCGCATAGAGCCCTGTGCTACTGGGGCACTCTCTCCAGGGCAGCGTGTTACACCGGCGCCAGGTCGGGGGGCCAATGTCTCTCGTGAAGCTATCATGCCTCTCTTTAAGTCACTTACTTCAATGGCTCGGCCACCCAGTAGTGACATTCGACAAAGAAAAACCAAAATGGACCAAATTACAGACCTGAATATTAGGAACTTTGCCCTAGATTCAAGGAATTTTATAATTACTATTGTTGCCATGCCAAGCCAATTTGAATCTAGGGAAGCCCTGAAAAATAAGTTTTTGGCTTGGCTTAACTCTATATTGGGCCCTAATCGCGTGAGAATGCTGGACTTAAAAGTACTCCGGAGAATTCAGATTGATAAGTGGTGCTCTATGGCCAATACCGACTGCATTGTTGTGGGTTGTGGTGCCAGCAGCTTACCCATGTATTTAAACAAATGTTTAAATCTCGCAACATGTGTGTTTTATCTACCAACCTCAGAATTGTTCTGAATTAATTCGCGAATGGTAGTAGTCTTTGTTAACAGCATGTGCGTTCACTCTTGCTCTGTTACACACATGTCTTGCTTTGTAGAACACGGCCATAGTCAACCCTCTCAATGTTTGGTGTTAAGATACTTGTGGTTGTATGTGTGTTTAATGTTTTATTTTGTGCTTTGGTGGATAGGTTAGTTGTATGATTTATGTCAAGCGCCCTGATGCCTGTGGGCTTTCGGCGGTCTATAAGCATACAAATAAATAAATAAATAAATAAATGTATTCGACAGCAGAGGTGGTGGAAAAGACTGTCTGAAGCAAGGAGCGAGCAGTGTTGTTCGAGCCGACTGCTGAACCGGTCAATGCCTGCACTTCCAATGCCCAAACTCTTTAAAATAATTGTATTGATAATTGAATACATTCATAGTCTGTCTATCCTGCAGTCCTATGTGACCCATATTAGCCAGGTCTTTTTCTCTTCCTCTGCCCTGTCCTCGTCCTCTGAAGCTGGCAGCAGTGGTCGAAGTGGACGGGGCGGTTGGGAGAAGTGCCCCTCTACTTTCTTAAGTTAATCTTTACTGTTCTTATACTTTTATTTTAAAAAGAAACAATTCCGGAATGGTCTCGTTGAAAGATAAAAGCAGGCACGTTTGTTTGGGGGTTTGTATTATGTGTGTGAGATGTGGCGCAGTGTTGGGGTTTGTGGTGAGTGGGGCCAGGTCAGTAGGGATCATAGCTCCACTACTTCCTTTCGTACACTTCGACCAC
The DNA here is from genome assembly GCF_040938575.1 of Ambystoma mexicanum. Lineage (NCBI taxonomy): Eukaryota > Metazoa > Chordata > Amphibia > Caudata > Ambystomatidae > Ambystoma > Ambystoma mexicanum. The sequence continues at coordinate 147,046,466 of NC_090923.1, read as the reverse complement.
AGGATGCACCACCCTTTCCTGCACACTCTGGTGCTGCTGAATCTGTAACACCATTGGTACAGCCTCCGTGTTGTTTTTCTATCTTTCGGCATTTTCATGGAAGATCTTTGGAACTAGAAATACTTCTGTAAAATGCTTGCCTTCCCACTAAATACGGTCTCCTTGAATTACTTTAGCAATCTTGGGCTGCAGTTCCATAACCAATGTGCTGAAAAAGTTGCTTGCAGTGCCATAATTCCTGCATTCAAAATCCCTGAAAACTGATTCAAACCATCTACATTTTTCAGAATAGTCAGTAGGGTTCTCACCTTTAGTCTGTTTACATGTGTTAATGTTTGCCAATCTGTAAGATGGTGTAAAGCAACCCATCAGTGAAATCTTTCAATGCCTTCAAGAAAGGGGTCTACAACTTACGGCTTTCCAGATGTATTCTACTACAACTCCACCATAACCTGCAGTCAATGGTGAGGGTTCACGGTAGTTGAGCCAAAGACATTGGTAGAGCCACAGGTTGTGGACCTCTTACCTAGAGGGGTCCTTCTATGGACAATTGCTTTTCTGTTTCAGTAAAGGGAAAGTGTCTAGAGCAATGCTCCCTCTAACTACTTTTCTCTGTGTTGAACTGGTGGGCGTTCATGCAAACATTATTTTACATGTGAGCCACTGAGTAACGGGTTAAGCCATTTTGTGAGTATGCATAGATAGTGCACTATCATTTCTGAAGAGTGTGTGCAGGGGAATTTCCTCCTCCATAACCTCAGCAATTCCTTACAAATAGGTATAAAAGGTACACCCTACAGCACTTTCTTCAAAGATATAGGCAAGAATATGATTATAAAGAGAGCTGATCAACCAGTTCAAGAATTCAAGATATGCCAAAGCACCTACCAAAAGTACTCCTTTGCCCACAAAAAAAAACATTGTATGCTCATTATAAACAATAGTTTAGTTGTGGCTATTAACTTATGCCATTGGAAATAAAAAAGACTCCTGGGTATTGCAAACAACAAATATTGCTTAGAACAACTGATGTGGCTGGCAAACAATTCAGACATGAGACATTATTTGCCAGATGAAACATTGGCAGCTCAAAGAAGTGTGCCATAAAACATGCCAATAAACGTTCATGTGCTACTTTAAGTAATTCACGGGCCAGGAGAACATGGCTCTCATAATGTGCGTCAGTATGATGACTGAATCATAATAACTACAGCACAGAATATGATGATCAGAATTCATGTGCCACTGCTTACTGTGATGAATCTGATGGTGTCATCACTTCTTTCCCGGCGGTAACCTCTCCCCATGTGGCCAGGGGATGGCAGCCGCTACCTAATCCTGACCCTGGGGGTGGTGGCTATATGAGGGAGGATCACATTGGGGGAAACAACCTGTGGGATAGTGGCATGGCATCATCGGATGAGACATGGTATCTCCCTTTTCCTTAAGAGGATACCCTGCCCATGCCAAGTGCCTTTATAGCATATTGTCATGCTTTCCCTTGTCCACCTAGGAAGAGTACTGCACAACGTTTTATAAAATCTGAATGCAAAACAATTTCTAAAAATGTGGTTTGCCCTTTAAAACTCAGGAAAACATCCTTTCAGGCTCTACCTACAAGTTCTCCAGAATTGACTTACCCTTAAAAATCATTGAAGACATTGGGCCTCATTACAAGTTTGCCGGTCCGGGACTAATGGTGCCGGTTAGCTACTGGCACCGTTACTACCGGACTGCCAAACTACGAGTTCTGCGGGCGGGTGCCGTCCCGCCGCCAGGTCTGACCTGGCGGGCGGACCGGCATCCGCCCGCAGACACTGACGTTAGAAGGGTGCCGGTGCTAACATCATCCCCCATTCCCATTGAGCACTAAGGGACTCTAATGGGAATGGGGATTAATTAATTCCGGCGCCCGCGAATGGTCAAATACCGGATCCGGCTGGGCCGTAATGACCCAGTAATTGCCCATTCGCGGGTGATATGATATGATAAGGCATTTATAACGTGTCTATACACAAGTGTTTCAAGGTGCGACGAGGCAAGGGAGGGGGAAAGAGGGAAGATAGACAAGGATCCTACTAGGCCAGGTGTCATTCAGATCGCGCAAGTGCAAGGGAAGGAGGGAAGTGCGGGGGAAAGGGACAGTGCAGTACATGGGTTAATAGAACGGCCAGCAGGTGGCATGTGCAAGGGTAGAGGGTAAGTGCAGGCATCAGGTGTCAAGTGCAGATAGTGGGACTGTAGGGATACAGAAAACAGTCCCCAAGTGCGGGGGTTGCCAGGAAGGCAGTGCAGGTGTGCGACTGGCGGGGGAGGAGGCCTGGGTCCGAGAGCAGAGGGTGGCCAGGTAAGCCAGTGCAGTTTCAGCCAGGAAATCAGCAGGGGAGAGGAGGAGAAAAAGAAGAAGGACAGAGAAAGGTTTTGAGGTGCTTCCGGAACCGGAGATGGTTCTCCTCAAGTTTCAGGGGGGCAGCAAGGCTGTTCCAGAGGGAGGCCCCAGCCGAAGAAAGAGATCTACCGCCAACTTGTTGCTTGGAGAAGCGACTGACCCTGAGGGCGTTGGAGGCGGATAAGCGAAGAGCTCGAAAAGGAAGATATTTAGGAAGAGAGAGTAGGTACTGGGTGCCGGAGAAATTGCACGTTTGGCGGCAGCCTGCCGGTTTTACCGGCAAGGCTACTGCCAAACTTGTAATGAGGCCCATTGTCCTGGACTCAATATACAAATCATCATGAATGCACTTCTATTCCCATAAACGTCAGATACTGAGACAAGGAAGATGGGCTGAGCAATGTGGAGCAACGAAGGCCAAGAGCTCAAACAATGCTGTAGTTGTTGTGAGTGTCTACATGCACCTGGGAGATTTAAACAAGCCAACAGCTGACTGGGGCCTACTGCTGGCGGGGGAAGGATGTCTCTCTCGGTATTGACCAAAGAATCGTGAGGCGAGAAAGTACTCGTGGCTCGTGTGGAATGAGAAGGAGAGCTGTCCAGAAGCAAGAACATGGTACAAGAATGCCAGAAGCCAGTAGAGGAATGCTGGGCATTTGCAGATATTATAAGGATGTATCCACCGTACAGAAGCATGAGACACCGCCGAAAATCCCAGCGGGGACCGCGAGAAAAGCCAGGAAGCAAAGCGGCAAACAAGAAGAAGACATAGAACAAACGCTGCAGGCTTACCATGTGAGACACAGAATGCCACGAAAGAACCGATGAGTGCTCCCAAGGGAAGCAGGGAGACCGGGGTGTATTGGCAGCCATGCTAAATTCAAGTACTTGTTGATAAAGCACACAAAAGCGAGCAAGCTAATGACAATTGCTTTAAAGGGGAAATTAAAACCACTATAAAAACGTTAAATTCTGTGATTGCATATGAAATGCAGATATGAAAAGTCCTGGCAGAATAATATACCAGGCGGATGAAATAGTAGAAAACATCAAATGTGGAGGGGGGTGCAAAGACCACCTCAGAAAAGCCATGGCAGGAGAGTATACCAGGCAAGTCAAAGATACAAGAAAATACATATGAATAAAAAGCCCTGGCAGCATAGTATACCCGAAAAGTTAAAGGTACAAGAAAATACAGATTGCAAGTATAGTTTTGAATGAAAGGACCTGTCAAGAGAATATACCAGGCACATTTGAATCACTGGAATATATATGAATGAAGAGCACTGTCAGGAGAGTATGCCAGGCAAATACTGATTGCAAGCGTGTTTATAAAGGAAAGCCCTGACAAGATATTATACTAGGTGGATACTGGTTATGAGCATGTGTATGTGAAAAGCCCTGGAAGGAGAGTATTACAGGTAAATATAAATTGCAAGCTTGTTTATAAAAGGAAAATCCTGGCAGGATAGTATACTAGGAGGATACAAGTTATGAGCATGTGCATGTGAAAAGCCCTTACATGAAAGTATATCAGGCATGGTGAAGATGTACAGTGTATAAGAGAAAGAAAGCCAAGAAGTCCTGATAAGAAAAAACACATCATCAGAAAAAAGCTGTGATAATACATGAAGACAGGATAAACCTGCCAGGAGAGTTAGCCAGGTATCCTAACGAGATGAAGATTGAAACCCAAGTTGTTTTGTTCTGGTTGTGTTGTTGAGCAATAGAGAGTCAAGGAACTGAAATTCCTAAACATAAACAATAGTGAAGAGAAATCCTGGGGAAAGGAGCCACCTTCTGGAACCAGAAACTACCTTGTGTTAAAGTTACGCATTTCTTTTTTAACATTTATTCACCACTAAAGGTCAAAGACATTATCATTTTCACCATAAAGTTGTTTTGTCAGAATGTGAGGGCCAGAATAGTACTTTGGACACAGGATGTTTTACTTTGGACATTCTGACGACTGACAGATCCTTAGTTTTGGTTTTAGACAGGCAAACACATCTCGAGCAGGGACAAAGAGGCATTTCCCAATGCCTTTTAATTTTAGTAAAAGTCTTTTACCAAACGTATGAACCCCTTGTTTCCGAGTCTCATTCCTAGGTCATCACATTACCTTCAACACTAGATTGTCCTGTGAACACAGCAGTGATAACTCTTACTCAAAATCAGCTCTACAGATAAGAGGCATACATGCCACCCAATTGTACTGTAAAAACAAGAAAATGTGCCTGACAAAAAATGAGAACAAACAAGCCCAACAAAAAATCGGAAACAATGAACAAATCGGAGCCTACAACCTGCTTCTGCCCACACAGTCCCACATATATTTTCGAATCAGGGACCAGAAAAGCAGTTCTATTGGAAGTAGCTCTAATAATATTACTGCCTGATCTCAAGAGGAAATTCAAGGGGAGAGAACTTAAGCATTGTGGCAAAGCAAATTACTTTTTTACTTCTTAAAAGATCATTTGCTTCCAAGTAAGGCATCAAATCTGATCAGATTCCTGCTTGTAACCATTGCATAGTATGTGAGATGACTGGGCTGCATATAGTTGTTTTCCCCACCCTTCCTCACTCCAGCCTAGATGAAATTCAGTAAGAGCCTCACTGAGGTATTTCTTTATGGAGGTGCTTTGAAGATCATCACATATATTTACATTTTGAGTTAATAGCAGCAATCCTCAGAGGCACAACACATGGAGTGTCTTTTCCTGTAACAAGGGTCCCTCTTCTGCAATACCTTAAAAAAAATGTATGAGGATGCTAGAGGAACTAAACACAGAAAGAAATATGAATATATTGAAAAGCCATCAACAGCTGAGCATAGAAAGAAACAGAATGTACAGTCTCATATTCTTTTACTAGAGTTTGCTATCCTTTAATACAATAAAACAACACAGTTCCTTCACAGTAATGTACGGCCCAAACAACTGACTTTAAAAGTTGCTGATTTGTTCTGTGCCCCACCGGACAGTTCTCCTGTGCCCCGCACCCATGGATCCTATGCTGGCCTCCAATGCTAGTTGACAGAACTCTGTAAAATGTAAGGATATATAGCAGTAAAACACTTGCTGGGACATTTGCATACCCACAATACTTTGCAAGCAAATATTATGTAAAGCCTCACCATAATATTATGGGCAGTTTAAGAAAATGTCATTAACATGCATGGAAACCATTATTTTGCAGAAACCCGATTGATTGCAAAATCCCCTTATATTGCTGGAAAGGATTATAAAAGTGCTTAGTGAAACCATTTTTGTATAGCAGAGAATTAGCATTGCATTTGTTAAGGCCTGTGCCCAATGGAACTCTGAAAAGAATGCATGCAGGTTATGTGAAAAGCAATTTAGCTGTTTAAATATTCATTGCCCTAATGCTATGAATGAGTATTGCCAGGCATATCCCATATCCATTATCCCTTGAAGACCAAGCAGAGGCTATTGCAGTGTTGCTCTCCACTTATAGAGTAACATTAGCAATGTTAACACAGAAGAGGCTGTGCATGATATTTGCCAACTCAAAATCATTAGAGGGCAAATTAATATTGACGATTCATAATGCAGTAATTTGCAAGGATACTTCAAAGCACCTCTGTGACATATGTGCAAAGAATAGGAATCATGGTATGATGTTACACAACCAAGTAGACTGCTTACTGACAGTCAGTATATATTTCAGCTGACATTTGGGCTACATAGTGCAGGTGACGTTTTGCTGAGGCACTTTTGGCTATGGACATTTCTGTGCTGGAACATTTTTCATATTACAACCTACATAAAACTACTGTTGCTCATGCCCATTTAGCTCTTCAGAAAGTGGGAATTACCTTTGTATGCTGCTAAAACTCTTCTGGGCGGCACCGAGAGGGAAGCTGGGCAAGCGCACATGCAGACAGCTTATAGGGAATATTGGTGAGGGAGGGTAGCCCTCAATAACTGGTTGACATTAGAACAATTAGGGATCTAACAGTCAATGATAACCTGCAACTCTTCTTGAAATAACAGGATCTTCATGAGTCTTAGGAAATCTTTGCACAATCTTGAAAAGATTAGCGGAGGTCCCTTGTGCACTATGACTAATGCATCGCCTGCCTTAGGCAACTAACTGGCTTAAAGGGAATGCTGAAGCACCAGTTCAAGGGGATGGGTTACGGAACACTTAAAATGTTGAAGATGCATGCGAGCAGCCGAACAGATTAGGATTTAGGCATCCATTGCATAATGCAGCAAAAGCTGAAAGAGGTCGCAATGAATAGACTTCTGGTTATAGGCATTGACTGTTAATATACTGGAGGTTAACAGAAAGATGATTCTTGGCTTTGAAATTGGTTAGGCGCGCTTACTGGTGGTACCGGACAAGAGGCAGCTACTACAATTTGATTGGGTACCTAATAAGGTGCAAAATCCAATATGGCACGGTTCTATGAGTCTAAAATGTCCTCAGAAGTTTCTCTGGTGGGGGTAACAACTGCAGTGCCAGATAAATGGGGTCATCACAAGTTTGGCTGTAGCCCTTAAGTGTGGCGGTAACACTATTACCACCACATTTAAGGGTCCTTCAAATATCGAGTTTGGCTGCATTTACCCCCAGCTCCAAGCCGGAAAAAATTCCCATTTTCTGACACAATGAACGCTGCGCTATAAGCACGCGTTAATTGTGCCAAAAATTCCCCATTGAGTCCAATGGGAATAGGGAATTACAGTTACCGCCAAACCCTTCATCCAGCACCAAGAGCGCCGGACCGGGTGTCGGTAACACTATTAGCGGGAGGGCCCAACTTGTGATGAGGCCCGAAGTCTGTTGGCTATTAGGTGGCATTGAAAGTCCTGCCTTTAAATTCGAAACTAATGTCATTAACATAAGAGGTTCAAATATGGGCTTTTGAATGAGGCTTTCCAATGGAGATGATATTTGAGGAGGGATACACAGTTGTAATCCCTCCCATTCCCTGCCCCTAGCCAATGTAATCCCTTTGGCTAATCCCACCCATTCCTGCCCATCTCAGAACTCTTTGATTTTGTGTGAGCTCTTCCATGGAGGCAGCGATCTCGAATGGCTGTCTCTAAGGGAGCTCTCTGGAAACAAGCAGGCCATCTTTTAATGGTACAAATGCCATGCATCTTCCAAATAAAATGATGCATTTTTCAAAGAGCTAAAGCAATTTGCATTTTGGGAGCTTGTTTTGATTTTACTTAAATATGAAAACAGGTTTGGCAATGGAATTAGATCTGTGCTACTTTGGCAAAAAACAGGTTCCGCCAATCAACCCATGCCATTCTTCATTCATAGAATGAAATCAATTTTGCAAATGTGTGTTTTATTTAGAAAATACTCAGCAACCGCCCTATGCTGTTGCACAGCATTCTGTTAAACTGGCTGGTGCCGAGCTGTAGGAGCATTGATCCATTTGACATGTGTGCTTACTTCATTTTCAGGAACACAATAGGATTCTGGGAACAACATGCATGTGAGCACGCCATGGTCACTGTTGTGGGACTGCCACACTTGCAGGATCCCTCCTCCCCAAACACCCACTGCATACATGGAGGAAGCTGCAGATGTCTGCTGTCGCCAAAGCCTCCCCTGCAGCAACACCCCTCCTCTTCCTCAGAAGAAATCAAAGCAGTGAGACCTGTAACTGTGCTCAGAGCTGCCTGGATCCAGTCCTTTTTTCAGTTGTTGGCAATCAGGGACTCAGTGATATTACGTGGCAGCTGCCAGGCATAGCACAATGAAGCAGCAGGGGCGTGTCCCGACTAAAGAAAATATTGTTTATTTTGTGAATGTAACCCACTGGAAACATGTCAATTAGTTGGCCGATGGTGGTATCGAATATATTTACCCTGTTGCATTCTTTACCTCTGCGCAGTTACTGTAAATTGTTTAGCCCTGAGTGACAGCAGGCATGTGCCAATGAAATGCTGAAGTGGACATCCAGGTCAGCGTATGGTGTGTGATGTGAAAATCAGGAGCTGCGGCAGTGCTGGCAATCAGTAGGTGTGTGTTGAAAACTTTGTACACTTTTGCAAGCATTGGAAGGGATGTTTGAGTGAATGCATGCATTTGAATGTGTGCAAATGCAAATGATTAGAGTGCAAGAGTGCATGACTTTGCTAATAACTAGTGTGTAGATGCCACACGTCTGTTAACGTTAATGTAGTTTGTGCATGCAACGTGTGTGTGTATTTGGAGGGCTGGTGATAGCAGGGTGGAGGCGAACAGTAGTTGAACGAAAACGGTGCATGGCTTGCTTTGAATAGGCCTGTTGTGCACGCACAGTCCAGGTTTCATTCTCCACACTCCCCAACCCCATGTACATTACTCAGGACAGGGAGGTCTATTGATGATGTTAGGGTCACATTACATGATTTTATCCCCTCAATCCTAAGACCCTATTTGGACTAATACTCATTAGAAAGCCCTGTGTGCACAGTGCTCCCCTATTCAAGTAATTCTTTGCTTTGTGCTAAGGGCACAATTATTAAAAATGTACTGCGTGTTAATTAATTTTAGACAATTGTCTGCAAGTGTGGCCAGAATATTGCTGTATTAACAGTTTAGGTGGCATCAATCAAGCAGCTGCTCCAGAAAACCAGAGACCCTCCTCTCTATCAGCTGCAGTCAGACCCACTAAGCTACCACAAAGAGATGTCACAATGAGGCATGCAGACAGGAATGCAGTTGGGGTAAGAGCCGAATATGGCATGTGACACGTGCCAGTGACACGTGCCACTACATGTCACTACTCCAAGAGACACGTGTCATGCCAAAATATTTCTGAATTGAGGAAAAAAAAAACTCAGATGTGCATGTCACTACATGTCAAACAATGTCATAAAAGAAAGAACTTTCGATCTATCATTTTAAAACCCATTGCAGGGACTTGATCAGATGAGTTCCCAAACTCATGCCTATTTTCTTAACCACTAAGCCACCACGTTATTGTAGTGAAGAGCCATCAGTTTCCTTAAAACACAACTGCTTTGTACTGTTATGTGCTTCAACGTTAATCATTTTTCAGTTTTAAGTCAAATCCTATTCTATAGTACTAAATTTAAAGAAGAGTTTCATACACAATCTGTTACTGTTTAATGCTTAAAATGTCCAATTCTATTGTTTACATGTTTTCCAAAACAGCATGGTAACAATACTGAAGTGTATGTAGATTAATTCATACTTTTCACACTTTACTGTATGACGTGTGATAAATACAGTACAGTAAAAATGTACTGATAACATGTATAACTTATATTACAGAGTATATGTAGATTCATGAAAACGTTTTCATTTACAAATGCTGCTAAATCTTCAGATTTAGGTTAAACAACACTTACATATATTACATTCAGTCTTGCCCAATGAAAGTTTTCAGAAGCTCTGCAAGGCAATGTAATATAGTTTTTCATTTGCATAGCGCCTTTTCCCATTGGTATGGTCTCAAAGTGCTGTAGATGAATGCCCTTGGGGGCCTAAAGTCCATGGTATGAGCAATTTGGCAGATGAGTTTAGAATACATGTTTACATTGTGGTGTGGTCTCCTTTAAGGTGCACAGATGGGGTATGTCATTGTGCCGTGTCAATAAATACAGCATTGCGTCAGCATGCAGGGCAGTGCGCGAGCAGGGATCGAAGACCCCACACGCTGCGTTTGTGTCTCTGTTCGGGTCGGAGAGGGCATCCGTGCACCCAGGCCTGCTGGTCCCATCGGGACACTGCATGAATTATGGTCAATACAAAGGAGGGTAGGAGTGGCCAATCCTCTACTAGCTACCCGTATCGAGCTGGCATGTGGAAGGCTGCTGTAGGACCGTCTGAATAGTATGCGTATGCAGGAGGCTCATTATGTGTCAAGCTAGACTGAATTTTTGTCATTGGGGGTAGCTGCTGCATTTTTATGGCAGATGTGTTGGGCGATATATTTTAAGAGTGGTGTGTAGTGGCAGATGTGTGTGGGTGGGTGGCCTTGCCATCGTTTATTTTTCATGAGCATGGAGTTTGATATGTACCTGTATGCTCTGGCTTGTTTCCTGGTTTCGTAGATGTGGCATGCATTCTGCCCTTTTGACCGCTGGAGTTTATTTTTTCTGGTCTCAGTACATTTTATTTGCAGGTTCATTGCTGCCCCGGCCTACCTGCGAGGTAGTTGCCGGGAGGTCTTTCGATGAGTAAAAACTGTGGGTAAGGGATAGATTGATGAGAAATTTCACAAGGAGGGATTCACACTCTGCATTGCAGGCTTGTTGCTCAGAGTGTGAGATGGAGAGGTGCGATTTGTGGAGGATGACGATCCTGCCTGTTCTGCAAGTTCTGTTATGGGCGATGAGTGTGTAGCCTGTGGGAGAATGCCTTGTGTGCGATGGGTCGGACGTCATGAGAGAAACAGGTTTCTGTGATGAAAGGGATGTCTGGACTTTCCGAGGCAATTAGGCTGTATATGTTGTGTCGCTTTTTGACAACAGATCTGGTGTTAATGAGGATGCATGAGAGTAAGCAGCGGGGCGGGTGTTTGCCCCCGGAAAGGCGGGCTACGGAGTGCCTGTGGTGGGCACGGAAGGGATCCCCTGGTGGGGCCCTCCATTGGGCGGTGCAGTCTGAATAAGGGAAAGGGTAGGGAGTGCAGGGAGAGGGAGAGAAAGGGGAAGTAGAAGGGGAGAGGTAGTTAGGGGAAGGTGAGCTGTCTCTGATGTCAAGGTGGTATGTGAAGGCTATGAGTATTCTTTGAAGGTCAGAAAAGAGGGTTTGTGGTGTAAGGTTCCAAGGGAGGAGGATTGGAGTGGGGGAGGGGGTAAAGGGAGAGTGTGAGTGGGGATTGCAGGTGTGGAGTCAGGAGGGTAGGGGGCAGGAGAAGGTACAGGGTGGTGAATGGGGTCGCTGAGGGGGTTGTTGATGAAAGGAGTTTGGACGAAAGGAAGGGTGTAAGGGGGAGAGATAGGGAGAGGTGTGCTGAGATCAGAGGGTCCGGGTGTTTCAAATTCTGTGTTTGAGGGGGTTCTTTGGTACATGTGGCGTGTGTGTGAAGGTCAGCGGGGCGGACCAGGTAGAGTGTTGGTAAGGGAAGCATGAGTGACGCTAAGGGAGGCAAAGACTGAGGAGTGAAGGGGTCGAGGGGAGGGTGGTCACACAGGTGTTAGAGGCCATTGTGGAAAGGTTAGGGCTAAGGTTTATGAGGGGGCAGCGGGAGGTTCTGAAGGAGACAGTTGTCCCCCAACGGCTGGTTGTGTGGAGGGTGCTGTGGGGAGGGGTCCACAGGGCAGTTGGCCATATCTTCGGTGCGCCAAAGTGCCTCTCTGATCTGGGAGTTGCTTTTCATGGTGGATAGCATGTTGCGTCTGCTCTGATGTCTAGAAAGGCTAATGGGGGGGCTGCTCCACTATCAGTGTACTCCAAGGAAGCTAGATTAGGGAAGGAGGCAAAGTTTGAGGCGCTGCTGTAATCAAGTTTATGGCTACAGGGAGATTCCATGCACTGGCTTTTCTCAGAATGCAACTAAATTTAACACAGTAGTGAACTCCAAAGCACTGCTAGCATGGGTGGGAGGGCTGGAGAAGTTCAAGTACAGCTAGCCTGCACTCAGAATGCAGCTACATTCAATGCAGCTCGGTGACAGTTAGGTTCAACACAATGCTGTGGTTCAAGCACTGCTAGAAATAAAGCATATGCTAACCTCAAATTACAGCTAGCTTCAGTGAAGGGGCTATACTCAAAGACACCTCAAAATAACACGGTGGCAGACTCAAAGTGCAGCTGAATTCACTGCAGCTAAGTTCAACACAGTGGCTATACTAAACAACCAGTTACTTTTTTTATACAGTGGATATTGTAAGGATGCAGAAGTAGACGCAGGACACAAAGGCGGCATGCTTGTTGGTATAGACCTATATAGGACTGAAAATAAGCAAGAACCCTACCGGTCCCGACGACTAAGAGGGTTTTCCCTGCTGCAACCAAAACTAAGGATAACGTCAGAATGCGAGTCAAAAGTATACAGTCCACTGTCCTGTGTCCTAAACCTATTTCCGTCCCTTACACTTCAACAGAAAACCTATAACTAAACTACACCCTTTTTAGAACAGGATGACTCCCTTCTTCGGGATGCTTTAGGCAGTTCAAAGTTCCTAAACAATATTGGGAAGGCGTCTCCCTTCCCCAAGCGTTCCTCACCTTCTCTTTATCAATAGTCTCTTTATCACAGTTATGTCTTCTGCCAAAGGATAGGACTCCCTTCCTCTGGTCTTCTCGTGCTTTATACCAAAGGTTCTCTTCCCCTGGACTTCTCATCTCGTTCTGTGGGTCTCAGACCCCTTTTGCAACTCTGTAATGTATCTTAACTAGTCCCGGCTCACTAAACTGCCAAGCCTCTCTTTCAGTCTCTCTGGGTGTTCTTTCACTCCCTCCTTCCTCAACTTGGCTCTGTTGATGTTTGGGTCCTTGACCCCACTTTCAGCTTTTCAATCTCCTTTAACTAGGCCCGGTTCACTATCCTTCCAGGGCTCTCTTTCAATTTCTTTGGGGCGCTCTTCTACCCCAGCCATTCTCAACTTGTGTCTCTCTTAAATGTTTGAGTCCTTGGGCCTCATTACACGGACGGCGGGAACCATGGTGCTATTAGCGCCATGGTTGCCGCCGATATCTTACCGAGTCCGCCATGGTGAATGGCAGAATTACCGCCCTATTCCAAGGTGTGTGGGTGCGGTAATTCCCCATTCACCATGGCACTTCCCCATTCCCATTTTTGCCCCCATAGTGCTCAATGGGAATGGGGAAAGCAGTAATTATGGCACTGCAAATTGCGGTACCGTAATTACCTCCTAGGTCCCTTTGCGGGTCCCGTACTTAAGGTAGGGACCGACAAAGGGACCTCGTAGTAAGGCGGTAAGGGTTTACCGGCACTGGTACCCGTACCGGTAAACCCTTACCGCCATCCGTGTAATGAGGCCCCTTGACTCCTCTTTCAGCTTTGCAATCTTTTTAACTGGGCCCTCTTCACTATCCTGGAAGGCCTCTCTTTCAGTCTCTTTGGGGCACTCTTACACACCCGATGTTCTCAACTTCTGTCACTCTTCGGTCCCACTGGGACGAGGAAGATGGCTTTGCGCTTCCTCCCAACCACAGCCTCAGGGGTATATGTGTTCCTTCCCAGTGCCCCTCTGCATACCTTTGTACTTGGTCGGCAAGGGTTCTGTTCCTCTGCAATACAAGACAGCTTCCTCTTGACTCACGCAGTCTTGGCATGGTATTCGGCGGCTGTATCACACTGGTTTCTCTCTGCGCGTCGGGTCTTGCCTGGACCATTCAGGAGACTTTGCTTCTGCCACTGGACCGCAGATCCCACAACCATGTAAGTCGTGTTGCTTCCCCGCCTGGCGGTTCTCCGCCTCTCTGTTTCAGGCAGCCGTGTCTACCAAGGGAGCTCTCCTCAGCATTTGGCACCCCAGCGGAAAGCTGCTCTGTGGCAGCACGTAGCCTGCAGCCATCAACCTGCAGCGACTGATCAGGTAAGTAAAATCTGGGTGTGTTGTATTGTCCTGTGCTCAAAAACATGCCTTTATTTCCCTCTTCTTGGAAAGTCGAATTTGGGTGTTTCGCATTCCGGTTACTTTGTGCATTGATGCTGGTTCTCTCTAGGCTCCCACCTAGATCCCACCCCCATGAGTTACTTGTTCGCCTCCAGTGTCTTCCTTTGTTGTGACCCCGGCCCCCTCCTCCTTCCCCTGCACATTCGAGTTATGTGCTACAGTACAGAGCATCTCTATCTTCTCTCACCCCCTTCCCTTCCACCTATCTCTCTCGCACCTCCTATGGTGCTCTCTCTCTCCCCTCTTCTATAACTGCTTCCTCTATCTCTTACCCTATTCATCTCACTAAGTCTGGAAGGAAGAAGTTCAAGAGGTACTTCCTTGTCTCCAACCCAGGCCTCCCTCTCGCTGATACCTACACCAGTGCTTCCTCCAGACAGTCTCTCACTGACATCCTCTTTGTCGCTCCCTCTCCAGACCTATGGACCCTTCATATGGTCTCTGTCCTGTCTCCTTTCTCCTCCTCTCCCATAAACGGTGGCACTAGGCAGGAGGTCCTCTTGGCCCCATTCCACTCCTCTAAGACCATCATTAATGTCCATCTGAACGGCACTGTCCTGGTTCAGGGCCCTCAGCCCAATCTCCTCCTTTTTGATAGGCATTTCCTGCATCTTATCAACTTCCTCCCTTCTCCTGCTACCTCTTCCGCCACCTATTTGGCACCGTCATCTTTCTTCTCTGCCCACCGTCAGTCCCCTCTACCACCTCTGCAGAGTGTACCTCAAGACTGTACCCTTCCTCTGAAGTCTTTCAAATGTGGCAACCTGCTCCATGTCGCCACTCTCAACTTTCGTTCTGCTGTCAAACACTCCTCTGACATCTGTCACCTCCTCGAAGAACTACGACCTACATATGCTTGCTCTCATCGAGACATGTCTGTCACAAGTTTTGACATTCTCCTCCCTGTGGGCTTCAAGATCCTCTCCAAACCCAGAACCAACTGACCTGGAGGTGGAGTGGCCCTGATCTTTCTGGAGTGGGTCCCGGCCTATGTCATACCTTCACAGGCCTACTCCTCCTTTGAATACCTGGTCTTCAGGCTCTCTATGTCTCCTGGCCTCTCTCTAACTGCGGCCACCATCCACAGGCCACCTGGCCAGGTCGCCCTCTTCCTCTCTGAACGGGCCGACCTCTCTTCTTCTCTCCTTGCCTCTACTTCTCAACTACTCCTCCTCAGAGATCTCAAAATCCACCTGGATGCTTCTAATCCCTACGATGGGCTTTTTCGCAACCTCTGCGACACACTCTCTCTTTCCATTCTGCCTTCTGGCCGGACACATTCTGCTGGACATACTTTGGATCTTCTCATCACCTCAGATGAGGTGATGAGATAACCCTCTCACCACTTCTCTCTCTTGGACTGACCACATTCTACTCTCCTCTCATCTGAAACTCTCTATCCCTCAGGCAAAGCCCCCTGCAGCGCTGCCACCTACCTTCTCGGTACTTCGGCCCATTAAGTGTGTGTCAGTGGATGCCTTTGCTTCAACTTTCTCTGCTCTTCCTACTCCTGTAGCTGACTCACATCCTGACACAGCCCTTTCAAATATGCATCTTTCTATTTCCAACACCATGGACATCCTTGCCCCTGTCATGAGAATTCAGCTTAAGCCTACCTCCAAGTGCAACAATTGGTATGATTGCGACCTCACCGTCCTGACACTCAAGTGCAGGGGAGCGGAGAGGAAGCTGAGGGCTTTGGGTGCATCGTCTGACAAACGGGCCTGTCGCTTGCTCCGAAAGCAATAAAGACTCTGTCCTGTCCAAGAAGAGTACACACATTCAAGCCCGCGTCTCTTTGGCCTCTAACTACACAGCCAAACTCTTTAAAATATGCAAGGAACTGGCCAGTGCTGTTGCAGTCTCCACCTCTCCTGTTCGCTGCCAGGCCCTCTGTATGTTTCTGGCCTCTCACTTCTCTGCTAAAACTGAGGACATCCTGTCCTCTATCTCTTCTTCTTCTCCCTCTTCCTCTCTCTGCCCCCCTTTGGCCCAAATAACTCTCTTGAGCGCAAATTGCGAACATCCAAAACCCCTCTCAACAGATCTATGTTCTCCCGCCATCACCGTAATTACAAATCCAAGATCCGAAAGGCCAAAAAGGCCCATTATAATAAACGAATCCTGAACTTTTGCAACAGCAGCAAAGAGCTCCACAGGATCATCTCTGAATTCATGAAACCCTCCTGCAACCCTCTGCCCTGATCACGCCCACGCAAACCTTCTGCGACTCCCTCTCCCTGCATTTCTACAACACATCACAAGACAGGATGGCAACCCTTAATACCAGACTTTCTACCCTCACCCCCTGCCCCACACCTGCCCCTCCTGACTCCACTGCTCCATCCGCCGCAATGCCATCTTTTCACTCTTTCAACCCGATCTCGAGAGACTAGTTTCTTGATCTACTATCCGGTAGCAGACCCTTCGGATCTGCCCTTGACCCCTGTCCGGCCTCCCTTCTGAAAGAAATATTCTCCTCTACATGTGCAGGAGAACAATGTCCATACTAAATCACTCCCACACCTCTGGCATCTTTCCCAAAGCCTTTAAAATAGCGCATGTCAAACCTCTTCTGAAAAAGGCATCCTTTGACCCCCTTGAGCCTAAGAATTCCAGGCCGACTATCAACACCCGATTCCTGGTGAAACTCATTGACAAAGCTGCTTACTCTCAGCTTAACTGTTTCGTAGAATCCAATAACCTACTCAACCCTGTTAATCAGGCTTCAGGCCGCGCTATGTAACAGAAACCACTCTGATCTTGGCCTGGGATGATCTCAAGATCTCGGCAGACTCAGAGGGCTGTGCAGCGCTGGTTCTCCTTCATTTATTACCTGCCTTTGACACCATTAACTGTTTTATCCTCATTGACCGACTCGAAATCCTCTCAACCGTCTGCATCGTCAACACTGGAGTACCACAAGGTGCCTGCCTCTCTGCTCTCCTCCTCAACCTCTATAATAATAATAATAATAATAATTAGGCTTTTATATAGCGCTACGAACCCTCAGGTATCTGAGCGCTGCTTATTATTACCCACGGTGTGTGGTGCTCATTTATCGACCTCGGAAGGATGAAAGGCTGAGTTTGGCCCTGCCGGGATTCGAACCTGCGGTAACAGGCTCTGCACGGATGTCAAAGCGAGCGCTCTACTCGCTGTGCCACTTGACCGGCATAGTGGCACCACTCTACCAGGGATCATCCGTGCGCACAACCCCACCTGCTACAACAACACTGACGATACCCAAATTATCCTGAGAATTCCCAAAACATGCTTCAACCCACGACCAGACATTGAAGCTTGCCTCAGAGACATTGACCGATGGATGACAAGAAACCACCACCTTCTATGCACTATGGACTCTGGGTTAAACCTCTCCCATCAGATCAATAATGTATCACAATCCTGTCACTACCACCTCAAGCTCCTAAGATGCATTTTCCCTTAGCAGCTTACCCCAACATACTCGCTGCTATTATGTCCACTGTTATGTCGAGATTCGACTATGCCAACTCCTTATATTTGGGTGCATCGGAATACCAACTTAATAAACTCCAAAGTGCCCAAAACGCTGCTGCCAGACTCCTTCTTGCACTGGGACACAGGGATCACATCTGCCCCGCTCTTCTCGCACCCTTCAATGGCTCCCTATGGGATGAAGGGCCACTTTCAAAATCCTATGCATTACCCACTGAGCAGTGCACAAGACCGGTCCAGCATACCTACAAGAGAAGATTACACCCTACCACCCATCATGCACCCTAAGGTCAAGCACTGCCCCCTTACTAGTGATTCCAGCCTCCAATGCAACCAGGATTGCAGGGTCTGCCTACTCAACCTTGGCTCCAATTCACATTTTACCTTCCTCGTGACAGATCCATAGTTCACTTTCTGCATGGGTCGTCAAACTTTTGATATCTTCTTGCAATCTGGGTGTCGGATCGGCATCCAGTTTGCAATACGCTAGTTTGTCACCCAACAGTCGCAAGCATTCCTTCTCGTAGTCACCAGTTTGCATAATCACTATTCCCCCTCGCTTGTCTGCAGGTTTTATTGTAATTCCCTCTGTCCGACAGAGCCTGTTCAGGCTCTCTCTTTCGCCGCTCGTCAGATTGTCTTGGGCATAATTCTTCTTGTTAATTACATTAAGGACCTCCCGAGAAACTATTTTTGAAGGCCTCAATCTCAGGTGGACAGGCATGTGGAGGAGGGTTGAATGACGATTTCTCTTTCAGGCCATTTCTTTTGGGTACTGTTTCTCCAGGATCCCTTTGTCTTCGATTCTAACTCTCTTGTTTTTGTAAGAGAACTTCAAAATAGTGTTTCAGGCGTATATTCCTGAAAAACCTGTGAAGTTCTAATTCAGTTGTAAATCGATCCGCCCTAGCTACAGGTACAAAGGACAGGCCTATAGATATTAAATCCCATTCTGATGTATCCAGGACATGTTTGGCTAGATTGACAATGGGTATCTTGTCAGTGTTTCTCACTGATTCTGATACCATGGTCTGGTTCTCATACTCTTGTATAATCAAACATGGCCAGCAGGGTCAAACACAGGAGGTAGAGGTGCACAACCCCAACAATGGTGTTTTCAAGGGGACAATCAAAAGAGCCTCCACGACAGAGCCCCGGTATGAGAACCAGACAATGGTATCAGAATCAGTGAGAAACACTGACATCCATTGTCAATCTATATGTCAAGTCTATATAGGTAGAAGGGAAAAGAGCCCATATTTCCTATACAATACCCATAATTGGGTCACTGCCGCAATTGCTTCAAGCTTAAGAGCCTGATTCCCCAGACCCAAGGACCGTTTTGCTTTTAACAGTACACCAAGGTTTCTAAATTCAGTAACCTCCTCCATTCCGGTTCTACATCGATTCATAACGAGGATCTTTGACTCGGGCACATTTATGTCCAAACCCAAGTCCACAAAGTAATTAGCCACAGTATTTAATGACCTTTGGAGGCCCATTGCAGTACAATCCATAAGGACAAGATCGTGTGCATACAGAATGTAATGCAGCTTCAGGGAGTCCAGTCTAGGGGGATTAACCACAATACTAGCTAGAGCTGCCCCTATGCCGAGATAATAAAGATTAAATAAAAATGAGGCTAGTACACATACCTGTCTTAAGCCCCGCTCGATAAGGATCCAGCCAGAGAATGATCCCCCTTGATTCAGGCTGGCTTTGAGTCCAATGTCTGAATGTAGGTGTTCCAGAATATTAACCAAAAGCCTTTGATATGTCCAAGAAAGCCAAGTACAGGCAACGTTTGGTTTGCGCTGTCTGGTTTGACAAAAGCTTTATCAACAAACAATTCATGCCTGACTGGATTAGGTCATATCTGCCAGATTCCTCAGCCCAACCTTCAAGGTCCTGCAAAAGTGAGAGAAGATTTTGTAGGAGGCATTAAGAAGGGAGATGCATCTCCCTTTCTTGAAGATCACAACAACTATCGCCTCCTTCCATTTCTGGGGAAACTGATGAGTAGCCAGGATTTTCTGAAATAGCATCAGTAAAACTGAGTAACGTCATGAAAGCTTTTGTTCAAAATGTAATTTTTGAATATATTAATTAGTGATGATATATATGGGCAATATTAGGGATGGTCCAAATCCTATATTAATGAAGGTGGGGTTGTAGAGAGCCTAATTTCAGATCAGGTTGATTCGGCCTTCTGTTTTCTGCTGTCAGCAGTTGTTTCCTCCATAGGGCCTCTGGCCTCCTCAGCGGCTGGCAGAGCGCCCCCTCCTTCTGTCAAACCTGGTGAATAGCCGGTGCGCGAACACTCCTTTGAACAGTGTCTGGCCTTTGTCTGGAACAGCAAAGGTGCAAACAAATCTGGGCATGTTTTTGACAAAAGCTCTTTAGCTGCTGCAGCTGCCTCAGAGGACGCCAACTCCCTAAGTTTCAGGTTGATCGTTACTAAAATCGATTGTCTGCACTCTGCTGTTATCGCACAATTGGGGTTACCTATAAGACAAACCGCTCTGTGTGCCCAACCAGCCAGAATATACACATGAATAGAGGTGTCAACTTTGGCCACCATTTGTAAGATCTTGGACAATGGATCTACGGAATCGAGTAGCGTGTCCTGGCACGCTACCCATGAGTGGTCAATGCTCTTTTTCAGGTCCTTGGTGTACTTCGCCATGAGTGTAAACATACAGGGGTCCACCTCCGGAGTGTTCGCTACTTTATCCAGCAGAGAAGGTCTGGGAAATTCTGCCTTCAGTTTGCTCCTCGCCTCCTTATTTGAAGGTGTGTGCAGTCGTTATACGCAATTTAGACATTTAGACATAGTGCACGTATATAAGAAGATGCCATTTTGCAGATATTAAGTAGCCATAGTCGAAGCATAGGGCCTGCACGGCCATGCAGAATTTAGTATGTTAGACGCAGGCCATGAGCCTGAAGGGGAAATCTGAATAGGCCCAAGTGCTGACGAGAGAGGCCCACGCTGCTAACCTTTACAGTAACTCTTCTTTGTTCTAAAATTGTTGCCAATATGTGTGTTCTAGAACGAATGTTCCCTGCAAGGCCAAAAGACAGCACTAGGCGCCTTGGTACGTGTTATCACACACAGGCCAAAGCAGGGCTCCGACCTTCACCCAGCCAACCCCAAGTTATAGCCCCTACAACTGCCCTAGTGCCAAGAACCCTGAATCCCGAGATACCAGGTGACCCCAGAACACTGACCATAAACCAATCCACCATAAAAGATGTAAGAGCATGGTCATTCCACCTTTATTTCAAAGCAACATGATTTGTAATGCGAGGTATAGGGAAGGATACAGTATACATCAAAAGCCTTGAAAACCAATAGACGCGATCGAGATGAGTGAAGGATGTGTGGGTTAGTGTTGACTTCGAGACTTCCCCTGTGCCACTTTTTGAGCATGACAGGTGCATTATATAATGATAGAGTAACACTGTTCGTAAATGGAACTAATTGCTTCTTTGGCCTTGGTTCCCTGGAGACAATGAGCCCAGCAGATCCCACGTGATAGAAGACTGATGGACTGGGCTAGGACCAATAGCCTGGCATACCCTATGGAGTAGGCCGCCCCTGTATAAGGTTGCACCAACCAGCCACGTGGGTTTCCACTGTATACAAATGACAATCTATGATGCGTTGTCCCCTTTTAAGCTTCTACTCGCACATTTTTTGTCCAGAACGTTCCATGGCAGCACAGTTCTTGCTGATGCACCTATTTTTGTAGAAGAGTTTATTGGGCCACCAGGAAACCACAGAAACATGCAGACAACAGCACATGTTCTACCTTCCCACTGGTGTCCCAACGAAAACGGCACCTCACATGTGTGTGTGCTTACCTGGGTCGAAAGAAAAAAGGGTATACTGTCCGCAACCCCAGCGGAGGTCCCAGGGAGACCTGGCAGGGTCTGCATGCCTCACTGATTGGAAAAGCTGTAACTGATAACAGCCAGAGGTCTAAGGGCGCTGCCCCTGGCCTTGGGCGCCTGTCTCCCATGTGGGTTGACCGTCCCCAAGCCCAGCAGCGGTTCCACGGAGCTCCAGCAAGGTCCACATCCCTCCCCGGAGGGAATAGCTGTAAGGCAGAGCAGCCAGAGCTCCAGGACAGTCTGGGGTGAGGTTCCCGGCTACGGGTGCCTGTCTACCATGTGGGTCGACTACCCCCAAATCCAGAGGCAGTTCCAGGGAGCCCCGACAGGGTCCCGCATCCCTACCCGGAGGGAAAACCTGTAACGCAATGAATTAGTGCAGAAGTTAAATAACTTGAAGTCTACCAATAAAGCAACGTTGCTGGTAGGTGATTTTAATAGGTAGCGAGGTAACTCACTCGACAAGTATGCCTTCTTGTAAAACCATGAATAATATGGATTTGAAGGTTATAAATAATGAACCGATGACAGCTAAGGGAAATCAGCTAGATTGGATAGTAACACAAAACCTTAATACACAGATGGTGGCGACATTGTCGTGTATTTGGTCCGACCACTTTACAGTTACTTTCGAGGTAGAAACAAATTATCCTCTAAAAAAGCCATATATCCACACAAAAAGGTTCCATGTAGAAATTTTAAGAACTAAGGGCCCTCTCAACTGGATCAATGCCTAATAAAGATACAGGACAATTTTCAGGAAGGGGACTCATGTGAGGATATGCTTTGGCAATACTCATACCTGATCTCCGATCTTGTGGAACAGCTAGCACCACTTAAGTCGAAACTGGTTAGGAAAAATACCAACCATCAGGCTTGGTTTCATAGTGAGCTAACTAAGATGTTTGGAAAGGAAGTGGCTTAAACACCCGTTTCTAGTTATTAAAGAACAATGGAAATGTATTCACTTGAGATATATAAAAGGGCATTAGAGAAGCCAAATGAAACCAGTATAACGATTTGATAGCAGCCGCACCAAATTCCACCAGCATATGATTCGACATTCTTAAGGCCATAGAAAAACCTAAGGCTCTATCTCCCCCTTTTGCCCCTACGCAAAAGGATTGTGATTTAGTGCAAAGGGCTTTCGCTTGCAAAATTCAGAAAGCCAGAGACACTATAATTTTGGCTAGAGAAATGCCCAATAGGGTGAAATCCATTTTAGAGGGGGAATTGAGACAGAGGGTAGCAGCCAATTTCAATTTCCAGCCCATCTCGGAAGAGATGGTTAGAGTGCTTGATACTATGAAACCCACCTCATGCTCTGAGAACATAACACTTCCAAAAATCATATTGGAAATATTTTCACCAGTCCTGACCAAAATAGTAAATGCCTCATTCAAAGAAGGCACGCTGCCCAAGTCCATTAAGGAAGTTACCATCACCCACGTCATTAAGAAGCCAGGCCTAGATCCTAAGGACCCCGGCAACTTGCGCCCCATCACTAACTGCAATTTTATACTTAAGGTCCTGGACAAAGTAGCAACAGCTCAACTCCAGAAATATGTCAAAGCCAATTCTATCTTGCACGACAAACAATCGGCCTTCCGTGCTGCACACAGCACTAACACCGCTATGCTGGACCTACAGATATATATGTTCATCATTCTTGATGGGGGCAAGACAGGGTTACTGATGCTTTTGGACCTCAGCACGGCCTTTGACAAAATTGAAGATAGGATTCATTTTAAATCCCTGACACTAGTGCATAGGTGCTTGTACATTACTGCGCCAACATACCTCAAGAAAAAGATCACACGTTACACCCCAAATCATTTATTGAGCTCAAAGGCTCAAGGGAGGATTACAGTGCATTCTTACAGTTGAGCCACTGGTCTGGGCAGAGCTTTTCCTGCTCTAGCAGCAAAGTATTGGAACATGTTTACTTAATTCTCCAACTTGAACCCAGCCACTGGACTTTCAGAAAGAATCTTAAAACCCACCTGTTTAAATCATTAATATTAGACCACCGGATGGCACGTTAACTCAGGTTAGAGTGTTTCAATTTTGCCCGTTTCGTCCATGTTTTGTGTATGTGCCCCAATGCCTGTGGGCTTTCAGCGCTTTAGAAGCATGTATATAAATAAAATAAAAATAACGCATCCCAGCCAGAGGTCCAGGATGGTCAGGTGTGATGTCCACGGCCTTGGCTGCCTGTCTCCGATTTGGGTGGACAGCCCCTAAATTCAATGGCTGTCCCAGGGAGCCCCGGCAGCGTCCCCGTCCCTTCACAGAGGAAGAGTCTGTAACGGGACAGGGGCGCTGCCAGGGCTCCCTGGCAGCACTGCTGCACCTGGGGATGGTCGACACACATCGGAGACAGGCGCCCAAGGCTAGAGACATCACCCCCGACCATCCAGAGTCCTGGCTGGCCTGCATTACAGCTTTTCCTTCCAGGGAGGGATGGGGACCCTGCCTGTGCTCCTTGAGACTGCCACTGAACTTGGGGACGGTAGACGAACAAGGGAGACAGGTGCCCAAGGTCGGGGCCATCACCCAGGCCATCCTAGAGCTCTGGCTGGGCTGAATTTGAGTTTTTCCCTACGGGAAGGGACGGGACCCTGTGTCACCGGGATCGGTGATATCTTCGTCCGAAAGTGTAGCTTCTGAAATCTCCCCCTCCCCCGACTCCTCACCTTCTTCTTCCTTCCAAGAACCCTTCTTTTCTTTTCTTCGAGTAGACACCTTTTTTTTATGAAGATAGGGACGACCCCGGAAGGAAGCCACCGTGCTCCCCAAGAAGGGAGAACAGGGGGCCCACCCCCGGGATCGACCAAGAGGGGAAAAAGCCTTAGGCACAAAAAACCCCTGTAGTATCGTTGGGTGTCTTGTAGACGTGGAACCAGGAGTACTTATAAGGTAAGATCTGGTAGCAGTGGCTGGAGACAACACGTGGAGTGAAGACTCAGAAACACAGGCAGTCCATTAAGAGGTCCGAGGAACTGGTACACAGGCTAAGTGAGGAAGTACTAATGCAGCAAGCAAAGGTAGTCCAGGGGAACAGGCCGGAGTCTGGTACACGGGAGGTCACAGAAGCAATACTGAAGGTAGGCGAAGGAAGAGCGGAGAGAGTAACAGACCGGAAAAGGAAAAAGGCGGTAAGTGAAGATGGGAAGGTGGGAGGGGAAGCAAGATGGAAGGAGGGCAAGGGAGAATACTGCGAACCAAAAGAGAAAGGGAAAGGCAGACAGGTACAGCGGAAAGAATAACAGAAAGGTTCAGACAGGGTACGAGGACCCGACCAGCAGCAAGCGAGAGAGCAGCACGAAAGCCACAGGTAGCAAGCAACTCAGCCTACGGACGAAACCGGAAGCGTTGCAACGCGTCCGTGACCCGGAAGTGGCCGGTTAAAACACCGGGCCGCGGAGCGTCTAGCCAATCGGAATCAGCAAAAGGGAACCAGGAAATAGGGGGCGTGGCCGAAGCTAGGTTCCGCGTCGCCAGCGGCTCCATAGACGCCAGGAACTCGGCGGTATGACAGTATGCCCCCTCCTATACGCTCCTCCTCCGGGTTTCCCTGGATGGAAAAAGTGGTATTTGCGAAGTAGGACAGGAGCATTAATGTGTGAGATGGGTTCCCAAGAGTTTTCCGAAGAAGGGTAGCCCTTCCACTTAACCAAATATTCCAGCCTGCCCTTATGATACCTGGAGTCACAGAGTTGGGCGACCTCATATTCAGCTCGAGTGGAACCCTGGGGAATAGGAGTCTGTCTAACCTGTCATGCCCATGTATCAGCATGAAATGACTTAAGTTGGGAAGCATGGAAAACGGGGTGTACCCTTTTTAGGTTATTGGGTAGTCTTAGGCGAAAAGCCACAGGATTGATTTTCTGTATGATCTCATATGGCCCTAGATATTTTGGAGATAACTTGGAGGGATGTACCCAACGAGGTAAATATCTAGTGGAGAGCATAACTTGGGTACCCACATCCCATCCTGGTACAGGTCTACGATGTTTATTGGCTTGAATGCAATATCGGGCTTGGGCTGACTTAAGGCCTTCTTCTACCTTCTTGTGTGTCTCTCTAAGGAGGGAGAGTGAAGAATCTACTGAAGGTACGTTAGTAGAAAGGCCCGAGACAGGAAGAATGGAGCGAGGGTGAAAACCATAAGTACCAAAAAAAGGGCTGAACCCCAGAGCTGCATGTGTGGAGTTATTATAAGAGAATTCAGCTAGAGGGAGTAATGTGCACCAGTTGTCTTGTTGGTTGTTGATAAAGCATCTTAAGTACTGCTCCAGGGTTCCGTTCAAGCGTTCAGTTTGCCCATTGGATTGTGGATGGAATCCAGAGGTGAGAGCTCTTTCAATACCTAGTCTGCTACACAGGGCCTTCCAGAACTGGGAGGTGTACTGACTACCCCGGTCTGAAATAATCTTGTTAGGTAGACCGTGTAACCGGAATATGTCTTGGAGAAACACTTCCGCCATCTTGGCTGCCGTAGGGACGCCAGGTAATGGGGAGAAGTGAGCCAATTTGGTAAATGAATCCACTACTACCATGACACAGGTGCATCCTTCAGACGGAGGTAAATCCACTATGAAATCAGTTGAAATTGTGCTCCAGGGACCCTTGGGTACAGCATTAGGTTCCAGTAGACCAATTGGTCTTTTTCGGGATGATTTACTCCTCAGACAGATGATGCATGACTGAACGTACTGCTCTACATCCTTTCTCATTGTAGGCCAATAGAAATGTCTTTGAAGATAGTCATGAGTACCAGCCACACCCCTGTGTCCTCCTAGTTTATAGTCATGACACCAGACAAGTGCGGTCTTACGAAAAGCCGGAGTGGGTAGATAAAGTTTTCCTCCTACTAGGTAAAGACCGTTCCTGATTTCATAGGCCAGATCTTTAGAGTGTTTTTCAATTTCAAAACGACCTCCAGAATCCTCCTGTACCTGTTGAAGGAATTTAGAAATTATTCCGATAGTCCTGGACTGGGGAAACATCCGTTCAAGATTCGTCTCTGACTCTGACACGTAATCACACCGGCGGGAAAGAGAGTCGGCTACAACATTATTCTTTCCCGGGATGTAAGTTATGCTGAATTCGAATTGGGCGAAGAAGTGAGCCCATCGGGCCTGTCGAGTATTGTAACACTCAAACTGTTTGAGAACCTGTAAGTTCTTATGATCAGTCCTTATGGTGAACGGGAACCTTCCTCCTTGAAGTAGATGACGCCATTCTACACAGGCCGCTTTCATGGCTAGAAGTTCTCGCTCAATAACCGAGTAGTTCCTTTGGCTGGAGTTTAGGGTCTTCGAGAAATAAGCCACCGGATGTTCTGTACCCTGGATTTCTTGAAGAAGCACAGCCCCTATTGCGGCTGAAGAAGCGTCCGTCTCTAGAATGAAGGGTAGATGTTGGTTTGGTTGTTGTAAAATGGGTGCTGAACAGAAGGCTTCTTTAAGAGTACCAAAGCTGTCTTCTGCCTCCGTTGTCCATTTAAATGGAGTTGCAGATTTCTTTAAGAGCGAGGTGATGGGTAATATCTTTTGAGAGAAATTTGGGATGAATCTCCGGTAGAAGTTTGCTAACCCCAGGAATTTTTGTATCTCTTTGACTGAGGTGGGTGAGGGCCATTCAAGGATGGAAGACACCTTATTTGGATCCATGGAGATTCCGTGGTCTGACAGAATGTATCCTAAATAAGGAATGGAGGAGGCTGAAAACACACATTTGGTGAGTTTAACCGACAACTGGTTTCTCTGTAGTCTTCTGAATACTTCCCTAACATGTTCCACATGGTCTTCAGGTGTACGAGAGTATATCAATATGTCATCTAAATAAACCAATGTGGTTTGGCACAGGAGATCTGAGAATAGTCTGTCCATAAATCGTTGGAATACCGACGGGGCATTTACCAATCCGAACGGCATTACCTGGTATTCAAAAAGTCCGAAAGGAGTCCGGAATGCTGTCTTCCATTCATCTCCTTTCTGCACCCGGAGTAAGTGATACGCATTCCTCAGGTCGAGTTTGGTAAAGATGGTAGCACCCTGTACAGCTTGTAGGATATCGGTTATCAATGGCATAGGATACCGGTCCTTTATGGTAACCTTGTTTAGGCCGCGATAGTCTATACACGGCCTCAACTCCTTAGAATCTTTTTTTGAGATGAAGAACAGTGATGCCCCTGCAGGGGACTTGGAAGGCCTAATTAGCCCGTTCTCCATGTTGCTGTCCAGGTACTTTCGGAGGTATTGTTTTTCTTCTAATGATAGTGGAAACATCCTACCGAAGGGTACCAATGCACCTGGGGTGAGATCGATGCAACAGTCTTCAGGCCGGTGAGGAGGGAGCTCTACGGGTATCTTTTCAGTTGCCACTTCATTGAACTCCTTCAGATAGTGGGGAAGACAGTGCACCGTTTTGACTTCGCAGCTATTAGTGGTCTTGACGGTCTCGAATCTTGGTTCTGGCAAACATTCCGATTTGCATAGTGAGGACTGAAAACTAAGTAGGTTTCTAGACCAGTCTATACAGGGGTTGTGTCTGCGTAACCAACAGATACCCAGGATAAGAGGGAAGTGAGCAGCTCTGATAATATCGAATGTGATACTTTCGGTGTGTTGTTGGATGGATAAAGTAAGTGCTTTAGTGGTATGAGTGATCAAACCCGAGCTCAAAGGTTCGCCATCAACTCCTTCCACCTTTTGATCTTCGTTTTTGGCTATCCTCTTGACTCCATGTCGTTCTGCCCAATGGGTATCCATGAAGTTTCCTGCTGCTCCACAGTCGAGTAGTGCTAAAGCGGTTACTTCTTTGGGGCCTACTCTGAGAGAAACTGTGAGCACCATCAACCGGGAGTCCTCAGATGTTTCTGTAGAGGATACAGAAAGTGGTGCGTAGGGACTAAAAGCAGCCCCTCGGTAATGCGTCCCAATGCTTACCGAGGGCGAGCGTTTCCCGATCTTCTGGGTGGTACTTCCGGACAATCTCTTAATAAATGTAATGAAGATCCACAGTACATGCACAAGGAACCCTCCCTGCGCCGTTTCCTTTCTTCCGGTGTCAGTGGGGCTCTGGTGGTTCCAATCTGCATGGGTTCTTCTTTAGTTGTCCGTTGGAAGGGTATAGACGCTGGTGAAGGAGTCTCCATGGGAGGGGGTACGCTTAGCCTGTTCTTCCTCTTTTCTTGACGTCTTTCCGTCATCCTGAAGTCAATTCGGAGGGTAGCTGTCAGAAGTTCGGCGAAAGACACCGGTCTTTCTATTCGGGCAAGTTCGTCCTTCAATTCCTCCCTTAAACCTCGCCGAAATATGGCATACTGAGCCTGTTCCTGCCAACCTGCCTCTGCAGCCACCTGTTTGAAAGTGGTGATGTAGGTCAGTAAATCAGAATTCCCTTGACGGATGTCAAGGAGGTCCTCCGAGGCCAAGTATGTACTCTCTGTTCGCAAAAAGGTTTGTTGAATCAGGGCCTTAAAGGCATCGTAGTCCTGTAAAACCGGGTCTGACTGGTTTACTAGAGGGGTAGCCCAAGCCAGGGCATTTCCGATCATGTGGGTGATCATAAACCCCACCTTGGCGTGATCTGAGGCGAAGGTCTGAGGGCGAAAGGTAAAATGAAGATTGCATGCGTCCAGAAATTCTTTAACCTTCTTTGGGGATCCATCAAACTTCCCTGATACTAGGGGAAGTGGAGGTAAATCGGCTAAAGGTCTTTCTCTGTCCGTCATACGCTGTTGAAGGGTGGCGTTAGCAGTCTTAAGGTTCTGCATCTCTAGACTTAGACTTTGTACAGCGGCTACGAGTTCTTGTACCTGCTGTGGGGTGGCCATCTCTTTTAGGCGTTGCAAACTGTCACCGGGATCGGTGATATCTTCGTCCGAAAGTGTAGCTTCTGAAATCTCCCCCTCCCCCGACTCCTCACCTTCTTCTTCCTTCCAAGAACCCTTCTTTTCTTTTCTTCGAGTAGACACCTTTTTTTTATGAAGATAGGGACGACCCCGGAAGGAAGCCACCGTGCTCCCCAAGAAGGGAGAACAGGGGGCCCACCCCCGGGATCGACCAAGAGGGGAAAAAGCCTTAGGCACAAAAAACCCCTGTAGTATCGTTGGGTGTCTTGTAGACGTGGAACCAGGAGTACTTATAAGGTAAGATCTGGTAGCAGTGGCTGGAGACAACACGTGGAGTGAAGACTCAGAAACACAGGCAGTCCATTAAGAGGTCCGAGGAACTGGTACACAGGCTAAGTGAGGAAGTACTAATGCAGCAAGCAAAGGTAGTCCAGGGGAACAGGCCGGAGTCTGGTACACGGGAGGTCACAGAAGCAATACTGAAGGTAGGCGAAGGAAGAGAGGAGAGAGTAACAGACCGGAAAAGGAAAAAGGCGGTAAGTGAAGATGGGAAGGTGGGAGGGGAAGCAAGATGGAAGGAGGGCAAGGGAGAATACTGCGAACCAAAAGAGAAAGGGAAAGGCAGACAGGTACAGCGGAAAGAATAACAGAAAGGTTCAGACAGGGTACGAGGACCCGACCAGCAGCAAGCGAGAGAGCAGCACGAAAGCCACAGGTAGCAAGCAACTCAGCCTACGGACGAAACCGGAAGCGTTGCAACGCGTCCGTGACCCGGAAGTGGCCGGTTAAAACACCGGGCCGCGGAGCGTCTAGCCAATCGGAATCAGCAAAAGGGAACCAGGAAATAGGGGGCGTGGCCGAAGCTAGGTTCCGCGTCGCCAGCGGCTCCATAGACGCCAGGAACTCGGCGGTATGACACCCTGGCAGGGTTTAACTGTGACCGCTGCTGGACTTTGGGAGGGTCAACCCACATGGGAGAATGTGCCAAATGCCTGGGAAATCACTCACTGAAGGGAAAAGCTGTAACTGAGGCCGGACAGGGGTCCTGGACGGCTGGTGGTGCTGCCCCTGGGCTTGGGTGCCTATCTCCCATCTCGGTTGTCCATCCCCATGCCCAGCGGCAGTTCCAGGGAGCCCCGGCAAGGTCCACATCCCTCCCGGAGGGAATAGCTGGAGAGATCAGCCCTAGCCGATCACAGAGTAGAAAATCAGGGGTGGATGGCAGGCGGAAGAACCAATGGTAAACCCACTACTCTGCAAAAACGTAAAGTGTGCGCGACTGCCCAGAGGAGAGGGAATAGTCGTATACACTGAGACTAGAGATGCAGAGAAACACCTCAGACTGACAAGAGAAGCTAGTGCGAAGGTAGGATTCATACAACTGCCCCTACTGGGGAAGGGAGGGGGGGGCAACCTCTATTTATACCATGGAAAAACACTGACAAGGAAAACATGAGATGCAGGTTACCTTTGTTAACAACGGATGCATGGAAATGGATATACAAAATCGAAATAATGACAGCAGGCCATAGATTAGCACGAGGGGACGTAGAGGGACTACTAGTGGCGATCCTCGGAGAGGCCGCTGATGACGTATGGAAAAGGACGGGGTTCCCAGGAGCGACTATCCATGACACGGCGCACAATGGTTCGCCATTTGCAAATTGCAGAGCAGCCGTATGGCAAGCTTTAAGGACACAATACCCAGACATGGCAGACATTATTGCGATTATGGCCCGCAAGATGGGGCTAGACAAAGATCCCCTACCCTATATTCAAGAGATCCAAGAGCTTTGGCGCATTGAAACGTGAGAACCGGTACAGGAGCAGCTCAAGAAATTAGTGGGTATGGAGGCAAAACCTTGGCCAGAAATACAACTCACGATAGTACACAATTTTAGGCTATTGTAAGAGAAAATAAGGAAAAGGAAGCAAAAGGAAGCAAAGCTAGTGCAAAAGAAATTATCGAAGTATGCCTTAGAAGGGGCAGTACTGACAAGTGTAGAAGCACAAGGGACACCACAGCAACAATATGCACCGCAGCCCACGGGGTGGGGGGGGATTTATGGGGCAGGGGAACATGCAGCATGGGTTTCGAGGAAGAGAGGGCCCCCCCAGGGGACACGGTATGGGCCACAAATACATCACAACCAAGGAGGTGTCCAAGGAGGGTTTTGAGGATATGGGCAATAGGTGTAGCAGGGCCCAGGTGATTACGCAGAGAGTTTCAAGGGGCAAGGGAGGGAGCGACCACAGTGCTGGTTGTGCGGACAGATAGGGCACATGTCTAGAGTGTGAAGAAGCAGGGGGGTGCAACACAATTGGGGAGCGCAGTATCAGCAAGCATACCAAGGGGACCAGGATGAATACTACACACAGGTCCAAGCACAACAACAGCAAGGACTGACACTGAGTGCACACCCGCAGACACACCAGCCTATGACACAGATACCACAGAAACAAGCATCCATACCTGAATATTTGCAATTGCTCAGACTCAAGGTAACACACAGCAGCTACCACAGACACAGAACAGCATGCCACCTAGCGACAGGACAATGGCATGCATAGACTCCATAGCAATGACCCCCATTAGGAACCTGGGAGGGGTCACCATGGTGAGGAACAATACATTTTCTGGCAATGGGATGTCCTGGTACCCTCAGAAGGACAGCACACAGATGGACTTGATGTGTTCTATCCAGTCGATCACACCCAACCCTGCGGAGTAACCATGCATTGGGTGTCAATATGTGACAAGACTTTTTTCTTTCTTGTGTAGACACAGGGGTGACTAAATCCTGCATCCAAGACGGATGCTTTAAGTTGTCAGGTGATGCCATGAATACTCAAGGATTCTCTGGGGCTAAGCAAGTGGTTCCTTTCAGACATTAGCGCCCTTTCTATGGGGAGCACGATTTATCTTTGCCTTCAGTTTACTCTTGACAGACAACTGTAAACATACTAGGGAGAGACATCATGAGCAGACTTAACAAGACTATTTCAATTATAGACAAGGGGAGAGTGTGCTCTAAACCAGGGATATACTTTCTCAACATAAGGGAAATCATTCAAGCATATTGTGGACGGAAGGCACAGAGGGGTGTGCCAGTGGACGAGGAGCTGTTCCAATATGGGACTGAGATTGCAATTGCATGGCTCCCAGGGCTTCAAGGGAAGATGTGGCACATTCCAAATGAGTATTTGCTCAGACCAGAGATACCATTGGATCAGGCAGAAGGGACAGTAATACCACTGGAGATCGAGGCAGTGATTGTGGGAGATGAGTGGATAGCAGTACATGGGATGGACAACACAGGAAGATCATGGCGAGCAGTGATCACCATAGCTGAAGGGTAAAGATTGCCCACAGTGACAGACCAAGAACCAATCAAATACAACAGATCAGACCATGAGATGGTGTTCGAAATGAGTGTGACATATTGGATAAAGATACACTACAGAGAGGTACCACAGAGGATGGCAATGGCGCTGAAGTCACCACCATCCTTCTAATAGGAGGATTTGGCCAACTTTCCCAGCATCCTATGGAACACTAAACCCTATGATGTGGGGCTTTTGAAAGGAGTGGGGGGGTGAAG
The DNA here is from genome assembly GCF_040938575.1 of Ambystoma mexicanum. Lineage (NCBI taxonomy): Eukaryota > Metazoa > Chordata > Amphibia > Caudata > Ambystomatidae > Ambystoma > Ambystoma mexicanum. The sequence goes on along the minus strand of NC_090923.1, from coordinate 147,013,646 downwards.
ATAAAGCTGAGGCCAGGAGCAATGTTGCCCAGAGTTAAACAATACCCACTATCAAACGAGGCTGACGAGGGCATATATTAGGCAATTGCAGCACTAGTGCAGCGGGGCATTCTAGTGACATCAGAATCACCATGCAACACTGCTGTGTGCCCAGTCAAGAAAGCAAAAGAGGGTCATGGCATTTTATCTTTTGGTTCCGAATCCACAGTCAATTTTATTTAGCATTCCAGCAGAAGCTGTCTGTTTTGCAGTCATAGACTTGAGGACTACCTTCTTCCCTATACCATTACACCCACAAGACTGACAAGATTTGACTTCCTTTATTTAAAGACACAAGAAGTGTAAACATACAAGACTTCCTCAAGGGTACTTTTAGTCACCCTCCATATTCAATAGGGCCCTCCAGATGGACCTAGGCAACGTACAGATGGAGAACACGGTCATACAGTATGTAGATGACATTTTGATTTTCAGCACGACAGAAGAACAGTGTAGAAATAACTCAGTTCACATGCGGACAGTGCTAGCTGACAAGGGTTACAAGGTGGACAAGGCCAACTACAGTACTGTCAGAAGGAAGTGCTATACATTGGACAGGTGATCTCCCAAAATAGCTGACAGGTGACTCCGGAGAGGGCAGAAGCAATGCAATATGCAGGACTGCAAAACGCACGACAGTGAGGGAGAGGCAATCATTTTTAGGACTGTGCAGGGCATGGGTCTTTGACTACAGCACTCATACTAGGCCTCTACCGAGTGCTCTGAAGGAAGCACAGAAGGGACTCAAGATAATACGATGGACAACAGAAATGACTGAGGCATTCGATGAGCTGAAGGAAGCAATATGTACAGCTCCAGTGTTAGGGATCCCAGATTACAAAAACGAATAATTCTAGTTCTCACACTCCGATGGGGTAGTGATGACAGCATTTCTGTCACAGAAGATAAGCTTGGGGCACAAGCCACTAGCATACTACAGTGGGACGCTTGGCCCAGTGATGAGAGGACATCATCCTTGCGAACAAGCTTTGGCTGCTGCCGCATTAGCAGTAGACAAATCAGCAAGTATTACCATGGGGTGCAACACCACTCTTCACGCGGAGCATGCCCTCTTTGCAATAATGGAGAAATCAAAGAGCACACTGACCACACAGAGAGAGCATGTATGATGTGTTACTATCAAACGATCACTTAAGGTAGTGAGGTGCAGACTCGTCAACCAAGCGACTTTTCTTGCCGACATCTTACAGGACGGTGACTATGCACATGACTGCACAGAGAACATACAAGAACTCAGTGACACCCGCAAGGTACAGGAGGACACCCTTGAGGGGTGAGACATGCTTTACATTGATGGATCCTCGACAAGTGACCAGATAGATGGGTCAGGCATACAGGAACAGCAGTGGTGAGGCTAAGAGAGGATGGAACAAACGAGGAAGTGATCAGTGCATGATTGCCATCACACTATTCAGCACAGGCAGCAGAATTAGTGGCTTTAATATTCGCACTGGTACATAGTAGAAGAAAGGAGGTGACCATTTACTCAGATTCCCCGTACCTGACGTCCACAATACACTCTAGACTGTCATGATGGATGAGGAGGGGCTTCGGGAGGGCTGACAGGTCCCCAGAACAACATGCACATTTGTTGGGCAGGTTAGTGGAAGTCATACAATATCCAGAGCAAATAGCCATAGTGAAATGCCAAGCACACATGCAGAGGGAGGATCCTGTCTCAAGGGGGAATGAAGCAGCAGACACAGAAGCAAAGTGCACCTTGAAATAGAGGCTTCGTCACATGCACGTGACTATGCAAAAACAATGATACTAAAAGAGGGATACAATATATTGCCAGCAGCACAAATAATGGAGCTGCACCCAGGGAAGAAAAATACCTATGGACTAGGAGGAGATGTACAATATCTCTAACAGATGCCCTTTGGTGACAGAATAACACTGGGAAAGTGGTCATGCCGCTCATATTGTTGCACACAGCATTGACTCAGTTACATTATCCATCACACACAGGGAAGGAGGGGCTTACCGCCCATATTGGAGAAACATTTTTCTGTCCCAATTTGGCAGAACACGTGTCTGAATTTATGACCAACTGCCTAATCTGCAAAAAGTTTATGGCAGGACATACATTGAGAGTTGTGAGAGTAGCCATAACTTGTCCAGCTGGTCCTTTCCAACATTTTCATGCTGTCTATGTTGACATGATCCAAGTTAACCACGCATACTGCTACATGATAGTTGTAGTTTCCCCTATTCACTCGGTGGATTGAGGCAGGCCCCTGTTCTCATCCTGCTGCCCTCAGTGCAGCCGAATCTCTGGACGGGAAGTGTTCCCACGATGGGGCATGTGTGAGGTCTTGTGGTCTGACAACAGCTCTTACTTCGCCAACGAGATGTTCAAGCATATAACAAAGTTGCTGGGAATTCAACACATGTTTTCATGAGTTTACCACCCGCAAGCAATCAGACTGTGTGAACGCCTCAATGGTCTCTTGAAGGAAAGCATTGCCAAAACCAAAAATAGTACACAAGAATTGGCTCCACTGCTTACCATTGCCACTCTTTGCATTGCGCAACAGGCCCGTGTCCGACCACCATTTAACCCCACATGCAGCTTTCCCTGGCTCCTCCCACGAGGGCACTAAAAGACGCAGAAAGTGGTGCAGCTGTGTTAGGCCAAGAAATGGATGACTACGTTACTTCCTTAATTACCAGTGCATCTTTTATCTCTCGCCAAATATGACAGCAGGAAGGCCCTGAAGCCAGCGGAGAAAACGACATTGTCAACGACCCAAAGGACTTGAAAGAACTAGTTTGCCTGGGGGATCAGGTCCTTTTGCGAAACTTTGTCCATTGATAGGACAGACCCAGATTCAACAGCCCATACACAGTTGAGACGTGGCCGAAGGAGCAGTGAAATTGGATTGAAAAACAGTCTGAAACCACCTCGAAGACATCAAGCCCTACAAAGCTGTGACCTTGCCTGGCAAAGAGATCGACAGGGCAAACGATCAGCAGCAAGATAACTCATAACATACACTGCCGAGCGGACTACACCCAATAGTTACTCGCTCAAGGGCAGCAAAGTTAGGTCAAGGACGTCCTGCACATTCAGAGTCAGGATACACGGTCTGTTATTTTCTCCTCTATATACATTCTTCGTGAAAGTGAGACTGTAATATTTGATGATTGTTCATGTTGTCCAATGATTTACAACTTGATACATTTTCTGGCCAATTTGTCAAGTTTATTAGATGACCCAACTGATTCCGAGCATGTCCACCTAGAGTATACTATCTTGTTTTCATAGCATACTTGGCCCAGGCTTACCCACAACTTGAACGAGGAAACCCTTCAGTTCTTGCAATACTAAGAGACCCTGGAATTAAAACGGTGTGGGAACAGCTATTTGCATTTGCCATAAGTGATTACATGGCCCACGGGGCTTAAAAATAACCTGAAATTAACCAAATAATGCTCCCTTTTGCGCATTTCAGTCAGGCAACTGAGATCTTCAAACTGAACAAGGATCCAGCAGCACGGGCAAAAATGTGCTTATTTTGTCGTGTCTCTTATTCCCAAGTGGAGTATTTGTATTCACATTCTGGAGAATCTCGCTTGTGTCCATTGAAACTGCTGTATCCACTACTAATATTACCCCAACCCCAGTACGCTGAACAACCATGTCTGGTGGACAGGAGAGCACTGAAGGCACAATAAGAAGAGGTAAGCGCAGTGCTGACACTAACATGAGGGGTGTATACCTGTATCTCACCAACACTGCTCGAGTGTCTAATAACATGTGGTACAAGCACATGACAAGAGTAGGTAAGAAAACCACCAGGGAGATGGCTGCTCATTAATCCCCTACGCCATGAGTGCCTCCAGAAAATGTATAGCAACTGAAATACCAGCAGCAAGAGCCCAATGCCTCTTCATGGTTACAACTCGAGGAAGATTTCAAGGGAAGACAGCAACATTGAGATGGATGTCTCAGGCAACCTTCTCGTACAAAGATAGTTACATAAAGACTATTGACATGATGAACAACTAATTGGCAGTTGCACCAAGCTATACAATATATAACTGAGGAGCCACAGAAAAGCGGCATGGAAACGATAACACTGAAGGAACTGCACTGCCCAAAGAGAGGGGTTAAGGAAATAGGCGGAGAACCAGGATGTTGGTAAAGACCATGGATGCTTATGTATGGCCAAGTATACACAGAAGAATGATGGAAAGATGGAGTAGTAGGAAGCAAAGCACACACACTAGTACAAGCACAAGTTAATACCGTACAAGTAGAGAATGACAAGTGCCTGAAGGAAAGGTATGCAAGTGCCAAGTTGATCACCTGGGTAGAGAACGAAGCTGGCCCGATGCCTATAATACCCTTGAAGAAACGAGCATTGTGCTACAAGAATGAGGGAGAAGTGAAAGTTGGTGAGAACACTGAATGTCGGTACACCTTAAAGCATCCAGCTATGAAGATAGGCACCGCAGTACTGATGGATCATTACTGGGCATGTGGATCCAAGGCATACGAGAAGCTGCCAACCAACTGGAGAGGAGTTTGCTCCTTGATACACATCAACATGCCATCACTGGTAGTGCCTCAGAAGGATATAAAGCTTGAGGACTTCCCTAAAATGGACACTAATAAAAGGAAGAAAAGGTCAGTTAGATTGGAAGAAAAAGTAGGAAGGAAACTGAGGAAGTGAGTAGAGTGAAAAGTAACTATTTCTCAGATGATGTGCCACCTGAACACAGGCTATTTAGCAGAACAGAATTTTTTTGCGTCTGTGGTTCCAGCAATCTGGACATATACCAAGGCAAAATGGAGGCAGATTACCAGGTCGGAGTTGATGCTGATGATAAACTCTACAGTGAATGGATTCAGTGTGATAAAAGACGAGCTTGAGCCGTAAGGTTGATGGTGTTCCAGAATAGATATGTTCTGGACCTTCTCACAGCAATGGAAGGAGGAGGAGTTTGTGCAAAAATCATGAGTTCCTGTTGCACGTTCATACCTGCCAATTTCGGAGAGAATGGCACACTGACCGAAGCAGTGACACAATTGTCAAAAATGCATACCAAAATGGAGAAAGAAGCCAAGGGGACTCAAAAAGACAAAAGCTGGATAGCATACCTCTGGTCATGGATGCCATCATGGCTGGCAAACGGACTGAAAGTATTACTAGGGGCACTAATATTGGTACTAGTGGTACTATATGTGATAAAGATCTGCATCACTCAATGTCACAAGATGACAGAGAAATTGATAGGGATGAAGGTGATGATGATGTGAATATAGAGTTGCAAAGGACAAGATAGGGGAATAAAGAGACAAGCTGAGAGCAAGACTAAGGCGATTTGCACTATTCCCCTAGGATAAAATGAAGTTAGACAATCCATATGACAGCAAGAATTTCAGAGGGAAATGGGTATGGTGCAACCCAGAAGGAGAGTGCAAGTACATGACCTGGAATTTTGACAATCATGCAAATTACTACGGACATCTCGGAGGACTGGTCAAGATATTTTTGACAATCATGCAAATTACTACAGACCTCTCGGAGGACTGGTCAAGATATGGCTACCCATAATAAAGGTAGTACCATATACTGAAGTGGTCAACAGGTCAACCAGAGGGGGGACTGAAGAGAGGGTCCAAGGAATGCCCCTCCTCACCCCCAGGAACATAACAGGACGTAGAACCAGGAATGCTCAAAAGTCACCCATCTTATTTCGGATGAATCCCAAGTGCAGTTTGCTGACCAGCTGCAGAAAAATGGAATACATCCTCATAAATGCAAGCTCAAGAGCTCGATTTTGTGGTTTACAAGCATGTGATGCCGCCGAGCTAGACAATGGGCACTCGCCTGTGGCGGGAAAGAAGAACCAATTCCAGCACACCAGTCGAGGAATGAAACAAGTGTAAACGTGGAGCGTACTGTCATAGGCAAAGGCGGTACACTACCAGATACAATACAGACACATAGACGTTTCACATCGCCTTGAAAGGGTGCACAGAGGGCTGAGAACCGAATCGAGTCCCAGGCCTGGGGAGATCAGCCCTAGCCAATCACAGAGTAGAAAATCAGGGGTGGATGGCAGGGGGCAAGAACAAATGCAAACCCACTACTCTGCAACAATTTCTTGAGGACAGGACATGCCAGCCACCTGACATATGAGGACCAGTAGAATAACCTTGATAGGGAACTTCCATAGGGGTTACCACTCGATACCAAATCATTTGTGGTGATACATTTTTCGAGGAAGGGCCCAGGGGTGACGTAATGTGTCCACAAAACCGGTGCATGGAAAGCTGATAAGTACCGAAGAATATTGATTGTCTTGTATGATCTCTGACAGTTTTTTGTAATAAACCACAGTTCTAACTTGGTGTTGGCTAAGTCCTACATTTATTCTGGGGAAGAGTGTTGGGCACTTGAGAGACAGGCAGACCACCAGACGACCTCTGGTATACCTGGGAGAATTGGGGTCTGTGCCAGTTCTGGGGCTGGGTTTGGGTGGGGCTCTGTGCTTCCTATGCTTGTCAGTGTTTGTTGATAGGTCAGTCCAACTCTGCAGGTTCTTCCCCAGGTCTCTGGTATTGGTCCTGCCGGGACATTCTCTGAGCTCTATCAGTAGTTTTGGGCTCCTTTTGCTTCCTTGTGCCATCTGGTTTTGCATACACGTGGGTGCCGGTATTGGGCTTCTCTGCCTTGGTGGCTGAGGCCATATGCCTTCATATTGCTGATCCCTCTGATGGCATTTGGCAGACATTGCCTGTGTTTAGGGCCATGGGGTGTAAGGACCACCCCCATCTATTTGGGTTTAGGGAAGTCTTGAAGCGAGTTTTGTTGCTGGATGTTCTTTCTGGGCTTGGTTTTTTCATGCCCCAGCCCTTGTGGGGGTTCTCCTCCTTGGGATTGAACCCTGGTCTTCTTTTTCCTTCGGCCTTCTGCGGTTGAGTCCTTTGTCTTCCTTGACCTAAGCTGCCTGGTGCTCTTGGCTGCTTTCTCATCACTGTTCCTTCGGCTCAGAGGTCCTTGGGGTGGGCCTCCCTTCCAATGGTTGCCTGTTACTTGGGTGGGGTGCTGTGACCCACTTTCCTCCCTTGTTGGTGCCAATGTTTCTTTCCCTGCAGACATGGTTCTTCCCACTTACGGGTCCCCTATAATCCTAGGGTGTGGGCCTGAGCTGCCATTGCTGTGGCTTGCTCTGTATTGTTATCCCTTTCCTGAACTGAGGGGTTTTGTATGTCGGGCAGCCGCTTGATTGCATTGGCTGGGAGGGCGACTTCTGTGATGTTCATCGGTCATTGCCTTCTGGCTGTATCCTATGGCTTCTGTATCGGCTGACTTGTTGGTCCCTTTGGTTGTGCTGGGGCGCTGCCCTCTAGCCAGGCTCCCTTCGGGAGCTCTGTTGGGCTGCGCCTTGGGTTACCCTTACGCTTTGTACGGCTCTGCTGGCTTTGTGTCGCTACTCCCAGTGATGGTTCCTTTAAGGTGGATTGTGCTCTTGGGGTGGTTTCCTTCTGCCTTGTGCTTTGGTGCTGGTTGCTGCATCTGTGGGCTATTGTGGTGTGTGTATCATTGGGCCCTTCCACATGAGTTGGGCTTTCTGTCTGCTTCAGAGGTAAGTACTGGGACGAGAAAGAGCGAGGTGGATGTAATGCCACGATTACTTACCGGTAATCTTCATTACTCTTAGTCCTAATCTTACTAGTTGCGGTACTGATGACCCACCGCACATGCACGGGGAGTGGACAGTCCCATGATCCGACGTGGTAATATGAAAACTGAGGATTGTGGGCAAGTAGGAGGTTGTATAATTTAAAAAAAAAACTTCCAGGGAATCCTGAAATCGGGCCCCGGCGCAACAATTACTACGCGAATGGGGGCATGAAATGCTTTTCACGCCCCCATTTCCTTCCCCAGCGCTCTCCCCCAATGAGAGGAGTGTGCCTGTGAGCACACCCCCTCCCCACAACAGGCCAGCAACATAGAGGTAGACTAACATTTTATTTGTATTTACTTTGGTTCTACTTCTATTTCTGTGGCCCGTCGCGTTTAAAAAAAAATCTGGTCACCCTACCTCAGAGATAAGTACTGTGACGAGGAGGAGTACGACTAAGAATAATGAAGATTATCGGGCACTAAATACCCCACAGAACCTCAGCATTAGTTTCCCCGCTGTGCATTCCTCGCACTCTTTCTCCCATACCGTACTAAATTTTACCGACTGCTCCCTTTAGAAAATGAACATTTCACCCTCGTTGCAGGAGCGTTCCACAGTGGCGGTTATCGCTACATCCATGACGTTCCATTGCTTAGGTACGCGTAGCCTGCAAGAGCTCATTACACATGTATTGCAGCAAGGCCGTTTCTCTGTGATACAAAAGGCAGAGCTGAGCCTCAGCAATGGCAGCGCGCGCCGCGCATGTCCGATTTGTACGAGTTTCATCGACGTCATGCGTGACCGTCCACGACGTCGTAGGACGTTCCTTCTCTGTGTCGGAGGTACACAGCGTAACAAAAATGCTGCGAAGATGACGCCGAGTTGACGTGTTATGGCGCCCCCTACTGACAAATTGTCATAATCACAAAAAAGGCGGGCATCGTAGAGCTCGTGGCTGAGGTAAGTCAGTGTCATATTTCATTCAGGAACGATGCCACTTTAAGGCAATTTCGAGTCGTTTTTGGGACAAAGTCAGTGATTGTATGGAGCACTACTCAATCGAAATATTGTTTGGCTAGAGATGGAAGGGTAGTCACCAGAAGGGAAATACAAACCCTTTAAAATCAGAAGAGTCTTTGAGAGACTAATTTGTAAGTGTAGGATATTTCTGAATACAAAATGTATGACAGGAACATTCATAACTCTCAACTTTTTGTGTCACCAGGGGTGTGAAAACATGCAATTTTGTTTTTTTGCAGTGAGAGCCCATTGAAGGGCATACAACTCAAATCACATGCTTTGAGCGGGTGTCACCCACCATGCAATCATTGCACTCACCTGCTAAGCCCCTTACACACCCATATAGTTCAATGGGCTCTTACCAGACAAAAATAAAATTGGCTCTTTTCACCCACCCATGGGATACAAAAGGTCGGGAGCTATGGCAGTGTATGATATGATATGATATGGCATTTGTAACGCGCCTATACACAAGCGTTTCAAGTGTTTCAAGGCGCGACGAGGCAGGGAGGGGGAAACAGGGGAAGACAGACAATGATCCTACTAGGCCAGGTGTCATTCAGATTGCGCAAGTGCAGGGGAAGGGGGAAGGGACAAAGCGCAAGGGGAGGGGAAGGGGCAAGTGCAGTACAAGGTAAGTATATATAATAAAATGAATAGGGCCAGCTGGTGGCAAGTGCAAGGTAAGTGCAGACAAGTGCTGGGAACGGGGGCTGTAGGGATACAGAGACAGTCCCGCAGAGCAGGGGTTGCCAGCGAGGCAGTGCAAGTGCAGAGTGGCTGGGCGCAGGACCGAGGTCGGCGAGAGTGGCCCAGTTGCAGATTCGGTGCAGATTCAGCGAAGAATTAGCAAGGGAGAGGGAGAGAGAAAGCCGAAGCAAAGAGGAAGGTTTTGAGGTGCTTCCGGAACCGTAGATGGTTCTCCTCAAGTTTCAGGGAGGCAGGAAGGCTGTTCCAGAGGGAGGCCCCTGCCGCGGAGAGAGATCTACCCCCAGCTCGTTGCTTCGAGAAGCGGCTGACCCAGAGGGAGTTGGAGACGGATGAGCGAAGGGCTCGGGAAGGAAGATATTTAGGAAGAGAGAGTTGAAGGTATTTAGGCCCCAGAAGGCCTTGTAGACAATGCAGAGGGTTTTGAACTTTATCCTCGCAGCCACTGGGAGCCAGTGTAGAGACTTCAGTCCTGGAGAAATACGGTCCCTGGGCTTAAGGCCAAGGACAAGTCTCGCAGTTCTGTTCTAGATGAGTTGCAGAGGGCGGAGAGTGGAGGCAGGCAGATTAAGAGAGAGGCTGTTACAGTAGTCCAGCTTTGAGAGAACCAGGGCCCGTGAGACAGTGAGCTTCTGGGGGAAGGAGAGGAAGGGAAGAATACCTCTGAGGAGGTGCAGCTGGTAGTGTGACTTCTTAGAGACGTCAGATATATGGGGAGAGAAGGAGAGTGTTGAGTCGAAGATAACCCCGAGGTTTTTTGCCGTGCAGGTAAGTGCAGGAAGAGGGCCAAGAGAGGCCGGCCAGAGAGCTGCAGGGAAGCAGGGAGTGGGTGTGCCGATGAGTAGAATCTCAGTCTTACTGGCATTAAGGCAGAGGTCATTGGCAGCACACCATTCCTGGATAGCCGACAGACAGTCAGAGATGAGGGAAGGAGAGGAGGAGGCCGAGGGTAGCCTGAAAATGAGCTGGGTATCGTCCGCATAGCACTGAAAGTTGGGGCAGAGAGCGGCGATGCGGTGGGCAAGGAGTGCCAAGTACTGGTTGAACAGCCAGGGGGAGAGATTTGATCCCGGGGGGACACCACAGGTGGAGAAAAAGATGTCAGAGAGCAAGGACCCCAGTTGGACCTGGGAGGGTCGATTGGAGAGGAAAGAGGTCAGCCACGCCAGAGCCTGACCAGTGATACCCAGGTTATCACGGAGACGGTTGAGCAGGATGGCATGGTTGACAGTGTCAAAGGCAGAAGAGAGATCGAGCAGAATGAGAACACACGGAGTGTTGGAGTCAAGGTTCAAGAGTAGGTCCTCACGGATATTCAGGAGAGTAGTTTCCATGCTTCTGGCAGCTCTGAAGCCAGATTGATGGTCATGAAGACTGCCAACAGATTCAGCATGGAGGTTAAGCTGGGAGATGGCCAGTTTCTCCAGGAGCTTGCCCAGGAAGGGAGTGATGGAGATTGGGCGATAGTTAGCCTGGCAGGAGGGGTCAGAAGAGGGTTTCTTAAGAAGAGGGTGCACAAGGAAGTGCTTAAGGGGGGATGGGAAGACTCCAGAGGGATAGAGTGGTTGCAAAAGTCAGCCAGGGCAGGAGCCAGGGCGTCGATGTGGTCCTTGATAGTTTTGGAGGAACAGGGGTGAACCTGTTTGGATGAGACTTTCATAGATCGGACTTGTCTGGAAACCTCATCAGCAGAGAAAAGGGGAAAGGCAGAGAAGGAGGGAGGAAGGGTGGCTGTAGAAGGGCCAGAGGAAGAGCCAGGAAGAGAGGGAGGGAGGTGATAGGAGGAGAGTGAGGACAGGATGTCCTGAGTTTTAGAGATGAAGTGAGAGGCAAGTGCAGTGCAGAGGGCCTGGGAGGGGACAGGAGAGGTAGAGACTGCAGCAGGGTTGGCAAGCTCCTTGCAGATTTTAAAGAGTTCGGCCGAGTTGTTAGATGCCGCAGAGATGCGGGCTTGGATAAAGGCTCTCTTCTTGGAGAGAACGGAGAGACGGTATTGCCTTTGGAGCAGGCGGCAGGCCAGTTTGTCAGAGGATGAACATGAAGCACGCCATTTCCTCTCTGCCACCATGAACTTGCGTTTAAGGGTAACGAGCTCCGAGTCATACCAGGAGTTACATTTGGCTTTAGGCTTCAGGCGGATTCTCATGACAGAGGCAAGGGTATCAAGAGTATCAGATATAGCAGAGTGGAGCATGGCGAGGGCAGTGTCAGGGTGGGAGTCAGAAGAATGGGGAGGGGGGGGTGCGAAGGTGGCAGCGAAAGCCTCAACTGACACGCGCTTCATGGGTCGGATGACCGAGAAGGTGGGTGGCAGTGGTGAGGGTGGCTTTGTCAGTGGGGTAAGGAGGGTGATGTGGGAGGATAGGAGAAAGTGATCACTCCAGGAGAGAGGGACGGAGAGGGGAAGGTCAGAAGAGATCAGAGCATCAAGAGCGTGCCCTGAAGAATGAGTAGGCCCAGACGGGAGAATAGAGAGTGAGAGAGAGTCGCAGAGGTCACGAAAGAGTCCCGTGGGGGGACAGGAGACATCCAAGTGGATGTTGAAGTCACCAAGAAAGAGGAGTTGAGTGGTTGAGGACAGGAGTGAGGAGGAGAGGTCAGCCCACTCGGAGAGGAAGGAGGAGATTTGACCAGGTGGCCGATAGATAGTAGCCACCGTAAGGGAATGGCTAGGAGAGAGAGAGAGACGGCAGACAAGGCATTCAAAAGAGGAGTATGACTGCGTAGGAGTGACAGTGGCAGGAATCCACTCAGGGAAGATAAGGGCTACACCCCCCCTGCACGGTTGGGCCTGGGCACGGAGAGGATCTTGTAGCCGTCGGGTAGGAGTGTGTCAAAGCTGGTGACAGAGCTGGCCGTGAACAATGTCTCAGTGAGACCGAGGACGTCAAGGTCCAGTTCCTCAAGAAGGTGACAGATATCAGAAGAATGCTTGATTGCAGAGCGAGAGTTAAGAGTGGCAATGTGGAGAAGGTTGACATCCTTGAAGGACTTCCGGGGAGGAGTACAGATCAGAGGTACGCCCTGTGGAGGTGTAGAAGAAGGAGCAAGAGAGGGGGCAGGGAGGGAGGGTAGAGGCAAGGTAGCCGAGGACAGAGGAGGGGGGACAGCAGGAGAGGAAAGGAAGTTAATGAGGCATGGGAAGCGTCTGTCAAAGAGGTGAAGGTTGGCCTGAGGGGCTTGGACCAAGACGGTCCCGTTAGCGTAGACATTAATGATGGCCTTAGAGGAGTGGAAGGAGGCCAAGAGGACATCCGAACGGGTGCCACCATTAATGGGAGAAGAGGAGAAAGGAGAGAGCACAGAGACCATATGAAGGGTCCATAGGTCAGGCGAAGGCACGAAAAAGAGGATGTCAGTGAGAGTTTCCTTGGAGCAGGCACTAGTGTAGGTGTATGCGATAGGGAGACCTGGGCTGGAGACCAGGATGTCCTTTTTAAACTTTTTCCTACCAGATTTAGTGAGGAGAGCAGGGTAGTCAATAGAGAAGTAGTTAGAGAAGATAGGCGAGATAGAGAGCACCATGGAGTAGGAGGGAGTGGGGAGGAGGACAGACGATACAAGAGCACGCAGGCAGTGAGAGAGCGGCCAGCCCTAGTTTACCACATTACAGAACAGTGCACCTCCAGTGCATGAGTGCGTATTAGGTACAGAGGCCACCTAAGTTTGAGAATCCTGCGGGGGGAGAAAAAACCCTGATTACCAAAATTCAGGGTCGTGAATGGGGCTTGGCGGGTGAGTAAAATGAGTACAGGGCGGGTAACACCCGCCAAAAGCATGTGAGTTAAGAGCTATGAACATTGTTGTTGCATGCTAACCAATTCCCCTGTTTGAAGCGATATAATATGACTGTTTTTTTCTTTTCTAAGTGAGACCTGCCATCGTCTATAATACCAATCGTCATCGTTTCTGCTCCTTTGCGGATCCACTGCCCTGATGTTTGTTTATACCAATGCAAAGTCTAAAATAATAATTTTGTGCAGAGAAAGAGTGCCTCATCATAGCTTTGGCGTTATCCCGGTAATAGCGCTGGGATACCACCAACGTTATTAGCGTTACCGCTGCCCGGTCTGGCACGGGTCCATAGGGCTTGAGGGGGATTTTCGGCGCTTGCGGTAATAGCACCAGCGGTAATAGTGCCGAAAACGGGCGGAAAGCTGGAGATGATTTACCTCCAGCTGATAGCTTTCAACCCAAACTTGGGATTGGGTGGAGCACTAATGCAGTGGTAATAGCGTTACCGCTGGATTTTTCCCGCTCCACCCAACCCCTGATGAGGCCCAAATGAGAAATTACAGTGTGTTTATAATGGGATCTGAGAGAGCCGCTAAGCCTGGCAAATGGAAATTGAAATGTGTGATTGCACACTGGGAATTATTACCCACGCTCACGTTCCCCGCTTCATGCATCTATTTGCATACAACAATTAGCTGTAGCACATTGCTCCAGCGAGACCACATAGATGGGACAAGTGGGTTGATTTTGGAAGAACAGTCAGAGAGAAAATCAACTAGTGTGTGCATAAATGTAGAGCAATTTAAGGGAAAAAATGTGTTTACAATTACCTTCATTTAATGACTTCTTTTGTCAAGAACACACACCATTTTGTTTCTTTCAATGTCTTTTCTTCTTAGAAAGGATTATACTCAATAGTCTATTTCTTCTCTGAGCATAAAGGCAAAGTTTAATTTTGCCTTCTGGCCACAGATTGGTTGAGCATGCAGCCGAGCCTGTGCATTTGTTGCATACGCAGCAACACTAATAATTATCCAAAAATAGAAAATTGCAAATTCATTTTTAAACCCTGCAGTCTCTGGTCCCTTACATCATCTGTCAGAACTCCAGCATCCCCCTCATAGCATAGTCATGTCACTGCCCCTCCACATTCAATGTGCCCAAAGTGTTATGACGTCATTCCTGCAGGCCACACACAGTGAAAATGTATGTCTCCAAATACCAAGCCAGATCTTATCTTGGGGCATCCCATGTCGCTTATGCTATCCTACTTTTACCATGAAAAAGCACCCCATTCAAGATATCTGTATTTTCTCTCTGGTCATGCTGCTGTCAGCAATGGCTGTGGTGGCTCTAGAAAATGTACACCTTGCAATGCACATCATGGAAACAGACAGAGATTGCGTGAGAGAAGGGAGAGAGAGAGAGAAACATAGATTGACAGGACAGAGAGTGTCAGAGAAAGAGCAGAGGGAGAGCGGGGAGAGAGAGACAGAAAGAGAGAGAGTGAGAGAGAGCTAGATCGCACATGGCATATAAGATATGGGCACAGCTAGCGTAATAGTCACCCACCCCTAAATCCTCCCACTGGCTGTGCACCACTTTCCAAACCTTCCCAACACGGAAGTCTACAACAAAGCCTGACACCATTCCTCATTATTAACATTGCAACTTCCAAAGCAAAAATTCTCTCCTGCCATTCCATCCTTAATGTATCATGGGCTAGCCTGGCCATCCAAATAGAACTACTAATTCCTCCCTCATTTTACTGCTGCAATGGTCATAACCACCGATCAACAAAACGACCTCTGTAATCGACATGTAGGAAAATCATCCCGTGGTGCTTTACTGTCTCTATGTCATTTTAAGTTATATTCCACAAAATCCCTCAGCATGCCAATAAGCTCAATTAGTTAATACTTGTTTCCCCATCAGGGCTAAGTGTACATCATACTGCATAAACATTATGGGAGCCCAACACCATATCCCCTAAGGCCATCTATTACATCCATAGTACCTACAAAACATTTCAGGTTCCTATTTAACGTTCTACTCTCACCAGTCACTGCCACTGGTCCTTTGCTCCATGCCAAAACTCTACTGGGAACAACTCAATCTAGATTGTTAGTATCACTTCCGTTTTCAGTGCCCCACATTGTTCCTAACAAATTCGTTTTACCATCAATGTATAATCAAAATTGCTGGGATCCTGTAAACTTTCCCATTATGGAAGGCAAGTGAGCCACTTTCATGCCCCTCTTGCCCTTATCATGCCAACCTTACCATGATAGCACACCAGCTACATTGCAGTTGCATTCCGTAGGCCCTTCTGCCTGCATACTGATCTGCCCTATTCACTAATTTGTGTTTGTTTACAATGCCACTCACATTTTCTGTATCGTCTGAGTAGAAATAAAGAACAGTGGCATTATCCTAAAAGTATGAGTAGAACAATCTTTACTGTACAACCTTAACTTACAAAGGGCCTTCTGCAAACTGGACAGCCCTAGTCTGTGTAAAAACATCCCGTTTTCGCCTGGTCTTGGTCCCATTGGTTTTTTAATCATCCTTCGATCTTCCTCCATCCCAGTAAGATAAGCCCATTGGAAACTCGTAACCCCTCTACTACCCACCAGCCCCTTAAACCTGAATGTTCCAAAATAAATCCACAGCCAACATGTTTTGAATAAATGCTGTTCACAAGCTGATAGGCACATCTCCGCCAAAGTCTCCATCAGCCCTCTGTATAGTCCTACCATCGCCAACCCTCTCAAAGCCCTGTTTTTTCATCTTCGCCTCAACCAATCCTCTAACAACCTCATCATGTTTCAACTTATTCAGGTCAAAACCCCAGGAACATTTTCCATAAAATGTGATCTGAACCAATTTCTCTCTATACATCACTTGCAAAAGTCTCTTTTTTAACATATCTGGTTTAGAACTCAACACATTTTTCCTTCTCTTCTCTACAACATAGAAACATTTCCAGTGCCAAGTTCCACTACAAAATATCTTTCCAGTGCCGTGCTACACTACTAAAAACGTTTTCAGTCCAGAGTTTCATTAATCACAAAGCCAGACTACTCGCTAGTGTTGTGTGTTGATGTCAATTGTTTATCAACTAGAGCCAATGCCCTCGCTCGCTGTGAGTCTTTTGGAATCTTGTTGGCAGATCCTCTGCTGCGTAAACCAACCCCTGGAATCTCTACCAGTGGGAATGTGATATGGTACAGCTATACCATTATCAAAAGGTGGGATATGCTTTGCTTTCAAAACAGTGTTGTGCACCATGTAATCCAACGTAGACTCTCCCGGAACCTTCAGCACCCCCTTGTCTCTGCCAACTGCCTGAACTTCACTGCCACCACTGATTCATTGCCCGCATTAAAGTTCACTGTATTATTCCCCCCTACAATGTGAAAACTATTAACAGCTGCAGAAATTCCAACATCGTTATAACAAACCTCTTAGTTTGTCAACTTTCCAACCTTCTGTTTGTTTACCTTTTGTCCTGCCAATATAGTCCAAAAACCCAGCATCAGATTTACCTAAAAAATATCTGCTCCCCTCACTGAACCTGAGCTCTGTGCAACCACATCAGCACTCAATTAGTGTTCTGCAAAAACATAAGCCGTATCTGTAAATCCTACCTTCCTCCACTCACTTTGTGAGGAGGAAAACTTGCCATCACTGATGACCTAGTCTATATTCCTACAAGACGTTCTGCCTCCTACCACCATCTTACAATCAGAGTTCAAATGCCACAGAAGATTCTGTACCTTTCTCAGTTGCATTTACATTCACGGGTTTATCCTTTTTTGTATGCTGCAGCAGAAATGCCAATGAAGGGCATAGTACCCTCATCTTCTTACGATCATATAGAAACCCCAATTCCTTTATCAACTGTACAGCCAGATAGCCAGCCATGTAGCACAGATAGGAGAGCGCTCGCTTTGATATCCGTGCTGAGCCTGCCAACGCAGATTCGAATCCCGGCAGTGCCAAACTCAGCCTTTCAGCCTTCTGTGGTCGATAAGTGGACACCACACACAGCGCTCAGATGCCCGAGGGTTCGTAGTGCTATATAAATGCAAATTATATTATTATTACAGAATTGAGAAACCACATTGAATTTTTTCAGGAACCCACATATGCCTACAGCAATGCAGAACAAGATGGCGGATAGTCCCGAGGCCTTGCCTTTATTGGCGTTCGACTCTAGGGAGGCTCCCACCCCTTTTGCCTCCTCTACTCTGAGCCTTCAAGATGCGCACTTACCGGATTGTGCACTGCTATTGTCTCAGATGAAAGCTGGTTTTGACTCCGTCAATTGCAAGCTGGACTTCTTGGTCTTCAAAATGGAGCAATCAATAAAGAGAACGGCTAAATCTCTGAAGCCGAAACTGGACAGACTCCCTGGAGGATGAGAGTGCAGCGACTCTGAGCCAGGTCCATTCCCTATGCAAGGAGGTGAATACCGTTCAAACTAAGAATGAGGATCTCCAGATGAGGTCCCGCAGAAACAATGTTCATATTCACGGCCTTCCCAAGGGGCCACATCACCCAAATATTGAGTCCTTCAATAAGAGTTTTATTGAGGAGGTGTTGCAGGACCCCCTGCTCTCATCACAATTTCTGGTGGAATGGGCGGACAGGCCTTTGGCACCCACCTCAAAGCCTCAGACCGGTTATCGCCTGTCTGCTAAATTACGCTGACAGAGACTCGATACTTCACTGAACACAGGAGCTGGGGCAGCTAAAGTATCATGGAGCCTGGATTTCCTTGTGTCCAAACTTATCAGTGAAACAGACAGCGCGGGAGAGGGATCTGAAATATGCCATGCTCTTTACCTCTAAACTGAGAATTGCTCATTATGGCAAAACGTTATTTTTTACTAATCCAGATAAGATGGCTTCATTCCTGGACTCCATGCAGAGAATGGTCAATTCTGAGACTAGACCCGGGGATGCAGGCAACTGAGTGATTCTTATTTCAGTTACTTGTATGCTGTCCAGGTGCCTACTGGCAGGGGAGTGTTGAGTACTGTGTCTCAAGTGCCTGATAGACACTGATTCTGATTGCCACTGTCTTATTCAATGGCAGGGTTTAGTATTCACTTGTTCAAGAATGTAACAGTTGAGTCTACCCTTTGCAAAATGAGTCTGTTAGGCACTGGCGGCCTCTCAGTGTGGGGTAGGGTCATCACAGCGGCTCCTCTGGCCCAAGGGCAGTTGCCCACAGTTGTGGTTGTGGGTTTATGGGAGGGTTCAAACTACACATTGGGTATTGATAGTGAGGGTAAGGAGCGTGGGAGATTAAGGGAAGTTGGTTACCCAGTTGGACTTGGTTAGTCACTCAAACAGCAACGCAAACAAGGCTGCAAGCAAGGCATGGTATGTATTTGTTCTCTGCATCATGATGGGCACTCCGGTAAACAGGCCCATTGGCACCTCGGGCAACCTAAAATCAATCAGACTGTCCCCTACGTAACTGGAATGTAAGGGGCCTGAACAAAGCACAAAAGATACAGGCGTATCTGGAATCTCAAGGCATCAACATTGCGCTTCTTCTGGAGTCCCACCGGATAGGCGCAGGCAATGTGTACTTTGCAAAGGTCTGGGGCCCCCTTGGTTGGCACAACTTGTTTCCTTCTAATTCATGCAGCGTGATTCAATTAGTCCCCTAGTGTCTCCCTTTTACGGTCTTCAGTCACGAGTTGGACCCTGACGCAACATAAGCCTGGCAGGGACAAAGATAACATTGGTAATGGAGGCAGGGAGGATAGCTCAAGGGCAACGCGTTTTATGTTGGAAGCAAGACAACGCATAGCAACACAGGTTTGAATCCTGGGCTTGTTCTGAGAAACTGGTTGCTAGTATTAAGCACGTTATAAAAGAACAATTATAATGTGTATGCACCCAATATAGATGACCCCCAATTTTTTCTCAGCATCACAAATACATGTCTGAAGTACTGTGCTTCCCACATTATATGGGCTGGGGATTTTCGCAGTATCCTG
This sequence comes from Ambystoma mexicanum, assembly GCF_040938575.1. Lineage (NCBI taxonomy): Eukaryota > Metazoa > Chordata > Amphibia > Caudata > Ambystomatidae > Ambystoma > Ambystoma mexicanum. The sequence goes on along the minus strand of NC_090923.1, from coordinate 146,994,456 downwards.
GACATTACCCCAGTACATCCCTACGTCAATCTCTCGGGCAGCTAGGGAGATTCACAATAGCATGGAACAGCTCGAGCGTATAGATCTTTGGCACACACTTAACTCAGATGCTCGGGAGTTCTCCTTTCACTAGTCTGTGAATGACATACACTCATGAATAGAGCTGCTCCTAATCCCCTGGGCACTGGTACAACAAACGGCAAGCTGTGAGTTGCTTCTTAGAACTTATTCGAATCATTCCCTATTGAGGTGGTCCCTTTCTTTGGGCTCATGTACATTCCTCGTCCACCCTGGTTCTTTAAAGGTATGGAGCTTCAAGATCCTGTTTATAAAAATGAGCTGGACAAAGCCATTGAGTCCTTCTTTGAAGCAAATCTGGGATTGGTCCCTAATAAAGCCACAATCTGAGAGTCTTTTAAAGTATGTATCACGGGTATATCAATTGGTCTCAAAACGGGTGTATTAAAAGTTATCAGAAAAGAATTGATGTTCATGGAACTTGAAATTTAAGACCTGGAAAACGCAATGATAAATCACTGATCTCTCCTCTACAATCCGAATAGGTTACACTTAGAAGTGCAGTGGATAGGAAGGTACCATTTTTCAATGGCCCACTCCTGGAACGCAGATTTGCTGACGGGGATAATCCAGGACGCCGGCCTGGTTGATCAGAGGGAAACAGGGTAGATTGGATATTGCTTCCCAGAGCTCGACAGGCGCTCTACTGACAGAGAGGTAGGCATTGGGAGTGCTTCTTCATTATTATTCAGCACTATATGGAGCCACCTCGGTGAAATTTCCGGACGATATCTCCCACTACCTACGGGAGATTCCCATTCCAAAACTGTAACCAAAATGCCCTTAAGGAACTTAATTCCCCTTAAGGAATTTAATTCCCCAAACCAAGCAATAATTATATCCTAGAGTCTATTTCTGCATTTTTGTCATTAAAGGGGCAGACGGCCTGAGTGTGCAATTCTAGAAAGAGCTTGGCTCCAGGCTGGCTGGGTTTCTCTCTGAGGTATATAGTGAGGCTCTTGAACCTGGCTGGCATGTGTTAGAGACAAAGGAGATAGTCTGTATTCGAAATAAGTTACCCAAGGAATTGGCCGTCTGCAAGTTTTGCTGGAATTTGAAGGTAATGGAAGACTTAAAACATCTATTATTATTCTGTCCCGTGCTGCTGCCGCCCCAGCGCATTGTATAATTTGGGAAGTTTGTCTATATTCTGGCGCAAGTAGACTCAAAGAGCCTATGGTTAAGCATGTTGGGGGGCAGACCAGTAGCATAGACACTGGCTGTGGTGAGATTTCGAAAGATTTTAGGTTTATGTAAATTACATTTTGTGTAGTTTTATGGATGTTTTGGTCATTTGTGTTTTACTTGGGCAGTCATGTTACTGTTCATTGTTATCCTTTTTAGAAGTGTAAAATCAGAGATGTGTTTAATGTGAACATTTAAAATGTGTTGTCTATGTTAATGTGATGATAAACCATAACCAATAACAACAACAAAAAGAAACGGGCTTGATCCCTGACAGTGACTATGTATGAAGCCCTCATCTCGTTTCTGTTAAAGTGTGATAAGAACCCAGTGTCATTAGCTCCTGCATGCCCATTTCCCTTCTTAATCTGGACAATAAGATGTTTGAAAAATCATAGCCAATTATTTGGTCAAGCACATTTCTGCCGTGATTCATAGTGACCAGTCAGGGTTCCTCCCTGGCAGATCCACTGCCTTGAATCTACCCAGTTTGTTTGCGGTTATCGCACAGGTGGACCCGAAAGTAAACACGGTAGCATCTTTTTTAGATGCATAAAATGCCTTGGAATCCCTCTTATGGGACTTATTGACTGTCCTTGAGTGAGTGGGGCTGCAGGGCTATCTTTTGGGATGTGCTCACCTGCTTTATTCTGCTCCCTCTGTTAGAGTGATCACATTGGGACGCTGCTTGCATTCACTCAACCTTGGCAACTGCACCAAGCAGGGTTGCCCCCTTTCTGTGCTGTTATTCGTAATTGCGATGGAGCCTCCTGCTAGGATTAGGCGGCATCACATCCACAGGGGCCTATCCCTGGGAGAGTGTCAGAGGGGAATAATCTCTCTCTATGTGGCTGATGGGTTCTAAGTTAAAAGATCTTTTTCTAAAGATCACTTCCAAAAAAATCTATTTAGAAAGACCACTCCATGACGGCACGGAGCAGTCTTTCTAAATTGAACTGTCACGCCCCCTGCCACACACAAGTTTGCGCAGGGGCTGACAGGCTCAGCGAGACCTGGAAGGGCAGGACGAGGAGAACGGGTAAGTGTGTGGGTTTGTGTATGTTGGTTTGTGTGTTGTGTGTATGTATGTGTTTTGGATTAGGGGTGTCTTGGGTGCAGAGGGGTGTGGTGACGGGCGGAACAATAGGGGTGGGGCATGAGGTAATAGCATGGGAAAGTGGGGCTAGGGATGGGTGGGAGGATCAAAGAGGGGCTCGGGTACTGAAACCCTGCGAATTGTAAATAAAAATGAGGCAGTTCTGTGTGAAAAGACCACATTATTACGGTCTCGGATGTATGATCAAAAGAAAAAACGGTCAATAAATATTGGTCTTTTTCTCATGAGATCTTAATAATGAGGTCTTTTCACATAGAACCGACTGATGTGCTCTTATTCATCAACGTCCGCCCCTAAGAGAATGTATCCTCTTTTACTCAAAAAATAATAAATTATGGTCTCTACTCTGGACTGTGGATCACCTGGTCTAGTCCATCCTCTTCTCATTAACAAAAGGTACTCCTAAACCAGACAACCTGGGGGGTTACAGATGGGAACCTCAAATGGTAAAGTATTTAGGTATAGCCATCAGTAAGGACCATTAGTCACTGCTTCTTAACAACCACATTCCCCTGTTAGAACTAGTGGAACACAAACGTACTAGATGGTGTAATCTCCCGCTGTCCAACTAGGAGAAAACCACCATGGCCAAGATGTTAATATTCACTAAATTCTTGACTGCTTCCTAAGTTGTTCCATTGATAGTCTGCCTAAAGTTAAAACCCTTGGCGTTCTTTTCGATCAAAAAATGAATATGACCGCCCATGTCAACAGCTTGATATCCTCATCTTCCTATTACATCACCTGCTTAGGCAGACCAGACCTTTTCTGACGCATAACAACTGCACAACCATTGCTAGAAACATCATCAGTGCAAAACTACATTATTGTGGGAGTCTGTTGCAAGATATTGGGAAAAGCGACATAGCCAGGCTTCAGGTTATTCAAAACAGTGCGGTTCGTGCTGTTGAAGACTTGGGTAAGGGGGATTGCATCTCTGAGGCCAGGAGAGTGCTTCACTGGTTGCCAGTGGATGCGAGGATCACCTGCCACCTGCATTCCTGGACTCATAAATGCCTTTATGGGCAAAGTCCAACCTATTTATCCAAAATGGTTTCTTGGCTGCCCTTACGCAGAATGCTGAGATCAAATAATGCCTATCTCTTGTACGTGCTGTGAGCTAATCTAACCAAGGTTAGCCAGAGTGCATTTCACTATGTAGCACCTAAATGTTGGAATCCTAACCTTCCGACCTTAGGGGCTGTGCTTTCCTTGATTGCTTTAAGCGTGGATTAAAAACTGCTTCATTTAAATGAATGATTCTGTTTAGTTCTTAATGTCTGCCTCTTCAGTCGTGATTTGCTAGGATTTTTGTTATCTGCTTGTCTGTCTTGTTAACGCTTCAATGCCACCGGGCCTTTCATAAATAATAATCAACAAACACTCCCGTCCACCCGGTGTGAGACTGGCATGTTATCAAGAGATGACACAGACAACAGATGTAACAGTTTTCAGAACCTTTATTAAAATATTGGGATGGGTGCAATGCCTAACGTGCCCTACAGCTATGTTGGGAATAACCCTACCTAAAGAAACTAAGGAAAAGTCTAAGTCAGTAAATTCAACTCAAAAGTCTGTGTCGAAACTTATGCTTGCCCTCACGTCTAATATAGAAATGTAGTGGGTGGATGTTCTAACTTAAATAGTGTTCAACCTAAAGTCTGGAGCAGTTTCTAGCCTTCTTCACAAGTTCAGGATACAGTTCCAACCACAAAGTCCAACAAGCATTGGCAACGCCAACAGTTTTGGCCTGCATACAAGTATTAGGCATTTGCCAGGCACTGCTATAAGATGCCTAGGTACTCGCACTATTTTACACCTGCTACCATCAATGGCAAGTTAATATCTCTGCGGCAGTGCCTGGTAAGTGCCTTTCCCATACCAACACAAAAGCCCAAACTGTTGGCATTGCCAATGATTGATGTACAGCTATTCAACATAAATGTTTATCCAAGTTAATTACACACAGGTTGGTGAGGAAGATGCATTTTTGTTTAAGGTATGAATATGATGAACAAATGACAGCTGTGGTAATTCGAAAAGAGACACCCTACATCCAGGAATGTGAAGAGAGTATTAGCCTGACAGGATAGCTCAGGGGCAACGTCACTGCTTTGAAAACACGATGATGCCAGTGCAACATTGGTTCGTTCTCCGGTCCTGCGGTTTGAAGCCGGGGGAGTCTGACACAATGTAGATGACCAATACCACTACGCGCTGCTGTTAAATACCCTTGTCCTTGCACCATTTTGTAGCTGCTACAATCGATGGCAAGTTAATACCACTACAGCAGTGTCTGTGAAATGCCTTTCCCGTGCCTATCCAAAATCCCAAACTGTTGGCATTGCCAATGCTTGTTTTTAAAAGTAACAATTTATTCCGGGTTACACAAATACTTTAATGAACACGGCTCTCGTCACAGTGCTGCATGTCATGAAGGACAGTGCTACTCTTTTGGAAATACTGAGTCTTATTTGGTGTGCCACGACTCACATGTACGATTATAATGGATCAATGCTGCTTCTTCTCATGAGCGCTTTACTGTCTACGAGTTAGAGAACTTACGTGCAAGTCACACCATGAGGTACAGTGCTTTCACCATTGACCCTCTATGAGGTACTAAGCATTCAGTGTCAATGTAACAGGCGTCATAAAATATCACACTGGTGTGTCACCCATAATTTAAGCGGTGCAGCACTTTCTGCCACGGGCAGTTTATGGTGCAATCTCAGCAAGGTGATGCAATATATGCAGTGCATTATAGCTGTACCTTGGGCACTGGGTGCGGCAAGACTCGAAACGAGCCACTGGAATGTGCAAGACTATTATACAGAGACCCTGGTGCGAGGCACAATACTGCTGCTTTATATGTTTTTTTAAGTACAGCACTGACGTGCCATGGACAAATGAGTCATACATCACCAGGCACAGTGTGGGTACACTGATAGGATGCCGGTAAATGCTACATCACTTAGCCTAAATATGCTACTACCAAACAACAACGAAAACAAATGATTAGTGTCCAATTTTTTTACACAACTACTATTCCCCCGCTCCCAATCCCCAGCAAGGCTCGTCAAGCAGGTGAGTATGCTCATACCTGTTCCAAGGATGATCAAGTCAAATTCTGAGGGCAAACTCTCGGCCATCCTGGAGCAGGATGATGGAATTGATTATGGAAGTGATACTCACGTTTCCAGTGCAGGACGTTTAGCAAATGCATGTTGGGAATTGTGGTTTCTATTCCATGTCAGAGCCCACTACTTTGTGCGCACCGCTGGATGCGCACACAGTGTTTGGGACACAGTGCACCCCGTCATCCCCTATTCGAGCAACTGCTGAGCGCAGGACGTTTAGCAAATGCATGTTGGGAATTTGTGGTTTCTATTGCGTGTCATAGCCCACTACTTTGTGTGCACCACTGGATCTGCACGCAGCGTTTGGGACACAGTGCACCCCATCATTCCCTATTAATGCAACTGCTGAACGGTGGCACTATCAGCTTTCTTAAGTAGCCTAGTGACGAGTGTACCACTCGCTCTGCGCACTTTCTATCAGCATGCCTTTTGAAGTTGGATTTCGAAGGCAGAAGAATGTTTTGGGGATGGAGAAATTAGCAAATCACAATTTTTTTATGGAACAATATGGAACGCTTCACACAGTATCCTGTAGGCGTCCATGATAGCCTCGCTGCTTGAAACACCATGGGCTGAATCCTCATGGCAAGAGTGATTGAATGCTGAAATAAAATGTCAGCCGTACAGAAACACATACCGCAGAACCAATGGCATCCTTTTGACATCATTATCTGCACAGCCAATCAGGTCGTGTTTACATCAGGAGACACTTGAAACACAACCCACAAATCAGTATATGGAGAATTTGAAAGCCATTTTACAAAACACGTATCTTTAACAAAACGACTTTATTTTGAAAACCAAATATATGAAAATGTTTAACATATCTTAAAAGATGCTGTTAAAAGCATCAATCAAGTGAAATAACTTTAACATGAATTAACAGATGACGGCCGCCATTTTGGAAGTAAAAATGTCTGACACATTCACCACACAGTTCCCTTCCCTAAGTTTTGAGCACTTGCTCTCAATGTTCAGCAAAATTCACATTGTTCAATAGCATTCATATTTCAAAGTTGCTTTCGCACTTCTCCTTGTTGGGGCGTCCTGGTCTAGGCACAGTTTACAGGCTGCACGGCCCACACATTACAGGTCACGCAATCAGTTGCCCTTACCCAACTTTCTACCACTTTGGCCAGTTACAGGATTTCACCAGTTCTTAGATTCAGGTCTTTGCCTTTTTTGATAATTCTTTGGTTCTCCTTTCTATCATGCACAAGCTTGACTTTCAGTTACAGATTTGTTTTGCGTGATCAGCATTTTGCTCACACTTCACTGGCTCCCCTCGGGTTGCTCGTTCATCACCTTCACTCTCTTATTCACAGTATTCTTATTTTGTGATACTTTCACACTGTTCTTTGTTATTTAGAGACTTTTGAACACGTATCACTTAACTGTTAACACTCGGACACAATGTTCCCTCAGCGGATGGGAACTGTTCCATGTGCCTTGCGGAAAAGGCAGATTTCTTTCACTTAATGTGATTCTGTCTGGTGGATCTTGGGTGTTGTCATGTGCCTCCGATATTCTGGGTGCCGTGGTCCCCTAAGACCTGTTGGCCTGCCTCCTGGGTAAAGGGTTTGATGCTTCTGGGGGGCCTGGAAAGTTGCCATCCAGACTCTTCCTCCCTGAAAAGTGCTGAATCTGCATGTCCTGAAACAGCAATATTACTCCCTAGGAGACAGCCTGGATGAGGGACCTGGTGAGGTGCTAGGAAACCAAAATAAGCTATAGTAGTCTGTGCCCACAGTGCCAGTGACCCTCGGGATATTTGGGCCCCTTCATGCAATACTTGCTGGAGATATCCGATCAGTTCTCATCACACGCTCACTGACACCTGATTGAGTGGTTGTCACTCCAGGGGCTCCATGGGGGATTCAAAGTGCCCTCTGGTGATTAATTGGAAGGGTTTTGTAGGAGGTCCTGGGGTTGTAAACAGAGCGAACTATGCACTACTTGAGGTGGGGCAGACCTGTTAACATGTACTGGATTGTGTAACTACTTTGATATGTATGATTATTAATATTTCTTTCTTCTTCTTCTCTCTCTTTTATACTTCTGTGGTGAAAGACTTACTGAAGTCAAAGCACCTAATAATACATAAAACATATGTCTAATGTGATTGCTTGGATTTGTTGGCTTTGCTTTGAAAAGACCTTAAATAAAAGATTTTTTAAAACATTGTGCAACACCTGTGATCATTTTGACCAGGGGGAATCCAGTTGAGTGACCCTTGCAATGGCCCCACAATTCTTCCTTTCGTTAGTTCCTCCCACATCTTCTACTCAAGCTCTACATGGCACCACTGGTGGAACTCCTCAATAACCTTGACATCAAGATCCACCGATATGCTAAAGACACCCTGCTCTGCTCGAAGGCCATTTTGGTCAATAAAATCCATCAAGTAAAACTCATCCCTTTACACATTCAGGTATGGATAACAAGCACCTTCTTAAAACTGAAACCCAGGAAGACATAAAGTGATTCTCAGCAGGTACTTTACCAAATATACTCAGATTTAGGATTGACTGATGGCAATTAAACTAATGTCTTTGTTCCTCATCACACCACCTCACTTGGCTTCATCATTGACAGTGACCTTACCTTCAATACCCATGAATTGATGAAAAGACAGTCTCAAACCAGCTCTCTCTCCTTTCCAAAATCTGGCCTTTCATTATACCGCAAACTTTATACACTTGGTTCTTGCCCTTGTATGGGGCCAAGGTTATCCATGCCAGATTATCGACCTACTCCTTAGCCCCACTAAAATGTCTTTAGGAAGCCACAGCTCATCTCATCACAGGGCTGATGGCTACATCACAACGATCCTCAGGGAACCACACTGCCTACCCCCTAAGCTGATACAATGTTAAACAAAACATGCATCTTATTCAAGCATATGACAAGCAAGGTTCCAACCTAACTAGCTGTAAAACACAGCATCCTCGGTGTCCACTGCAGCACCATATCTAAATAATTGCCAAACTAGAAGTTATGTGATACAAGAAGTAAAGAACCAGACTGTAGGAGTTCTCCTGAAAACTTCCAGGACACTGGAAATTCCTACCAACACACATCTAATAGGCCCCAGCTCCTGAATTTCCAGACAGAACTGGCGACCCTGCTTATGAAGGAGCACATTGTCACTTGTAGTCCACCTGACAGCATTTCTCTCCACCCCACCACCCAATACTGGCTCTCCTGCTATTCTCTCTTTGTTTGCTCCATTCTTTATTACTAGTTGTGCTATAATGAATTACATACATACATACATACATACATACATACATACATACATACATACATACAGTTAATTATACCCTCAAAGTATCTGTAACTCAACTTGGAACCAGACTGAAAAGTGCCTCCAATAAAGTGTCCCTTCTCAGTCTCTATAATATTGCAGCCACTCCTTCATCACTGATGACCAGGAACAAGGTGGACCAATGAGTACCTATTTCAATGGGTTATAATCATATTTGACGTAATGTGTCAAAACCTTTTCTACACATCATCTCGTGGCATACCCATGGTTTTCATTCTTTTCTTCTCAACACCAAAGGTCTTTCTTTGCTTTGGTCCTCAGATGTATTTTTATTGCAAGAGACCTGGCTGCATGATGGCTTTTCATTAGACAGCTACATAGTACTAATACATGCTGCCACATTATTAGATAATGGGCGTCCTATTGGCAGTCTTTGCATAGGCGCTAAAACGCATTGTCAGTCTCCAGTAAAATATCGTTGGTGAATTTGTATGACCATCTTTGCGTTTGAGGGTGATGAAGTCTGAGTCGTACCAAGATTTGCACTTGGCTTTGGGCTTCAAGCGGATCCTCATGACAGGGGCAAGTACATCAAGAGTGTCAGAGATAGAAGAATGGAGGTTGGAAAGGACTGTGTCAAGATGTGAGTTAGCCAGAAGTGCAGGAGGGGGAGAGAAAGTGGCGGCAAAATCCTCAACTGACACGCACTTCATGGGTCGGATGACCGAGAAGGTGTGTGGCTGTATTGGAGTTGGTTGGGCCTGCGGAGTATAGAGAGGAGAGGAGAAAGTGGTCACTCCAGGAGAGAGGAGTGGTGAGAGGGTTAGAGAGGGGGAGGTCTGAGGAGATCAGAACATCCAAGGTGTGCCCTGCAGAGTGAGTTGGGCCAGAGGGAAGAATAGAGAGAGAAAGAAAATCAGAGGTTGCAAAAGAGTCCAGAGGAAGAACAGGAAGCATCCAGGTGGATTATGAGGTCACCGAGGAGGAGTTGAGAAGTAGAGGCAATGAGGGAGGAGGAGAGGTCCGCCCACTCAGAGAGGAAGGAGGTTACCTGGCCAGGCGGTTGGTAGATAGTAGCCACATTAAGACAGAGGCCAGAAGAGAGAGAGATCCTGCAGATCAGACATTCAAAGGAGTAGTAGACCTGCATAGGAATGATGGAGGCAGGGATCCACGTCAGGAAGATCAAGGCTACACCTCCACCGGGACAGTTGGGTCTGGATGTGGAGAGGGATCTTGTAGCCATCAGGAAGGAGAGTGTCAAAATCCGTGACAGATCTGCCCGTGAACCACATCCTGGTCAGACCGAGAACATCAAGGTCGAGTTCTTCCAGGAGACGGCAGAATCTGTGTTTGACAGCTGAGCGAGAGTTGAGAGTGACAATGTGGAGAAGGTTGCAACCCTTGAAAGAGGGGTACAGGTCAGAGGTATGCCCTGCGGAAGTGCAGAAGGAGCCCAAGGGTGGGCAGAGGAGGAAGGAGGAGAGGGCAAGGTAGCCAAGGAGGAGGATGAAGACGCCAGAGATGTGGCAAAGGAGGAAGGCTACAGGGTAGCCAAAGAAGAAGTAGAGGAAGCCAAAGATGTGGCAGAGGGTGGAGGCAGAGGAGCCAGAGAAGGGAAAGAAGGGACAGCAGGAGAAGAAAGGAAATTGGTGAGGCACGGGAAGCGTCAATAAAAAAGGAGGAGGTTGGCCTGAGGGCATGGGAACAAGACAGTGCTATTTAAGTAAACAATAATGGTTTTAGAGGAGTGGAAGGGGGCCAGGAGGGACTCCCACGGGTGCCACCATTAATGGGAGAGGAGGGCAAAGGAGAAAGCACAAAGAACATATGTGGAGTCCATAGGTCTGAAGAAGGAACGACAAAGAGGATGTTGGTAGGTGTGTTCTTTCTGTTTGGTTAGTGAGAAAAGATTTCAGCATTGTAATGCAGAGTTTTTTATGCCGCATTCTCCAGTCTCTTCATTAGCATTGTGTTTCTGATTGTTTCATAGCCGGCTTATATGTCTAGTAGTATGAGTTCCGATTGGGTGCTTTTGTCTGCGTTCTTTTTAGGTCGTCTCATATGGAGAGAAGTGCTATTCAGTGCCTTTCATGGGTCTGAATCTGACTTGGGATTGGTTGAGTATTTCGTTGCTTTCTACATGATTGAGTAGTTCTTTGTAGATGTGGTTCTCAAGAATTTTCGCTGGGTAAGGTAGATTGGGTTGTCTGTAGTTAGTAGGGTCTTCTGCCTTTCCTGATTCGTCTTTTAGGAGGGGCTTGATGTATGCTAATTTGAAAAACCTAGGTACTATTCCCCTGTTTAGGGATCAATTCATTAGTAGTTGAAAGTAAGAGGACAGTGTTCTGTGGATGAGGAATTGTTTGAAGTTGCACGGTGGACTTGGCTTACTCGGGAATCGGCGAGATTGGTGTCTTTTATTAGTTTGTTGTAATGTTCCTCGCTTAGAGGTTTGAATCTATTGAGTGTTATGGTGGTTGATGGTGCGCTGGTATCCGTAGGTCTTGGTGTGGGGGGTTATGGGTAGGTATTTGTGGTAGTACGGTGTGCATCGATAGTCCTATGTATTGTTTCTATTTTTGCTCTTAGATGGGTTGTGATGTTGCCACATAGGGATTTTTATGGTACGATGCATTTGTTGCACGAGGTTAGGTCTTTAATTTCGTTGATGATTGTGAACAATTCTTTTTGTGAGTTTTTTGCCAATTGGATTCTTGTAGTGTGATACGCTTGTTTTGCTTTCAGGACTGCTGATTTGTATTGGATTTGCCAGTCTCTATTTGTTTCTGTCCAATTGGTTGTAGTCTATTTCCAGTTTGCAGTTTGTTTTTTTGAATTCTCCCAGTTCTTTGTTGAACCATCTTTCTGCAAATTTCTTTGGGAAGGGTTTGAAGAGTTTTGCTGGTGCTAGTTGATCTACAGTGTTTGTGATCCAGGTGTCCAAGTTTCTCTTCCACTGAATCCGGTGTCATTATATTTAGCTGGGAGGTGTTTGATTAATATACCAGAATATGATATGATATATGATATGGCAGTTATACACAAGTGTTTCATTAATATACCAGAATATCGTTACTCACACAAAAATAAAAAATATCATTACACATAATTATGATGGTGGATCAGCGACGACACTACGGCTCACATGCTGGAACATGGCACCAGGACCTTTAGTGAAACAGAACTATTGGAGAACAAATTGTCATTTGTTGTGACTAAGGGTGTAGTGGCATCTGATGATAGCTCTAATTTAGATTAATCTTTAAGAATACACGTTCCCCTTGAAGATCTGTAAGTATTTCATACAGAGCAGCGCTGGGTGTAATTTCCAGGGGATTGCTTTGATTGACAGATTTATATCAATGCAGAATCTCACTGCTCATGGCTGTTTTGAATTCATGCGTGATTTCCATGGTTGGTACTCAAGGGTTTGGCCAGACACTCTCTCACTGGTGGCCTCACGCTCTAGTTCCAACAGGAATTGTTCAGCCTGAGGATGCATGATGCACTTAACAATGTTGTAGCACCATTGCCTTCCTAATTTGGTCTATATGAAGCTTAACATGTAGGGACTTTAGGCACCTCACTCCTTTGAATAAGCATTGGAACAGGGATAACAATGAGGCTACATGCAAATTGGACCATGCTCAAAGGTTTTGCAGCTGAGGAGTGTTCAAATCGTTCATGATGATGTCACAAAGAACTTAGCTAGTATTGACGTGCCCATATGTGAGGTTTCAAATACGAATGCTCTCTTAATTGGTAGTGGTGTTGACAGCAGAGCTCTTTGGTTTGGTGATGGTAGAGGACAAAGCTTCTCGTTGCTGGATTTAGAAATCACAATAATGGATGATCCAGTGTCTATGATGACCTGTGTCAAAGTCTGCCCTATTGGCATTGGACTCTTTGGTTGTCTTCTTTTGATAGGTAAGGCACCAAAGTCAGACAATAGGAGGAACACTTCCTCTTCTATCACCTCAACAGTACATTAATCACTCTGGTTTCGAAAAGACTTTTATGCTGTTATTGCATCTACTTTGAGCCTGCACGTTGTCCGCTCTGCTGTCTCTTTCAGTTCCTGCCCCTGTGCGACGATCTTCAGATACTGCTGAAATGATTGCAGGACAGGCCTTTTATGACACAGTTCAGGTGAGGACAATCCCTGCACAGGATAGGCATGTCTTTAGGAGCTCTTCGGATGTCTGTTGTCTCCTTCCTGTTCGTGTCATCGGTTGTCTCCCTGCTGGTTAATCTCTGGCTACATTGCCTCATCAACTATAACTGCGCGTAAGGCTTCTGCCATTTGTTTAGTATAGAAGTTAGCTCTTGCCCGCTTCAGGATAACTATTTGCCTGATTCCAGGTTCTATAAGTATAAATTTGCAGAACTTGTCAGACGAGCACCCTCTTCGGCCATCAAAGCACAAGTCCATGCTAGTGTGAAGAGGCTGGCATGGAAAGCATCCATTCATATCTTCGGGTTCTGAACAGTTTGTCTCAGCTTAAACATCATGTAATCCACATTGACAAGAAGCCATGTATGTCGTTAAAACAGCATATTCCACATAATGAGTCATCCATCACAGGCAACGTCTTAAACATATGTTGAGCCGCATCTGCTGCAAAGTATAGTAGTAGTGCATTTTACGCCACTTTTACTATCTTCCCGGGCAGCTACGAAATATATTTGCTGTCTTTCCAGTCATAAGGCCCACCTCGAGCCAAGCGTTGCAGGAGCGCCATGGATTTCGAACTCGCCAGGTGGAGATATATGAGATATTGGAGTCCCCAGCATGGGAAACAGTGAAGCCATGCTTTGTGTTCCACTCATAAGGGCTCCACTGGTATGTCTCTGGAGAGCGGGCTGACATAGCCATGCTGGCAGAGCCATCACTGTGACTCCTCTGGTCCATGTCAGGACTGCATAGACAACTACCTCCATGTGTTGAGGAACACCAAAACAGGGACTGTGCTACGAAACCTTCCACATTTAAGAGTAGATGGACAGAAGGACAGTATTCTGGCCTGTAGTTATCCCTGCAATATGGCAGGAGGGACTTTTGACGTGGCCACTCGCATGCATAGAGGTATGACTGCAGGGCTATTTTTTCCTTATAGCCCACGGGGGAGTGGGGGCGCAGCAGTTATCCACACATGTAACGTAAGAACCGGACCTCCTCACAAGAAAAAGGAACTTCTCATGGGCTGGACATAGCTCTGGCAGTGCCTTTGGCGAAACAAAATTTGGTGCTTCCACTCCCAGTGCCCCGTGAAAGTGGGAGCTGGAGGCTTTTCAATTAAATAGGTTGGCTCTAGCCCTTGGCTTGGGGGGCTTAAACGTCCCACTTTGAAGAGGTTACGGGCAGCAGGCAGCACTCTTTCTTGATATCCGTGTGTTAAACATTGTGCTACAATGGGAAAGGTTTGCTAACAAGAGCCAGTCAGATTTTCACCTGGGAGAGCAGACTATTTACATTGAAACATTCATTAATGTGGCGGCGGCGGCAGCAGCAAACATACATTGGCAGAGGACAAAAGCCTGCTGGGGCGCTATCAATATACCCGATGATGGCGAGCTTTCAAAAGTGTCATCCAGCCACCCTCAACTCCCCAAAAAATGCTGAGGCTGGATCCACGACTGCGACAGCTCAGGGGAGCTCTTCAAGGCTCCCTAATGCCCTATTTAAAAGAATACCTCCCAATACCAGCACAGGAAGCTTTTCTGTCTTGTGGACAAGGGTTGACCAAGGAAACTCCCAGATCTGCTTCAAAAGACTTAGCACGAGACTGGCTGATGAAACAGCAAGTCACACATCCTGTTCAAAAGATGGCCATATTGGTATATATGTCCTGCAATTTACATACATTTTTTGGTTAGGCTGAGTATTGTGACCAATGGAAACAGCAAAGTTCAACTTCGATTGCTCATTCGAAAGAATTTCTTGCGGAATCGCTATCACAGACATGTTTGAAATTTACAATTGTGGGCATTCTTGTTAATAATCCCCACTATTGTAAATTTCAAACATGCATTTTGCATAAAAGCAAAGAGAGTTTTGGGAACACCCGAAGGAGGGAGCTTTTCACTTTAATAGGGTGCCACCACAACACCTCGGGGAAGCATTTCAAAAGCTTTCCTGTGTTGGCATGGCAGTGGTGTCTTCTTTAAGTGAAAATCTTCCCGCTCAAGCTCTGTGTGCCGCGCCAACTCTGAGCTTGGGGAAGCTTTCGGCTGCCACATGCTGTTGTGGCAGCGGTGCCCTATTCAAATAAAAGCTCCCTGCTTGAGCGTCTGGCGCCAGCACGAAAACAGGAAGATTTTAACTTAAATAGGGCGCCTCCACCACGCCAACTCGCGGGAGCCTTCCAAGGGCCTTTGTAATAAAAAAGCATCACCCCCATTTTGGCACAGTAGCAGTGCCCATCGCCAGTAAAAAGCTCCTCCCACGGAGGGGCGGCTTTTCACCTACGTAGGGCGCCACTGCAGCACCAGCATGTGAAGCCTTTTATTTGACACAGGGCCCCACTCAGAGGCGTTTCTAGGGGGGGGCTTGTGGGGCTATAGCCCCGGATCATTTCGTTGTAGCCCCGGATAGAAGCTCAGTTGCTACAGCCAAAAAGGCTAGCTAGCCCCCAGTCCTGACAGTCCCAAAATTAGCATAGCCCCTGATCTTTTCCAGACCTAGCATCACCCTGGGCCCCACTGCTGCGCCAGCACAAAGTAGCTTTTTAAAGGCTCCTCCATGTTAGCATGCCAGAGACTATGGCGCCTTATGTAAATGATATTAGTTTAGCGGGCACCCTGTGCAACCACTCAGATCCCCCATGCCCGCTCTTGCCATACCAGAGTAGCACTCAGCTACCCCCACTGACAAAGCCAGTTCTAAGGGCATATGGGGAGTTTGTTTCAGTGTGCAGGCAACCAGTGCATACATAATGCATGCGCCAACGCCTTTTGAGTAGCTTACACAGACTCCTGCCCAGGGCGCAGGTGTCCACTTTATTACTCATGCATGGTGACATTTTATCCCGTTACTCTATGCGATAAGTAGCAGTGAAAACACGTGCCGTCAACTCATCAAAGAACACCCAGATGCCGCAACACGTGGTAGGTACCACAGAGCCCCAACAGATGACCTGCAGCAACGCATAGACATTGATACTGCCATGCAGTGCTAATCTTTCTATATGCCCTATATTTCAATGCATGATTGTTTTCAGCATTTCGTGCAATAGGTTCTGTAGCTATACTGTGATGAGTGAACCAGTGCTTTACATTCCCCAACACCATAGTCATAGGAAATGGACTGAACGCCGCAATCTATGAGTGTGTAGAGTTTCTATGATCGAACGCGTAAGGAATATTATAAAACAAAACCTCATTACAAGTTGGGAGGTGTAGAAAAAAAGTGGTGGTAATTCCGTTATCGCTACTTTTCCCACGGTGACAAATTATAATTATTGTGGATTTACTGTGCAGTAAATATGCTGGTTTTCATACGTAAAGTGGTGGATTCACCTCCAGCTTGCTGCTGGAGATCAATGCTCCACTTCACTTTACTTCCAACATTCAGATGATATACCGCACAGTAATTCCCAGCCAGCGGTAAATACACCAAAAATCCTGATGGAGTCCTGTAGACTCCAAAAATGGGTAGTTACTACCACTTGTAATTCTGTGGTAACCCCACGGGACAAAGTGGTGGTAACAGTAATTGAATTTGTTGGTAATTTGGCAGAATTACTGCAGAATTACCGCCACATTCGTAATTGAGTCCCAAAAGATGTAGCACAGTTTCGTTTTTCACATAGGTCATGCCCTGTAATCTTCACTACCACCCCCACTCTCACCCCAGCAAGAAATTGATGATCATGGGTAGGGGCTGCAAGGGAAGTGTTTGGAAATGGTCATCTTGTTCCGATCGAGACCTGTTGGTCCTCATTAAATATTTGGAGCGGAATAAGGATTCCTTCACTTGTGAACCCAATGTTTTGATGTCACTGGTACAGCTTGAGTACCAGAACTGAAGGCAAAATAATGATAGCGTGCCATGTCAATCACCGCCTAGGTCCACCTCACAAGCCCAGTGAGTCTAAGCCCCATGTATTTCTTAGGTCATAGGAAATGTGCATACTACAATCTGGGTATGCTCTGACGTCCGATCACCTCTCTGCGCATAGAACGGTTTGAATTACATGACTTCCTTTTTCACATACACATTCTGTCACTTATTAACGCAGCCATAGCTAGCCTCTAAATACTAAAATCCTTTGACCCATCAGAGATCTTGAATTGAAAATTTGGGAATATGATAATAGCACATCGATCTGTAAGGGTTAAGTACATTGCCTAAAATCAGCACCCTCACATCATGTTAACCAGTATTTTATTCTGTTTCCTCTCCTTTCTCACCAGGGTTATCAGTTATATTAAATCATGAAAAGTGAGGACATGAGGCAAAGGAAAAAAGAGGGCAGAACCAAAAATGGAGAGCGGGCCAGGAATAAAGCAAAGAACAAGAGTAAACAGAATGACAGAAAACCTGGCACCACAGAGGCCGAGGATGTTCCTTTGGTCTCCAAAAAACAGCAAGCTGAAGAGAAAGTGGCCATGGCAAAGCTGGGTGAAGAGTCTGCCAAAGCCATTGGCCTGCAGGTCATTTTTCCATACTTGTTGGCCGGAATGGGAATGGTTATGGCAGGCATGGTGTTGGATTCTGTTCAGGTAAGAGGATTGGAGTGCCTCTGCTCTTAACATATTTCCCAAATGCTACACTATTCTAAAGCTAGTTACACTGTAAAGCTGGTTCCTTTTCCATGATTCTTTAATTAAACTTTGTGTGAGGCTCCCTTCAAAATATTGCATCATAATTATATAAATGCGAATACTGTATCACTGTAGTGGGTTTCATTATATGTGTGCTACGTCGTGCCATGTATGATTTAAAGTAGAAAAATAATCAAATTTTCTTTTCAGCGTTGTCATCATGGCTTGTCAAGCACTTTAATTAACATACTGATACTGAAATATAAGCAATTCTAATGTAGCAAGTTTACTTTTTATGAAAACGCTGCAAGGATCCATATCCGTTGCTTTCAACACCTGATGTAATGAGATGATATTTCTCCAACATCAATGAAAACTGTTTTCTTCTCGTAGCAGAAGGCATTTTATTATGGCTACCTTTAATGTGGATGAAATGTGTTTGTTCTGTTATGGATTTGGAAACTTTCTGTTGTGATGGTTGCTCGGGATTGAGTGGGGATACAGGAAATGGTTCTGTCCAGTCGTGATGTCCATTATTGAGGCGCCTGCGTTCAAGTGGTTGCAAGCTCTGCGTATAAAGTAATCGCGCCTTGAAACACTTGTGTATAGGCGCGTTATGAATGACATATCATAACATATCAATCATGGTATCAAAAGAGGCTCTGGTTGTTTCTGGTCATAACTGAGAACAAGTTCACACTCCTCGATAGGAGTATGAATATGACAATCACTTGTATGTCATGCTCTACACACATAGCCAAACTCTACAGCCACCTTCTGACCAAACCTGACAAAAAACGCGTGAGTCAGTGCAGTGAACTCTTTCTCGTCTAGGCCCCTCAAAATCTGCAATCGACTTTCTCTTAAAATAGGGGCTCTGCCTATCATAACTCTCTGGAAAGTCTTAAAGTGCATTTTCATCTCCTAAAAAGCTATAGAAGATGCCTGTTCTCATCACCCAATGGCTGGATAAGAGTGGTATGGAGCCTATCACACTTGTGGTCTGCTTACGCCTGGAGACTATTGGGTTTGTAGTTTGTGCATCATAGGCTACCTAAAAGGGCAAATAATATAGATAACTGGAGGAATTAATTGATGCATAGATCAAAGAATAGCCGTGTTGCTATGCATGTAACATTAACTACAATTGACACGTCCAGTCGACGTCGTTACTTTCACAATACTTTTACCAACATTTAAAATGGATACTGTGGCACTGACTGGAAGTGTATGGTGTAGCAATGATTTTTTTTTGGCTTTGTAAACCCGTATGTAGGCCTTTACATTCTACTCACTTCACTAGCGTACCATGCATACCTTGAAATGAACATAGCTACAAATACATGAAATGTTTTTATAGAGTTCAAATTCATTAGTTTAAATTTCATAAATGTTCTCCTTGTTCTATGTTTAAACAACATGTCAAAACGTGGTTTAGAGGTCAGCTTGCCCTTAACTGATAGATAAGCTGGCACTGCAATGTTTTTTCGCTTGCCAATAGCTGTCACGAGATGTGTAGTTTAGTTTAGTGTATTACTTAATATAGCACACCTAACCCAGGGGGATCTGGGCGCTTTTGCTTGAATACAAATGGGGTTACCAAGATTCAGCACACAGGTTACATAAATTACAATATACAGCATGTTATAATTACAAAATTACATGATATAGTATTACAAAGTGGCCTATTTACAGTACAATCAGAAATCTAGGTGCAGGAACACAATCTAGCAGTAGCACTCCATGAGAGGTACAATAACTATGATAGGCACCCGACTTGGGTTACAGAAATGCCAGGATACATCCCATCAGACAGTGAGAGACAATTCTATACATGCATTTACAGAGAGATGAGAAGGTAAAGGGGGGAATATTGCTGACAGCTTTATTGTATTAAGAGTGCTGAGTGAGGAGCCAGTCTTTTACTTTGGCTCTGAAGGCCCAGAATGAAGGTTCGGCTCTAATGGCTGGAGGGAGAGGGTTCCAACATTTGGCAGCTAACACAGGAAAGCTAGAGCCTCCTGCTGATTTCAGATTGTATTTCGGGATGTTGAGGTGATTGAGATGGTGGGTCTGCCCGACTGGATCCTAGAAAATGTGTCTAATAGATATGTAGGGGCCGTATTGGAGAGGCCTTTATGCGTGATGACTAGCGAACGGAATGTGATTCTGTCGCCCACAGGAAGCCATCGTGCGTCCTGTTTGAAAGCTCAGATATGGGAGGATCGAGGGATGTTAAGTGCCGATCTAAGGGCATTATGCTGGAGCACTTTTTAGATTTTGTACTGATGATCCCAGGAATAGGGTGTTACAATAATCCAACTTTGAAAGGATCCGTGCTCTGGCTAGCGTAATGCGACTGTTGGTAGATAGGAAGTGTTTGCAAGCATTAATGATTTTGTTGGTATATGCGGTAGTTGAAGATATGGTGTTAACTTGTTTTTTGAGGGATAAAGTGGAATCTAGATTTACCCCTAGTGTTTTCACCTCGCTAGCAACTTCGATGGTGTTCCCATCAATGTTAAAAGCCTTGTAGCTTTTATCTAAGTTATTAAGACAAACTTGTGAGCCGATGATCAGAAGTTTCGTCTTATCGTTTAGACAAAGGCTGTGGGCGGCCATGCAGGCTTGAATCCAAGGTAGATATCATTTATCAATTTGGAATCTTTCACATAGCAGCCAAAGAGCGTAATGAAGAAATGAGTGTCATAAGCATAATTAGTGTAGATGACACCCAAGTTAACACGACGGTCAAATAGAAGCTTAGTAAAAATGTTATAGAGCGTGTGCGAGATGCATGGACCCTGCGGGACTCCACAGTAAATATGTAATGGAAGAGCGGCTGCTGAGGTAGAAAAGACCCTGTTTGTTCTATTTGATAGGAAAGATTGGATCCAACTGGCAGCTTTCGGTGAGAAGGCTGCAGTTGAAGTTAGGTGTTTGGTCAGGATTTGATGGTCGACAAGATTGAACGCTGCCGATAGGTCTAATAGAAGGAGGATGTGGACTCCACAGTAAATATGTAATGGAAGAGCGGCTGCTGAGGTAGAAAAGACCCTGTTTGTTCTATTTGATAGGAAAGATTGGATCCAACTGGCAGCTTTCGGTGAGAAGGCTGCAGTTGAAGTTAGGTGTTTGGTCAGGATTTGATGGTCGACAAGATCGAACGCTGCCGATAGGTCTAATAGAAGGAGGATGGCCAGCTTGCCCTTATCTTTGGATTCGTTCATCTGGATTTTCAGATCTAGGAGGGTGGTTTCGGTGCCATGCCTTGGTCTGAAACCAGACTGGCGAAGGCCTAGTAGCTCATTATCTTCCACCTGTTTTTGGATTTGGATATAGGCAGCACGATCTAGTATTTTTAAGAGAAATGGCACTGTTGTAATGGGTCTGAAATTGGTTGGAATGTTGGGGTCTAGGTTGTGTTTTTTAAGAAGCGGCATGACCCAAGCCTCTTTTAAGTTATTGGGGACTGTTCAGTTTTTGAAGGAGGAGTTAATTAATGCTGTTATGAACAGTGCTGGTGCTCTTGCTCCTTCTTTGATGATGGGAGCTGGGCAAGTATCTTCCTGACAATTGGAGGGTTTGAGGCCCAGAATTATATTTTCTACTTGTTTGGTGGTAACTGGCGAAAAGCGGAAAGGAGTGCATGAAGGGGCTTGAAGATCGGGTAGTTTGTGATTGATGGCATTTGAGGCTAGGCTCTTTTTTTAAAATTCTATTTTGATTTAAAGTAAGGTTATTTTGTTTGAGAGAGCCTTCTGGATGTTTGCACACCAGGCCTCATCTTTTTCATGCAGGTTTCTGGGGGAGGTGCAGGTGACTCTAGTTCTCTTAGTATGGAAAAGATCTCTTTTGTGCTGGACTTGGCGTTCTGAATTCTATCATTATAGATTTCTCGTTTAGAGATCATGATAGCTGCTTTGTAGGTATTAGCTGCTGTAGTGAATTTTTCTTTGTTGAGGATCAAGGGGGTTTTTCTCCAAGTAATTTCCACAGATTTCTCGGCATTACAGAGCAGATTTAGGTCATCTGTAATATGTGATGCACATTTTTAGAATTCCAGGAATGATAAGCACCCACTAAACATGCACCCTCTGACCTGTTCCGGTAGCTCGAATATGTTGAATATGAGTAGCCCCCTAGGGAACCTCTTCCTCTCCCACGTTCTAATTAAGTCAGGAGGGAATGAGCTCTCCAGGGAAACCCTCTGGGGTAAAAAACCCTGACCGCTCTCTGTAGATGTATGCCTTCTATGTTTCACAGGATGGAGTGAGGTTCCGGTGCAGTTCCAGGTGACTGAATGCAAATACAACAAGGAATAAAGGAAAGGAGAGATTAGAAGTCAGTAAGTATGAGGGCTAAAGAATGAAATAAACAGAACCAGCTGTTTAAGAAACAATTACCCTTTAGAAGGTGAAATGCACATTAGAATGTTCACGAGTGCAAGAGTAAGATTTCCGTCTGCAATAAAGATATTACAGAAATAAAGGTTTCTATTCTTGAGTCCCTAAAGATGGTAACTTCATTCAATCTGCTGGGAAGAGTGTTTTACGATACCTGAGGGACAGAATCTGATCGAGAAATAAAGGTGTGTGAATACCGTGGTGAGAATTCTAGATATTGAATCTGCTGTGATAAGGAATAGAAACAGGGGATACGATTAGACTAATCTATCCAAACCTAAGCGTTGGGGAAGGAATGAAGGTAAGAAAAGATACCTGATAAGCAGGTTTCAATCGTGAAGTACGTGGAAATTGTTTCTGTGATACACAGTCGGGGAATGTAAACAGTAGCTGGACCGGATAAGTAAACACAGAGCGTTCCGGCCAGTCTTGCTGTACATGATCACCGGTGGAAAGTGAAGGATCGGGTCTGAGCTGTCCTTGCACTCGGAGTGAACAGACGATACGAGGCGTAACAACTATCCACGGAATACGATTTGGAAAGTCGAAGCGCTGTTTGGTAAGAGTAGCAACGCACTTCGGCGTTGTGCATGCCGATAGATATCCTGATCTTTGCAGAGTGGGCGGAGCCATGGTTGCAAGTACCCACTGCAAGGCTGGAATGCTACAATCTGTCGGCGCCACCATCTTGGGAGAAACAATGGATGTAATTTGTGACTGGGACCAACGGTGCCGCAAAGACCATCTTCTTCAGTGAGATATGACATCATCTGTAAACCATTTATTTAAATGGGCGAATGGTTTAGCCTTTCTAAGTTTTAGTGGGGCAATTTTATTTAGAGCTGATTCCAGTGTGTTATTATACACTTCGGCCAGAGAAGAAGGGTCCTTGTCTGAATTACCAGGTATGATAAGAATGGGCTGTAGAAGGGGCCTTAGGTTGTCAAGAGTGATGGCGCGCTTGTTTCTGAACAGTGTTTGTGGAGCTATGATTGAGTTTTAGTTAGGGCTATTCTTCTCCTGGATGGAGAAGGTGATGCAGTAGTGGTTAGACCAAGCACAGGGTACATTATTGAGGATTGTGGTGGAGCAATTGAGGTCTGCCAACCAATCCAGAGTTCTACCTTTGGTGTGGGTTGGCTCACTGAATCGGAGTTTAAAGCCTAGTTGGATGATGGTATTTTCTAGGGTGATGGCATTCGCATCTTTGGGGTCATGGAGTCCTAGATTCAAGTTCTCCAGAATGATGGTTTGTGACCCAGGTTTAGTGTTTCGTATCAGGAGCAAAGAGATGTCTTCGTCGAAGGAAGAGATGGGGCCGGGAGGCCGATAGATTAGATGGAATAGTAAGGTACGAGTGGTGAGAGCGGGAGTTTAGCTGGTGTTACATTGATGGGAGGGGAGTGCTTGTAAATTCTCTGAGGCCAAGTAGTGATTTGGCTATGAAAGGCACACCACCACCTTTGCCAGTAGCTCTGTCAGCTCTGATAATTGTATAGTCATCAGGGAGGGCTAGCGCTACAGCGGGGTCTGCAGCTGGATATAACCATGTTTCTGATATGCCAGGATGTCTAGTTGGTTGGTGGAGATAAGATCTGAAATATCAATAGCATGGGCAACCAAAGAGCGAGCATTGATGAGAGCTCCTTTGATGGTTGGGATGTCAAGGGGTGGGCCATCTGGTGATGAGACTATAGGTAAGCATTGGTTATTGATGGGGAAAGGGTGCATCATGCTGGAGATAGTGGAATGTGCCGTGGGTGATCCTCTGCTAACTTGTAGACTAATATGGTTAGTTTTTGCTTTTAAGTGTGGGAATCGAGATCCCAATCTTGCATTCCTCCTAGTAAGAGAGCAGGGGACGAGTGGCGTTGGACGGGAGGCATAGCAGTAGATCCATTCTGCTGGTGTAATTTGGCAGGCATTGGTTGCAGCTGGTGAGTTGGGGCCTGCAGACAGTACATTGGACTGGATGGGAAGTAGGAACTTGGTGTAATGGAGTGGAACAAGGGTAGAAGGGTGACCATAGTGAGCGTTTCCCTACGCAGTGTGGTCATTAGGGTAGAACTCTGAGAGCAGAGCATGTGATTGGAGTGGTGCTACATGCATCTGGTATAAGCCAGAGCACCCACCAAACAGTAGAGGTAGTCTTGTGGGAGAATGTGAGATGATAATAGGGTAAAGTAATCAGCTCAATAGACCTGTGATGGGAATCTAGGCAGTACAGTGGGGCGATACCATGTCTAGGCGCAATAGGCAGTATTAGCGGGTAATGCAGTGGCTAACAAAATCAACAGTACTAGGTGTAATGCACAGGCTAATTTACACAACAAAGAGGTGTGAGGGAAATTACGTTTTCATCTGTTCTATGGGCATCAACCCTCAAAAAAAGGTAGTTAACCTTTAACATAATACACAAAGGCTCATGAACAGGACTCCAAACCTTCAGAAATTCACAGGGACAAGAACTTCGATGGACAGAACACTAATTGTCACTAGGAAAATTCAACCTACTGACCAACACAACAGTTGTCAAAAATACTTTTTTTTATTAATACATAATGTAAAATACTAATACTAACACCAATTTGTCCAATAGTACATATTCATATAACTGACAAAAGACAGGTACATATAAACATACAAATGAACCGGGAAGTAAACAATTCCTTCCTCTTTGTACAAGGCTCAAAAAAAGAATTACTAATGTAGCCTTGTAATCAGAAGACAAATTTCAATCAGCAATCCACTTATACAACTCACAATTAATCCATTCAAAGTCAAAATAATACATACCCACTCATCCCAACAAGTTTCATTCCTCTCACAGTCAACATACCATAAAATCAAGGGAAATTCATTAGGGGAACCCAATATCTGGGGAGCATGTGCAATATACAACACAAATCAAGTTATGATCAATAGTGGTTTAGTTTACAATTTGATGACATGATCTGTAGCTTACTAATACACTGCAAAACAGTCCAAACTTTATTGCAGCTTCAAAGTTTGCTGCCTTGAAAAGGCAGGTGGTGGTTGTTCTCATCTGGAAGAGAAATGGAACATCGGTATAACTACGCCTTATGTCCATTACATGAATTCTTATTCACAATTGGTTAAATCAAAGGTGAACATATGTGGTATTTACATTTTCAACCACTTTTCACGTTATTAATACTCTTAACATTAGCTTGCTCCGGACATTTGAGCAGCCTAGGCTGTCACACTTACTATATTCGTGGTTATCAGATAAGCAAGGGAAAATCAGATGGAATCAGAGTCTTAATTTATTTTCTCACTTTGCTCCTCTGTATTTAGATTCAAGATCTATCATCTGTTGCTAGGCCAATCCTCACTCTAGGATAACCTTCAAGTTCCACAATGCCACCTGGTCAGAACAAACGTCAATGTTACATTGCAACACATATGTACACCCAGTGGTCAAGAAAGGTGCTCACCCAAAAGTGGAAGGGCGTATTAACAACCGCTAGTATAATTGTCATCAATCTCAACAGGTAAAGGCAGACAAGCGCACTCATTTGTAATGGTGTAGTTTTCGTATCCGTCAGCAAATAGTGCTGGCAGCTGTGTATCACTGTCTGTATCAATGAACAGGGCAACACAGGGACGAGAAGACAGAACAACTAGTGTTCCAACCGGGTCGCAACTAACAATATCTTGGGTTACACTTATTAGGTCGGTCATAGATTTTATAATCACCTGAGGTGTCCACCGAGTACGATTATGGATAAGCGTATTGACTCGTGTGGTCTTGTCAGTGGACGTTAGGGCGGCATTCCCTCTACCGAGCTGTCAAAAAATGCAGAATCAAAAGAACAGACAGACAATGTCAATGCAGAATTCGATAGTTAACTGTGTCTAAGTAGACGTACAAACACATTGCATAAATCACCTGAGGTATGCAGTGTTAGTGACCCGTCTGTTGGGCTCAGGCTGGGGTGTTGGGGGTTAACGGCAGCATGGTCGATTCAGTCCCAGGTGAGCTGCGCCCGTGGTTGGTAATGGGAGAAACACATGTCTCTGCAGTTCGCTCACTACAGGTACCTATCGGTGGAAGTCACACAAAGGTGTTGTTGTTGGTATACTCTACGGGATTCACTCGCGGCATGGAGTGTCAGCATTGGGTTTTTATGGCGCCATGCCGTAATTACGTCGACTCGTCTTTGACCATCGAGGAGGGAGTGGTCCCATAAAGCTCTAGCTATGAGTAGTAACAATTAAACCACTCCCGTGAATCCAAAAAGTTTCCGCCAAACGATGCCGCAGATGGAAACACCCACCATTATGGAACACAACAGTCCAACTCCTGGGTGGAAATTTTCTTGTACCGGGTTTGTTTAATATTTAATGGAATTAACAGCGGTTGCTGGAAAGGACGGGCCTTTGTTAAATGGTGCATAGCTGTTGGCAGCTTTCTAACCCAAACTCTGATGTAAACGATAATCTAAACCCTGAAGTTGAGACATATCGCTATGTTTGAAAAAACCTCGAAAAAGTTCATTAATAGTTTACAGCCAAGATGCATACAAAAAAGTGTTTTCTTTTTTATAGGAATGACTTCAGTCAAACTGCCCATTTTATCATCTAACCCCTTGGCTGTTGTTTTTGCAATGTAAATCAATCTTTGCTCTTTGTTCAGTAGCCGTTGCTTATCTCTATTATCATCTGAGCTGGGATTGAGTTTCCATATGACCGTCCACCCTAAATCATCCAATGTGTTTAGTTATTCGACCCAATGGTCTACTAAAGGGGCATTTTGGGTCCAGTTGCAAATACAACTCCTATGTTCTCCAATTTGGGTTTTAATCTTCCTCTCTGTTTTACCAATATATCGTTTTTCGCATGGACACCAGATGCCGCATATGACCATGGTCGAATTGCAGTTGGTCGGGCTTTTCTGTGTCCAAGGGGTTGTCAAACCCAGATGAATCTCGTTACTTTTGCAAGTCGAACTGCAACTCACGCAAGTGCCACAAGGAATATGACCAGTCAGTTTTGGCATACCCCACTGTTCTGGGAGCGTCATCTGTTTGGCCAGAGTCCTACTGATATTGTTTCTAGTGACGTTATCCTTTATATTGGCACTCCTTTTAAATGCTATAACCAGTTTCACTAGCAGTTTAGCTCCATGGGACAGAATATTCCAGTTCTTTACCACCATTTTCGTGATTGAGTTACAAAGGTGACTGTAGGTATTGACAAAAACCAACTTGTCCTTTTTGTCTTCTGTAGATCTTACTTGGTATTCCAATAGAGCATCTCTATTGTTGTTGTTTGCCCTTTTTAGGGCAGTCTCGGTTAATTTCTTTGGGTAGCCTCTCAGTTATAAACGTTCACTCAACATAGCTGCTTCTGACTTAAAGTCCTTTTTATGAGTGCTGTTTCATTTCAGGTGTAAAAATTGTCTGAGCGGTAGGTTGTCTCTAACATGCCTCGGGTGGAAATTTGTGTAGTGTAAAAGTGAATTCTTATCTGTGATTTTGTGATAAGGCTTTACACAGAGAGTGTTCTTCTGATGTTCGATTGTGATGGTAATATCTAGAAAATGGAGCTCATGGGTACTGCTAGTGTTGGTAAATTTCAGATACCTATCTTGCGTGTTGAGCCATTTGCAGAATTGATCCAATTGTGTCTCATTTCCCTTCCAAATGACGAAAATATTGTCTATGTATCGTCTCCATATTCTGATATTACTCAAGAACGGATTCTGGTTCGAAAGAACCTTGTTGGTTTCTAATTGCTCCATGTACAAATTAGCAACACTTGGTGCTAAAGTAGCGCCCATAGCCATGCCTTGGATCTGCTTATAAATGTTTCCATCGAAGTGGAAATAGCTCTCCGTAAGTGCCATCTCTTCTGCACACCACAAAACAAAAACATAGGGGTGGTTGAAGTAGGGTATTCTAGAAGAAGTTTTTCTTCAAGCATCATCAGGGAGGCTCTTTGTGGGATACTAGTATAAAGAGCCACCACATTGAGTCCTAGTAAGATCTCGGTGTCAGGATCGAAGTCAAGTCCTTCTACTTCTTTCTCCAACATCAATGAAAACTGTTTTCTTCTCGTAGCAGAAGGCATTTTATTATGGCTACCTTTAATTTAAACAAACTCATTTTCCGTACCAGAGGTTGTAGGAAGAAATCAACGAAGCACGATAGGGGCTCCAAAACTGATCTTACACCTGAAACAATCGGTCTACCAGGGGATCAAGACATTTGTGTATTTTCGGTCATGTATAGCACTGCAGAGCCTGAGGATTCACAGCACACAAGAAATCAGCTTTTTTAAAGGAGATCCAACCGCGTTGTTGGGCTTTGATGACTTTTAGCTTAATCGTTTCTTGTAATCTTGCTGTTGGATCACTAGGCAATGGTTCATAACAGTCAAGATCGAGCAATTGTCTATTGCATTCTGAAACATATTTTGTATGATCTAGTAAGACTATTGCCCCACCTTTCTCCGCCTTGCGTATCACAATGGTTTTATTCGCAAGGAGATTATTCATTGCCATTTTCTCGCGGTTATTGATGTTACAAAAATAAGATTTGTCTCTTGCTGATTTTTCAAGAATGGCTAAATCTCTCAGTACCCTGTTCTCAAAGACTTGAGCTTCCGCAGTCCTTTCATTGACCGGTACACAAAATAACGATTTTCTGTGTAGACCAGAGTCCGTATTTTGGACATCCGTTTTTTGGTCTTGAAAAAATTCTTTCAGGTGTATTCAGGTAATGCACAGTCTAGACAAAGTCAACAGTACTAGGTGTAATGCACAGGCTAGACAAAATCAACAGTACTTGGGGTAATGCACATTATGAACAAAATCAAGAGTGCTGGGGACTGGGGATGGGATGCTAGGCAGTACAGTAGGGCGGTGCTATGTCTAGGCACAAAAGGCAGTGCTAACAGGTAATGCACTTGTTAACAAAATTAACAGTACTAGGTGTAATGTACAGGCAAGATAAAATCAACACTACTAGGTGTTAAGAACAGGCACGATAAAATCAACAGCTATACGGGTTAAGCACAGGCAGAACACAATGAGCTGCACATGGGGTTATGCAATGGCTTAGACAAGATCAACAGTACTGGTGGGTAAGAGCTGAGTCTAGGTATGATGGTCAGTGCAAGTGGGTAACACAGTGGCTGGACAAGATCAGCAGTAATAGCTAGTAATACAGAGATTAAAACGTGCTAGGCAGTGCAAATGAGCAAAACAGGAAAACTGCACAGCGATTAAATGCAAGACAGCATCAGCCTTGTTCTTCTCTGAAGAATAGTAGGTCACCCCCTTTATAAATAGTAAGCAAAAAAATATTTTGGATATATTCAAATAGGAAGTAATACCATAGATGTACCGTAAACGTAAGGGTTATAAACAGTTTGAAGAAAGCTGTCTAACAACGTGGATTTTGTGGCTGATTTTGAGTCTTAACTGTACTTCAACTATTTCAACAACGGCTATTGCATAACAAATGTAAGTCTAGTATTGAAAAGCAGAATTTCCACCATGATAAACACACATTGACAAAGCCAATATTTTGATACCATATGCATAGGTACCGCTGGGAAGTGTCAGAAGGATTGCTCCATCAGAGAGTTCACAGGTATATAAAGACCACATGGAATGAACCTCAGACAAGGGACTCATATCACAACTGTGCTGGGTTAAAGTACTGTTGGTCGATATTTCATTAAGTAGCCATATGCAAATATTTCCTGTCAAACAATTTTTTATTCTGTACCCAACACGTGTTTCAACCCGCCTGGGTCTTTCTCAAGGCCAGTTGTATCAATGCTGTAGCCGGTTTGACCAATGAGGATTCTATTAGATACTGATCAGTACTGCCAGCTGTCCCTTTACCAACTTGTCAAGAATGTTTTCCAATAGGAGTCTTCTTCAGAGTTATTCACTTCTCTCGCCTGTGTTTGGTGGAGGTTCGCTCTTAGGTTGGATGAAAAAAAATGTAAGGTTCTTGGTCAATCAATTCAACTTTACTTAGGTCAATAACCATACTTGTACAGAACAATACAAAAACACTAAATTACCACCAATATAATTCCTAACCAAATACAAAAAAACAATATTGTCATAAAAACAATTAATTAATAGATTAATTGGCGCCTGGAAACACCCTTGTATAGGCGTCATAAACATGTACAATAAAATAAATAAAAAGATAATAAACATAAAACATGAATCATTAAATGGATAATAAAACATCTTTAGCTAAAATTGCTGAGGATATTCTCTCTTCTCCACCATACTTTGCCAAGATAACTCGAAACAGAGGGTGTGGGTGTTAGTGATTTACATAGTTCTTTGGCTATACACTGGGATTGTATACCTCTATTTGCAAGGCATGGTTTAAAGTTTTTCCTGCAAATATCGACTTATATGTGCACTGAAATAGATAATGCTGCACCAATTCAATTATCCCAGGACAGAATGGGCAACAGACAGGGCTTTAGCCCACCTGGCCTTGACAGAGTAAATTGGTAAAATACCACGACAAAACTTTATAGTTGAAGCTTTTTGTGTAGGACTTGCAATAAGGCGAAGTTACTCTTCCAGGGAATACCCATGCTTAATTGACAGATAGGTATAGCCAATCAACAAACACAAGCACCTACTTATGTGTTGTCTTGTGGTATAATCTCAATGGGCATCCAGAACTTCCTGCTTGCTGTTTTCGGGGATGCCCTCCGGGTTAGCCCAGTAGTGTTCCAGGTTCAATAAACCTAATGCATCTTTGATATGTTTAAACCATGGAATAGTTATGATGTTCTGATAGGTTAGAATACCTCTTAGGGCTAATCTATATTTAGAATAGCTATCTCGTGCCCAAATGCATTCCCAGAAAAGCAATGGTTTCAAAGCCACATGATCCTGTATGGGCATACAGTGAAGTTCCAAATATAAAAGAACATTAGGTCTTTTTTTTGGCAGTCACAGTAGTTTCTTATAAAGTTGTTGTCATGGCTTTAATCTTGCAATGGCCCCATATCTCAGCACCATAAGTAGCAGATGTGATTGCCTGTGCTCTATTCATTTTAAAATATTATTTCCATATGTTTTTGAGAATCATAATATTCCATTACCTTTCCTCATTTGCTTTATCCGGATGTCTTGCCCATTTTCCATCTCCCGAGATCCTAATCACAAATAATCAAAATATGAGTCCCCCTCAATAATAATTTCTCCTATTGTGAGGTAAATACGTTTTGGTGGTCAGTACAAGTTCTTGGTAATCAACAAGAGTCCACTACTATTACTCTGCCCTGGCTGGACCATGACCGGATACTCAAAAGGGCTGTGCCAGAGGTTGCCGTCTCACCAGTTGGGGTAGGAATCTTAAGTACCTGGGGACTTTTACTTGTTAGTCCATAGATGAAAACTCCTTCTTCATGTGAGGCTCTGTCGACTCTCTCCTGGTTTATCTGCATGTGCCGCCTGAAAGGCGCTGAGTGTCACTATCTAAACTGGTGGTGCTGGACACTGACCTTTGGTCTGCCTCATTAGATGCAGGACCCAAGTTGTTAGTTGGGCATTGGGAGCCATCAGGACTTGCCAACCCAGTGGTTGGAATTTGCCTGTGACGTATACAAGTGCGGGAGAGGAAGGATGGTCCCTCTGGCATGGCTTTCTTTACTTCCACTATAGAGAATTATCAGGGCATTGTGGTTTTTGTGGCCCCAGCCCACTCTCAGTCACTCCTAGTTGGGGTAGTTTTCCTTTACTAAAACCTCCTCCTTCTCCAAATTCCAGATGTCTGGCTCCTCCCTATGGGAGTATGCTCATAAACAATGCAATTTAGTACTTTACTCGTCATTGATTTCTAGTTGTTCTATCGTTTTTAGTCCTTGGGCTCAACACATAAGTCTCTGCATTAATGAAATGTTTATATCTGTGCTGGCAGGATAGCTCAGAGGGGTTAATTCTGCCCCATTTATCTTTTCTGCAGCTTTCTTTGTCGAAAATGTTTGCCAAAAAAAGGCAAGGTAAGTGGGGGTGTCCCACTTTCCCCCTCCCCTATCATTTATTCCCTATACACCACCCCACCCTACCGCTTATATGCCCCGCATATTTTTCGATGTATTTTTTCTGCAAAACATTTCCGGCAAAAAATGCCACGAAAAAAACCAGGCGATGAACGTTAGACCCTCATGGGCAACACGTTTGTCTTGGAAGCAGAGAAACACAGTTCAGCACAGGTCCGAATCACGGTCCGCGCCTAGAGACTGGTCTCTGGTGTTAAGCATGTTATAGAAGGTTAATCAATCAACACAGCAACTCAGCAAAAAAAAAGCAAGCTTCATGGCCAAGAAAACAGATTCTTCGCCAAAGAACCCCTCACCCATCATGTATTAGTCATAGTCTGGGTGTTAAAGTAGCCCCACCTTCCTTTCTTGTGCCTTGTTTGTTAGGGTTTGTGATGAGGCAGGGGAGGATGAGGAAGATCAGAGACAATTAAATGAGGGAGATCAGAGCAATTAAATAATTAAATCACCTTTGTGTCATTAGGAAACTTGGAAGAGTGAAGTAATGAGGTCATAAAGGGTAGTGAAGGGAGGGTCCTATCTCTTGGAAGACAAGCGAGTGGTTCAATGAGAGACAAAGAGGACTTTCAAAATAGGTGCTTTTCTTTAATACTGGACTTCGATGTGTTGTTTTTCAGGCTTTGGAGAAGAGTGAGGAGGAAGGGGTTACCACTGAGGAGGATGTTGTTTATGAATGGGCCTATTGACAATACGTTGCCCAAGAGTTAAGGCAAGTTATGCTTCTGTTGAGCGTCTTATGAAGATTTGGTTAGAAACTGTTTGAGCTGAGCTGAGGAGAAACGCAGAGAACTGTTGTGAGCGGAGAGCCTGTGAAGCCGTTGTGAAGGTCGGAAGCCTGAAGAGAAGAAGAGTAGATGAGCCGTAAGTGATCGATCGAGATGGCTTCAGCCCGGCGCTGCTGGGTGAGGAGCCGACAGAGCAGCTGTGAATGACCAAAGCCCCGATTCAGCCCCCACCCTTGCGGAGGAGGGGCCAGCACTGCGAAGCCCGCTACAGCCGCCAGAACAGCTGAGAGGTCCCTCGCAGCATCACTCCAGCCCCCACCGTTGTGGGGGAGGAGTCGACATACCAAAGCCTTCGCCAGCTGAGAGATCCAGCGAGGCTTCGCTCCAGGTCAACGCGGCGAACAAGCCGGCTGCCAGTGACAGCTGATACGAACGTCACAAGGAGGGGACGGAATACTTCTCGGAGAGAGAGGCGGAGCCACGTTAGGAAAAGGTGACAGCTACGAACCACAGAGCAGTTAAAAGGGGTGAAGCTCAGAGAGAGGAGGAACTGCTTCCCGATTCCAGAGTAGGTCCTTAACAATGAACATGCTACGATTATATAAATAGAAAGACTTGGTTCTGATTGATACGTGACCACAACTCTTTGACTGCTACACCGGCCCTGCCACTTATAGGGTAGAAAGTAATTTCACAAGAAAGACAAGGTGCATAACAAGAGATTGTTTGTTTAACAACCTCGAAGGTTAACTTACAAAGGCATAAAGATTTAAAGACTCTTTTCCAGCAATATGCACACGCGCCACGTCAGGCAAACCGAAGAAGAGAAATAGCGGCTGGCGAAGTGGAGGAAAAAAAACAGAGACAGAGCTCCAGCTGTAGAGTTTATTGTTTGTTCTGTTCTGAAGCTACTAAATATAGAGAAATAAACAGAGTTTAAACCGAGCTGTGTTCTGAGTGATCTATACCCATCTGCTCTTCTCTCTTACATTTGGTGGCAGCGGTGGGATAGACTGGAACACGATGGAGGAGTTGATAAAAATATTGAGCGAGGGCCAACAGTTGTTACAACAAGCTCTGCAGCTTCAAGGTCAGCAGGCACAAGCTGATAGACAAGCCTTCCAGCAAGCCCTGCAGCTCCAACAGGCCCAATTATTAGAAGCCACCAACTTGAGAAGTCACACACCGGTGCCAACGTCGGTCCTTCAAACGTTTTCCAGCGGGGAAGACCCTGCGCACTTCTCCGTCAACTTCGAACGAGTCGTCAGGAATGCCCAGTGGCCAGCCGAGAGGTGGTGTCACTACATCGCCCCTCTCATGACCGGAGAGATGCAGGGTGCCTATCAGGCAGCTAACCCGGCGGGAGACACCAGCTATCCAGACATGAAGCGGGTGGTGCTGGAACGGCTTGGGCATGATGAAGAAGCTTATAGGATCAAATTCAGGGATACTAAGCTCTAGGCAGAAGAAACTCCCCGACAACACTTTTACCGAATAAAGGAATTTGGGGAGAAGTGGCCGCAGACCAGCTCCTCAACTACCCACGAGATGGCCGAGAAAGTAATTTTGGAACAATTTGTGAAGGCCTTACCCTTACCAATGTAGAGGTGGGTCAGGCAGCATCATAGACCTACCTTGGTCGAAGCAGTCAACATCGCCTCTGCATATCAAAAAGCCGCACAAGCGAAGCTGATGTTCTACCCCTCCGCTCCCAAGGCCGGGGGAAATCCTGCGGGTGTGGGGAACCGGCCTGCTTCTCAATGGCCGAATTCGATGATCAGAAAACCGGAATGGGAAGGAGCAAGATTTCGCCCTAACAGTGAAGGAGCGGGACAGCACATATTGTCCGACCGCCTAGCCTCAGTGCACGGGGGCCACAATGCTTTGAATGTGGGGAGTGGGGCCACCTAGCAAGATTATACCCAAGGAAAACTAAGTCAGAACCAATGGATGTGGGATCTTTTGAGCCAACCAAAGAGGTCAACCAGTGTGGTGCTACCCCAAGCCATAAAGCCACATACCAATATGTCTGTGAAGCTCAGGTAGAAGGTCAACCAACCAGGGCGATGTTGGATTCGGGAAGCTTACAAACGGCCGTGAACCCAGACCTGGTAGGTGGAGTGGAGTAATTGAATGAAAGTATTCCTATCCGGTGTGTGCATGGTGACATTAAAGTGTACCCAGTCAATGATATCATGATAAAGATGGCTGGGGAACAAATAAAAGTAAAAGCCGCCATAATGCCAGCGTTGCCTGAACCCCTATTAATTGGCTCCGACATACCTGATATTCCTGGGCTTATCCAGAAAGTGGAACATCAGTGGTTGAAAGAAGCACCTTTTTATGATCAAGAAGTCAAGTTACAAACCAATTAGGTGAAGAAGAGTAAAAATGCAAAGATGTTGGAAAACACACCTAGCTCGAACAGAACATGTATCCCATGGCTGTAGACTGGAAAATAGATGAACAAGGGGATAGTTTCCGTATGGCCCAAGAACTCGACCCTCTATTGAAACATGCAAGAGTCTCAGCAGAAGTGGATCCAAAGGGGAAAAAAAACACTTTATCAAAGATAATGGTTTGTATTATCACATAACGGTTGACCCTGGCAATGAGACGGTCCGTCAATTGTTGGTACCTAGCAAGTATTATCGACCAGTACTTCAGGTTGCCCATCTTCAAGTAGGGGAAGGTCATCTAGGCGTGGAGAAAACCTTGCAAAAGGTTCTATTGACCAGGTGTATATGGCCAGGTGGCCCATTTTTGTCAGCGATGTGCGGAGTGGCAAAAGAATAATCAACCTTTTGAGGTGGGAGTATTTTACTCCCTGTTTTTAAACTTTGAGAGTAAATGTGATTTTAAGAGAGTAAAAATGACTTTTCTCCTTTGCAAGAGAGTAAAATGTATGTGACATCCAGCAACGCATGCACAAACTGTATGGAAAGCCTTACATCCATGTAGATAAAAATCAAAAGAAGCCTTCTGGTTTGTGTCAAGTAACCTGATTTTTGCAATGCCCTCTGCTCTAAACCTGTGTGTAAATGTACGCAGGAAAATAATAAAGCTGTTGTATTTGCAAGATTTTCATGCGTAAAAAGGACTGGTACGCACCTTATCTGGAGGCCTGTACCCAAGGCTCCTCTCCAATCCATGCCGTTGATATTAGAACCTTTCCAACAAATTGGAATGAATATTGGGGGACCTTTGGACTCTACACAAGTATTTGCTGGTGATTGTAGATTACGTAACCAGGTATCTTTAAGCTTTTCCCTTGCGCTCCACGAAAGCCTAGCAAATATGTGATGTCTTAGTTCCTTTCATCTCAAGAGTGGGCATACCTAAGGAGATAGTTACGGACAGAGGTACCAACTTCATGTCAACTGTGTTAAAGCAGGTATGTGAAACATTACACATCACCCAACTAAAGATTGCTGTTTATCATCCACAAACGGATGGTCTGGTTGAGAGATACAATCAGACCATAAAACAGATGTTGAGGAAGACCATCCAACCAGGGGAGCGGAATTGGGATAGAGTGTTACCATGAATTCTGATGACATTGAGGAATACACCCCAATCCTCTACGGGGTTCGCCCCATTTGAACTGTTGTGCGGGAGGCTGGTGAGGACTCTATTGGACATTCTAAAGGAGAGTTGGGAGGAGCAGGCGAATCCCGAAATTTCCTTAACAGAGTACGCTTCACAGCTTAAATCAAGAGTAGAGAAACTGCAGTCAATAGCACAAGTGCATCTCCAAGTAAACAAGTAAACAAGAGCAATATTACAACCAGAAGTCATGAGTATGAAGTTTCCAGGTAGGAGATCGGGTCCTTGTGCTCCTCCCTATGACTGAAAATAAAATGCTGGCGTCATGGGGCCTCATTACGACCCTGGCGCTAATGGATTAACGGCGCCGTAAAAGGCTGCAGCGCCATTAACCCATTAGCACCTAATTACGAGGTCCCTTTGCGGGACCCGACCTTAACGGCTGGTCTAGACCAGCCGTTAAAGTATGGACCCGCAAAGGGACCTTCGCGGTAAGTATTGTACCGCAATTTGCGGTACCATACTTAGCGCCTTTGC
Organism: Ambystoma mexicanum; assembly: GCF_040938575.1. NCBI lineage: Eukaryota > Metazoa > Chordata > Amphibia > Caudata > Ambystomatidae > Ambystoma > Ambystoma mexicanum. Next base: position 146,957,611 of record NC_090923.1, on the reverse strand, counting down.
CATTCCCAATATGTCCTATGGGGCAAAAATGGGAATGGGGAAAGGCCATGGAGAAATGGGGAAATACCGCCCCGCCAACCTTGGAATGGACACGTTACGATACTGGCACCAACCATGGTGCTAATAGCGCCATGGTTTAGCGCCGGTATCGTAATGAGGGCCATGGTCATGGAAGGGACCTTATACAATCGATGAAGTATTGGGACCAGTAACCCAGAGTTCGTCAACCTGAGAGTAAGATCACTCTTCAGACTTATCACTTTAATCTGCTAAAGAAATGGATCGAGCCTGATGTTGTGGTGGCTATGATTAATGTGGAGCAGGGTTCGGCAGAGTATCTACCGACAACGGAGGCGCCGATAGGAAGAGAGGCTCTAAACTTCAACCCAAATTTAGATCCTGTTCAGAAGAGGGAACTCTCTGGGTTGGTGGAGCGGTATGCGGATATATTTTCTTCGATACCAGGGAGGACTTCTTTGACTTGTCATCACATTCAAACTAACCCAGGAGCAAAAGTGAGAATGCGACCGTACAGTATCCCAGAAGCAAGATTACAAGCTGTCGAGAAAGAAGTACAGGAAATGCTTCGCTTGGGGGTAATTGAACCATTACATAGTGACTGGTGTTCATCTATGGTGATGGTGCCGAAACCAGATAGGAGCATTCGCTTCTGTATGGATTTTAGAAAACTAAATGAGGTGTCCAAATTTGATACTTATTCCATGCCTAGAATTGATGATCTTCTGGAGAAACTGGGTAAGGCAAAATTCCTAACAACAATTGATTTAAACAAAGGTTATTGGCAAATACCTTTGTTTTCTCCAGATAAAGAAAAAACAGATTTTGCTTCTCCTGGTGGATTGTTCCAATTTGCTGTCCTTCCATTTGGTCTTCATGGTGCACTGGCCACTTTCCAACAATTGATGAACTACTTAATAAAAGGTCATGAGAGCTATGTGGGCGCCTATGTGGGCGCCTATTTGGATGACATTGTGGTGTACAGCCAAAGTTGGGCGGATCCTTTGAAGCATCTTGCGTCAATTTTTCAGATCATCAGACCGAAACAGGAAAAGAGAGAGGCCTGTTAGGGAGAATTCTCATTTATGGCTAATTCCCCTCACCTAGTGAGTCCCCCAGCAGCTTTGCTGGACTTCTGGAGTTTATTTTTTTCCACTTGGTAAGAGTGAGAGCTTTTTCCCCCACTCTTACCTGTGTTTTGCTATGTGTTTACATCTGTTTTTGTGAGTGTGGACTCTGAGGTACACCACTTCAGTAGCCCCCTTCTTTGTGTGTGTCACACAGCACCTTCAGTGCCGTGGCACAGGGTTGTCTTTGAGACTCCCCTCGACTCCATTTCGGAGGCGACTACTGTCCCCCAGAAAAGGGTAAAGTTACCATTAACTTTACTTAGTCAATCTACCACAGATCAGTACACCCCATCTTCCATAGAGTACTGGAAAGGGTTAACTCGTATCCCTTTTTATCTGTACCTCCTAGAGCATGGTTTCGCTGTTTTAACATTTAGATTTGGCTGGTGGCAGTGGTATCTACCCTAACTTTTCTACCACGATTATATTAGATAAACGTGGCACTGTTCTTGGCTATTATATTAGCCTCGAACATAAACCCGCTTGACCAAATCGTCTTTCTTTTGGCTCCGGTTGGGTTTATTCGCCATTTCTTTTTGTTAAAGTCCTTCTTGTGTTTTACTTTGCGCGGCAAACCAGGTTCGCCTTCTTTGTTCACTGTCTTTTGGAGGGCTTCTGCTCAGAGGCTCTCCTCAAGGCGCCTGGGTGTCTAGGTGGGCTGAATGTGAGGGAGGGGTGTAGTCACCTCCTGCACAGGGTATCCTAGGAAACCCAAGTCGCACTTTGTCATAATTGGCCAGGGTAGTTGTCCGGGCTGGCCAACCCCCCTGCTGGGCGATTGACAGCCAGGCTTGGTGAATGGGGGTTTTTCGCATAAAAGGCAGGTCTCTTGGGCTAGAAGTCAGAGAGTCGCCACTGGAACTAGAAGGAACCGAAGAGAAGCGGAGAGAACGACGGCTGCTGCAACTACCCCGTCCCGGTGAAGCCCTGCTGCAGTCCTGAGCTATCTGCCCTTTAACATCTCAGAGAAGATCCAGACGGGAGTCTTCTTCCCTTGAGCTTGGTGGGGATAGCCAGCTCATCTTCTTCAGCCAGAGGATCCTCTTCTGTGGTCGAAATCGCTGCACACTGCTGTAGTAATCCGGATAGCCACCTGAAGAGCCTCTCCTGTTTTTAAGGAGTGCACCTTTTATTCCGTGTCGCTGCTGCCGGCCTCATCCCTGTGTGGTGCAGACCCCCTTCAGACATCCTTCCTTCTCGATGAAGCTCCAGGAATCGTGGGTCTGCGGGAAACCAACAGGAATAACTGCCAGGGCACCAGCTGCACCATTGGAGCAAGGTACCTTGTTCTGTTGAGGAAACTGGGTGAATCCCTTTTCTTCATTTTTAAGGCTTGCCCTTGTCTTCCCTCCTTCTTATAACTTTTGCCTCGGAACATTGACAATTTCGAAGTACTTTTGGCTGAGTTGAATCGTGAACTGTCTGACCGTGTGATCTTTGGCAACTGGCCCTGGTGTCTTTCGACCCTGGCTCCGGCCTTTGACTTTTAAACTCCTGTCTCTGAGTGTTTCTTGATTCTGCCTGCCTAACCAAAATATTGCCTGTGATTTTTGCCTCCAACTCCCTCTGGGTATCTCAGGTGCTAAGTGTGTTTTTGCCCCGGTAGCATTTCATGTCACGGATACGCGTTTGTTTAGTAGACCAAGCTGTCATAAAGTGATCGCAATCTTATTCGCGGTAACGTGTTTTGTGCCTAACACCGGTTCATTCCAACACAGGGTACTTACCTTGAGACTTACTGTACAAAGTGAATTGGTTACTTGTAGTATATTTAACGTGTGGTTTTTATTGAAGTTTCATAGAAGTGTTGTGTTTATAACGAATGGTTTAAAAATAAAGGTACTTATATTTTTCTACCTGAAACCTTGAGTCAGTGTTTGCTTGAGTCACAGTAATTGTGGTCCCTTTGTGTAATCTCTGCTACTGCTCATATACTCTTGAGATAGGCCTGGCTGCTACCACTATGACATAGTAGTAAAGGCTTGTATCAAAGGTAAAACTTGTATCAGCACCTGTAGTCTTAATTGTGTGTAGTGGTCCTTAAGGGCACCTCACAGGATTCTGCCTAACACTGGTGGCAGTGGTGGGATTTCGAAGTAGAGTGATTACACTTAGAGTGCTGCTGTTGCTTGGGTTCAACTAACCACAACGCTAACACCACTAAGTCTATTTAACTGAGAAATCATGCCAAATATGGAAAACTACACTGAAGAGAGTCTTTTACTCTATACTGCCGAGGTTCTGAGAACCATGTGTAGGGATAAGAATATCTCTGATAAAGGAAAGAAATCTGAACTGGTTGCAAAGTTAATGGGAAAAAGTCTGGAGAGTGGGTCAGAAGGACCTACCACTCCAGAAAATGTGGATTTTGATGTTTCTGATTCTGAGAGTGTTAATGGTGAAGAAGTAGATGAGTCCTTGCTAGGAAACCCTGCAACTCCCCTGCCTGCTCAGAATGCACAACCTCTGTCCACAGGGACCCCCACAGGTCCTACACTTACTCTTGAATTTATTGCACTTGAGAAATGAGACTTGAATTAGACGTGAAACGTATTGATGCACAAACATCAAGAGTTAAGGCTCAGAGAAATGGAGCTTAACCATGAACTAGAAATGAAGAAACTGTCTCTAGAATATGCTTCTCTCATAGAGTCCTCTAGGTCTTCAAGCCCTAAGGGACCCCGTATGCCAAAGGAAATTATTGGTATGTATGAGACTAAACTTGATATTTTGGATTGGTTAGCAATGTTTGAGTACAATCATGGGATTCAAGGTATCTCAGTGAATCAGTTGATTTCTTGGCTTTTCTCTAGGCTCCCCCCTGTTGCAAGTGATGCTGTAATGGAGTTGGGGCAGGAGGATAAACAGGATTATGAATGTGTGAAACTAGCATTAATAGCTAGATTTGGGAAGACCCCTTCCCAGTATCTTAAGAGGTTTAGAACCCTCAAAAAGCATGATGGTACCCCTTGGGGTACCTGGGTGTGTGAATGTTTGAAAAACCTAGATGGTTGGGTTAAGGGTTGCAAAGTGAACACTTATGAAGGTTTGAGGAATCTTGTAATGTTGGAGTCTATTTTTAATGTCTGCTCTCCTGAGCTTAGACAGCACTTGGGTGATTCAAAGGAGATAGATCCTAAGAAGCTAGCTAAGGCTGCTGACTTGTGGGCTGCCAACAGGGATACTCACAAGGATTCTGGGGCTACTCAGAAGAAGGATGAGGGGAAGCAGCCAAAGAAAGACAACAAAGAGAATTCCAATAATTCCAATCCAAAAGAGGGCCCCAAACATAACCAGGGTAAGCCACAAGGTAAACCGAATCAGGCTAGTGTACCACCTGGTTCCACACCAGATGGAGGGCAGAGCAAACCCCCATTCCAGAGAGCATTTGGGAAATGCTTTGTTTGTGGGTTGCCTGGCCATGTGAAAGGAGATCCCAAGTGTAAGGGTAAACCTTCAGGGATCAACACTGTCTCCTTAGCCTTCTCCCATGTGGATGTGATAGTGTTTCTCATTCGCCGTCCTCGACAGCTGACCTTCCTCAGGTTCCTCAAAGATTCTGGCCTTCACATACCCAGCAGAGTTTCTACTTCCTTTGCCATCTTCTGATATCTCCTATATTCTCCTCCCACCTGTTCTGCAATCTCCTTGATGCTCCACTACTTGCTTATTTCACCTCCCCTCTTTATTTCACTTCTTTCAGGCTGATATCATGCCTGCAGCACCTCTTTAGAATTCTAACTAATCACTGATGATAGCTCTTCACCGCTCCTCCCATAAAATCTCTCACAAACATTTCCACTCCTTTTTGTTTCGTTCACTCCTTTTGATACTCTACCTTCTGGTCTTTTTTCCCCCACCACCATATCACTCTGCTTTTTCTCCTGGTTGATCTTCAATTTCATCCTCATCACCACTCCCTACTTATATTCTCTTATTTGCTCTTTGCATCCTCTACTCTTCCCCCTCTTTCCAGCCTTCTGCTCTCCTCTCCAGCTTGACATACTTCTCTCTGTCCTCCTATTTCCACTCTTCTGCACCACATCTCATTGTCTTCAAGCTCCCATCACCCTCTGATTATCCTCGGCCTTATGTAATCTTAACCACAGTTCTCAGGACTTTACTTGCTTAATGAGGCTGCCGTGTGTGTGTGTGTTTGTGTGTGTGTGTAGGTGTGAGTGGGGAAACATAGATGGTTAATCTTCTGTTAGCCACAGTGTTTTTGCTGCCCCTTGGCCTGCCTCTTCATTCAGCTGAACCACAGCACAAGCTTTCAAGCTGAGTTGCCACCATCTATGATTTCCAGTTCACACATGCACTGGAAGGGAGAAACTCAGTGGAGCTCAGAGATCCGTGGTCTTGTCTGGCATGTGAACTAGGAGCAGACAACAGAAGTACCTCTGTGGAAAGGGATTTGCACATATATATTTGGGTTTCTCTTCACTGCTTATCGGTATTTCCCAACCACAGCTCTCTATAAGCCCATATCGGGTACATTAAATCTTCCAGGGACTTGTGCAATAATCACAATTCTGTAACAATGGATGACGTGGACTCTAATAACCCTAAGGAAGTTAGCTTTGTTACCAGGTATCTTCCTGTCAGTCCTTTAAAGGGAGAGGATTATGTATCTTCTTCTTGTGAGTCCCTGCTACATAGCTGGGTGGGTTAAGCCAGGGATCCTCCCAGGTCTACCACCAGTCCCAGCATTGTTTATCATGCAACGGCACCAAGGCTCCATGGTTTCCCTACCAAAAGAGTGAGGCAGGTAATTTTGTCAAGGGGCTCTACTACACAATTTCTCAGCAAGCAGTGCTTAATGGCATGGAGTGAGAGTGGCAAAAGAATTAGGTTAATAATATTTCACTTTCTCAAAAGTAAACATAAGATGAATGCCTGTGGAAGCGAAGATAGCTGGGAACCGAATAATAATCAAAATAAGCAGTGAGCAAGAGGGGCAGGATCAATTGACAGTGATTTAATTTTATTCTATTTGCCTCATTTATATATAGCACAAATACAACCCAATGGGTGTCACATTGCTGGGAATCCAGAAAACACAGACCAGTGTAAAGATACTGAAAGAGGGAAATAGTGCTTACCGGCTCTGGGCTGCTCCTGTTCCTTGGGAGCGAGGCTGCCTAAATACTTTTCCTAGGAATCACCCCAGATTTTGAGTTACCTACTCTTAGGATATGGGTTGGAGGAGCTCCTGCAGCGATTATGAGGTTAATATGAAAACACAAGATGGAAAAACTATGGCTAATGGTGTCAGGATAAAAGATTAATAGAAAACATGTGATGGGACCTGATATCATTGGACTTAGTGCTACAGTTTAAGCCCAGTTTTTGTACCCTAAATAAATACAGTTTAGTTCTATACGATATCACTTAGGTCTCTTCAAGTCACTTTCAGCGTCAGGGCGTTTTAAGCACATCAGCAAGTATCTTCCATGATTTGTTCTACTAGAGTCGAGACTCAGATATTGTCACTCTATGGCTGGAGTTTACCTTCCTAAACTCCTTGTTCGAATAATCTTCAGCCAGAATTTCTCCCCATGCATGTGTGCATCTCAAACTTTGTTTTTCACACCAACCACCCAAGCATCATCTTCCTACGCTAACACCACTGCATGTTCCGGTCTTTTTGGGCTGCATTGGTCAGAGTTCAGTTTTTGTCAGTTTCACTGGCAACTGTGTGTGGGGGGTATACCTTCCAGCAGGTTAGCAATACTCATTACTCAAAATGTCGGAAAAAAGAGGATCCCAGATTGGAACCCTCCCGTCCCCTGCACACTGTTATCTACCGTCATAAGACAGTTAAAGAAGCATTTCGAAATGTAGAATAATGAAAAAACAGTTATACAAAATGTTTACATACACAATTCTCATAAAGATAGTCTGTATGGATTAAAAGGAGAAATATTGAATGAATACACCATTTTTTCAATAAAGATATACAGGTGTCCAATATCTATGGCTGACACGTTTCGAGACTTTCTCTCTTCTTCTTCTTCTTCTTGAGCCTATTTGGACTATGAACAAATGATACAAAAGAAATACTATAAGGATACTTGTTAACCTCGATATACATCACACATCTTAAAAGTAGTCTGTCGAACACATTTGATATGGGTCAATCATGTATTATCCATCCACCTGCATCAGTACCTTTTCTAGCAAATATACAACAAGGCATGTGGATCCACCCCTCACAAAAAACAGATGTCTACGTATCTACAAAAGATATAAGTCTAAATGAGGTAAAACCCTGACATGGCCTGGAGTTCCCAATAATGTAAACCCACACTGTGATGATACAAATTCTCATCACCATATGCTATCATATTACATTGACCTCAGTGCACCAAAAACTCTTCTTCTTGTTTCAATACTCATTACTCCTCAGGTTTTATTTTTTACCAGCGTCTTGGATAAAATCATAGGCAGACTAGTGATATCATTCTCCAGTTCTCTTACTCACACCAAGTTCTTAAATCTGTGGTGTCAAGAAGGCTCTCAGTGCTAATCCCGTCTGTCTAATCTCTGTCAGTGTATGAGCCACAGTTTCCCTGTCTTAGACACCTCCATCAGTGGGCTTGGCCTTACCAGAACCCCTATAGCTGGTTGCCTGCAGAACTCCTAAACACTCATGGGGGCACCTCAAGCCCATTAGGTATCCACAACATGACTTCATGTAATACCACCACCACACTAGCATTGGCCTCCATGAAAGTTCCACCAGCCAGTAAAGGAAGCTCTTACCCCTTCATTTGATTACATTTTTTTCTGGTTCAAAACAATAAACGGTAGCACTTCATTGCCCCTAAAATCTATTGATCCTCAACAGACCTGTCACAATTGCCTTTGTCACATCCCCCACTCTTTCTAAATTCCCCATCATGATTTTCTTTGGGAAGGGTCCTTTACCGTTGGTAGCTGGAAAGCCCATCACGTGGTTAAATATGATAATCCTGGGATCTACTGGCTCAGAGATGGCTTTAATAGGACTTTCTTGAGAGTCAGACTTGGGGACATTGCAGGGTGGTTCCAGCATCATCATTTTTGTAACCAGGCTGAGAAGAGACTTTGGGATACTGGTTAATCTTTAAAACTGCTCTGGGCAACCGTAAGCCATTTTGGGAATAAGACAGATTTGCACTTAGGACTACAGAGTCTAGGCAGGATCACAGCCTTCACAAGGATAGTTTCATTTTTTGGCATCAGAGTGTCCTTAGTACAGCCCTCACTAATCCAAGCTGATGCCTATAATCTGCTTGTGTTTTACCAGGAGCATTTCTGCGCCAAGGGAAGTTTGGTAAATAAAGAAAAACATTGAAAATGGTAGGCTGCACTTTAGAGGGGCTGGGGCACGCCCTAAACCACCAGGGAATTTTGTAATGTAAAGAGGGGTGCACCTCTCCACCCCCACCTCAAATGGAGGGGCAGGCCATCTCATGTAGCCCTCCCTGGGGTCAGGTGTCCCTTCCTAGGAGCAGATATCTCTCTCCCCCCACTCCATTTTGGGTGGGGGGAGAGGGATACCACCCCTTCCCATTACAAAATTCCCCGGCACTTTGGGGTGCCCCACAGCCACCCCCCCTAAAATCCTGTCTACCATGTTCACTTTTTTGCTCCGTTTACCCAACTCCCTGTTGCGCAGATGGGCACAATGGTGTTGCATTCTGCCCCCAGGGTGTCCAAAACCTACTGCCCCACCCATTGGGGGCCTGTCCAACATTTTCTGGTGGCTCCTCTCCCCCAACCCCAAACGGATGGAGGGGGCACCTCATGCAAGCCTCCCTGGGGCTCCGTCGAACGGCTGCATGAGGTGCCCCCCTCAATTTGGGGTGGTGGGAGAGGGCCACGTAAAAATGTGGGACAGGCCCCCCAGTGGGTGGGGCAGTAAGGTTTGGGCACCCTGGGGGAATATTGGCACGCCAATGTGCCCATCTGCGCCAAGGCAAGTTTGTTAAACAAAGAAAAACAAATTAAAATGGTATGTTGCATTATAGGGGGGCGGGGCTGAGGGGCACCCTAAACTGCTGGGGAATTTTGAAATGTAAAGGGGGTGCATTTTGCCACCCCCCCAAATGGAGGGGCTGGCCATCTCATGTAGCCCTCCCTGGGGGCAGAAAAGGGGGGGCCTGTCATACACTCCTCCCTGGGGTCAGGTATCTGCCCCCAGGGATGGCTGCATGACATGGCCCACACTCCATTGTGGGTGGGGGGGGGGGAGAGGGCCACCACCCCTTCCCATTACAAAATTCCCCAGCAGTTTGGAGTTCTCCACAGCCCCCCCTATAATGCTTTCTACCATTTACACTTTTTTCCTTTGTTTACCCAACTCCCCTTGCCCCCCCCTTTCATTTGGGATGGGGGGGAGAGGGCCACCAAAAAATGTGGGACAGGCCCCCCAGTGGGTGGGGCAGTAAGGTTTGGGCACCCTGGGGGCAGATTGGCACACCAATGTGCCCTTCTGCGGCAAGGCAGGTTTGGTAAACAAAGAAAATAATTGAAAATGGGAGGCTGCATCCCTATTGGATGGGGGGGCACCTTATGCACTCCTCCCTGGGTCCAGAAATCTTCCTCCAGGGAGGGTTACAAGGGGTGCCCCCATTTCCACTTGGGGTGGGAGGGAGAGGGCCACCACCCTTTCATGTCTTAAAAGAAATCTGTGGGGGCTAGTGGTCCCCAACCCCCTCCCCCCTCCCCATTTCGTTCATATATATATATATTTTTGTTTTCAAATATCCCCATCTGCCCCCAGGGGTCTCCATGCCGGTGGAACCCCCGCGTTCAAAACACATCCCTGGTGTTCCAGTGGCATTGTTGGCACGGGTCGAGCGCTCTGCGCCCAATCCGTGACCAGCAATGGTTTCACAAAAGGTGTCGTTGGAAAGGGGAGAATCTCCCCTTTCCAACCACCTGCCTTAAAATACAGCCGGAGAATGAGGCAGAGCAAGGTGGACACTCACCTTGTGTTTTCACTGCGGCAGCCAAAAGTGGCTGCCGCAGTGAAAATACTTTCAGTTTCACGTCGGCGTGCGTTACGCACGCTGACGTGAAACTGAAGGTAAGCCAAACCCCTGGCAGTGAGGGGGGACCTCCCCCTCACATAGCCCGGGGGTTGCATTACAGTTTTGTTCGATCCCTGCTTTGACGGGATCGCAGAAAACAGAGTGCCTAAAAGGATGAGGTATCTCATCCTTGGCAACAAGGAGGTAATCCCAAGGACGAGATAACTTGCCCTTGGCATTTAAGGGGTTAAAGTGCTAATGGATGATAGGAGTATTGTGTTCAGCTAATCTGCTTTCTCTTGTAGCAAAAATCAATTAATCTCTTTTATTTGTTTGTTTTGCTAACTACATTGAAATCATTGCAGAAGATTAAAGAACATATGGCGTCCTCAAGGAAAGACATTATTAACGTATCTCTAATTTTTACATCTGAAGGAACAGTTTGTCTCGGGCTATAGCTCAACCTCTTCCCCCTTCCCCAGAGCTGGATGATTCCATCTCGGCTCATTTAAGATGTGATGGGGTTAGTTCCAATGAGAAGTCTCCTGCTATCTTTGTACATCATACCATCATGTCCAATGACCCTTATCAAATTCCTATGGAGGATATAGGTTTTCTTACCTCAAGTTATTCAGAATCAGATAATGGGGATAGAAGCGCTGACAAGGGCTTTGCTGTTACCAACAGGCCTCATTGATTCTTTGTTGAATACTCCTTCCCTGTTCTCAATGGGAGAGATCTCCCTGTTAGCATTATCTGAACATCTTGAGGAAGAAAGGCAGGGGGCTGTATCATTTAGTTCAGCACAAAAGCCCGTAAGGGTATCCTCACAAGGAGACTCGGATTGTTATAATCATAAGGCTATTATGCAGTCTACCCAAGTGGATATGTTAAATAAAATGAAAGCGCATACAAAAGGTTTATTAGAAATATGTATTCTTTTAGCCTCACTGATTTGTGTGGTTAGGGAAACAAAGGACGATTTTCAATCAAGGGCCACCCCTACTCATTTAGGAAAATCTATTGGGGTTTCTGTGATGCAGGACGACCAGATGAGTCAAACTGAATATGCCAACCCACCTAATATTATATACCCGAGGGACGCTGTGATCACCACTCCTGCAAACAGCAAAGGGGCTGTCTCCAGCAAGGAGGCTCACAACATTAGAACTTCCAATTTTTTTTTTTTTTTTTAAAAAAAAAAAAAGAACTTAAAAACAATACTGAAGTGTTCGAACACTTATTCTAGAAAATATATGCGCCAGGTTGCGTTTTCAGACTAGCAAGATTGTGAGCTTACAGAAGAGTACCCTTTGTTGATAGACGATGCTGATTGTAGGATGGTAGGGGAACTCAATGTACAGTCGGCCATGACAGCCAATGAGTTCCAGGAAGATAAGCAAAGGGATCAAGGGGATCAAACTGTTAATGCTCCAATGCTCTTAATTCCGAACCTAGATTGACCGACGCAATGAAACATAAAGGGAGGGGGGTGGAGGGGCGTGGCCTGGAGCGCGGACTATGCAGTCGCCTCCTTGATGGCCTCCGTGGGAAGCCTGCTGCATCCCAGCTTGTGAAGGTTCCCAGGCAGCGTTTTTGGACCCAACTCGGTGAGGGGATGTGAGAAGGTCCGGAGCCCCGCCGCTGAGCTGCTGGGACCCGGATTTGCCGAGACAAAGATGATCGGGCCGCCTGCATTTCGCGGCCCCTCCGCCGCGTAATCCAAGATGGCGGACGGGACCCAGCGACGACGGCCGAGACGCGGCCTCGCCATCGGAGCTCCTCCTATGGACCCCTGAGCACTCCGGCGATCCAGCTGACATCCCGGGCGGCGGGAGACGAGGTAGGAGCTTCGGGCCCCGGGGCCCCCTTTGCTTTCCCCTCTGTCCCGGACGCCCCCAGGAGAAGAAGACCTTGCAGCCGCCCCAAATACACCGGGGGCGCGCCACACCACGCAGCTGCGGTCCCTCGGCTCTCGCCCTCCGCTACGCCCCGCCGCCACTTTGGAAGAGGGCGAGCCTCGGACCAACTCCACCTCCATCAGACTTTGCACCCCTGCAGGAACAGATCTCCATAGTTCCGGATGGCGGCGCCACGCTCTACTGCCCTCCTAACGGTGACATAAACCCTCTACTGCCACCATTACCACCAGGAATCCGGCGGGCACCCGTGGCGATCTGGACCCGCGCCCTCCTCTCTGAACTGGCGTGCCCCGGCACCTGAGCTGCTCCCGCTCGTCCCTTTGTTTGCTTCCTGGGGCGCCCCAGCCCACGCCCGCCATCCCCCCCGCCCAGCTTGGTACCAGTGAGACTGGGACGACACTTTAATCCTCCTCCCCTTCGCACTAGAAGCCCCTGCAACCAGGACATCGGAACACTCATTCCAGCCCCCGGAGTGTCTCAGGCTACCCTCAAGCCATCGCCACTTTTGCGTATGAACTGCCTGTGGCCCTGACCCACGCTTGCCAGGCCACACCATGTCTAGGCAACCGAAATCCGCCAAGTCCTCAGACATAGCAACAATGCTAATGTCGTCCGACAAAGCAAAGAAACTGGACACTCTTCCCCCCGCCTCACGAGAATCTCTGGACAACAGGGGACCGTTAGCAACTAAGGAGGACATTCGTGATTTCATGGCTGACATTAAAACCGAATTTAGATCATGTATGTCGGAGCTTACGGCCAAGTTGGAGACTACCGATAAAAGGGTCTCGGAGATAGAACAGAGAGTGGGGGAGATTGAGGATCGAGCCCAGGACCACGCCTCCTCCCTGTCTGAGATTCAGCGCTCCGTGGGGCTTTTGCAGGACAAATGCGAAATCCTGGAGTATAAGCAGGAAAACTTGGAGAACAGAGCCCGGCGCAACAACCTCCGCATCCGAGGGGTTCTTATGTCAGTCCCAGACCAAGAGCTTGCCGGATACGTGGGCCTCTTCTTTCAGTCTCTCCTCCCAGATATGGAGGATTCACTGCTGCTACTGGATCGCACTCACAGACTGAACCCCCGCCGTGGAGTTGAGTCAGACGGCCCTCCTGATGTGATCACCAGGGTGCATTTCTTTACAACAAAGGAAGCCATATCAGCAATAAGTCGCTCTGAGAACGAAATCACCTTCCAAGGGATCCCTCTTCAGATCTACCAAGACCTATCTCCGTTGACCCTCCAGAAAAGGCGAGCCCTTCGCCCACTAACCACCTTCCTTCAAGCCCAAAAGGTTCGCTATAAATGGCTCTTTCCTACAGCCTTGCAATTCTCCTATAAAGGTACCATACGCAGGATCAATCATCTGGACGACGCTGGAAGTATATTGCAGCCGGTCCCCGCTAACTCCTCGCCCTTACAGGCCACTGAAGCGGCAACTGACTCGGACCTCATAGCCTCCCCTAGGCCCAAACAAAATACATGGTCGAGGGTTCCGAGATTTAGGAGGAGAAGATAACCTGGAACGACCTTGCAAGGGACCCTTCCGACCCCTATGACCCAACTCAGCGATCCTGGCGCAGCGGAACCAACCGCCACTCTTGTAAACACGGATGGATTTCATCCCCGATGCAGCGGACCCCCCCCCACGGCTCATGCCCAGCTTCAAGGTACATTCCATCTATGAGTCCTTGGAGCAAACCACTCACATTTTCAGCCATGTTGGCTATTCTTTGGTTCACGGCCCCGTTGGCCAGGGGAGGGCCCAACCCCATAATGGGTCCTCTATCCCCAGTTAAAACTTGGACTTCCCGTTGGCGGTCCGAGCAAAAACCCCAGAAGCAGGATAACAGATGGCCACATCTCCCACGACATAATGGCTGATTCCTCAGTAGCTCCCCCCCTCCCACAAGCTTCATCAGCGACCCCAGGTCCCGCTCCGGAACAGCAAACCTGGAAGTTTATCTCTCTAAACGTCAAGGGCCTGAACTCACCGGCTAAACGCAAATCAATTCTACAAAAACTCCAGAATGAGGCCGCCGCCGTGGCCATGCTACAGGAAACTCACCTGCTACCGGCAGACTTCAGCCGCCTACACTGTCGTGACTTTCCAAAACAACTCTTCGCATCCGGCAACTCCAAGTGAGGTGGCACTGCAATCCTGTTCCGGAGGGGGCTGAATCCCCAGATTCTGGACACCATAAGCTGCCCGGAAGGACGCTACATAGCAGTGAAATGCCTACTAGCGGGACAACTGTTCTCCCTGGTCTCCGTATACGCGCCGAACCTGGGCCAAGCACCCTTCTATGATTCGCTAACCACAACTCTTTCGCCCTTTCTGGAGGGCCAGATAGTGATCGGTGGGGACTTTAATGGGGTCCCGGACCCCGTAAAAGACAAATCGCACCCACCCTCCCCCGGAGACTTCACCACGGCCTTAGCCCTCCTGCGCTTGTTCAGGACTTTGGGAGTGGTGGACTCATGGAGAGTGCTCCACCCATCTGAAAAAGACTTCTCCTTCTACTCTTATGTTCACCGGACATTCTCCAGGATAGATCTCCTTCTAATATCCCCGCAAATCTTCGCCTTCACTGAAGAGGTGACCATAGGCTCCAGAATCCTATCCGATCACGCCCCGGTCACCTTGGAACTCCGAGTTCAGGGTCCCCCTGATCCCCAGCGACGCAGATGGACACTATACGACCCCATCCTTAATGAGATGCCACTCAGAGACGCTATCACAACCACGATCGTCAATTTCTTCAAGGAAAACCCTAGCGAAGATACCTCCCTAGCTAACACCTGGGATGCAATGAAGGCAGTGGTGCGGGGAGAACTGATTGCCAAAGGGGCAGCCTATCATAGACATAAACAACAAATTCGTCAGGGCCTTGAAGAAGAACTGGAGAAGGCAGAAAAGACCCATAAGGAGAAGGGCTGGACCCCTAAAACGCAGCGAGCTCTCCGAATAGCAAAAAAGAAAATTGAAGCCCACTATGCGGAACATACCGCCCATCAAATGACGAAAGCCAAACAGTTCTATTATGCCAAAAATAATAAAGCAAACAAACTACTGGTGGCTAAACTGGCTAAGATAAGAAGAAACAACACAATCGTGGGCCTACGGGACCAGCAGGGCAAGACGCAATACTCAGATCACGACAAGCTTCGAATTGCATCGGCCCACCTGACCCAGGTAATGGCCGCCCCGCCTCGGAAGGTCGAAGAACAGAGGGAATACCTGCAAAGCGCGGCGCTCCCCCGACTGGAGGATGCAGCCCGGGACTCATTGGAAGCCCCAATCACCGGCGAGGAAGTCGATGAGGCGATAAAATCCCTCAAGTCTCGAGCCCCTGGCCCGGATGGCTACACGACGAAATTTTATAAAACTTTCAAACCCCAACTCCTCCCACCTCTGGTACAGCTGTTTGATTCATTCAGAACCACGGGCACTATAACCCCGTCAATGCAAGAATCAATCACCGTCTTGCTGCCTAAACCTGGCGGCGACCCAAAGAATCCTGCGTCCTACAGACCGATTGCTCTGCTCAATATAGACGCCAACATATACTCCAAAATTCTGGCAACCCGCCTGTCCCGGACCCTACCAGAGATAATTGACGCCGACCAGAGTGGCTTCATCACACACCGTTCTACAGCTGATAATATTCGCAGAGCTTTGAACCTGGTGGAACTTGCCTCCCGAGACTCCCGAGAGCTGGTGCTTCTGGCCCTGGACGCAGTTAAGGCCTTTGACAAAGTGGACTGGAACTTCATGAGGCTTACTCTCGAGGCCTTTGGCTTTGGTCCAGAGTTCTGCGCCATGGCTTTGGCTAACTATTCTGCGCCCAAAACCTTTCTTAGAGTCAATGGCATCCTTTCTCCCCCTATTGGCCTGACCTGCGGAACCAGACAGGGCTGCCCGTTATCGCCACTGCTTTTTGCATTAATCATGGAACCATTCGCCCAACGGATCAGGCGAAACCCGGAAATCAAGGGCTTCCAATCGGACACAACACACCATAAACTGGCCCTATATGCAGACGACGTCTTACTAACCATCACAGAACCTCGCACTTCCTTCCCTCAGGCCCTAGCTGAGATAGAGAGCTATGGAAGGGTCACCGGCTTTGCCATCAACTTCCGGAAATCAGCTGCCATGGGGGTGGCCCTTTCCCGAGAGATTCGAGAGGCTCTGGCCCCGCTATGCCCGATACAATGGTCAATTAAGAGCATCAGCTATCTGGGGGTCCAGATCCCAGCTGACCCGGGGGAAGTCTACCGAGCAAACTTTCCCCCCACTGTTCACGGAACTCGTGGCGGACTTAAAACGGTGGACGGCGCAAGAAATCTCACTGATGGGCCGTATCACGGCCTGTAAAATGAACTTGCTTCCGAGGTTCCTATATGCTTGCTCTTCGCTCCCAGTACCGATCCCGGCACCGGCCCTTCAAAATCTGCAAAAGGAAATGTCACGGTTCATTTGGAAAGGGAGAAAGCCCAGAATCCCTAGGACCACGATGCTGGGCAATGCTAGACTGGGTGGCCTCGGAGTTCCAGACCTACAAAAATATCAGATGGCGGCCCAACTCGCCTGTATCCGAACATGGCAGATACTTACCAACCGCCCGAGATGGGTGGACCTTGAACAGGCGCAACTGCCGCTCCCGCTACGTTTTCTCCCACATATCAATCTCTCCGAGCGCCGCCAGTGGCAGAACCTCCTGAGGTCCACCAAACACACTGTGGCTACCTGGGACAAAGCACTGAAACAAAAGAAAATCCCAGTGGGACTCAGCCCCTCCTCACCGGTGTTCCTGAACCCGGCCTTTACACCTGGCTGGGCCACCCGGAACTTCAGATCCTGGATAGCGGGAGGCCTGGTGACCCTGGGGCAACTTTTCGAAGGAGGACAGCCCTGCACCTTTAGGCGATGTAAAGAACTCTTCCAACTTCAGGAGCAGGACAGATTCACGTATATTCAGCTGCGCCACTGGTGCTCCCATCCACAGACCCGCCAAGCTGCCACCCGCCCCCCCACGGCCATTGAACTGACTCTAAATGATCTCCCAACTAGGGGGAGCATCTCCACCTTATACAAACGCCTCCAACCTGACTTTCTAATCTCTAAAACCCGGTATATGGCCCAATGGGAGGCAGACCTGGGCCGCCCAGTCGAGGACCAGCTGTGGGTTGACATTTGGTCGCGGGCTCATACTTCTTCATCTTGCATTACGAACAGGGAAGGCGCCTATAAAATCCTCCTCCGATGGTATTATTCTCCCCTAAGACTACACCATATGAACCCGACGCTCAACCCGAACTGCTGGAGGCAATGCGGCCAAGTAGGGACTCTCTTCCATATGTGGTGGTCATGCCCGAGGGCCCAGGCTTTTTGGGAACAATGCCTAGCAACAATCACAGACATCACTCAGGTGCGACTTCCCCTGGAGCCCGAGCCCATCCTCCTGGGAGCCCCAGTCACCGGAATCTACCCCAGATCTGGCCCTATGGCCAAACTGTTATCCCAATGCCTATTGGCGGGCAGAAACGTAATAGCTCGCACTTGGAAAACAGCAGAAGGACCGTTAATGCCCTTTTGGTGGGTAAAAATCTGGGACATCTTAATCGCAGAGAAGGTGACGGCTGCCGGCCGCCTACATCGCTTCGAAAACATTTGGGGCCCAATCCTAGACTTTGATCGGAATTATCCAGCCCTGACATACAAGCCCCAACTAGCCAGGAGGACTTTACGGGACGATAACTCCCAGCGGCGACAGGAAGAAGAAGAATGTTAAGACACGGGGGAGGGAAGGGGAGAGTAATCTACTGTGCTTTCTTTATGCCATTTGTCGTGATTGATCATTTTGTATTGCCTAATCCTGCCTGTTTAAAATAAATATTTAAAAAAAAAAAAGGGAGGGGGGTGAAGGGCAAACAGCCCACAGTGTTCGATATATTTAAACGGACGGACTCTGTCTCCACGGTTAACAATACGTCGTTTCCTCAGGTTCCCGTTGGGGACCAGGGGACGACTTAGTACAAATCACACAATTGGACTTAAGAGCCCAACCCCCATGTCCCAAATAAGGCTGAAAGCAATTTTACACCTTTTACAACTGAAATGGGTATAGGTGGGGGGGTGGTCACAGCCATAACATCTAGTGCCGGGACTTTACATATAAGCAATGGATCCGTGCCCGGGTATCTTGGTGAACCAGAAATAAGAAAAATTGTGAAAAATATTTTGACCAAGGACCATATGCATACATTCCAAACAGGTAATCCAGGTTATCAGGTTGCGGGGGTGAGTGCTATGGATCTTTAAGGATGACTGAACCAAACAACGAACATGGTGGAAGTGGACACTCAAATCAGGGTTGGCCGGCAAGAGATGACCTGAGACAAAATATATATTAACCATCTGTAAAATCCGGACCTTTTAATAACACCACAAAGGCAGTTCCTAGTGTGTCTATTGACCCATACAAGGCCCTGTTAGTTAAAGATCTTATGAATCATTTGTTAGATAGGTCAAAGCAAATTTCATCTGCACCCACATTTTATGCTAATATTGCAAATGTCATTGATTCTAATATAAAACAGGACCAAGGTGGGCATTCTAACCGCTCCTTTCGTACAGATAGGGATTTACCGATGAGAGAGACAGTATTTCCGGAAGAACCCAGTATTATTCTTAATTAGATGTTTGATCAAATGGGGCCACATTCCTTAAATAGATCTTACATATTGGCTCTCATTGACAAAATCCCAGCTCTCAGACTTGTTAGTTCTAAGGACATAACATTAGTAGATTTCATACACCCAAGACGCTATGATTATGTTAGATTGGTTATCCCTTCTTGTATGATTTTTTTAAAGGAGGCACCTCATGTTCAGAGAATGGGTTATGATTTGAGCCCATTTTCTGTTGGAGGGGATGATGAAGGCGACAGGCCAATACAGGATGAACTGATTGAAGTACATTATAGCCCAACCATACCGAATGAGGTAGGGTGTAATCTAAATTCTGTAGAGGAACCTAATGGTAACAATAATCTACGTTGGCTTGCCCTGTCTCTTCGTAATATCATTTCCCAACTTAAGGAAATAAAAAGTCCCCTTTAGTAATGAGGGGCCTTTAGCATTTCTTTAACGGACGTTAGATGTTTTTGTTCCCTGTCCTGTGACCCCTCCCTCTGCTGCAATCTTAGAAAGTACGATATTATATTTTTACAAGAAACATGGATGTTAGGGTCTCCTGTTTCTGATGGATATGAAACAATAGCCGAACCAGCTAAACAAGGTCCTAGAGGTTGTCCAGCCAGTGGCCTTTTAATTGCTATGAAATTGTGGAAGGGCCGTAAGGTTTTAGAAACTTGGAGAGTGTCTAAAGGCTTACTCGCAGGAGCAGTTTAAGTGTCGGTTAAACCCGGGATGAAGATACTTTCGTTGAACCTATATTGGACCCCGTCAGATAATCTAGCTTACACTCTGGCGAATGTAAATGTTGTATTGGAAACCTGGTTTCCCCAGCAGTAAAATAATGTTTGCAGGGTATTTTAATGCTGATTGTTTGTCCAGTACCTTTTCTGATATTGAGAATCTTATTTCTGAGAGCACAGTGGTCATAAGTAAAATGCTAGAGGGGTACAATTCTCTGGGCCAATAGGAAGAGGGTAGAGGGCACAAAATTGTGTCTATTTTAAGAGGTTGGGGTATGACAATGCTCAACGAGGATCACCATCTTATTACGCCAACTTGGACTAGCTGGAATGCAGCCTCAGTTATTGACTATGTATTTCTTACTAAATATTTGCATAATTTAGCTACTAATTTAGTTGTCTTACAAAATATTTATAGTGATTATGCCATGTTGAGTGTACAACTCGAGTGGCTCTTCTCTCTATGTCCGAGGGAGTATCTTCCTGTGTCATCAAAGACTAACGTAAGATGCAACAGTATATCTTTGCACAACAATAACATTTATAAATTAAATATGGTAGTCCTAAAGGACTTTGAGGGCTGCAACTATGAGACAAAAAATGCCACTTATTAATATTCTGTTTTCGGTTTATTTAAAGTCTGTGTTGGGTATAATACCCAAGCTTATAAATAAGAACACAAGATCCAGAAATCATCATCATAAATTAGATATTCAGGTTAGGAACATGAAAATAGATACAAGAAAGGAGATCTGTATGGTCAAGTTATCCTCCAAAACGGAGGCAGATATTGCCAGTTGGATTATGCACCTGAGACAGAAGAGGAAGAATTGGCTGAAATCTCATCGTCATTTAGCCCTCCAAAGGGACACTGAAGCTATGATGGAAGCTCTACGACAACAAAAAATAAGACAACTAATTTCTGGTCACTACTCAATGAAATGGAGATAAACCAAATGGTTATTCAGACTAATCCAATTGCAGAACAAATCTGGTATAACCATTTTGTAAAACTTTATAAATCGATATCTCCTCAGCCTACCAAGCCGGACAATGTGGCCATAAGCTTTGACTGGCAGGGACTGGTAGAAGAGAGTGCTATTGAACGTGCAATCAGTCTGGCAAAACCTTCTAATGCTTGTCCCAATTCCATTTCCAATTTAGTGTTTAGAGAGACTGGACCATTTTGGTCTTCAATTTTGGGATTTTTGTTTAAGGACATTGTTTCTACTATGTGAATGCCCTCATCCTGTAGGACTTCTTCCGTAATACCCATATTTAAAAAGGGGACAAATCTTCCCCTTTGAATTACCACCCAATCGCTATTATGGATGCAGACCCCAAGATATTTGCTGCAGTGATCTTGGCGCACATAGAGGTTTGGTGTAATTCTAACCATATTTTTGCCTTTAATCAGATTGGGTTTTGGAAATCTTTGGGAACGGACTGTGGCGGTATTGTGTTAGCCAGTCTTCAGCACTCGGTATGGTCCGGGAGCTCACCTCCAATGTATATAGCCTCCATGGATCTTTCCGTGGCTTTTGACAGGGTTGATCGTTTGACCCATTGGGCAAAACTGGAAAAGCTGGGTCTGCTGGCGCCCTTATTACGAATATTAATACATATGTATGAAGGTTCCTGTATACAAGTTAGGTTAAATAATCAGGGCCTACTATCCCGCCATATTCCAATTAAAAATGGTCTGAGGCAGGGTTGCATTTTTGCTCCCTGCCTATTTAACATTTATGTAGCAGATGTTGCTATTCCTCTATCTACTGCTTTGTTTCTACCTCCACGAATAGGACGGGTAAACATCTCTTGTGTAGCCTATGCTGATTTCCCGCTAATTGACCAAACTCATAAAGGATTACAGCGTTTTTTAACTGGCTTTGATCAATATATGAAAGCTAATAACTTTACTGTTAATCCGCAGAAGTCTGTGATAATAACATTTAGCAAAAATAAACGTGGTATTCCTTATCAATGGTCTTTGGGTAATTGCAGATTGCAAGTAATATCTTCTGTGGTGTACTTGGGATATCCGATTATATCCAAATACACAAAGGCCTTTTATAGAATTTATTTGAAAGATAAGACATGTACTTTAGCCAGACAGATGAGAAGAATGGATGGGAAATATGGCACATTTTCTGCATTGCCAGTGCACAAATTCTATCTGGCAAAAGCGGTACCCAAAGTTTGTTATAGCTTAGAATTCTTTCCTACTTGGATATCATCTGAAATTAGCACTTTGGAAGCTATGTTATGGCGTTCTGTTTTCTATTTCCTCCCAAAGTGCGTGTCCATATGGCGATCAGATATTAAGTGGGCCTACAATCATTACAAAGTATGGTTATTTGGCGAAGACTATCTCTCTTTACGACATTCTACATAAATCCAGAGAGAAGTCTTTATGCTTAATTGAGAGTTGTGTGATGGTACATTGAAAAAGGGTTTCATCTATGTATTTCATGCAGATTGTATAAAGAAGTTGGGGATCACAGATCTATTGGTTGAAACTTTGCTTATTAACCAAAAGAAAGCAAAGAAATGTATCCAACAGTGGGATTGGGCTAACACATGGACGAATTGTTTAACTGTCGTCTTTAGAGGCATATATTCTCTTGCCAAAAAGAATTGGGTACAGCTGTGTCTTATTTATGCTGCTTTCCAAATAAGGCAATTACAGAAAGAAGCAGGAAGACTCTGTGGGCCAGATTATTACTGTAAATCACAAATCTGAAAAAATTGTCCAGAGAGCGAATTATGTTTATCACAATGGTGTATCAAATTTTATTCACCATGATACAAAAAATTAATAGAGTCAATTAATGACATATTAATTTACACTGCATTATTATATCACATAAAAAAGAAAGCAAGGGTATACATACAAACTGGCTAAAAGTAGTCCAACAGAGTAAACATTCATAGTGCAGCATTCAGACCATACACAACACGCAGTGACATTCAACCATACAACAATTGCTAAAAGGCATAACAAAATTGATAGGCAATAGGAGGTGGGATAACTTTCCTCACATCCAATCTGATTATTTTAGTATTTGAAGTTTTACAAAAGCAGCAATAGAGATAATTAAAAGCAATCTATCGCAAGGGTGGATCTAGGAAGGAGAATATTATGTAGGTCACATCCCTGGAGAATTGGCTCAACCGGTTTTCTCGTAGAATGTACTTTGGACAACGTCTTCATCAGGAGAAAGATGGGAACATTCTCTTGAAGGGTGGCCACGCACAACATTAAATGCTGCTCTCTGGGCCTCTTGGGGGTTTCTGTGTGTAGAAAGTTGATGATGCATGGTCCCCACTTAGCAAGCCCTTCCCACCTGGTGCCTTCCTGGTTGCCGCTCTTTTTCCCCACTTAGCATGCCCCACCCGCCTGGTGCCTTCCTGGTTGCTGGTCCTTTTCCCTTCTTAAGGAGCCCTTCCGCCTCTTTTCCTTTGCAGATGGGGAGCAGGTGCAAGTGGATCTTGGTCACCTTGCCTAAGCCCCGCCTACCTGGTGCCTTCCTGTTGTTGCTCCTTTTTCCCCACTTAGCCTGCCCTGCCCACCTGGTGCCTTCCTGGTTGCCGCTCTTTTTCCCCACTTAAAGAGCTCTTCAGCCTCTTTTCCTTTACAAATGGGGAGCAGGTGCAAAAGGATCTTGGTCACCTAGCCTAAGCCATGCACACCTGGTACCTTCCTGGTTGCCGCTTTTTCTCCTGACTTAGCAAGTCCCGCCCACCTGGTGCCTTCCTGGTTGCCGCTCTTTTCCCCCACTTAATGAGCCCTTCAGCCTCTTTTCCTTTACAAATGGGGAGCAGGTGCAAATGGATCTTGTTCACCAGGCCGAAGCACCGCCCACCTTCTTAGCCCTGCCTATTCCTTCCTGCTCTTTACTCTTACATCAAGGGCATCTGAAGCGAAGGGCAATCGAAGAAAAGTGCAATTTCTGTTTGGACCTGTTCGGACCAAGAGGATCCAGGGCCCGAATCCCTGCTCAGACAGCAGGTAAGCATTCACCAACATGTATCTACTCCCTCTGTCCACACAGGCAATCCCCACCCCTCTGGTCCCCCTGTGATGGTCCCTTGTGCCCCTCCCTTCTCGCACACAGGTTTTGCCTGTTTTGCTTGATTCTTCTACCCAGCCCCCCCCCACCTACTTCTGCAGGAGTCTGTCCTGATACATTCTCGGTGCGTCACCCTTTCTCATGGTGGCCCTGAATCATGCTGTTCTCATATTCATCTTGTATACAGGCTTGCAACATTATGTGTTACTACTGACTTCTGCAATTGTATTCACTCTCCCCTCTTGCTTCTCCACTCTTTTTGACTGCTTACTCTATGTTCTCTGCTCCTCTCCCTTTCTCCCTTTTCCTATCTCCTCCCCTCCTCCCCTTACTTTCTTCTATACACTCACTCTATCAGAATTGTCACTGGACCTAGTATTATAGCAACCTCGTCTGTCTCCTCCCCCCTCCCCTTGCTTGTCCCCACCCACTCTCCAGCACTATTTGAAATTTCGGCAGACCTAGTACGATTGTCGCTTGTTTTGTTCCTCCCCTTCCTTTCTGCACCCCTTTCCCTCACCTTTTGTTTTCTCTGGCTCTACCAGAAATTATGTCAGGCCTAGAACAGTAGTCACCTGTCTGTTTCCATTTCCTTCCCACTCCTCCCACCTCACTTCCTTATCTATGTCTTAGCTCTTGCACTATCTGAAATGTCAGGCCGAGTATGATAGTTAATTTCACATCCTTACTGTTCATGGCCTGTAAGAATGTCATTGTATTTCCCTTTGTTCCCTGCCTTGCCTTGAAGTATTTTGAAACACATTGGCCCTCATTACGATACTGGCACTAAACCATGGCGCTATTAGCACCATGGTTGGTGCCGGTATCGTAACGAGTCCGCCAATGTTCAATGGTGAATTACCACCCCATTCCAAGGTTGGCGGGGCGGTAATTTCCCATTGACCCTTCCCCATTCCCATTTTTGCCCCATAGGGCTCAATGGGACTGGGGAAGGCGGTAAGTACGGTACCGCAAATTGCGGTACCGTACTTACCTCGAGAGTCCCTTTGCGGGTCCCTAATTTAAAGGCTGGTCTAGACCAGCCGTTCAGGTCGGGTCCCGCAAAGGGACCTCGTAGTAAGGCACTAAGTGTTTAATGGCGCTGCAGCCTTTTACGGCGCCGTCAAACACTTAGCGCCAGGGTCCTAATGAGGGCCATTGTGTATAGGTGCTATATAAATAAACTATCATATCATATCATATCATATCATGGTGGTTTTGGTACTGCAGCTCTGCAAAGAAGCTAGAAAAATCAGGAGAGAACCTCTATTTGAATACTCCATGCTATTGGGGACACTCTTTATTCCAAATGGGGACATCATTTACTCATACATTTCTACGTGTTCCCTTACAGCATATTTCTAGTTTCTGTGATAAGCGGTCATAAAACCATGTGATGGTTTTTATTTATTTTATGGGGCCTTTGATGAAACTCTTTTCTGCACTTCTTCCCTCTTTCAACCTGAGTCCACTCTCCCTCAGATTCAGAGCTATTGCTGGAACCCTATTCATTGTTATCATCTGGGCCCTCCCTTCTGATCTGATTTTGGGAATGATTTTTAAATGCACGAGAATGGGCTCCTCCATTTGTTCTGTTCTCTGGGACTTTGCAAGGTTATTTTCCCAGGATCCCTTTTAGAGGTTGGATAATAGTAGGCTTCTTCCTCTGAGGATTGAAAATAAACACTGTCTCTTCCCCTAGATGGCCTGGAAGAATCCCCCCAGTTTGCCTGACAGAAGAGACTTTTGAAATGCCAACCTGGGCTGAATATTTTGTCTTTCTATCTCTGTCCAGTGGGCAAGATGATTTCTCTTCAGGATAATTTTCTGAAGTTCTAGGTCTCTCAATCCTTCTTGATATTTTGTCTCACATCCAGATGCATTTTTATTTCCACTCCTGTCTTTTCCTGACATGCTAAATAGGGCACCCTCCCCCCTTCTTACTGTTAGAGTGAGAGGTAATCTATGTCTGATAAGGAATGCTGTCTGGTCAGAAATATTTGGGAGAGGGTATGTGAAACACTGCTCAACTCCTTGTTCGCTACAGAGGTCAGACATATTACGTCCCGCAGCAAAGAAACATGGGGATCATATTGGACCTCAGTGTTCTGACAAGGCTGTCCTTGAGGAAGATGAACTGATTAGGGTTGAGACCATTAACAGTATTTGTTTGCAGAGATTCTGGTCTCCCTGAAGTGGTTCCAGCAGGGCATCCGACTTAGACCAGACTCAGTATCGTTTGTCACACATGCAAGAAATTTTCTGTTAAGTCACCAGGAGGAACATGCACAAGAATTGAGGAGATTTGAGAGGCATTGTGTGATAGACCCTGTTGAAGCTTAAGAGAGGGTGTATCCCATTGTGGTGGTATGGAAGCCCAATAGGAAAATACAATTGTGTGTGGATTTTAGAGCAGTGAATTGAAACAGAATTGTGGACAGATTTCCCCTCCCCAATATTTGTTTTGTGGGTATTACCAAAGTGGTGAGCACATTAGGCCTAGCTTCTACATACATCTAAGTCAAACTGCACCCAGCATCCCACACCTACACTACTTCATCACATCTAAAGGCATTTATTGTTTCAAAGAAAAGCTGTTTGGGTTAATCTCCGCAGTTTAGTATTTCAGCCCCTCAGGCACATTATATTCATAGACACCAAGCGAGTCACATATTTCCAAGAAGACATATTGGCTTCAGGGAGGACTGAGAGAGAACATGATCTTGAATTCCAGATTACCTTTTGGAAATTAAACTTGTTTAAGACATGTGTTGGCATGTCCCTCATTCTTTTCTTTTACAGCTGCCACCTAAGCTTAATACTGGCAATGAGGATGGGATGTAGAAATGGAGAAGGACTAAGATTGAGCATGATCAGAGGAAGATTTAACCTTGCAGAGAAAAGTACATATTTAGGGGAATCTCTATTGAGTATTTGTGTCACAATCAAAGTGAGACAGGTGTAGATTTCAAGAAAAACTTAGTCAGTGCCCTAGTAGATCTGGCTGTGCCCAAGGATCAACATAAGGTGATGTCTTCATTAGGTCTAGTGGAGTATTACTCCAAGTTCGTGGATCACTCTGTTTACAAGTGCAAACACGTACACCATCTTTGTAAGAAGGGAGTGGCATTTCAATAGACAAGTGTGGGACAGGGAATTAAAGATATGAAGCAGGTCATTGTGAGTGCTCCTGCATTGACCCAGTTTGTCACAGAAAGTGACACATGGGTCATGAAAGAGGCCAGGAAGATGGGGTGGTCCTCCTACTGAACCAAAGGGGAATGGAGAGAGTCATTGCATTTGCTTCATGTATTCTTAGAGGGACGGAGTTCAAATACTGTGATTGCAAAGAATCACTTAGAGTTGTGGATGTGGTGAAAAGGTTCTGTACGCTCTTAGGTGGGGCGTGTGTTTATAATTCTTAGTTTTATTGAGAAAGGTAACCAAAACAATAGGTGAAATTGTTTTCCTATCCAGCACCTATTGTCCAAGTCCAACATTTCTAATATCAACAGGCTCTACTGTCTAATGCTCAAAGTTCCTAGGCTTGAACAGGACCTAATGTAAAGGTATTGGAGTTCCTGGAGGATAGCATTCCATCCTTTGCCTTGAGATTCTGCTACCCTCCGACTACTGGTTGCCATTATTATTATTATTATTAAAAATAATAATAATAATAATAATAATATTATTATTATGGTATTTATTGAGCACAGACCTAGCTTCGGGAAGCAACAGAGTGCTTTACAATCATAGGAGGAAAAACACAGTGAGGGAAGCAGATACACATGGAGTGGGGAGCTAACAGGAGAGGGCGAGTGTGGACATTTGGCAGCAAGTGATCTGCAAGCAACCAGGGGAGGAGACAGTGTGGAGCAGATTACCGAGTTTCAGGTAGGGTGGGGAGTGCAGGTTGTGTGGACCTAGGTGTTAGGGCGAAGTCATTCTTTGAAGAGCAAGGTCTTGAACGATTCCTTGAAACGATGGGCCAAGACTGATGTTGACAGGGAAGCGATTTCAGAGTCTTGGAGCATAGACATAGAAGGCCTGTCTTCTAGTTCTTTCTTGCACCGTTGTAGTTCAAGTCTGCACATTTCCTTACTTGGTGGATTGCTGGCCTCTGTAGATGCTGAGGTTCTCATTGAGGTAGCTTGGGGACTTTAGGGTGACAGCCTTGTTAAAGATGAAACAGAATTTAAAGATGATATGGGCTTGCACCGGGAGCCAGTGCAGTTTGATTACGGCCAGGCGGATGTGGTCGAAATCCTTTGATGAGCCTTGCTGCAGCATGCAGAACCCATCTCTGGGGTACCGCAGTAGTCAGCGGAAGGCCTTCCAAAAGGGCATTTCAGGCATCCAGGTGGTAGAGTACCAACGCTTGGACAGTATATCTAAAGTTGTTTTCTGGTATGAAGGGCCATCCTTAACTCCTGAAGTTTGATGTAGCAAACATCTGCTAGCAAAAATATAGTTTTCCAAGTTCCCTTAGGGAATATGCTATGAACAGGGATTTCTATCCCCTGGCAGGACGCTTGCCAGACTGAAGTTATTCTAACACATCAGGCATGTGTAACCCTTCTTAGCTTCAGCCCACAACAGCCTCAGTATTCTACTCATTGTACCAGTTTATTGGTTCGAGAGAGGGCCTGACGTTTACAGGCTTAGTCTCTTTCACAGGCTTCTGCCAGCGTCTAGGTTATAGCCACCTCCGGCCTAAAATTAAATCTTCTCCTGGCTATAGTCCACTGCAAGCTTTCTGCAGTGCTTTCTCCTCTCGCTTTTGTCAGTGACTGAGTCATAGCTCTCTGTAAGCTATTACTCCTGTACACCTATTTTGCTCCTTTATTTCCTGAACTACTATTGTGGACTACCGTCCTCACACCATCATAATCTGTTTCTCCCTGCATCATTTATTTTTGTCTATCCTCCTAGAGCACCTAATATTGCATTGTTTAGCCAATCTAGCTATTCATGCTGTGCAGAGTGATTGTAGGGAATACTTATTTAGCTGCCTTTCAACCAGCATGCCTGCTTCCCTTGCTGTGGACCACCTGTGCACTCATTTTTCCAAGCAGACCAAAGGTTTGTATCCCCTGCCTGCCATATTGAGGTTAGGTGGCTATCCATTCCCTCTTCCGGCTTACATCTCTGCTCACTCCCACGGATTTCTCTGTGTGTAACCCAACTGGGAATTTTCAGGGGTCTGAACCCTCTGACTGATAAGCTCATCTCTGTTTTCGAAACATCACAGAGTGGTTAGTGAGCCACCCATGAGAGATTTACAGAGCTTTATATACCGGGAGTCTATTCCCGGACAGTGAATTGATACAGGGCCCCTCTAACTAGTGAATTTGTTTCTCCACTTATATTTCTCAGTCAGCGTCCGGACAAGTGAGATCTATACTTTTCCCCATGCAGTACATTTGTGGATTGTTGTCGGGCTGCACACCAACTTCATGAAACTTAAAGGGTCTTGTACTCCACTGCTTCTGTGCCCGGGGTTGCTGGAAAGGGAAAGAGAAGACTGTGTGGGATCCTCCATATATCCCCTTCCATGGTTGCATCGCTGAGCAAGTATTTTCTCATAGCCCCAGAGTCTGCCTGTCTCCTCTAATGCTCCCACCTCAGTCCATAGCATCACAATGGTGACATCCCATCCATCTCTTTAGCTTTTGATCACATAACTTCTGCAAGATGAAATGCCTCATGTCCCATACACGACTATCCATGTCCTGTTTCAAAATAATAATGCAGAAAATGTTTCTGTTTAACCCATTTGTAATACTTAGAGAAAAGGCTGTAAAATCAGTAACAATAAAGATTGCCCATGCTTACAGCGCAGGGTAGTCTTGATTCAATTAAAGACATAGAGGTGAGCAACATGCTTAACTTTCGTTAATACTGCCATTCACAGTATTTCAAATGTTAATATAAACAACATTTTAAACTCAACATTTTGTTTTAGGAAACATATGAAAATAACTCGGTGGCAACGTGCGCGCCTTGGAAGCAAGACAACACGAAACAACACAGGTTCGATCCCGGGTCCTCGCTTAGAAACCACTGGGTGTTTAAGTGCCTTATAAATACGCAACTAACGAAAAAAAAAACAATTCTCGTAACAGCGCCTCGATGCCCGCGGGCTGTGTGAGCGCTTTAAAAATATAAAATAAAAAATAAAAATAAAAGGTCTAGGAGTTTAAATATCCAGTAAAAACTACAAACTCCCATGAGCCTCTTGTGTATACTAGTCCCGAGTCACTCTCTGTGCACCTATCAGTGCTTGGGACCTCGTATAAATAGCCTCCAACTCAGGTCCTTTCCTCTTTCTTTTGGCAGCAAAACTCTGCCCGAATTGCTCAACATTAACTCTCAAACTTTGAACTCTTGTGGAACCCAAGGGCCCTGTCTTCACGTGTCGGCCAGGGCTATGGTTTTGACGGAAATCCCAGTGAAAAAGACTGGCCCCGAAGAAACAAACTGTGCACAGCTTCACTTTTTTTCTTGTGTCTCAGGTCGTCTTCTGCTCTTGTTTGTTTTGTTTGTTTGTTTTATTATTTATAATGCGCCTTCATACCCTCGGGTAACAGTGCGCAGCATTTACATGAGATTGTGAAGCTTAGTTACAACAACAACAGAAAATATATAACATACAGTAATATCAGGAATATATACATTTGTACAGGTATGCATCAGTGGGTACAGCAAGCGGGGTCTGATAGACTGGGCACCTGGCTATGATGGGAGGCCTACGTTTTCAGCCATAGAATGAAATTGGAGCGGAAGTCCTTATAGTGCAAGTCCATTCTAAGGGGAGGTGGTAGAGAATTCCATAATTTTGCAGCTTTGACTGGGAAGCTGTTGCCTCCTATGGTAGAACGTTTAAAGTTGGGGACAGAAAGGCAGTCTTTGTAGGCTGTTCTTTTTGGTCTCAAGGAGGTCGGTCTATGGAATCTATTGATGAGATAGATGGGGGCAGCATTGTTGAGGAATTTGTGAGTGAGTGATGCTGTTTTTAGGAGGATTTTGTCTTTGACAGAAAGCCAATTGTTCTGTTGACGATATGCTGTAATGTGCTCTCTTCTAGAGATGCCCAATGCTGCTCTAAGAGCATTATTCTGGAGAGTTTGGAGTTTATTGGTAATGGCTTTTGAGGACCCAAGATAGAGAGCGTTACAATAGTCCAGGCGGGACAGTATGAGGGCTCTGGCTAGGGTCAAGCAACTTGTATCCGATAGGAACGGTTTGGCTGCACGGATCAATTTGCAGGTGTAGGCCGTGGATGAGGCTAGATAGTTCACCTGTTTGATGTGGGAGAAGGTGGAGTCAAGGTAAAAGCCCAGGGTTTTAACCTCTTGTCCCACCTTTATGCTATTTCCATCGATCATGAAGGAGCAATAGGCAGAACCCAATTTCTTCAGGCTGGTAGTAGTACCTAGAATTATAAGTTCAGTTTTATCATCATTCAGGCATAGTCCATGTGTGGCCATCCATGCCTGGATGATGACGTACCCTCTATTCAACAAGGCCAAATCCTTTCCATAATCCCCAGAAAGCGGAAGGAGGATCTGGGTATCATCCGCGTAGTTGGTGTAGGTGATACCGAGATTATCCAAATCATCGAAAAGGGGCTTAGTAAATATATTGTACAGATTGGGTGAGACAATGGAGCCCTGTGGCACGCCACAGGTGATGGGAATGGGGTCTGCTGCAGCTGTTGTTGAAAAGACCCTCATAGTTCTGCCATTGAGGAAAGATTTAATCCATGTAATGGCCTCACCGGAAAAGTGGGATGACAAATGTAGTTGAGTGCATAGGGCCGTGTGATCGACCAGGTCAAAGGCTGCGGAAAGGTCTAGGAGGAGGAGTAAGGCTGCTTGGCCTTGATCTCTAAGTTTGTCAATCTGGGCTTTCAGGTCAATGAGGGCAGTCTCGGTCCCATGTTGAGGACGGAAACCTGATTGCCTAACTCAAAGTAAGTGGTGTCCTTCCAGATACTTCTGAATTTGCACGTTTGCAACCTTATCTAGTATTTTTAGCAGGAATGGCACAGTCGTTATGGGTCTATAGTTTGTGGGTGTGACTGGGTCAAGTGTGGGCTTTTTTAGAAGCGGCAGTACCCAGGATTGTTTTAGGTTGGTAGGGATAGAGCCAGTGGAGAAGGAGGTATTAATTAATTTTGCGATAAAAGGGGAAAGGTCACAAGCCGCATCTTTAATGAGCTGTGCAGGGCACAGGTCGCCCTGACAGATGGTTTTAGTGACAGGATGATTTTTTCTACTTCAGGTATAGTGACTTTGGAGAAATGAAAGCAGGTGGTTTCCCTTAACGTAGGCTTCTCAGGTGATTTGGAGGTGGGAGTGTCATTTAGGGAGGCTGTTTTGTAGGAAATGTTATTTTGTAGCTTAGCAATCTTGTTGCTCCTCTTGTCCCACCTCTTGTTGAATTTCTGAGCACCAATTTTTATCTTTAGTGCAGGTATCTGGCGGTGCAATAGGGGTTTCTACTTCTTTCAGGATGGAGAATAGTTCCTTCATATTAGATTTTTCTTGGGCTATGCGTGAGTCAAAAGAGGGTCGTTTAGCAAGGTATATTTCCTTTTTGTTGAGGGCAGCTAGTTTGGTTAGTTTAAGTTTGTTAGGTACTGAAGGGTGTTTTTCCAAGTGGCTACACAATTTCTTTTTTGCTGTCTTAAATATTTGAGGAATGGTGTATACCATTTGTTCAGATGCGTTTTAGGCTTACCTGGTCTAAGTTTGAGGGGAGCAATTAAATCCAATGAAGTGGACATGATTTTATTATATTCTTCAACCATGGTTTCCGGGTTCAGGTTATCCGGGAGTGAGTTTAGTTTGGGAAGTTAGTTCGGGATGAGTCTCTCCACAGTACTGCTCTTCTTATTTCTTGTGAGTGTGGGTGGGGCCCTACTAATAGGTAAAGGTGGTGGCCGGATGGTAGAGAGCGTGAACGATACCAAGTAGTGGTCGGTCCAGGCTAATGGTGAGATGCCGGTGATGCTGGCTAGACAATTGTAGTCCGCCACCCAGTCAAGTATTCTGCATTTGATGTGAGTAGGTTCCATGCATCTTTGGGTAAATCCTAGATTGGTTAGGGTACTGAGTGTAGTATTGGCATTTTGGTCCTCTAGGTCGTTATAGCCCATGTTGAAGTCCCCAAGGGTGAGTACTTGGGTGGAGTTTTTGACGTTACTAGATAATATAGTATTAATATCTTCATCGAAGGTTCCTATTGGGCCTGGAGGGCGATATATCAGGTGTATGTTAAGAGTTTGGGAATTGGTAAGAGGGACTTTAACAGAGAGTAGTTCACTTTTTTTCTTGTGTCTCAGGTCGTCTTCTGCTCATGTTTGTTTTGTTTGTTTGTTTTATTATTTATAATGTGCCTTCATACCCTCGGGTAACAGTGCGCAGCATTTACATGAGATTGTGAAGCTTAGTTACAACAACAACAGAAAATATATAACATACAGTAATATCAGGAATATATACATTTGTACAGGTATGCATCAGTGGGTACAGCAAGCGGGGTCTGATAGACTGGGCACCTGGCTATGATGGGAGGCCTACGTTTTCAGCCATAGAATGAAATTGGTATGTTCACCTGTTTGATGTGGGAGAAGGTGGAGTCAAGGTAAAAGCCCAGGGTTTTAACCTCTTGTCCCACCTTTATGCTATTTCCATCGATCATGAAGGAGCAATAGGCAGAGCCCAATTTCTTCAGGCTGGTAGTAGTACCTAGAATTATAAGTTCAGTTTTATCATCATTCAGGCATAGTCCATGTGTGGCCATCCATGCCTGGATGATGACGTACACTCTATTCAACAAGGCCAAATCCTTTCCATAATCCCCAGAAAGCGGAAGGAGGATCTGGGTATCATCCGCGTAGTTGGTGTAGGTGATACCGAGATTATCCAAATCATCGAAAAGGGGCTTAGTAAATATATTGTACAGAGTGGGTGAGACAATGGAGCCCTGTGGCACGCCACAGGTGATGGGAATGGGGTCTGCTGCAGCTGTTGTTGAAAAGACCCTCATAGTTCTGCCATTGAGGAAAGATTTAATCCAGGTAATGGCCTCACCGGAAAAGTGGGCTGACGTATGTAGGTGAGTGCATAGGACCGTGTTATCGACCAGGTCAAATGCTGCGGAAAGGTCTAGGAGGAGGAGTAAGGCTGCTTGGCCTTGATCTCTAAGTTTGTCAATCTGGGCTTTCAAGTCAATGAGGGCAGTCTCGGTCCCATGTTGAGGACGGAAGCCTGATTGCCTAACTCCAAGTAAGTGGTGTCCTTCCGGATACTTCTGCATTTGCACGTTTGCAACCTTATCCAGTATTTTTAGCAGGAATGGCACAGTCGTTATGGGTCTATAGTTTGTGGGTGTGACTGGGTCAAGTGTGGGCTTTTTTAGAAGCGGCAGTACCCAGGATTGTTTTAGGTTGGTAGGGATAGAGCCATTGGAGAAGGAGGCATTGATTAATTTTGCGATAAAAGGGGAAGGTCACAAGCCGCGTCTTTAATGAGCTGTGCAGGGCACAGGTCGCCCTGACAGATGGTTTTAGTGACAGGATGATTTTTTCTACTTCAGGTATAGTGACTTTGGAGAAATGAAAGCAGGTGGTTTCCCTTAACGTAGGCTTCTCAGGTGATTTGGAGGTGGGAGTGTCATTTAGGGAGGCTTTTTTGTAGGAAATTTTATTTTGTAGTTTAGCAATCTTGTTGGCTAATGCCTTTTGAATTTCTGAGCACCAATTTTTATCTTTAGTGCAGGTATCTGGCGGTGCAATAGGGGTTTCTACTTCTTTCAGGATGGAGAATAGTTCCTTCATATTAGATTTTGCTTGGGCTATGCGGGAGTCAAAGGAGGATCGTTTATCAAGGTAGATTTCCTTTTTGTTGAGGGCAGCTGGTTTGGTTAGTTTAAGTTTGTTAGGTACTGAAGGGTGTTTTTCCAAGTGGCTTCACAATTTCTTTTTTGCTGTCTTTAATATTTGTGGAATGGTGTGTACCATTTGTTCAGATGCGTTTTAGGCTTACTTGGTCTAAGTTTGAGGGGAGCAATTAAATCCAATGAAGTGGACATGATTTTATTATATTCTTCAACCATGGTTTCCGGGTTCAGGTTATCCGGGAGTGAGTTTAGTTTGGGAAGTTAGTTCGGGATGAGTCTCTCCACAGTGCTGCTCTTCTTATTTCTTGTGAGTGTGGGTGGGGCCCTACTATAAGGTAAAGGTGGTGGCCGGATGGTAGAGAGCGTGAACGATACCAAGTAGTGGTCGGTCCAGGCTAATGGTGAGATGCCGGTGATGCTGGCTAGACAATTGTAGTCCGCCACCCAGTCAAGTATTCTGCCTTTGATGTGAGTAGGTTCCATGCATCTTTGGGTAAATCCTAGATCGGTTAGGGTACTGAGCGTAGTATTGGCATTTTGGTCCTCTAGGTCGTTATAGCCCATGTTGAAGTCCCCAAGGGTGAGTACTTGGGTGGAGCATTTGACGTTACTAGATAATATAGTATTAATATCTTCATCGAAGGTGCCTATTGGGCCTGGAGGGCGATATATCAGGTGTATGTTAAGAGTTTGGGAATTGGTAAGAGGGACTTTAACAGAGAGTAGTTCACAGGAGAGGAAGTTTATAGAGGTTACAGTTCTCATGGTGAGGCTGCATTTGTGTATGATAGCAATGCCCCCTCCTCTGGAGTTGGCACAGTCGTGTCTCAGAATAGAGTAATTATCTGGGATTGCAAGCATGAGCACTGGGCCTGCTTCCGGGTGTAGCCAGGTCTCTGTAACGGCAAGGAGGTTGAGGTTGTCTTTGAGGATCAAGTCTGCAATTTCGTTAGCGTGAGCTACTAGTGACCGAGCCTCGATTAGGGCTGCCTTCATTTGGGGGCTTGCGGTAGTCTCTTCTCCTAGGAAAAGATGAGAACACAATCGTGAGGGTGGGAATACGCCTGAGTGTTCATACTTCATAAACATACTTTCAATTATTGCCTGTTTGGGGATATAATGCTCGCCTCTGTGTCTTTAATAGAATCAAGACTACCCTGCGCTGTAAGCATGGGCAATCTTCATTCTATGTTGAGATAGGAGGCGAGCATTATGCTTGTTCAAAGCTGTCCACCACTCTATTAGCTATCTGAGAGATAGGCTTAAAATAAAAGGTCTTAAAGGTCCATTCGGTAGACCAGTGTGCTGATCTCATAATGTCTTAAAGATACTCCTGCTGCAAAGGCTATGGAAGCCATCGGGCCCCTCGCTGAATGTGCACCATACTTGTATAAGTCTATGCCTGCCCAATGCATAACTTCTCCATCTAGCTATCGTGGCTGTAGCTACTGCGTGATATGGCTTCCTGGGTACTATGAGAAGCTGAGTCACTCCTACCGGTCTCATGCTGGCAGTGGCTATCTCGTTATCTTTTATACATTGCGCTACACCTAGTTTCTTATTCCTTGGGAAATAAGGGTAGGAAATAATGTTGGAATCACATTTTTTCCGTTTTGTTATACTGAAGGCTACACCTTCAGGGTAGAAAACCTTCCTCTCTACCTCTAAAGTTTTAACATTGGAAACTCTCCTACAGGCTACCAAGCAGAGCAGCATTGCTAGCTTCCCTGAAAGCTGAGATCGCAAATGATTGCTATTATCTGGCCCCTCGAGAAGCAACCGAAAGACGTCTTTCACGTCCCAGAGAACAGTGAGCATTTGGGTTCTGGCGGTTTCCGCAACTTACTCCTTTAAGTAAGCGCACTACAGCAGAGTGTTCCCCTACTGGTTTTCCTTCTATCTAATCATGTCCCACTGATATTGCAGACCTGTAAACACTGAGCATCCTGTAGGCGCACCCGTGGTGAAACCTATCTGCTAGGGAATTGAGTATCTGAACTAAAGGTGCTAAAATAGGATCAATACTGTGAACAGCATACCAGTCGGACCAATGTCACCAATCAGCACCATAGCTCCGAATGGTGGAAGGCACCCAGGAATGTCTAATGAATTCGGCAGCCAGCCGCAAAATGCCTGACAATTCCCAACTCTTTCTGAAACCCTGCATGGTATCAAGCTAAGACTGCCTTCTTCTATGAGCGGGTGTGATTGGCTGTTCGGACCTAGAAGAAGTTCTTGGCTGTGTGGTATCCTCCTCAGGAAATCCAAAGAAAGTTCCATCTCTACTGAAACCAGGGCTGGGACTTCCATAATGGGACTAGTATCACCAGTTCCGCTGACTCTGCAGCCTTTCGCTAGAAGTCTCGTCAGCATGATAAACGCCAGGAAGGCATAATGGACTGCTTCGGTCCACTGGTGCAAAAATGTGTCTGCCGCCACTGCCCCCGGCTCTATCCTCCAGATGAAGTACCTGGAAGTCTGTGCATTATATACAGATGTCTGATGAGAGACACCACTATTACATCTAGTTATGCCAAATAAATGACAATCAATGTATCCCCAAGGTGCATAACATGGAGTTTGATACATAAGGTTTAGAACATACAAATCCTACCGTCATGGTACATCAAGACAGGGGTCAAAATGCGCAGGTACAACGACAATGTGAGTGAACATAATAACATAAAAAGAAAACAGTGAGTATATTGCAACACTGTGACTCAGGGGAGTCTAGGTCAAACTCTATCTTATGCACCTTGTGGATACATTGATTGTCATTTATTTGGCATAACTATATGTAATAGTATTGTTCTGTGTGGTGTCTCTCAGCAGACCTCTGTATATAATTGCTTCAAAATATAATGAAAAATGTTTTGGAAAACAATGTAGGGGTGTCATCTTTTTTGTGATTAAGCAGATTGGTTCATCTCCATATGCTTAAAAGTGCTTGTGGTACAGTGTTGTTTTTGCACTAGACCCGTTCAATTGTGTCTAACGACAATTTAGACCTCCTGGGCAGAATAGGGTCTTAACCAGGAGCCCTTTTTTTGATCAACGGAGGTGTATTCTCTCCATATTGAAGTCTGTACGTCAGCCATTCATTCAGACTCTTCAAATGTATAACTGGCCTTATCTTTTCTCCTCTGTTTACTAAGAACATATTGCTGAGGATCGCCAAACCTCCTTGAGTATCACGCTATATTGCGTCTTGGCTGGCTAAGCTCCGTAATTCGCTGTGAAGTAGCGCTGTTTCTTCTAAGGGCATATGAATCGGTTGGGGTTCTACTCTCTGAGCATGCTCGCCTGTGAACTGTAGGCACCCATGCATCACTGGATAGCCATCGTCATTGGCGCTCCCTCCCACTTTCGGGATGCTTGCGCTTTGAGTACTCACCACCTGCTGCGCTCTGATGTCTGTAAGAGCCTCTTCCTCTGAGTCCCCTGGGAAATCGCGATCTGGCTGGGAAGAATGTGTCCTGTTGTCTATTCTCCCAATATTGGGCTTGGGCCCTTGGGGTCTCCGCTACATGTTAAAGTGACCGGATGATCGACCCCAATGTTGTCTGGTCCGTGCAAAAATGCACCACGGAAATATTTTCCGTATTAAACTCTGACCTTTCCCTAAAGCAGAATATGTGCCTACGAACTGTGCCATCTCTTTGTACCACCTGCTGCGCTCTGATGTCTGTAAGAGCCTCTTCCTCTGAGTCCCCTGGGAAATCGCGATCTGGCTGGGAAGAATGTGTCCTGTTGTCTATTCTCCCAATATTGGGCTTGGGCCCTTGGGGTCTCCGCTACATGTTAAAGTGACCGGATGATCGACCCCAATGTTGTCTGGTCCGTGCAAAAATGCACCACGGAAATATTTTCCGTATTAAACTCTGACCTTTCTCTAAAGCAGAATATGTGCCTACGAACTGTGCCATCTCTTTGGCGAAGGCCTCTCTGAAGAGTAAACCTTTCGCACCTTCTTCCGCTTCGTATGAAGACAAATCGCTGAGCTTGCTGTCAATTTTCAGAGGTACTCCCCTTCTCCTCTCTGACAAGAGTGCACACACAGTTGGAGATGCCTAGAAGACATACGGCTCACTGAGCCCAAATCCCTACGGCTTGGGGGTCAACTGGGGTACAGGTATCTTTGGCCATTTCAGCTAGGTCCATAATCTTTGCAAAAGGGCCCATCAGGTCTAATCATTTGTCTTGACTGCCTCTTCAAGCACAATCAACGCCTTAACGAATATATCTGGCTGTCTTAGTGACAAAAATCACCATTTGAGGGTCTAGATCTGGGGTGTCCATTACTTTGCCTGGTCTCATTCTGCAGCGAACCTCTCTGTGTGGTGGCTTTCTGATATGTTGTGAAATGTACAGGGACACTCTTAAATACATTGTTCACCCATGGGGTAGGGTGTCGTGGGTGTGGCACTGTCGCATTCAGCAAAAAGGATTTCTTAAGTCTGCTGACAGGATTGACCAACTGTTGGGGCATTGCGTCAACCCCTTCTTTATGGCCCAGGGGGTTCGAAGAGGGTGGCCTCTTACGAGCCTTCTTACACCCCTCATGGTGAACCTCTGTCTGGGGGTGTCTGGCTGATATCCCCTCACCTGGGCTATCTAGCCGTCTTTTCCTGGAGGCTTCTTGGTACACTTTCTGCTTGGCCAGCATAGTCTATAGCATGTCTAGTCCTTGTGTGAGGGGCTGCACTCCCTGCGACACAGCATGCGCGATGGAGTCTCGTAGGACTCTCTTAAAGATGAGGAATAAATCAGTGTCCGCCTCTGTAGGCTCCTCTGTTCACTCTTCTTCATTCCATTCTGGGGAGATGCTCTGTGATGCTTTTGAGCCTTTATAGTATGCCATGGTGTGCCTGTGTTGCTTGAACGGGCATGGTGCTGTGGAAAATCAGCCTGTGCAGCGGGTTCTGCCTAATATAATAATCTGCCTTTCTTTATTTTATTTTTTTATATATAGGATGTTTATTCTATCAATTTGCAGTATCTGCGCAGCGTAATAGAGCTCACACGAAGCCCCGACGTGAAAAGAGAATTGAATTGAGGGCTTGAGGATGCCGTAAGTGACGCAGCGCGTCGTGCTCTCCTCCGGGTCCTAGTGCCCTCCTTTTCGGTCGGCCACAGCGAGAAAACGGGAACCAAGCTAAAACCGGGGTGGGGGGACGGGACCGCCTGCCTAATGTGAGCTCCTTCGCTCGCGGCTCCCGTCTCAACTTCCCATGAAGCTGCGGTGGTCTGGGAACACCTAACGCTTCTAAAAGT
Organism: Ambystoma mexicanum; assembly: GCF_040938575.1. Taxonomy (NCBI): domain Eukaryota; kingdom Metazoa; phylum Chordata; class Amphibia; order Caudata; family Ambystomatidae; genus Ambystoma; species Ambystoma mexicanum. Next base: position 146,917,823 of record NC_090923.1, on the reverse strand, counting down.
ACTGCGCGTGCACTGTGTACTGAGGTAAGAATTCTGACGAGGATAGGAGCTAGAAATAAACCCGAATGGCGGTCCCGCTCGGGGAATAGTTTACATCCTTGTCCCCCCTAAGGGAAAACACTTGTTCGTGTAATACTGTACAGAACTGTCCCTTGTAAGGGAAATCATAGGACACACACTGATAAAGGGCCTCATCACGACTTTGGTGTTAACACTTAAATCCTCTGGATTTAAGGGTCCGCCAAATCAGGACTTCGGCGGATTTCGGCCCAGCTCTTGGCTGGGGGGAAATCCGCCGAAAATTTGCGCTATTACCGCTGGCGGGAAATCCACCAGCGGTAAGAGCGCAAATTTTCCACATTGAGCCCAATGGGGAATGGGGCATTCCCGAATGGGCTCAATGGGGAATGGGGAATTACATTACCGCCAAACTTGTGATCCGGCGCTATTAGTGCCGGGGAGTTCGGCGGTAGGGCTAATACTGCTGGCGGTAATACCGCCAGCGTTACCGACAAAGTCGTGATCAGGCCCAAAGTCTAATAGAAATGTTCACTTCTCTGAGTGCAGCAAAAAGAAAGAGCAAAGGACCCGGGTTGGAGGCTATTTATACAAGGTCCCAAGCACTGATAGGTGACCAGAGAGTGACTCGGGAGTCGGGACTACCATACACGAGAGGCTCATGGGAGTTTGTAGTTTTTACTGGACTTTTAAACTCTTAGACCTTTTAGTTTCGTAACAGACAAAATGTTGAGTTTAAAACGTTGTTTAATTGCAATTTTAAATGCTGCGCGTTGCAGTATTAAAGAAAGTTAAGCATAATGCCCGCCTTCTGTCTTGACATAGAATATTTGGTTCTGTAATTGTAAAGGAACTTTATGCCATGGCACGTTCACTTTCGAGCATTGTGCAGTAATTACGTTCACATGACTCTAGGGTTAGCCGTTAAGGATTTAGTAGATTAAATGTATTCATAAATACGCCCCCCAAATGTCCTTGTCACCATGCACTGCAGAACCTACATTAATCAAAAATAACAACAAATCGAGTTTTGTAGCTTTCTTATTGCGGTGCGTTTTGTGTTATAGTACTTATTCGGAGCATTATGTTAAATACATTTTGAGAAATTGTGATTTACCTTAGTTTACTGGAAACTCGCTCTAATCTGAAGCGATCAATGCAGATAATGTTTGCATCTGAGGCCGATTGGTGAGTTCTGTGGAATTTTGTACCAGTATATTTTCCCATCCTGCTCTGAACTCCACACGAGAATAAACCGGGGCAGGCCGAGCACTCGAGACTTCCTGGCAAGCACACCGAAGGAGAATAGAAGTAGGTACACTGGATCGAGTACTTCTTACAGTTTACCTCTGCGTTTCCCTGAAATCTCATGCATCGACAAGACTATCTTGAACAAAACTAAGAAAGGAGGGCTACAGAATCTCAACACGTGGAAAGTCGCAACATCGATGAAGTTGGTGGCCAAACAGACTCTATTCCACACATACGACAAAAAAATGAAGAAGCTGCATTGTAAAACCTTGTAACAGCATGACTGGAAGAAGGGCCTCCAGGTTTTCGTAGACACGGGCTCGTCTTTACAGCCTTGCGGACCTTTGCACCAGAGTCACAAGCAAGTATTTCTCGTTTTGCCTCTCGACCTTGTGTTTCATTGCGTGGAAGCGCGCAGTAGCTCAGACTGTTCCACATTCTTTTCCTTCCTTGTAGTTGCAATTGGCGACCTCTCTGTACCCTCGGAGACACTTCAGCGCCTTTTCTATTTTTAAGGCTGTACGAATGCTTTGAAATGCTGCACTTTTCTGGCCTATTTTCATTCAGAAGGAAGAAGGGCAGCGAACTTTGTGAAAGCACATGCCAAGAAAGAGCTGGAGCCGCACAAACAAATTAGAAACGTTTTCTTTATTTCTTGACCAGCCGAGGATGGGTTAACAGAGTTGGTCATGGTGGTCACTCAGCTGGAGCTGGAGCTCTGCTTTCACGGGAAGAAGTTGCGAGGATTCACGTGTAAGCTCACCAGATTTCCCAATGGATTTGTTCCAGAGACATCGTGCAGCGTTGCATGCCAGGTCTTTCTTCCCTTCCTCCTGGCAGGTCTGGGAATGGTGGCAGCCGGCCTTCTGATGGACCTTGTTCAAGTAGGTAACGTTTACTATCTCACGCAATCAAATGATGTTTTCCAATTCAGACAAGGAATCATATGTAAAGTGCAGTAGTAAAATAAAGTAGGAGTGATTTTCCCTTTTATACTACCAATTCAGAAAGCAGACAGAATATGTCTAACATATTATGAATGCTTTTCACCATTTCCTTATAAGTGAATGCATTAGTTCATTTGTATACATGTATTGTTTGAATAGAGCATGGAGGATGCCAGACTCCTAGTTTTAGTTTAATTGCTAATCATCAAGTTCTCTGTGTGACTGTATCTGGTTAATCTGTATTAGTTTGTAAAGCGTGGTCCGAAAAGTTTAATGGCTACTTTATATCTCAGCAGATACCGCATTATGGCTGTAGAGTCATTGTTAGCTGGACCGTAGTTATGTTGATCAGGGAGCTTAAATGTCACAAATATTTTAACAAGTCCAGTAAAATATGTATTGGGACTGTAGCCAGGACTTCATGACAGGGTGTCCCTATACCATTTACACCTAGGCGTAGGACAGTGGCCCCTGTGTGCTGTGCTGTCACCTGCCACAGGGGAAAATGGGACCTCAGGGCACACTCTTGTCAGTGGCCACAGAGGGCACGTGGTACAGTTGATGGAGGTGCTTATTGGTGACTTGAACATCACCTGAGGAAAGGGTGGATAAAATCCTGTGTGGTCCCTTAAAAAAAGTATGTCTTCAGTTTTGCTATGAGGTACCGTCACCTTCAGTGGGAAGGTGATTCCAATAGTGGGATGATGCATATTCAAGCCAACATTTGACCAGGGTACTACCTCCATCGAGTGATGTTTTACTGTCAAGAAGAGCAGGGGCTTTTATTTTTTCAAATGCATGTTTATGGGCATTTGAAGTGAAAACATACCGTTTTGTGCTTGTGCCAACATTATACAATGCATTTCCCTACTTTTGCTCTTTCCTACCATTCAGCACCCACTAGAGATCTAAAAGCTAGCTGGTGAAATGACACCACACAGAGATATTTACATCAGGTCCGCTAATTATTCAGAAGATAAATAGAGTGGAGGTAGGGTGGTTGGGTGTGAGAAGAGTGAGTGGACGTAGTTGGGTGGGTTTTAGTAGAGCGAGGGGAGGTATGGGGGGTAGGGCATGGGGGAAGGGCGAGGGATTGCGTGTAGAGCGGGTGGAGGTAGGGTCAGAAGGTGGGATACGAGTGAGTGGTGGTAGAATGAGTGAGTGGGGGTAGGGACAGTGGAGGTAGGGTGGGTGGGGGTAGAGAGAGGAGGTGGGCAGATGGATGGGGATAGAGAGAGTGGAGGTAGGGTGAGTGGGAGGGGGTAGAGAATGTGGAGGTAGGTTTGGTCGGAGCAGTAGAGAAAATGGAGGTATGGTGTGTGGATGGGGGAGTAGAGGGTAGTGGTAGGGTGTGTGGGGGTAGATATACATGATGTAGAGAGGGTGGGGTAGAGAGTGGGGGGATGGGTGGGTGAGTGGGGATAGAGAGAGTGAGGATAGGTTGGGTGGGTGGGGGTTAGAGAGAGTGGGCATTGGGTGCGTGGGAGTTGAAAGAGTGGGTTAGGGTGGGTGGGTAGAGAGTGGGGGTAGGGTGGGTGGTCAGGATTGAGAGAGTGGGGTATCGTGGGCAATTAGGGTAGAGAGTGTGGGGTAGGGTGGGTGACTGATAGTAGAGAGAGTGGGGGTAGGGTGAGTGGTTGGGGTAAGAGCGAGTAGTGTGTAGGGTGGATGGGGGGTCGATAGTGGGGGTAAGGTGATGGGGGTAAGGACTGGGGGTACGGTGGGTATAGATAGAGTGGTGATAGGGTTAGTTGGTGGGGGTAGCGAGAGTTGAGGGAGTGGGTGGGTGGGGTAGAGAGAATGGGGGTAGGTTGAGTGGGTGGGGATAGAGGGAGTGGTGGGTAGGGTAGGTAGGGGGGGATTCAGACAGTGTTGGTTGGGTGGGTGAGTGAGGGTAGAGAGAGTGGAGGTAGGGTTGGTGGGTGGGGGTAGAAGGAGTTGGGGTTGGGTGAGAGGAGGTAGAGAGAGTCGGGATAGGGCGGGTGACTGACTGTAGACCACCTGCCAAAATATATCGTACTTTTTCCGGTCCATAAGATTCGTGACACCTTTTTGAGATTACGTTTACATTTATTACCAACACGAGAACTATTAACGAAAACAAAACAAATCCCGACCAATTTAGCATATTGTCGATTCTGCAAACAAACTGAAATTCCAAAGACACTTTTCCACATAATCATGGAATGCACTGCATTGACTAAGAAGCGCAGTTTGTTTAGAGAGCTCTTCTTGCCACCCAATATTTTCCGATGGAACTAAAAGAACGGTGGACACAGATTTTGCTGGGTAACAATAGGAATCTACTTTATACTATTATTTACTTCTGGAACAGCATAATGGAAAAAGATATAAAAGACTGCATTTGTAAAGTTAATGAATTTTACCATGTGATTAACAGATTGTATATAAATGAAAAGTTTAGAAATAAACTACATCATTTTAATAATAGAAAAAAGACTGACAGTAGAGAGAGTGTGGGTAGGGGTGGTGGGTGTAGAGAGAGTGGAGGTAGGGTGGGGAGCTGGGGAGGAGAGGGTGGAGGTAGGGTTAGTGGGAGTAGAGAGAGTGGAGGTAGGGTCGGTGGGTGTGACGGTAGAGAGAGTGGAGGTAGGTTGGGTCTGAGGGGGTAGAGAGAGAAGAGGTAGGGTGGGTGGGAAAGGATTGAGAGAGTGGAGGTATGGTTGGTCAGAGGGGGTATAGATAGTGGCGGTAGGGTGTGTGGATGGGGAGGAGAGGGTGGATATCGGCTGAGTGGGGCTAGGCGGAGTGGGGAATAGGGTGGTTGACTGACAGTAGAGAGAGTGTTGATAGGGTGGGTGGGTGTAGAGAGACTGGATGTATGGTGGGTGGATGGGATGAGAGGGTGGAGGTAGGGTGAGTGGGGGTAGTGAGAGTGGGGATAGGGTGAGTGACTGATAGTAGAGAGTGCGGGTAGGGTGTGTGTAAAGAGAATGGGGTAAACAGAGATAAGGTGGGTGGAGGTATAGAGAGTGGGAGTTGGGTGGACGGGTTGGGGTAGAGAGAATGGGGGTAGGGAGGGTGGGGATAGTGGGAGTGGTGGTAGACATGGTGGGGATTGAGTGGGTGGGGTAGGGTGGGTGGTGTAGAGAGAGTAGAGGTAGGACAGGGGTGCGGGGCAGAGAGTGGGGTTAGGGTGGGGGGTTAGGGTGGGGATAGGTAGGGTGGGGTAGGGAGGGTGGGTGGCTGTAGAGAGAGTGGGGATACTGTAGAGATAGTGGGGGGGTAGGGTGTTGGGGGTAGAAGGGGTGGGGGTAGGGTGGGTGAGTATGGGTAAAGAGAATGGGGTAGGGTGGGTGGAGGTAGAAAAAGCAAGGGTAGGGTGGGTGGGGGTAGGGAGATTGGGGGTAGAGAGATTGGGGGTATAGTAGGTGGGTTGGGGTATAGATAGTGGGGTTAGAGTAGGCATGATGGGGGTAGGGTGAGTGGGTGGGTGGTGCTAGAAAGGGTGAGGGTAGGGTGGGTGGATGGGGGTAGGACGGTTGTGGGTAGAGCATTTGGGGTTAGATAGGGTGTGGTTAGTGTGGGTGTTTTGTGGTAGGGAGAGTGGAGATTGGGTGGGTGAGGGTAGAGGGGGTTGGGATTGGGTCGGGTTAGAGAGAAAGAGGGGGTAGGGTGGGTAGTGGTGCGTGAGTGGGGTTAGAGAAAGTGGGGATTGGTTAGGTAGGTGATGATGGTTGGTTGGGGGCAAAAAACATGAAGAAAAAAGAAGCCTTGAGAAAAGTACCCCAAAATAGCCCCAACACAACCTGACTAGCACACATAATAGGGTGGGGTGTGGTGGGGTCGGTATGGATCAAGAGAGAATGGTGATAGAGTGGGTGTGGGTTGGTGGCTAGCTGTGGAAAGGAAGCCTCAGGAGGAGAATACAAATCTTCAGTCAAAATATCCCAAAAATATCCCAAGTGTTCGTGAAAAACAGTCGAAAATAGCCTATTATGAAAACATTGCGCAGCTGGGAAATGGAAAGGCCGGCACCCGACTTCTTCACACAAAGCTGCTGACAGGAGCAAATATTGTTGGGCAACTTCTCATTGTGGAGTAGGGGGAGGAGATTGGAAAAAGGTTTTAGTGATTTGGCAGTTTCATGCAGGCATCTCTTTTATAACAATGATTTTGGCAATTTTGTGTAAACCAAAAAGGCTACCATGTCCACTTGAAACTTTTTGCCATCTCTTGAATCCCACCAATTATCGCCTGATCACCATACTTTGTTGCGTTTCTTTCTGCTTTACTTTTGGAACATATTGAGGCTTGGGCTGCTGGGGCTGGAAGCTTATACATTTATCAATTTGGTTTTAGGAAAGTGGTTGGCACTGACCTAAATGGTTTTTTATTACATCTTTTGTGGCATAATCCCACTTACGGAAGACCCCTCTATATGGCTTATGTTGATTTATCCAATGTGTTTGATAATGTAAATAGATCTAAAATGTGGAAGAAACTTTTATCCTGGGGTATGCCAGCCCCCCTTTTGGACATACATGTTAACTTGCATCTTAACTTCTCCTTGCAAGTCAGGTTGAATATGTCAGGCAGATGTTCAAGATAATATTAACTTTTGATAGCCTGCGTCAAGGATGCATGTTGGCCCCGCTGCTTTTTCATTTATATTTTTCAGACTGTTGTATAGTTAATGATTCAATGGAATGCTAGTGTAGCTTACATTCAGGCTGCGCTCAGAATGTTTGTTTTTGAAGGAGAATGTTAAGGGAGATCTAGAAGAACTGAGTCAGTCGATGTTGGCAGCCGTAGTAGACAGATGTAACCGCAGTCATTAGGCATATTCTGAATGCTTAATTAAGGTATTCTTACCTATGAAGGACCTACTGGCTTTATTATAGTGGAAACGCGGTACTACACTGAGGGTGAGCGGCAAGAGTACAAATCCCTGTGTTGAGCGGCTGTGTTAGACGGCAGGAGGTTGCCTGACCTTCGTCTGCGGATCGGGTTCGGAGAGGATGCACCGGAGAGGATGACTTTGCGCCCTGCTCCTCGATAGTGTCTGCAGCCCTGGTGTGGGGCACTGTGAAGTGGTGTTGACGTGGTGAGAGGGACACCTGTTGCTGTGGCAGACAGTGGTGGGACTAGGTCATGAGGGTCACATGGGTATTTGGAGGACAAAGTCATTCATTCAGTTAGATTTTGGTGGCCACACATGGACAAATTCATTGAGGTGCGTGTTAAGGAGTGTGATGAGTCCCGCAATAGCGACAAAGTGTGGAAAGCTGGGGTTCCTCCCCTGGTCATGCCTCAGGTGCCCTATATACCATGGGGAACTGTAGCAATAGATTTGCTGGAACCATTGAATTTTCCCGTGACATGAAACATTTATGTGTTTGTTGCTATAGATTTCATTTTGAGCGGTCTGAGTTACGGGTGCCCAAGGATTTTACCTCGAGGAACTTGATTAAGTTCTTAGAAAATGTGTTCTGGAGAGAAGTTTGGCCCTCAAAACTATTGAGCGACAAGGGCCCTCAGTTTGTGTCAAAGGAATTTCAGTCATGGTTGAAAGAGAAAGGGGTGGTGCAGATGAGGATGGCTTTGAACCACCCCATAGTAATGGATGTGTGGAGCCCTTCAACAGGACTGTCATGGACAGGGTCAGATGGTTGTTTCTAAACAACAGGGATTGGCAGAGAGACTTGATCTGGAGGATGTTTCAGTACAGGATGTGACTCCTCATCCTACCACAGGAGTCACTTTGTTTGAGCTCATAAGGGGTTGCAAACCCAACACGTCATTGCCTCCAGGGTGGTTATATAGGTCTACGGTGGTTGACCTTGATGTTGGTTGTGATTTGAGAGTGTGACGAGGCATCCAGGTCCTGGTATGATATCAAGCATGGGTCTAAATCCAGAGAATTGTCTGCTGGTGATCAAGTCAAAATGAAGCTTCCCAGGAAGCCCAGAAAATGGAATCCAGATTTTCTGGACCCAGAACTGTTGAGAAGGAATATGGAAGTGTGATGCGCCTAGCAGGAGGCGATGTTTGGAATAAGAGCAGAGTGGTGAAGTGGGTTCAGTGCGTTCAAACATTGAGAGTTGGAAGTGAAGGTGTGTTCATTAAAGTTATATACACTTCTGCATGCAGAAATTTCTGTTTCTCAACCCCTTTCTTCTATTCCACACCACAACCCTCCATTTTGTCCCACCGCCACCATTTCCCTTCCCACATTTAAAATTTTTCTCAGTCTAAAGGAGAGTAAGTGTGCTGTACAGTTAAGGATTCAATGGAATGCTAGTGCAGCTTACATTCAGGCGGCACTCAATGTTTACTGTTCAAGGAGAATGTTGAGATCTAGAAGTAGTGAGCCAGTTGATGTTGGCAGCCATAGAAGACAGATGTAACTTCAGTCATTAGGCATATGCTGAATGCTTTATAAGGGTATTCTTACCTATGAAGAACCTACTGGTTTAATGTCCAGACTTCAATGCTATGTAAAGTGAGCTCTTTCCCACAGAAATTTGGGACCATTCTCTTTTATGGCTGGCCTACGCAGGCGTATTGAGCCTTTTTTCAAAGTCCCCAACCAGTCTTCAGAGATCCTTAAAGTATTTGAGGACATCATTAAGTTTAATAACTTAGTTATTAACTTGGTTAAAACAAATATTCTTAGCACATCTAAGTCATGGAAATGTAACTCTTTTGTCTGGAATTTGGGACAAAAAAGTTTGGAAATTGTGAATGAATCCATGATGAAAGCCCTGAGTAAACACAATACAAGAGATCTCTAGACTCTCCTTAATCAAAACACTGGGCCTGATTCCAAGTCCGGCGGTAACCGAGCTGGAAAAACCGGCAGGTTGCTGCCGGACTTGGAATGAATTACTGCCTCTGTGATTGCCGGCATCACCATGGCTTTACAACCCTTGTGACCTGGTAATTCCAGAGGCGGAATTCCGTAAATCCTCATTCCCATGGAGTCGCATAGGACTCCACAAGGATGGGGACAATGGAAACACTGATTCCGTCCATGACGGAGCCGGTGTTTCCACTTCCGTCTGCAGTCGGGTGGCATTACGCCCTCTAGGTCAGACCTGGCGGGAGTGGCACCTCCCGCCTTCAGAACTCGTAATCTGCCGGTTCGGAAACAACAGTGGTGACGGGTTTACCACCACCGTTGTTTCCGGACCAGCAGACTCTAAATGAGGCCTATTGTCTTTCAACATCGACTGGATTTCTCATTTCAAATCTCTATACAGCCCTAAGACGGATCTAGAAACTCTGACAAATCATCACAGAAACGATAATAAAAACTGGTATAAACTCTGGGATTACGAAGAAATCCTAACACACATTAAGAGACTAAACACCTTGAGAGCACCAGGACCTGATGGCTTAAGCAATCACACCATCAAAAAACAACCAGAAGCCTGGACCAAACTATGCATTCATAGCTTCAAACTAATTTCTGGAAACAAATGCATACCAGACACATGGAAAACGGTGATCATAATCCCTGTCTTCAAGAAAGGCGAAAGGAACCAACCAAAAAACGACAGCCCGCTAGCAATGCTAGACCCAATAGGAAAGATTTTTGCATCTATCCTTGTAAAGAGATTCATTGAATGGGCAAAGACAAATAAAAAGCAGGACCCACGACAGACCGGGTTTGTAAACAATGTAGGAACGAATATCAATTTGCTGGTCCTCAACCTACTGAAACAAGAATCTTTAAAAACCCAGACTCCAAAACACGCCATTTTTGTTGATCTCTTAATGGCATTTGGTAGTATCAACAGAAGTAATCTGTGGAAAAAGCAGAGGCAACACATCTGCCCGTATGAACTGCTTGAACCAATTAAAGCCCCCTATACTGATACCGCCATTCGAATACGGCTGACTAATGACAGAGTTCTCTTGTCAGAGATGAAAACAACAAACAGACTCAAGCAAGGGTGCCCTTTAGCTGCCTCTCTCTTTAGTTTCTATCTGTACGATGTTGCTGAGAATCAAAATATCATTGCAACCAATCCTCCTAGAATGAACGCAACCTCTGTCCCTTATATGCTATACGCAGATGATATAGTGATAATGGACAAGATGCAAGTCTGTTAGGCAGAAACCTGTGCAGTTCCCTTAGGGAACACTGCAAAAGATTTAAGACTACAGGTATAGCAGTAAACCCACTTGGTAGCAGTCTGTACCACCCAGATTTACCTGGTAGCTGTGGCTGAGCAGTCAGACTTCCCTTAAGAAGAGTTAGGCAGTATGCGAAGTATACACAATAGGTACCTAAACACAATAGTACAAGCAAACACTGACCAGAGCTTGGTTTCAAAAGTATATAGTTATTTATTTTAAGAACACATAAGTTGGAAACACTCTAGCAATATATAGTAAAACACGTCAAACACAGTTATATGGAAAGCAGTCCCAACCCTTATTCCTATCTAGACAACTCTAGGTTAACATCACATAATTCAAACAGAGGTGAGTGCTTAACTTTAGATGACACTCTAGTAGGTTCAAAGAAGGGAGAGAAAAAGCAGGAATAGGCGAAACACACCACTCTAAGGTCAAGAACACTTTCAATAGGCTCAAAGAAGCATAAAGTCACAGGTGAGCAAAAGTCACTAGGCAGGGCCCACTCTTAGAGCAGACAGAGCAAAAATGTGCCCAAGATCACACTGTTATTAGGGATTTAGAGTCTTGCAAAGAGTTCAGGCGGAGTTTAGAGAGGCTTAGAAAGTTTAGCCAGGGTGTCCCAGGCACTCCCAGGTTCAAAAAGCCGGGGGCTAAAACTACCCCGTACAGTCGGTGGCAAGGGAAGCCAGGCGGAACACGGAACCTTAGACGGGAAGGATCCTCCAGCGGTGGCAGTTGTTCCAGGCAGTGGCAGCAAGGCTCGACGTCGGTCAGGGGAGAAGAAGTTCTCGCTGAAGAGCAGAAGAAGAAGGTCGTTGCACTGCCCGGGAAGAAACCAGCCGCGGAGTCCTCCGGTTAAAGGGTTGTACCGACTTTCGCGGTTGTGGTAAAAGTGTGGTATTCCGGTTGCCGGGGTGCTTGGCACGGGCAAGGCGGCCACGAGATACCTCGAAGAAGCGAAAAGAAGGTGAAAACTGGTTGTCCCCACCAGTCAAGGGAAGGAGCCACTCCGTTAAGAGTTCTCCTCGGTCGTTGGGAAAAGTGGTGAGACGGTTCAGCAGGGCTCCACCTGGTGGTGTCGTCGCAGCAGGTCGGCTCAGCTCTTCCCTCGTCGGATTCTTGGTCCTGTGGCGACTTCTGAAGTTCCAGTCCCCAAAGCCCTGCTTTTATGCAGCAAACCCCCATTCACCCAGCCTAGCTGTCACTCAAACATGCTAAGTGGTGAGCCGGCCGGCTCACCACTTGGGCCAATCAGGACGGAGTGCGACTTGAGTTACCAAGGTAACTCAGTCCAGGGTGCCTAAATCCCCCTCCACCCCTCCTAAGTACCCCAGACAGAGTGGCACCACTTTGGAGGGCTTCTGTGGAGAAGCCCGCCAAAAGTGGGACAAAGGGCTCCACTTCGGGTCAGAGTTACAGAGGCGAACGCCAACGCCATTTTAGAATCAAGTTTTGGCAAAAAAATCCCAACCGGAGTTATAATAATAAATATATAAACCGGCGGTATGTTTGAGGCTACCGTAAATAAATAATTAAATGTGTTAGCCTAAAACAATGGGAAATCCCATAGGAAAATATTTGCGGTCGAATATAAAAAGTAGTTTCCACCGGCACCAGCCAAAACTCGATCAGGGGGGACGGAGACGTGCCCCCTTGACTAACAGACCCTGGGGCAATCGAATTGCCCCAGCCAGTACGTCCACAATATGATGGTTTGTACTGGTTCTGTTCAGGATTTAAGACTAGTAAAGTCTTTGGTGACTTTACATGCCCTGGGAGACAGTAGTCAGTCCCAGGGTATGGAGTCTATGTTGGGGAGTCCCTAGGACACCCCTGGGTTACGGCACAGAGGGTGCTGTGTAACCCACATCACAAAAATACATGAGGCCCTATGGAGTAAAAGACCCCATAGCCCATTCAACACAAGGTTTAACCAAGAAAACACACTTCAACATGCCCAAGGGTGAGGGTAAAAGAGTCTCACTCTTGGCAGGAGAAAAAAAGAAACCCTAGAAATCCAGCAAAGCTGCTGGGGGACTCACTAGGTAGGGAAATTCAGCCTAAACAGAGAATTCTCCCTAACAAAGTCAGCCTCCAAAAAAGATTGAAGACTCTTGTAAATTTCCTTGAAAGCAAAGACATGAAATTCAATTCCAGCAAGACACAAGTAATGACACTGGGATATTGTAAAAGAACTCAGTATACCTGCCAACCATCTATTTGGAAGGGGAAAAACTGGAGGTAGTTAAAGAATTTAAATACCTCAGCATCCGCTTCAACCAATCTAAAGTCGAGTTGAACTGGTCCATCCATCTGAAGAACAAAGCCTGTACACTAGCCAGACAAGGCTTGATTATTCACAGGAAATACGGCCACTATTCTATGAAACCAGTCATCACCTTCTATAGGCAGAAAGTAACCACAATATTACTGTATGGAAGTGAATCATTACTCAATATCCCTCAAGCTATATGGATCTTGGTTGAAGGTACATCCTGGCGCAAGTTCCTCTCTCTAGCACCGTCTTATCCGATGCCTAGAATACGCCATGAACTCGCTTTGCAATCGCTATACTGCAATAAAAACTGGAAACAGCTAGATATATAAAGAAAGATAATCAATAGTGACGACATCCCGGCAACCTATATATTGAAACAATTGAATAAAACATCGAATGATTCCATCGTAAATAAATGGAAAGATGCCTGTCTGCATATGCCTAACAAAAATGATGTCTGTTGAGACGCTGATAAACAGACCTATGGAGGTGAAAAAAGAGAATCAAAGAAAATGACTGGATAAAAACTGTCAGCAACAAAGCCCGATAAACAATGAATATAATTTCAGAGAAACTAGAGGGCTTAATGAATTACCAGCATATTTGACAAGATTCCCCTCCAGAAAAATCAGAGACTTATACCTCAGACTCCGTTTGAACATTCTCCCTACTATAGATTACTTAATCACAACTAAACAGATTCCAGAAGAAAATAAATTCTGTAGATTTTGCAAGCAAATGGACCAAGATGAGACGATTTATCATATTCCAATGAAATGCCCTAGCTTGAATGAACAAAGGATTCAATTTGGAAAGGTGATGCCTCACCCTAAAACAAGCTATGGAGAAGAAGAGAGATGGCCCAGATAATCTCTGGCAAAAACAAAAAGATGATTATTATGACAATTCAATTCTGGACACATATGATAGATGAAACCTGTAGATAAGAAATGTTCAAATTTTAAATAGTAATGAAATAACCAAATGCACAATTTGATGATGAGATATGGAAATGTAAAAGTTTGTATGCAAACTATGACATTTTAATTAAAATATATATATTTCTGAGGCTTGTGGAATCTGCTTAGATCACATGCTGTGCATAGGCCGACATCTAGTGGAAGCTGCGGAGTATTACAGTTTGTTTTTCGAAACTCGAAAATGGGCGTCGACACAGGGCGTGCCAGTAATACTATCCCTAGTGTGACGTCCACTGTACCCAAGATCCCTCACGCGTCTAGGATCCTCAGATTGTTTTTTTCCGCCATACTGGTCGGAAGCATCTTGCGGAGTCCCCTGGCCTTAGCCATACTTTTGCTAAAATTATAAAATAATAATCTATTGACATCCTTCCCCACCCCAACGTCGAACTTTGACACTGGACGCCGGCTGGAGAAGAAATCGACCGTCGGCTGCTGCACAACGGATTTGGGCCTCGGAAGGCCGCTGGCCTCGGCCCGGGCCTGGTAGGCCGCTGGCCTCGGCCCTGCAAGTAGGGAGAGTGGGGGGTGGTACATACTCTACACTCTTGGTATATAGGTACACCTTATATATTTCCTACACTTAACAGCCCGCTGCCTCAAGGTGCGTATGGAGGGTACCCCTTTTCAATTCTGCCCCAAGTGCAACCGCAAATACCCTTGGGTCGACAGGCACGCCACGTGCAATCTCTGCTTGCCGAGGGACCACCCCGAAGCGAACTGCAGAGCGTGTAGTAGGTTTAAACCTAAGACACTTAAGGACCGTTTGACGAAGCGTTGGGCCCACCACGCCAGGCAGGCGGCCATGGCAGCGGAGGGCGCCTTCAGCGATGGCAGCGACGCCGTACTTTCGGGCGGCGAGGGCATTACGGCGTCGAAAGACAGCCGAGCGCAGGTCCCCGACCTCGGAAGGTCGTCCGGCAGGGCGGCTATGGGGAAGACCCCCGGCGACGCAAGCGCTTCACATACTACACACACTAAACACACTAAGTCCAACCGAGACTCGACGACGTCGAGTTCTCGGAAAGAGGCACAGACAGAACGGTCCAACTCGGTGTCCTCTGGGCGCTCTCGATCGAGATCGCCGCATGACGCCAGGCAATCATCCACTCTTGCCAAGAGTGCCTCGCTCCCTAGGCTAACAGAAGTTCGATCGTCGGAAGACGAAGATGACTTCCACCCCCAGGCCGCGCTCCAGGAGGCAGAGCCCGCAATTAAAACCAGCAAGGCCCCACGCTCAAAGGACAGGGACACCTCTCCCGATCCTCGACGCCACAACCAGCAAGGCTACTCAGGATAAATCCCATAGAACTGCTGAGAAAGTCATTCCCAGTTCCAAAAAATGGTCCAGTGAAGACATAGATAGGGTCATGTCAAGAATGTCTTCCTTGGCTGATATTTATGATAAAAATCCTCAGGCTCTACTGATCCTATCCCCCCGAGTAAGAAGGCCTGGTTTGAAACCCCGATGAGGTCTGAACCCTTCGAGGTACAACCTTACGCGACATCATACGCTCGATATCAAGGAGAGGCTTCCTTTGGTGGAGACCAAGAGTTTGATATGATAGAAGAGCAAACCGGGACGGGATACTATGGGGATGATGAGGACCAGGAAGAAGAAGAGGATGACCCGGAAACATACAAAGTAGATTCCCCGGTAGAGAACGAAGCCCCGGTTACCGACTCCCCGGTCGATAACCAGCCCCTCCTAAACGAGGTTCTCGCTCGCGCAGCAGAACATTTTCACATTGACACCCACGATGTACAGGAGGAAAGGGACTTCGCAGAAGAGTTAGTGGGAGAAAGGAGGCCGGTTGCCCAGACCATCCCTATCCTTAAATCCATTCAGCGAAGAATAGATCCGTCCCTGGTGAACCCAAACCTCACCAGAGCAGTCAATCCTAGGGTTGAAAAACTTTTCAGGGCAGCTCAGTCTGACCCTCTCTATATAAGAGGACATCTGAAGCCAGACTCCCTAGTTGTTACCAACACTCGTAAGAGGGCTGGAACACCCTTGTCTTCGTCAGAAGCTCCTCCCGAAAAGAAGAGCAAAAAACTATACGGTTTCGGCAGGAAGGTAGCCTCAACGTCCGCCTATCAAGCAAGGATTGCTAACTCCACCACCCTGTTGGCCAGCTACAACTGCCATCAGTGGGAAGAAGTGGCGGCTCTCATAGCCTCTGCTCCTGAACCGTTAAAGGGCCAATTAGCTCGGATTTCCGCAGAGGGTATAGCCGTGTCTGGTTGCATTTTGAAAGCAACATTCGACACCGCCGACAACGCAGGCAGATTGATAGCAGAAGGTACTGTTATCAAGAGACATGCATGGTTACGGCAGTCTGGTTTTAAGACAAAAACTCAGGCATCATTATTAGACAAACCGGTGGAAGGCGGTGGAAGACGTACTGAAAAATGCCAAGGACGAATACGAGAGACTCAAATCCCTTGGCCAGTTAACCAATAAACCCCCCAACCAGAGAGGGAATAGTAATTTTCGTCGCCCACGCGGCCAAAATTCCCAGAGAGGATCTAACTATTCCCAGGGGCAGGGTACACAGTGGAACAACAACCAACAATCTACCCAGGGTTACGGCAGAGGTAATAGGAGAGGTCGTGGTAAAGGCAGAGGCAGCCCCAGCAAGGGAAACGGCACGCCTCCACCAAAGCAGTGACGCTCAGTTCAGGGTCCCTTCTCATGCAACCCCAGTAGGGGGACGCATTTCAAACTTCACCCAGGCTTGGGAAGGGATCACATCAGACAGATGGGTGCTGTCAACAGTATCCACAGGGTACTGTATAGAACTACTGCAGCGTCCCCGGAACCATCCTCCACGACAAAAAGTACACTCCCTAGAACATCAGAAGATTCTCCTCGAGGAGATCGCCATTCTTCTACAAAAGGACGCGATAGAACTCGTCCCGGGACACCAGGTAAACAAGGGTATTTATTCAACTTACTTCCTTGTGCCAAAGAAAGACTTGACAATGCGCCCAGTATTGGACTTACGACCTGCCAACAAGTATGTCAAGCCCCAAAAATTTCGTATGACCACGCTACAAGAGGTAATCCCCCTCCTAAAAAAGGGGGATTACATGGCAACCTTGGAAATGAAAGATGCTTATTTTCATATTTCCATGTTCCCAGCGCACAGAAAGTACTTGCGCTTCAAGGTGGACAGTCGCCACTACCAATTCAAGGTACTTCCCTTCGGGATAGCTTCAGCACCAAGGGTATTCACCAAGGTACTGGCGGTGTCAGCTGCACACCTACGCAGGGAGGAAATCCCAGTGTACCCTTATCTGGACGACTGGCTCATAACGGGGGAAACCCCAGGAATTTACAGGACAAACATTCAAAAGACTATCGACCTCCTCCACGAATTGGGCTTCTCAATCAACGAGAAGAAGTCAAGCCTAGTCCAAGCACCTCAAAACAATTCCTAGGAGCAATCCTGGATACCCAGGAGGGGTTGACCTTTCCTTCAGAAGAAAGAATTCGGAATATACTACTGCAAATTCCGCATTATCAGTCCGGTCAACAAATAACGGTACGCAAAGCAATGCGGTTACTGGGCATGATGGCGTCATGCATTTACCTGGTCCCCCACGCGCGCCAGCGCATGCGTCCCATGCAGGAATGGTTGGCGAAACAGTGGTCTCAGGCAAGTGGTCAGTGGGACGATCTAGTGGTCGTTTCGCCAACACTTGTACAAAGCCTCCACTGGTGGACAAGAGAGAATCTCGCAAAAGGGAAACCCTTTTACGATCCCGAAGTACAGGCAATAGTCGCCACAGATGCATGCCTGACGGGGTGGGGAGCTCACCATCTCCACCACAAAGCACAGGGTCTCTGGTCTCACTCAGTGGCCAAGAACCACATCAACCTGATAGAGCTTCTGGCAGTATTCAGAGCGCTTCAGGCGTTCGAGCCCCATCTACCAAACCTGTCAGTGCAAATACGGACGGACAGCACTACAGCCATGTTCTACCTGAACAAGCAAGGAGGGACTCGCTTGCCAAATCTGTCCAAGCTTGCCCAGAAAATCTGGAGATGGGCACTCAGACGGAACATCTTCCTGTCATCGCAACATGTTCCAGGGGAGCTCAATTCCCTAGCGGATGCTCTGAGCAGAGACTCCCTCCCAGAGGAACACGAATGGGTTCTTCACAGAGAGGTCGTAGAAGATCTCTTCTCTCAGTGGGATTTCCCCACTATAGACTTATTCGCCACAAGCGAAAACAAACAATGCCCAGGATTTGCATCCAGGTTCCCCCAACCAGACTCCCAGGGGAACGCCCTATGGATGAACTGGTCAGGGATGTTTGCGTACGCTTTTCCACCAACTCCTCTCATCAGGAGAGTGGTGAACAAGATGAACAAGGAATCGATGACGCTCGTCCTAGTTGCTCCCATGTGGGCAAGACAACCGTGGTTCCCACACCTACGCAGGATGGCGGTGTGCGAGCCCATCAAACTTCCAGCCTGGTACAACCTACTGTCCCAGCACCAAGGTCAAACAGTGCACCAGCAACCCAACTCAATGAACCTGGCAGCATGGCTCCTGAGGTCATAGAGTTTGGACATCTCAATTTGCCACAGAGGTGTATGGACATCCTAAAGGAATCTAGGAAACCAAACACAAGGCACTGTTACTTTGACAAGTGGAAGAGGTTCGTTATCTGGTGCCAGAGTAGACAAATCAACCCGGTTGATTGCACTCCTTCCAACATTGTTACATACATGCTCCACCTGCTGGATGCAGGATTGGTTTTTAACTCACTGAAAGTACACCTGGCAGCCCTCTCGGCTTACACCACTTCCCATAGCAAGGTGTCGTGGTGGAAAGTACCAGTAGTTAAAGCCTTCATGGAAGGAGTAAAGAGACTTCACCCTCCTATTTCAAACCCACCACCAGGTTGGGACCTTAATGTGGTGCTAGCCAAGCTCATGGGCCCCCCTTTCGAACCCATGCATAAAAGCAGTCTCAAACACCTGACTTATAAAACGGCCTTCTTAGTAGCTATTACTTCTATAAGAAGGGTCAGTGAAATTCAGGCTCTGTCAGTGTAGGATCCCTTCTTTACTATCTATAAAGACAAACTGGTTTTACGTACACACTCTAGGGTCTCACCTAAATTTATATCAAAATTCCATGTAAACCAGTCCATAGAGCTTCCGGCTTTCTTCCAGAACCCGCAAAGCTCTGCTGAGGTGAAACTACACACCCTAGATGTGCGTAGGGCGGTCCTCTACTATGTAAATAAAACAAGACCGCTAAGGAAAACAGATCAACTGTTTGTCTCCGTAGCTACAGGCAGAGAGGGGGATCGCGTCTCTAAAGGTGCCATCTCGAAGTGGATTATTAACTGTATCCAGCTGTGTTACTAACTCTCTGAAAAGACTCTGCCTTTTACGCCAAGAGCCCACTCTACTAGAGGCATTGGGGCCACTCTGGCTTTCATTGCAAATGTCATCCTTGACACCATTTGCAAAGCAGCTACTTGGAGCTCTATTCACACTTTTACTCAGCATTACTGCATTGACACACATTCCAAGGCAGATACACAAGTGGGACAAGCAGTTCTAAGACACTTATTTGCTCATGACCCTTCTCACATCCCACCTCCTTCTTCTGGTACTGCTCGCTAATCTATGCACAGCATGTGATCTAAGCAGATTCCACAAGCCTCAGAAGGGATACATTACTCACCGTAATCGTATTTCTGATGCTTGTATCTGCTTAGATTCACATGCGACCCACCCTTCCTCCCCTCCGAGAGAAGGCGCATGATTGCTTGTAGTCTTACCTTTCTGTCTATCTGCTTGGATTATCTGTACTCACGCTACTCCTCATGCTACCTCATGTCAGAAAAAATACAATCTGAGGATCCTAGACGCGTGAGGGATCTTGGGTACAGTGGACGTCACACTAGGGATAGTATTGCTGGCACGCCCATTTTCGAGTTTCGAAAAACAAACCGTAATACTCTGCAGCTTCCACTAGATGTCGGCCTATGCACAGCATGTGAATCTAAGCAGATACAAGCATCAGAAATACGATTACGGTGAGTAATGTATCATATATATATATATATATAGGTTTTCGTGTCTGCTCAAATGAATATAAAGCATCTTTCCAAAAATATGTGACAGAAAGTAATGGGTCTTTGCAGTACAGATGGGTAAGCTTGACTACAAATATGGTTGATTTTCACTCTTAACACTGTGGACCAAGGTCAAAATACCTTTGGCGCGGGTTTGCACACCCTTAATATAGTACAGAGACTAGATAAACATTAGATTCAAGGTATTTAAAACTTTTTTATACAATGTTTTTTGCTTAACTTTAAACTCCAATTAATACTCCAAAACACTCCTAGTTTGTTTTAAAAACACCAGTTGTATTAATTTCACCAATCTTTCAAAACTACAATATGCAGCCTCTGCCAGAAAAGGCTACCGATGCCAATGCATTTCGGACCATGTGTCCATTATCAGGGCCAGTAGCTCTATACAAATTACAAACAATAATATTCTCAGTCACCCAGACCATATATGTATACGAAACCAAAAATGACTGAATAGTGTTAGACATCATTCCAACAATTCACAAAATGGCAGTTAGAGTACACCAACCCATAATATTGGTGAAAATAAACAAATATTCATCACCATCACATCATCAATCAGAATACAATCAACCAATGGTGTCATAGTTGAAAGCATCATAACAAAGACCATTTCCATTAAAAGAAACAGAAATAATGCACTTACCATGCAGTAGTTCACAGAGCAAATTGTTGAGTAAATAAATTGTACAATATAGCAAAAATAAAAAATTACAATGACAAGAACAATAAGGGACAAAAACAAGACATAACATAAAATAAAAAAGGGGAACAAATAGATGGAGATAAAGGGTTAGAGAAAGGTCAAAATAGATTCACACTATGGCCTCATCATGAGTTGGGCGGTATCCCAGCGGCATTCCTGCCGGGATACCACCCACGCTAATAGCGCTACCGCCACCCGGTCTGGCGCAATTAGTTCCGGATCACGGGTTTGGCGGAACGGTCTTTCCCGTTCCCTATTTGACCCAATAGGGAATTTTTCGGCGCGTTTACCATCGACGGTATTACCGTGCAGTAATAGTGCTGAAAATTGACAAATTGCCGGCGGATTTCCCCCCAGCTCAGAGCTAGGGGTAAATACTGCCAAACCCATGATTTGGCGGACCCTTAAATGCGGCAGTAATAGTGTTACTGCCACATTTAACGGTTACCGCCCAACTCATGATGACCCTGTATATGTAGTTTACAATACTACTTGTTTCAGCTGTCTAAATCCTACTGCACAACATACCGCCATGATGGTCATATTCCTTCATTCAAAGCAAAGAGAGCACAATTTATACTGTGGAACCCTCAATCTAGGTACCAAGTCATACTTGGCGTTGAATCTAAGATCAATGTGTGTCAGAATGACACAAATGTCGGACGTATGCAATCCAACACATCCGTGTCCTACGGATCGCGGTATCAACTAACGAAATCTAAAGGAAAGTGCACATACGTTCCATCAGATGCTACTATCTGTGCAAGCCAGATATTATAATGTAATGCCTATGTGACCTCATCCTACTTGTCATTCGAAACTCGTCTTCTCGCACAAAACGATATGTGTGTCACTTCAATCTCTCTCTGAGTATTTTGTTAGAGAAGAGACCCCGTGACCTTCTCCCATGTGACTGCGTGAAAAGTCCTGTGTGGTTCAAACATGTAATGAGAACCAACAGCCTTGTCTACATGTTATAATGTTGTTGGGGTGATTATCCCGGGGTCGGCAGAGCCGTCCGCGGACCTCCGGGCTGGGAGGCCCCAACTCCTACCGTAGTTCCCAAAAGGAGTATGAGACACACAAAAGGAGCAGGGTGGTTCTGCTTTTTATTATAACAACGGCAGGGATGGGTCTCGGATCGTACGCATCCGTCCAGACTCTCACTCTTAGTGGGGCTCGCAGGCCCTTTTTACAGCAGTATGACGCGCTACCTTCGTCACCTGGGAAAGTTATCAAAAAACCAGTTGCCACTCCGGATTGGTTCCCCGAGTGGTAGGGTTAGTATAGGATACATATGGAGAATGATTAGTGGTTAAGGATGAGTCAGGTGGTATACTTGGGTTGTCCCTACTTTTAGATACTTGAAAATTGCAACAAGGGGACCCCTGGTGATTGGCTAATACTACTGATGTCAGTGATGAGCCCCCCTGCGTTCTGATTGGTCCTCCCGCGAGCCCCCAAGCCTGGGACCATCGTTGTTCCCAGCTCGCGGTGTACCTTTCATTAGCAACAATGTGCAACTATGTGTTTGTGCAGACAACGTACAGGTCTGCTCATAGACTTGTGTGCGGGTCGTTCCTATCGCCGTAGGTGTCCATCTTGCCGCTTCGCTGTTGCAACCTGTGTCCCAGACGTGGGACCCAGGCGACTTTCTGTCTCGTGGGTCTGGCACTTTGTCAGATCGGCTTGGTCACGTGTGTAGAGACCGTAGCTGGAGCAGAATTCTGCACATTAGATTTGTATTTCGTTTCTGTGGGCTTGGCTTTTTTACAGGTGTAACCTTGGCGCCGGGCTGGTAGCATGCGAGTTGCAACATTGTGGCCTTGGCTGTGAGCTCTCGCTGGGGCTCGTTCTGCATGATCAGCACTTGTACTCTTGCTCTGAGAGGATTTTCATGGTGGGGCTCTTACTTGCGGCCTACTCGGGCCTAGTTCATGGGTGGCGATACACAATCCATTGTATGGAGATCGCGTGTTGACATGGTGTCACAAGCAGTGTTAGGTATACATGATGGTGTTGTCACAGGGCGAGTGGTGGGAGAAGCGTCAGCAAGTGTATACATGAGTTCTTCAAGCGTCTTGCGTTTCTGCATTACTCTAAAAAGGCCTATGTGAAAAATAAAAATGATGCACGTCAGTGGGTGTGTCAGTCACCTACGTCATAGCACTGGATATGTTCTTCATGTAGGTTGGTGTGTGAGTGACCAGTGTGCATGGTGGCACGTGTGTTCTTGGCAGTTGGCTAGGTCGTTATGGCATCTCTAACGATGTGGATACTTGTGGCTGTTGTCTTAGTCGAGTTCATCCATGCCGCATGTGTCGGCTCGAGTCGGACAGGCTGGTGGGCATACCCTTATGTTCCTGAACCAGGGTATTTTGTCATCTGGTAGATAGACGAACCCGTCCAGTAGGGGGTGCCTGGGCCATGATCCTCTAGGCCATGGTCTTGATGAGATTGGGGGGAGCTTGTTTTCCCATTCTCCCACTTCTCCTCTTACTCTCCATACTTTAGTTATTCCAGCCAAGTGTCCATACTGGTTGACATGATCTTCGAACGACCAGTACATATAAACACAGCTGTCACCTGGTTTGCAGTATACCCATCTTCCAACATAGCTCCTCTGGTTTCTTGGGTTCTCCCATTTTACAGATGGCGGATCCAAGGGGTTGGTAATGATCTGTTTACGCAGTCTCTCTCTTTTCTTTATTATCACGTTGGTGTGCTGGTCGTCATCAGTTGGCATCAAGGGGTGCATGCCGACCATTTCTATCATTTTGTCTGTAGTGCATGCTTTCCTGGCCTTCCAGAACCTTATTACAACCAATACTGCTGCAGCTAATATTATGGATCCAACTATAATCTTCAGTCCATCTGATAGCCATGAGGGCATCCATGATCATATGGATGAAAACCAGCTGGTGTCCTTCTTTACCCCTTTGCTTTCTTCCATAATTTTGGAGTGCATCTGTGCTAGTTGTGATACTGCTTCAGTAAGTGTCCCATTATCTGCGTCGTTAGCAGGGTTAAATGTGCAGCATGATTGTCATATTTTTGCACAAACTCCTCCATCCATAGCTGTGAGAAGGTCCAACACATATGTATTTTGTAGTGCTACCATTCTTACCGCTCGTAGCTCTTCTTTTATGGGGTTGAATCCATTACTGTCGTATTAATCGTCATCATCAGTTCCCACCGGGTGATCTGAAGCCATTTTGCGTTCGCATATGCTTGGAGTCCTGGGTGTATTATTGATGAGAAGAACATTGCAGCCCTGCTGAATAATCTGTGTTCTGGTGGAATGGAAGTGAGTGCTGTTTCCGATCTTCCCCAGAGGTAGTTTCCTGTCAGGCGTTCTCCTTGTCTTTTCATTCTTGGTAGAATGTTATTGTTGTTATTTTTCTCTCCTTCTTGTGATTTTACAGACCTTTTCCTCCTCTTGTTCCCTTCGTCCATCTTGAGAAAATTGGCTATGTTAACATGTTTTTGAGGCACTACCAGTGATGGTACGTTGATGTGTACCATGGTACATATTCCATTCCATAATGGAGGCAAGGTGTGGTATGCCTTATCCCCGCAGGCCCAATAGTGGTCCATTATAACTGCCGTTCCAGCACCCCACTCTGGTAGTTCCGCTACGCTTCCACAGTTGGCGTTGTATCCCACATCCAAATCTCTTTTGTGTTGGTAGCATAGTTTGGGTGCAGTCAGTGGTAGTATGCTTATTGGGTCTTCATCCTCCTCCATCCACGTCAGCTTGGGTACATATTTACCCCACATCGTCCAACATCTGTCGTTGTGCTCCTGTATGGTGGTAATATTTTCTCTTGTTATCATGTTGGTCCCAACCACTCCTATTTCCCATTCATTGTTCATGCATATTTTCCCAGTTATTGTTATCAGTGGTTTCTCCCAGCATCCTTGTACACCAGGAACTTCAGTGGCGTACAAATCACACAACAGGTATTCTAGCGTTACTTTCTTCGTTTCTCCTTTGTCGGGGCCATCCGTCATGTATCTGAATGCTTCAGCATGTAAGCTGCATCTATGGTAGTTCAAGTATGTCTTGAGGACATTATTTTCGTATGGGTATGTGTCCCTTGTTTTCCACTGCATTCTCACCACCGCCCCTTGAAATCGTCCCCTCGTTTGAAATAGTGCTAGATATATTATACATTGCACTGTTTTTTCCTGTATTTCAGTGGCAACAAATGTTCTTGATGCGCTCATGGCGTATGGGATCAATGAGCACACATAGCAGTTGTCCTCAGTTGTCTGCTTACCAATTTGGGTCATGTGCTGGTACCACATGTTGTTTGAGACGTGTGCTGAGTCTGTTATGTAATTATCGATACCTTTATTGTCAGTGTATGTGCTGCGTTTAACTCTACCTCCCTTACCTTTAGGGTTGCTAGTACCACCTGATATCATACCTGTTACAGACGTGGGAGGGGGTAGGTTAGTTTTGGATACAGCCACAAAATTGGTAGCATAGCTTTTCTGCCATACAGAAGTAGCCAATAGACCAGTGATGACGAACACTCCTATCAATTTTATTACAAGAGCTATTCTCACTGGCATTTTTGCTCTTACCTCGCTGCAGTCCGGCAGCTTATTCTTGCGACGTTAAAGGTGCCCGCCTGAAAATCCTGAACGTGCACGTTATTATTGTTAATATTTGTTAGTTAAGCTCTCTCTATCAAGTAATCATTCCGTGCCCAGGCGAAGAGCTGCTCCCACGCTAATCTTAGTGACCTATCTCTTAGAGCCGGCAAGTGCTTGTGAAGATGGGGAAATGATTGTTCTATGGGCAACACAAATGCGGTGTAATATACGCGTACCCTCCTTCTTTTTAGGTACTTTGGCCTTCTTATATGATATACAAATTGGTGTGATAGGGCCTCAGGGGAGTTATCATCTGCAGGCAGCATCTACTCCTGGGCACAGCACGCTGTTAGTTACTTCACTTTCTAAACAATACAATGATATGCGGTACCTGCATGTGCGAGAGAAGGTAGAAGAAAAACATACAAGTGTTTTATATGTGTGTGTGCAACATCCAAGTTCCTTGTACAATGTCCTTCAATCGGTAGTGTCTTTTACGGGGCTGGGGCTCGGGGGACTGGGGCTGGGTTGGGCAGAGGTTTGTTTACTTTGTGATCTCGTGACCATGGGGTGGGCTATGGGCAAGTGTCCAAAGTCTATGGCAGTGTTTGTGGCTGAGGAGTGGTCAGGGGCAGTGACACAATTGTCCTCAGCGGCGGTTGCTGTATCCTTGTCTGTAGCTGACGTTGTCGATGTTGTTGGTCTTGTAATGGTCCTGTCGTCAACGCTAGGGCGGTTCTGATGTTTGTAGGGCTTCACGTCGTGTAGGTGATTCCAGACACGCTTATCGTGTATTTTCACCGCTCTGGGATCCACTGCCTCTACCAAGTGGGGCCCGGTAAAGCGTGGGCTGTTCCACTTTCTATTGAAGTTGCGGAGGAGCACATGATCTCCCTCCGCAATAGTGCATAGTCCTTCCTTCTCTTGTTCCTCGTTGGTGTCTTCTTGTTGAGAGCTCTTCGACCCGCCCCGCTTGCGCTCGAGCTGTTGAGATACAAAGGCGACACTAGTAATCAAGGAAGACACATATTGATACATTTCGTCACCAAAAACAGTTGCAGTGTTATCATGGTCAGTAAATGCTCTTGATGTTGGCGTTAAAGGAAGGCGCATTTGACGTCCTGTCACCACCTCGTGGGGAGTGAGGTGGTGATCAGATCCTGGCCTATTCCTCAGCTCTAATAGAGCCAGCGGAAGGCAGTACAACCAGCTCTTTTCAGTTGTCTGCTGAATTTTTGCAATTTCCTCTTTTAATAGGCCATTCAGGTGTTCACATAGACCGTTGGCCTGCGGATGGTATGCACATGCACATGCAAATTTATGTTTAATACCCAGCAGAGATGTGATGTGGTCAAACATTTCATTAGCAAAGTGTGGGCCGTTGTCAGACCGCAGCACTTCGCAAACACTCCACCTAGGGAAGACCTCTCTCACTAGAAATTTAGCTGCTCTAAACGCATCCGCGTGTGAGCAGTGTCCGGCCTCGATCCACCTGGAGGATGGACATACCACTACAATCATGTACCTATGTCCTTGACATACATTGATCATATCAACGTAGTCAATATGGAGGTGTAGGAAGGGTCCTTCAGGCCGGGGTATAGTACCTTTTATCACTTGCAGCGTGTGACTAGCCATAAACTGTTGGCATGTGAGGCAGTTGCTGATGAAATTAGTAACATGAGAATTTAACTCGGGGCAGAACCAAGCCTCCCTAATTTGTGCTGCAATCACTTCCTTCCCTTTATGTGCTGGATGATGAAGCTGGGCCAGGGCGGTGTTCAACAGTGCCAATGGCATGACCACCTTTCCAGTATTATTTTGACACCACAGCGCGTCTGTTGGGGACATCGTACATCCTCTCTTTACTCACAGTTCCTTTTCTGCCATTGGTGTGGCTGCCTGCAATTCCATTATCTGTGTTGCAGGGAGATGAGTGTACCCTTCCTTCATCATCATCTGTCTTACCATTGACCTCCCCCTCCCTCTCTCTGATTCTGGGGGGTCCATAATTCACCAAAATATGCAGCATGCTTGGCATGTGCGTCTGCTGTTTCATTACTTTTCGAATTATAGTCATCTCCATTAGTGTGTGCTGGACACTTAACGAAAGCTATCTCTTCGGGGTCGTTAATTACTTCAATCAATTCTGCTAGCAAGAGGGCATGTTGTACTGGGGTGCCATCAGCTCTTCTAAACACCCTTCTCTGCCACTTTATCAACCCGGAGTGCACCGTTGATGTGACACATGCGCTGTCAGAGTATATAGTAACTCTTTTGTCAACACTTTCCTTTAGTGCCGAAATCAGTGCAACTAATTCCGCTGCCTGAGCCGAATAATGCTGCGGTAATTGCACGCATTTTACTGGGACATACATCAAATCTTCCGTCATTTTAACTGCTGCTTCCCCAGTTCTCCTTATCCCATCGCTCTTGTCAATAGTTGATGAACCATCAATGTACAATATCTCACCCCCTTTAAGGGCATCCTCCTCCACCTTCCTTGTGCTGGAGTACATTTCAATAGTATGAGTGCAATCGTGGGCATAATCACCTTCCTCAACAACTTCCGCTATGAATCTGGCTGGGTTTACGTTACTGCATCTGACAATTGTCAATTCGGGTCTGGATAAGATAATCTCGTAACATCTATGTGGTCAGTGTGGACTTGGTTTGTTCAAAATTGCAAACAGTGCATGCTCCACAAATAATGTGGTGGGGCACCCCATTGTTATCAATGATGATTTTTCCACCGCAAATGCAGCTGCGGCGAGGCCCTGTTCGCAAGGGAAATGTCCTAACATGACAGGGTCCAAGTGACTTCTGAGTCAATACTGCTTTCGTTACTGTTGAGTCGCAATGTGAAAAAATGAAAAATTGATGTTCGTAATTTGGAGTGGCTAGTACGGGAGCTGTGGATATGGCGTGTTTCAACTCATCAAACGCCTCTTTCATTTCTCTTGTCCACCCCAATCTCTTGTCCCCTTTTTGTGCCTCTCGTAGTGGTATGAGCTGTAGTCGAAAACCCATGCTCTACAGTAGTTGCATAGGCCCAGGAACTGCTGCAGCTCCCTCACAGTTTGTGGTTGTTGTGTGTTGGTTATGGCTTGTGCTCTTTGTGGTGCAATTTTTCTTCCGTGCTGGGATATTAGTTGGCCAATGTATAGTACCTGTTCCTGACAGTACTGTAACTTTTCCTTATCTACCTTGTACCCCTTTTCAGCCAACACTGTCAGCATTTTTACTGAGTCTTCCCTGCACCTCTCCTCAGTTGTGCTGCAAATTATTATATCATCAACATATTGCAGCACCCTGCTCTCCATTTCACTTTTTCCCAAATCCATCTGTATACTCTGTTGAAAATTGAGGGTGACTCGCAGTACCCTTGTGGTAATCTTGTGTGTTTCCATTTTGTATTCCTGTATGTGAAGCTTGTAAAATCTTGTGAATCTGGGTTCAGGGGTATTGAGAAAAGGGCATTTCTTAGGTCAATTACGCTGAACCGTGATGCCTCTGCTGGTATTCCACATAGTATTGTGGCTGGGCTTGCTGCTATGGGGTATTCTGCCTCTACTATTTAATTCAAGGGCCTGAGGTCCTGGTTGAAACGCCAAGACCCTCCTTTAGCCTTGCAAACTGGGTACACAGCCGTGTTACATGCTGACTCTGATGGTACCAATATGCCATTATTTATCAGGGCTGTTATTGTTTCGTATATGCCCTCATCTGCCTCTTTTGATAGTGGGTATTGTTTCACTCTAGGTAGTATTCCACCCTTTTTCAACTTTATTCTTACTCCTCCAATGCTCTTTATGCAGCCCACGTCATAGGGAATGGTGGCCCACAGTGATGCTGGAACTTTAGCCATGTCTTCCTCGTAAAATGGTACTGCGGTAGATGCAGGTGCCTCCGGTGCCATTGCCATTTTCAGTGCTACTTGCTTGTATGTCACTCTTAACCAGATGTCAACACTCATCATAAATACCATCTCCCCTTCTCCTTTGTTCTCTGAAAAGAGCTCTTCGTCAGACACCTGCATCAGCCTGCATCCCTCAGCTAGTGCTATTACTGCTCTCCATGCTCTCCCTTCCCTGTCTTGGGCATGTACTGCGATGTAATCTGCAGTTGCTATAATGCTCTCGATGCTCACCAAAATCACCTTCCCCTCTGGTTCACTAGTTGGTATCTCAGGCCCGAACAAATATGCTACTGGCCTCTTCCAAATCTTCCCTTCTATTCCTGGCATCCATGCAAATGCCATGTCTGTTCCATATTGGAACAGTTCGCCATCCACAGGCTCAGCTCGAGCTACTGTCTGGCCACAGTAAGCTTGCAGTATTTGTTGTGCAGTAAGCATGTTTATTCCTGGTGTGGAGCAAATTATGCCGTTCTTCGTGAAGGAAATTGTCATATTTAATCTGCTCATTATGTCCCTTCCAAGTATGTTCACTGGCGACTCCTTTGAATACAGGAGTGGGACAGACATGCTTCCTGTGTAAGGGTTGTGTCACAAAACAGTCACCCTCCCCAACTGTGTTTGTTGTAGCAGTGTATCAATGGGTGTCAATTTATGGTCCTGTATTTGAGTGAGCTGTTGTACTGGATGCACTTGTTGTTGTTGTGTTATTGCCACCTACTGCTGTGGTGGTGTGTATGTCTGCAACTGTTGTTGTGGTTCAGCGTAGTGGTGCATCTGTTGCTGTGTCTGTTGTGGTGATACTTGCTGCTGTGTGTTGCTCTGTTGTGTTCCCTGCTGTTGTTGGTAAACCTGCTGCTCCCTCATAGACCCTTGTGGTCCCTGTTCCCCCCAGGCTGGTGGGGTGGGTCTCATTCTACATGTGCGTGACATGTGTCCCAACATTCCACAAACCCAACATACAGGTGGTTACCTGGCCTGCCATGGGAAACTCCCCGCATTGTCTTGGTACCCTTGTTGCCCATTGGGGTAGTAACTTCGAAACCCTCCCCCTTGCTGTTGTGCATGTTGGCCATATCCTCTCCCTCTCATCATTCCGCCCCTTCCCCGGGGGTTGTTATAATATCCATTTCCCGGTGGCATGTACCCTCCTCCTGTGGGAGCCGTGTATGGTGGGGGTGGTGGCATCTGTTGTGTTATAAGTTGTCGCGGTTGTGGTAATGGTACTATTTGTTGTTGCAAGGAATCTTGTGCAGCCACTACTTGCGTGGGGTTTGGTGCCATTATTGTCGGTGTAGTTATTAGTGCTCCTTCCATGGTATACTTAGTTCATTTTTTCTGCACTAATTTTGCCTCTTCTGCTTTCCTATCTTCTTCCTTTTGTTTCATCTTTCTTTTCTTGCCACATCCTACAGTGGTGTATTATTGTTAGTTGTATTTCCGGCCAGGCCTTAGCTTCCATTCCCACTATCTTCTTCAGTTGTCTTTGTACTGCCTTTCCTTCCTCTCCTTCCTCCGTCCTCGTGCCTCTTGCTCGAGCTGCTTAATCAGTGCACTCCGCTCATCCCTCAATTCAGCCAATCGTTCTTCCAACATCTCCTCCTCTTCCTGTGACAGCTCTCCTTCCCTTGTGTTACTCTCCTCACCCCCTATTCCAGTACAACCTGTGTCGTCTTTATTCATTCTCCTCACCACATCTTTTTCTTCTCCTGTTAATGTTCCTCGCAGCTTTAAGAGCACCTGCGCTGCTATCCATTCGTCTTGTCCTATGTTCGAAATCTGCTCCTCGCTTTTCTTCCCTCCCTTTGTGCGCGCCTGCGTGCATCTCGAACCCACCATGCTCGTCACCTCCTCCCCCCTCTGGTAGCTACCTGTAGCGGTATATGGTGGAGGGCTGTATGCGGGGTTGAGTAGCCCTCAGCTTCCGTCAGTTGTTGCCTTGCTGCTTCTCGTAACTCTGTCACAGGATATAACCCACCTTCCTCCTTCTTCACTACCTTCGCTAGGGCCCTTAATGATAAAAAGACTGAACTCCTTATTGTGGCATCTAAAAACACCCGGGCAAAACTGGATCCTAACTACGCCTCTTTTCATATTGCCAACAACACCATCACAGTTCAAAAGAAACTCAAGACCTTGGGAGTAGTTCTTGATGAGGTACTCTCCATGAAACCCCATATTTTTAGCGTAAAATCTAGTTGTAGTGTTATAAACAAGAGAATCGGATGTATTCAACCATTCATATCGGAAGAGAGCTGTGCTCTATTGTCCACTGCATTGATACATTCAAGATTGGACTATTGTAACAGCCTCCTGGCGGGCACCACAGCCTCTAATATTCAATCCTTACAAGTGGCACAGAACAATGCCGTGCGAAACATCTTCAATCAGTCAACGTCGCACACACATCTCTACTTTTAGGAAAAGACTCCACTGGCGACCCGTTAAACACCGCATAACGCATAAGATGCTTACTACGACCCATAAATGCCTCTGTTCTAGCAGCCCAACCTATCTGTCATCCCGTATAGGCATCAAACCCAACGTGAGGATCCTTCATTCTTCTTTAGCGGTCACTCTCAATTATCCCAAATTCAGGACAGCCAAATTTGGAGGCACAACACTGGATGTTCAGGGTCCCCTTTTGTGGAACACACTTCCAGCAGGTATACGGCAGATCCAGAGTTACACCGCGTTCAAACGTGCCGTCATGACTCACTTATTCAACTTGGAATAATTTCCTGACCCATTTATCCTTTTTCCACTTTTCTTGTTTGTCCTCGTCTTGTTTTTGTTCTTTGTACGCCCACGGGCATGTTGGGGCATTACAAAAATTAAAATAAATAAATAAATAAATGTCTTCTATCCCTTCCCTCTTTACTTCTACTTCATGTCCATTATCAGACCTTTCATCCCCCTTCCTGTCTCTTTCCGCGCACTGGGCCTCATTACGACCCTTGCGGAAATGGAAAAATGATGGCGGAAATGCAATACCGCCATCGAACACCGCTCGTTGCGATCATGACCCGTCACCGTAAAGTACGATGCCATTAGCGACACCGCAGTGAACGGCAACGCTAACTGCACCAAGTACGCGCACGCGCGCCTTGCAAAACCGGAATCACCGCCATGGCGCAACGGTACGCGAATTCTGACCCTAGCGGACATGTACTGAACGCCATCAAGCACGTCGTAAAGTACCATTCCGCCATGGCGAGAAATACGGCATCGTGAACCAACCGTAAATGGCCCACTGAGTGCCTGTACTCCACTCCCTGGCCACATTGCACAACTCCTGGCAGGCGCAATGTACCCACACTATGCAACCAGTGAAATCTACAAATCACCCATGCATGCCAACGTAGAAAAGCATGCAGGGGCTCAAAGCGCCCCGTGAGTGGGCATCCATGTACGGCATGTCACCATAGCCGTACTGACGCAGCACAGGCATGTGAAGGTACAATACATCAAAATGAAAATCAAGAACACATGACACAAAACAACAGTAGTCCCCCATCGCTTGCCACCAGCGCAAGGCAACATCCAAAACAGCATCCTGAGGGGGATTGCACCAGCCCTGTACTCTTGCCAGTAAACAAACCAACCATCAGCAGAAGCATGTACCACACAAGTTGGCAGAGTGACTGAGCAGCCAGGCTCATCCCAAGAGGGGCCGATGGGAGCTGCAGGGCACAGATGGCATCAATACAGAAGCTAATCCAATGGACATGACCCCAGTCCCCCTCCAACAAACGCACGCAAACACAGTCACCTGTGACCAGCCACATTCTGAACATCCCATCATTCCACCAATCGACCTGGCTGACAGGCACCAGTCGGCCAAAAGCCAATCCCCCGCCCCTGAACAGCACATCATGTAAACAGTCACAATGGCAGCCCCTATCCGTGACCATACTGTGCTACGTAGGCAAACGCGGCCAGTACTGTACCACACAACTCAACTCAGAAGGCGGAACACAATGCAGATCATCTCGCAATACATACCGCCACAAAGCGAAAATCGCCACATCACCTGCAAAGAACAACGCAACACGACAAATATCGGAATACAATTTAAATGCACATCCAAATGACAAAGGCCCCACAGCAATTTGCAAAATAACACCAAAACAACCATCATCACCGAGGGCTGCATCTGCAATAATTGACCAGCTTCCACTTGTGTGACGCCCTGTACCATCATGGCACACAGGGCCTACATCAACGTTCCAAAAGGCAACATGGAAGCGGCAAGAACCGCAGGTCCGTCCCATGAGGCAGGCACTAGTCGAGCTGAAAGGCCGAAATGTTGCACCTAGCCACCAGTACAGCGTAAGGGCATGTGGCCCATTGGCGATCGTCCCATAAGATCGAAATGGTGCTCCACTGATTCACCCGAAGCTGCAGGAGTCGAGAGTAAAAACCATCTGGAGGAGTGGCGTAGAGATGGCATCTGCAATAGGGCAGGAGATACCTGTCACCCAAAAGAAACACAAATTAACCGATTGCATTACGGGACTCATGATGCATTACAATCTTCATTCAACACACCAAATCCACACCCATATGCATGCTAGCCCACTCCAAAGGAATATACACAACCCTAAATCAGTATCGAATCATAACGAAATCAATCGAGCTAAATACACCATTGGCAACGTCGGTTACTGTGCATGCGTCCGTCAAGATAGAACCCATGACATGGGATTAGTAACGTGCCTAGAGACAAGTGTATGAAGGCACGTCGAGACAGGGAGGATCCGACAAGGGCAGATAGACGTATGTCCCACTATGGCAGCCTTGCATCACATAGCGCAGGGGAAGGGGAGTGATTCAAAAAACCCATGTACATGGCAGACCCTAAACGGAATCATCAGTCCATGCATCCATTCATCATTCCCTCATCCCGCAATGAAAACGCATGAATATTCACTCACATTATATGTGAAACTTCCATCGCGTCTGTGCGTAATGCAGTCCGCAAAAACCACTGTGCCCCTGGCCGGATCTGTAGTGTTGTGAAGCAAGATGGATTTGGGAACGTCCTGCCTTATCGTCCACTACGCTATTGCGCATCCCATTCAATTCATATCATTCATTGCCTGCTCGTTATGGGCCATGTCCCAAGGACATTCTACAATAGAACGTTACATTTCCAGCCAGACCTGTGGGCGTATCCTCGCCGCTACTTCAAAACCAAAAATGCTGGCCTTCGAATTCCTCACTTGCAACATTACGTCGAAAAGGCTTCTGTGAACGCTTGCATTCACAATTACATCAATGTAGTGCGGCTGTGTGTCATAATGCTAACTGGCTGCAATCACAAATGGGACGCCACGCCCGTCGGTGAAGTACGTTACTGTGCTGCATGAGGGTCGGCCATCGATCGAGCCCTACATACCACTGACTCTTCACAGGTATGTAAGCGGCTGCAATCATAGCATGTGTAACAATGGGAGCATAGCATGAAAATCAGTCAAAGTACATCACACTGCCATCGGGATTTGATACATGATTCCAATCCCAAGATGCCATGCGGCCAAATGCAGCCTTACGTGCGGGACGTGCTCGGCCAGAAGGGATAGCATCTGCCACAGATTCATTCAATCAGCACAGGTGGAGGCCATACAGGCCGACAGCACATATATTGCAGACCCAAACCCCTCCCACAACCACTCCCACTCCAAAATGCTACCGGCAGGACTAGCGA
The DNA here is from genome assembly GCF_040938575.1 of Ambystoma mexicanum. Taxonomy (NCBI): domain Eukaryota; kingdom Metazoa; phylum Chordata; class Amphibia; order Caudata; family Ambystomatidae; genus Ambystoma; species Ambystoma mexicanum. The sequence continues at coordinate 146,883,171 of NC_090923.1, read as the reverse complement.
TGTTGGGCCTGGGGGACCAGATAGCACTGCAAGTGCTACAACTACAAGAAGACGACGAACAACAACAGGTACAACAACCGGGCGCACAGGGGAGACGGAGGAGAAGGAGGAGGTGGAGGGCAAGGCAGGGTCAGCAAGCCCCACAAGCACTGCCACTACCACCACGCAGGCGGCCCGCAATCCCACGCCTCCGAGCCGATCCGTTCAACCTCACTGCTGAGCAGATCCACACCCTCTACCGTTTGGACCGGGACACCATAATCGCCATTGTGGACATGACACATGCTGACCTCGTGAGCATGATAGATAGCCCAACCGCCATCCCACCCCTACTGAAGGTGGTGTCTGCACTCCACTTCCTGGCCACAGGCACCTACCAGCACACAGTGGGACAGTTGCATGGCATTTCACAGCCACTGTTCTCACGGACACTCTTCCAAGTGCACGATGCCCTCCTGAAGCACGCCGACGACCACATCACACTACCACGCACGTACCAGGAGATTACCAACGCAAAAGTGGGATTCCATGCACTTGGCGGCATCCCGGGTTGCATTGGTGCCATCGACTGCACCCATGTTGAATTGGTTGTCCCACATGCCATGGAGGTCCAGTACCGCAACCGGAAACAATTTCATTCAATCAATGTGCAAATGGTGTGTGACTCCAACAAGATATTTACGCATTGTTGTGCCAGATTTCCAGGATCTACCCATGATTCTATGGTCCTGAGGAACACAAGAATACCACGCTACATGGAGCGACACGCAGGGCACAGATCCTGGCTACTCGGTGAGTCTCATTCCATGCATGACAACGTGGCCCATTTGATGCGTCAATGACCTTGCAGGAGGGGGGGGGGGCTACTTAGCACTATCATTCCACTGACACCCTTTATTCGTCTCATACAGGTGATGCCGGGTATCCACTGAAGAGATGGCTCCTTACACCAATCCGGAACCCACAGAACGAGCATGAGGAGGACTACAACCATGCCCACTCACGTACCCGTGTGGTCATTGAACAGGCATTCGGCCTACTGAAGGCTCGTTTCCGCAGCCTCAGCAGGTCTGGCGGGGCACTCATGTACAGCCATGAGAAGGTTTCTAAGATGGTCATGGCATGTGTCATGCTGCACAACATGTGCATACGTAGGAATGTGCCCATGCCCCCTGACGCTGTACTGCATGCACCTGAAGATGATGATGATGATGAGGGTGGGGATGTGGAGGCACCTCAAGGAGTCCATGAGGCACAGGATGCACGTGCAATCCGACAGAGCATCATAGATGCATGCTTCTAGCAACCACGCATGGTGCCCATTACACGGAAAGGGGACCTGTGGCACTGTGTGTGTGTAGTACAGGCACATTGTGGACTGTACGCCTATGAAGGCCTCGTACGCAAATATCAATGTCCACACATGTCATTGGATGATTATGAGATGCTGTATTGTTAATGTGATTTGATTTATACACCCTATGGACCCGCCACCCAGTGAAGCCCAACACACCCCCTCCACCCTACTACCTCCCCCCCCAACACCAGTGTCCAAATATGCATGCTGTCCGTGGTTGGACGCTATTGCAAGCCCCCTCTACGGGTATCAGGGGCACCCCTGCCCGTGGAGCGCAGGTTCCTGCCAGATCTGCGTTGGGGGCTGCCCTGGACGGAACTTGCCACGGATGATGTCTCTGCCTGCTCGCGTCCATGCATGTCTCTGAGGGTTTGTGAGAGCTCCGAGAGCACACGGCGCACAGCAGCAAGTTCAGCACAAACGTCTTTGGACGTCGCATGCAGTTCCCCCCTCAGGCTCTCGGTGCTTTTCTCCATTTGTGCTCTCAGGCTCTCGGTGCTTTTCTCCATTTGTGCTCTCAGGCTCTCGGTGCTTCTCTCCATTTCTCCCCTGAGGCTCTCACTACTTTTCTCTATTTGTGCCCTGAGTGTCTCGGTGGATGTTTCCATGGCTGCCCTGGAACCCCCGCATTCATTTGCATGGTCCTTGAGTAGCGTGGACACTTCCTGCTGTTGCTCGATCAGCAGGTCGAGGGACTGTTGCCTCTGCTGGGCCATGGACATTTGCGGTGGTGTGACAGGGGGGCTGCTCAACACATGTTGCCTTGGCACAGGACTTGTGGGGGTTGGCCAGTCGTCGTCTTCAGGGTGCCCCTGCGTGGTTTCGTCATGGTGTAGGGGATGGGACATGCAGGGGGATTGGGAAAGGTCATGGATGGTATCTACGTCGCCAGCACTGTTTTCCGTGTCGGAGCATGCTGGCATGACAGCTGTGTCACCTATGGTGCTGCTAGCACCAGAGGCAGTGCCATCAGATACGTTCTTTGGGGGGACCTGTGGTGCTGGGGTTGTGGACTTGCTGGCTGCTGGGGTGCCTGTTGCAGTCCCCTCCAGTGTGCTGCCACTTGATTCCTGCTGCTGCCGTGTCTTGATCCTTGCACCTGAGGTGGAGGCTCTTGGGACGTTGGTCCTGGCCCTCTTTGCAGGCGTGCTGGTAGGGGTGTCCTGCAGCTCGTCGTTGGTATCGGACCCTGTGGTGGAGTAAAGAGGGGCGAGCGTTAGTTATGGGTCTGTCGGATTTGGAATGGCAACGTATCAAATGCATTGGGGTGGTACATGAGGCTGATTTGGGACTGGGCCTTGGAGGTGGTCTCATTTTCGTGTGGATTGAGGATGCATTCATTTGGCTGCCTGCAGTTAAGGGGTGCATGCTGCACATGTAGGGGTTGTTTATGGCATCTTGATTGATTTGTTTATTCATTCTGACTTTTAGAGGGCGCTGTCAGGGCAAAGTATGTATTGCACTATGGGGTCACATGGTACTGCACATGTTCGTGGTTTGTGGATTTCGCATTGTTTCTCTTGGCCAACCTACCTGATTCTCCGGATGTCGGCACTCCTTTCTCCATCCCTCCGACTCCCTCTATGCTCTCCATTCCTATGGTGGAGGCGCAGATATCCTCCCAGGGGGTCAACTTGATGGGCGACTCTGATCCCCCCCGGTAGCTGTGGCGATGTTCCTGTTCGCAGAAAGTATGCTGCGTACGCGGATCCGCAGGTCGTCCCACCGCTTGCGACATTGCTGTGGCGTGCGGGGTGTTGTCCCCACCGCACTTACGCGCTGTGCCACCAGGGCCCATATGGCCTTCTTGTTGGCAAGGGCCGTCCTGGTCATTTGACTGGAGAAGACGACGGCGGCATTTTCCTGGAGGGTCTCGGTGAGCACGGTCAGTTCCTCTCGGGAGAAGTGTACCTGCCGCTTGCGGTCACACGCTTTCTTGGCTACCTTTCCCATATTTATTTTTTTAACTGGGGTTGCTAACGGGTTGGGATGTGTGTCAGGGTCGGATTTTTAATGGTTGTGTTGGGATTCGGTTTTTATAGTTGTGCGGCGTGCTGTTTCCCGTTCCGGCCACATGCTTTTACTTCCGTTTCCGTATATTTACGGTGGCCGTAATTTGCGGTGCCCGCTCGTTACGGTGACCGCTCATTACGGTGACCGCTAAGATGGGTGGCGGTATTGCACCTGGTGCAGCGTACGGCGGCGGTAAGGGCCGTTTTGGGGTCATTTCCGCCATCGCAGCCTTTCGGATTCCGCCATGGCGTAATGCTCGTGCCCGATGGGTCGTGATTAGCCGCACTTTGCTCCTTCGTGCAATGGCGGAAACGCTATTTACGCTGTTGCGGTCCGGTCAGTCACTTTCCGCCAGGGTCGTAATGAGGGCCACTGTGCGTTACTGGTCGCCGGTTCCCCATTCCCTTCTTCCTCCTTAATCTCCTTCCCCTCCTTTGTCTCTTCGCTCCCCTTCTCTTCTGCCGTCCCTTCCATGGTGAAAAAATCGGTTGGTCCTGGCCGGGATCCCTGGAACATCCTCCACAACTTAAACACCTCCTCGTGATGTGCCAACTTCTTCCCTTTGTGCGTGTTGTGTATGTGTGTCAGCAGTGAGTGTTGGACGTACGGATCAAAACTGCCGTTAGGCGGCCATGGTGTCGTCATTTTGTTGTCTGTTCCTTGTGTCCATTCTATGCTATATTTGATAAGTTTTTCCCTGTGTGGCTACAGCGTTTTGCAAATATGTTGCAGGGGGTAGTCGGAGTGTTCCCCCACCCTCCAGATCCTGACCCGTATGACATGGTTATACTGTTCCTTTAACTCCCCTCAGCACAACTGTCGTTACCTGGCCCCGTAGATTGGGGACTTCCGACGTCCACTAAAGGTAAAACAATCAAGTAGAACAATTACAAGTATACAGTCCTTTTCCTCTGTTTGTTTCCTTCCCTTGATACCGTTTGTACGGCCCCCTGCAGCCACGGCACACGAAGTCCCCTGCGGCTGCGTGCCCTGTGTGACATGCTTGTACAGCCGCCCCTACTTTTCCACTCCCCTCTTCCTTCCACTTTACTCAGCGTGGCCGGCGTTCTCCGTGCACGGTCACTTCCCCCTTTTTACCCTTCCCGTATTTGGGGGTGGCCGGCGTTCTCCGTGGGCTGCCTCCCCACCTCTGTTGTGCCGCCCTTATCCTCTGCTTACTCCCCTACCACCCTTCAAACAACGCAATGTGGTCAAGGTGTCCTATGAAGGCCCTACGGGTGACGTCACCAACCTCTTTCAACTACTACCGGTAAGATCTTTACACTTCAAGAGAGCGCGCAATAAGTTTTAACTTCTTGTCCCCGTTAACCCCACAGCTGTCCTCTTGTTACGGCCGGAACAAGCTAACCAACAATTCACTCTTATAATCGGACTGCGCACGCTGTGTCGCCTCGCGTGCGACACGCCCCTCACCAGGGGAGCTTAACCAGCCAATTATCTTCCACACTCGGGAACAATCTAGCTACCTCCTGCAGGAAAACATCATCTATATATCGAGTTTCAACTGCTCAATTAATAGGGATCCTTATCTACTCATTGATCAAAAATGTCAATTCATAGGAAAGCCACACACACCCCCTCTACAGGTGCCCACGATCTGGACCAATCAGTGTCTACGAGCAACCGCACGTGGTGCCTTCTGGCTCCACCCATCCTGCTCCTGTGACGTGGTAGAGGACGGCCCTCGTGCCTGTCCCGTTACCGCTCACTCGTCTATCAACACTTATTAATCAAATCCTCCAACACACTGTAATAACACCTCCCGCCGCCCTTATTACAACTCCTCCCCCCTCCCTCACAATGTCACATTGCTCGTTGGGTATGCCATACTCACCAAGTTCTCATGATGCGGGGCCGCTCGACTGCGTGCACCCCTCCAAGCGGCTCGCCACCTCCCCTCGTCTGGACCACGTCTGGACACTCGCCAACCGCGGGCGAGATACTTCTCAACCGGCTCCCGAGGGCCAATATCCGGATTGCGCTGGCCGGGCTTCTCGCAGTTCCGCGATGGTCCTGTAGTCCTCAAAAGGGGACAGCGGCAGAGGGGGCCACGCCGCCGGGCCTCCTCGCAACGAGAGGCCTTGGAAAAAGAAAAAAACAAAAAAGGATAGACCTTAAAGAGATCTCAGCAGTGCTTCCAACTTGTCGGGGTGATTATCCCAGGGTCGGCAGAGCCGTCCGCGGACCTCTGGGCTGGGAGGCCCTAACTCCTCCCGTGGTTCCCAAAAGGAGTATGAGACACACACAAGGAGCAAGGTAATTCTGCTGTTTATTATAACAACGGCAGGGATGGGTCTCGGATCGTACGCATCCGTCCAGACTCACTCTTAGTGGGGTTCGCAGGCCCTTTTTACAGCAGTATGACGCGCTACCTGCGTCACCTGGGAAAGTTAGCAAAAAACCTATTGCCACTCAGGATTGGTTCCCCGAGTGGTAGGGCTAGTATAGGATACCTATGGAGAAGGATGTTAGTGGTTAAGGATGAGTCAGTTGGTATACTTGAGATGTCCCTACTATTAGATACTTGAAAATTGCTACAAGGGGACCCCTGGTGATTGGCTAATATTACTGACGTTAGTGATGAGCCCCCCTGCTTTCTGATTGGTCCTCCCACGAGCCCCCAAGCCTGGGACCATTATCGTTCCCAGCTCGCAGTGTAGCTGTCATTAGCAACAATGTGCAACTATGTGTTTGTGCAGACAACATACAGGTCTGCTCATAGACTTGTGTGCGGGTCGTTCCCATCGCCGTAGGTGTCCATCTTGCCACTTCGCTGTTGCAACCTGTGTCCCAGACGTGGGACCCACGCGACTTTCTGTCTCGTGTGTCTGGCACTTTGTCAGATCGGCTTGGTCACGTGTGGGGAGACCGTAGCTGGAGCAGAATTCTGCACATTAGATTTGTATTTTGTTTCTGTGGGCTTGGCTTTTTTACAGGTGTAACCTTGGCGCCGTGCTGGTAGCATGCGAGTTGCAACATCGTGGCCTTGGCTGTGAGCTCTCGCTGGGGCTCGTTCTGCATGATCAACACTTGTACTCTTCCTCTGAGAGGATTTTCATGGTGGGGCTCTTACTTGCGGCCTACTCGGGCCTAGTTCATGGGTGGTGATACATAATCCATTGTATGGAGATCGCGGGTTGACATGGTGTCACAAGCAGTGTTAGGTATACATGATGGTGTCGTCACAGGGCGAGTGGTGGGAGAAGAGTCAGCAAGCGTATACATGAGTTCTTCAAGCGTCTTGCGTTTCTGCATTACTATAAAAAGGCCTATGTGAAAAATAACAACGATGCACGTCAGTGGGTGTGTCAGTCACCTACGTCATAGCACTGGATATGTTCTTCATGTAGGTTGGTGTGTGAGTGACCAGTGTGCATGGTGGCACGTGTGTTCTTGGCAGTTGGCTAGGTCGTTATGGCATCTCTAACGATGTGGATACTTGTGGCTGTTGTCTTAGTCGAGTTCATCCATGCCGCAGATGTCGGCTTGAGTCGGACAGGCTGGTGGGCATACCCTTATGTTCCTGAACCAGGGTATTTTGTCATCTGGTAGATAGACGAACTCGTCCCGTGGGGGGTGCCTGGGCCGTGATCCTCTAGGCCATGGTCTTGATGAGATTGGGGGGAGCTTGTTTCCCATTCTCCCACTTCAATGTAGACTTTCATTATATAACTTTCACTACCTGTACATAGTTCCAATTGAGAGTGTTAAATCACATGAACGTGTCGTATCATCTTTGAGAAGATAACATAACACTACACTCGCTGTAATTTAAAGTTTTATGGAAACATAATGCGGATCAGCCCGTGCTTGGATATCTAATAAACTAAACATGTTACAATTGGTGTAATGCTGATGTCCTGCAGTAAAGGTAGGTAGGAGATTGGTGAAACTTGAACACCTTGCACATCCAGATTTTACAAGAAATTTAACCGGACTATCTGATAATGCATTAGCTCTCAGCCAATCCTGTGGGATAGGCTGTTGCATACCCGTACGCTTACTAAAAGACTACATGTGCTCTTCTATGAATAAGAGATAACGCTGAATAGTGTCACGTACCAGTGAAAACTAATAGTGTCATGTAAACCTTTCTGGTGGAGCCTACACGTGGGTACAGCCTACGTGATAAATCAGAAAAAGACTGGAAACAGAGAAAAAAGGGAAGGAAAACACAACAGTCAGCCTATGACAAACAACTGAGAAAAATGTAATTAACCCAACTACAGACAAACAAAATTCAAAAACAGTTGGATGCATGATCATCAAACATTGTCACAAACTGTGTCTGTATTCAACTGCCATAGTCGCAAAAATAGTGCAATTCCATATGCAATCTGATGTACATTGAAATCTTATTCATAGAAAACGGTGTAAATTCAGTTCTTCATTCATGACATAAGGCACTAAGGATTCCAGTCTGTGAACCCAGAAAGCTTCTCTTTGCGCTCTTCTCCTTGTGATGTCACCTCAGAATTCCTTGTGTCAAGAAGGGTAGTGTACGAAGTGCTACGTTCTGACAATATACCGCACTTTGGGAAGAAGTATTTGAGCACATCACTATCCTTTTGGGAATAAAGCTCAAATTCTTGTCCACCTATCATCCTCACGCAAACAGCATTTGGAAGCACCTAAACAGCCTCTTCGAAGAAAGGATTGCCAAAATTAGCGATACTCTTAAGAAGAGTTGTCTACACTGCCTTCCTTTAGCAGTATTTGCTGTACGTAATCAGCCAGGCTCTGACCATCACCTGACTCCGCATGAGTTGGTGATGGGGCGCTTAATGCATACTCCCATTGCTCCTCCATCACAGGGTTGGAACTGATGTTGAGAATGCTCCAACTGTGTTTGGGGAAGGAAATGCATGATTATTTGGCAGCAATGATGGAATCTCTTACATCTATGTCTCGACAAGTGCAGATGTGGGCTCGAAGAACACAGACGAAGTACCTCAACAAATTGATCCAGACAATTTGTTAAAGCCCCTTTTGTTGTACCCAGGAGATAGGGTGTTGTGCCAAAGTTTTGTTACGAAGTGGCACAAGCAACGCTTCCAAAGACCTTACATCGTGGAATCTCTCACTGCATTTGCTGTCAAAGTAGAAGGCGAGAGAGCCTAGATCCACCTCAGTAACATCACAGTATATAGTGGTGAGACCCCCCCACTCTGCAAATAATGAGCTGAAGGTGAAGAAGACATTAGAAGACTTCAGACAAGATCGATGACGAGAGCCAATCAACAACAAGAAAAATAAAGACGCGGTGTTTTTTCTTACATAAATGTACATTTGTTCCAACATCCTTTAAAGATGCTCATTTAAAAATAAAGTGTGGCCATTCGGAAGTGAAAGACAAATAACAAATGTTCCCCATGGCCATCCTATTGTTCCTGGGCCTGTCATTTTTTGTTTACACTTACACCTTTCTAGGAGCCTGGAAATCTGTCTGACAGTATTGTTATTTAACATCCGGACAGATATTGTTCTGGAAAGACACTTCCTCTCACTTTTAACCAGGTTCTTCCTGTAAACACGTGCTCTCTTTAAGAAACAAAAGAAACATTTCCAATGACAGAAAGATACATCCATTGAACAAGATTAGGTGTTTTCTTTTAGCGCCTAGAAGATCATATACGCATAGGTGTCTGTAAAAGGTAGCTGCCCCAGCAATCATGATAGGAGCAACATATTTCCCCTTTAGTTGTCTGTATTTTATTTACTGGTTCACAGTGCAACACTGTAGCATGTAATGGAAGGCACGATCAGCTTTTTATGTGATCCATGATGTTAACACCAGTACAATACGTACAGTAATGCCAAATGAAACAACCCCTAAGACATATCCCAAACATAGCACTCCAGGAAGGAGGGCAAAAAGAAGTGTACTTTATAATAGACACTTTGTGGGACAATGGGCTTCATTACACGGACGGCGGTAAGGGTTTACCGGTACCGGTAAGGGCACCGGTACCGGTAAACCCTTACCGCCTTACTACGAGGTCCCGTTGCGCGTAGGTACTTTAACGCCTGCTGTTTAGCAGGCGTTAAAAACCAACCCGGAAAGGGACCAGGGTGCTAATTACGGTACCGCAATTTGCGGCACCGTAATTAGCCCCTTCCCCATTCCCATTATGCCCTGTGGGGCAAAAATGGGAATGGGGAAGGGCAATGGGGGAAGGGGGAATTACCGCCCCGCCAACCTTGGAATAGGGCGGTAATTCCCCTTTCCACCAAGGCGGTGCCGGTATTTTACGGGGATGGACCAAGGTGCTAATAGCACCTTGGTCCTCCGCCTACCGTGTAATGCGGCCCAATGTTTTGATAATATTCCCCATGTTTCTAATCATTTATGGTATCAGTATTTGAGCCATGTGCGGAAAGAGACATCTGATGAGAGCTGTTTTGTGTGTTCCCTCATATCCTATGCCATGAGTGCCTTCAGAATATTCATACCTAATGCACTGACAAACGCGGTTGAGAAATTCCTGAATCTTGAGACAGAGGTCAGCTACAAATAGTAGGACATATATTTCGGCAGAAGGCTGATTGGCTATAAAGCAGAGGTGCTGCTAGAGCAACCAGAAGTGGCTGTGCAAAAAGTAAATAAGGAGTGCCTCAAAAAATGAACTATATGCACTAAAATTATAACATGTGAAGTGGCTGACGCTCCCCTTTAAAAATGCCGCTCTTTGCATAAAAAATACGAGCACAGTAAAACATAGGGGAAAATAAAGGGTGCAAACGCATCTACGATTTGCCTGGAATGAAGGTAAATATGGCAGTATTAATGGACCACTATTGGGCTTGTGGTTCCAGAGCCTACATGCAGCTCTTTCCGAATTGGGTAGGCATTTGCTCCCAAGTGGTAATAAGTGCACCGTCCTAGTAGTTCCCCAGAGTGCGGTGCAGATTGGTGATTTCCCCCGAATTAACACACACCTAAGAAGTAAGAGCTCCCTCACCGTTAAACACACAAGGAGGGATAACTATTCCTTGGTAAAAGCAGCCAGTGCGTATGACGCCATACCAGGCAAGCATAAATTATTCAGTAGCACGGAAATGGTATTTACATCCTTCTTTACTGCCGGCTTGCACGCGCATGCCAATGCCAAGTGGTCGCAAAAAACACGGTGGGAACTGCTGCAGAAAAGAAATAGCCCTGTGAAAGGCTTTAATGCCATAAGAGACAAACTGAGAGCAGTCTGGCTTATGACGTTATTACGGCCATGGAAGGTGGCGTGTGTACAAACATTGGACCGTCTTATTGCACGTAAATACCTGCCCGTGATGAGGAGAATGGAACCCTTACAGAGGCGATAACCACCTTGAAAGAAGTGAAAACAAAAATGGTGGAAGAGGCGGACGACATTGTAGATGATGACTGGTTTACCTATCTGTTCTCATGGATTCCCACCTAGGTGGCTAATACATTCAAAGTACTAGTGGCCATACTGGTACTAGTACTACTGACATTCTGTGTCTTGAGAATAGCAATAAGCCAATGCAAAAAAAAACTGCCAAAAGGGCTGTAGGAATGAAAATAGTGGTAAACTTGGATACTCATGTACAAGAGTATACACAAATGGATGACTTTCTCCGTACCCAAATAGTGAAAAGTCCTATTACACCACCTCAGTCAAAATTCTCCTATCCTCTGGACTCCCACAAATACACAGATCACTGGGTATATTGTGACACTGAGGGGGAATGGTGCTACATGACTTGGAGTCCAGACAAACACGTGAGTCGTGAGGGTAGCTTAAGGGGGGTGAGTAAAATATAGGTATCCAAATTGCCCTATTTGGGTGAGAGCAGAAGAATGAGTGTGGGGGAGGACTGTTGGAAGGCAGATGAATACGTGATCCTTAGATTCTGCCCCTCCACTAAATCAATACCGCAAAGGTGAAAGACAATACTCACTGAGACAGCCGTTCCGCCCTTATCCCCCGCACACACAACCGGGTTTGGGAATAATGTGAACTGAAGATGGCAAAAGCATACTCATATGTCCCCTCCCCTTTCCTCCATACGTGTGGGACATTCCGTCAATCGGACGGGACTGGAGCACTTTTAAAGCATCAAAAAATGTACTTTTGTGTCCATTGTCTGCAGCCCCTCCTTCCAGAGCTCCACCCCACGCATCGCCCTTTTGTCTTTTTCTCGTCGGGGTCAGACACAGTTGCATCTCAGGGAATATTTTTCTTTTTGTTCCCCAGTCCTTTATTTTCCTGCTCCGGTTCCACGGTCTTCTTTCTTCCGTCTATGCCGAAGCGTCTGGGATTCATGTCCTGTTCATCGTGAGAACGTCTTTTCACGAGGTCGGATCCCCACTCTCTTTGCCTGGAGTGCTAAAGCCTGAACACCGGTGGGACTCGTGCTTCTACTGTGACTCCCTCTCCGTCCAGGCACACCAGCGTCGGCTTGTCAGGTGGGAGGAGGTGTTCCAGCAGATTCCTCCACCACATTTACAGCAGTTCATTGAAGAAAAAAGGAAGCAACTGGCACTTTTGTTCCTTTTTAGGACACCCTGGCCAGGGGACTCCTTCCTGGGGTCTTTTGGGTCTGGGAGGGGCTCAAGTGGCTCTGTTACCAGGGATCTCCCTAAGGTGTCCCGAAAAGGATCTAAACGGCACTCCGGAGTTTCCTCTGAGGTCCACTGCAAAGGGGCTGCCAAGAACAGATCTTCATCCAAGGTTGCCCTTTTGGGGGCTAAAGGTAGGCCCAGTACTTCGGGGGCCGTTGCACCGGCGTCAGTCCTGAGGTTTCCAAATGTGGAACTAAGTGTACATAGTCTCGGATCGAGGTTCCTGGTAAGGTGACTAAACGTACCTGGGGTACCAGCGAGGAACCCCGTCTTGGGGCTATGTCTAAGACCAGCAAGATTGAGGGGCCCCCTTCGAGGGCTCTGGCTTCTGGGGGGACTCTAAGCCTTCCCACACTCAGGCCCGTAGTCAAAACTATCCTGCTGAGATGACAAAGAAGCTATTTCAACACCTTATGTCTTCTAGTACCGGCTCTGCCTCGGTCCCCTCAATGGGGACTAATACATCAGCAATCTCTAAGGCAGTGGTCTTCAACTTTTTTGGCCTGGGCCCCCCCTGAGCAAAGTTTGGGCAGGCCGGGCCCCCCCAAAAGTGCCAGATGGGCAGTATGTAGAAATCGCTATTAACATTTGTGTGCCGTCACCGCACCCTACTCCCAGTACGGACCCTGGGCTCTCCCCACCCTACTCCCACCACTATCCCAGTGCTGCTGCCCATCCTGCTCCCACCACAGTCCCATAACACAAGGATACACGCATCCAGACACATTTAAATAAATAAATCGCCAAAAAACGTACCTTCTGCAGGGGCCTGTGCGTGGTTGCTAAAATGTCCCGCTCCAGGTTGCTCTGCCCGTATATGCGAGGAGGCGCAGGAGCACACCCTCGCAAATACATACATGCAGTGCCCCAGCCAGCATTTCCAATGAGCTATGCAAGGCTGGCGAAGCAAAACACCCCCAGTGTTGCATGGCTCAGTGATCATGTCACACCCCCTCACCCATTATGGATGAGCTGGCAGGCTTGGACTGGCCTATAGGATAATAGGGCAATGACCGTACCAAAAATGCAAAATGCTAGTGTAGGCCAGTCAAAATGGGACACTTTTTTGGCCAATGTGGGCCAGTTTGAGGAGTTACTTCACTATGCAGCAAGTAGTTTTGACTATTGTTGCTGAATAAATATTCTTTAAATATCACAATTTGTTTACATTTGAACAAAAAACAACCCCTTGGGTACTATTCAAACAGTCTGTGACTAAAGCACTGAATATCCATTTGCAACTGCTGGCCATTTTTTCATTGGTGCCTAAGACCGTTTTATGGTCCAGTCTGGCCATGTGAGCTGCCCCTTCCCATTTCCTCCAATCTCTAAAAAAGAAATAGTTTGAAGACCTCGGTGCAAAAGCACTCTAGATCTTCTAGCACCAACTCTGCTGAGGCTCCTTATGACAAGGATAAAATGGAACGTGAGTCCCCTGGGCTTGAGCGATACGATCCCTCAAGCCCAGGGATCGTATCTCTCCAGGACTGAAATCTCTGCACTGGCTCCCAGTGGCTGCGAGGATCAAGTTCAAAACCCTCTGCATTGTCCACAAGGCCTTCTGTGGCCTGGGGCCTCATTACCTTCAACTCTCGCTTCCTAAATATCTTCCTTCTCAAGCTCTTCGCTCATCTGCCTCCAACTCCCTGAGAGTCAGTCGCTTCTCCAAGCAACAAGTTGGTGGTAGATCTCTTTCTACGGCTGGGGCCTCCCTCTGGAACAGCCTCCCTGCCCCCCTGAAACTTGAGGAGAACCATCTCCAGTTCCAGAAGCACCTCCAAACCTTTCTCTTTGCAAATGCGTTTTCTCCTCCTCTCCCCTGCTGACCTCCTGGCTGATTCCAAATCTGTACTAGTTACCTGGCCACCCTCTGATCCCGGGCCCAGGTCCCTCCCCCACCAGTCACACACACCTGCACTGCCTGCCTAATCAACCCCTGCACTTGGGGACTGTTTCTGTATCCCTACAGTCCCACTACCAGCACTTGCCTCCTGATGGCTGCACTCACCTTTGCACTTGCCACCTGCTGGCCTTTACATTTACGTATTGCTGTTATTCTATTCCCATGTACTGCACTGTCCCTTCCATCTACCCCCCGCACTTTTCCCCCTTCCCCCTCCCTTGCCCTTGCGCGATCTTATTGACACCTTGCCTAGTATGATCGTTGTCTGTCCTCCCTTTGTTCCCCCTCCCTTGCCTCATTGCGCCTTAAAACACTTGTTTATAGGCACGTTATGAATGCCATATCATATCATACCCCTGTGGTCACCACGGCCTCACTGACATCTGTGATGCAGTTCACCTCAGGCATTAACAAAATGGCAGCCCAACCCCTGCGGTCTACGGTGGCCATTTTGTCTACCGCTCTCACACCAATGTTCACAACGGCTGGTACCGAGGGGCCTGTTTTTGGGGCTGAGCAGCCTTTTCCACGTTTCATGAATAATAAGAATCCATTCTGCACTCCAATGGATTGGCATGCTCGGTCTCCGCTGCCACACACAGTCTCGCTTCCTCCTACATCTGCTTCCTTTGTTTATGTGGATCCATTTGGTGGAGGACCATTCTGGCAACCATCCTCTTTGCATTCCTGGGGTATGCCCATTCTGAGCGGCCTCTACCCCCTCAAGCGCCTACGACTTCTTCTGAGGATGCGTTTTTTGGCAAGTTTCAGACGCTTATGCATTCTGACCCAATGAAGGCATACTTTAAGGATTTATTCACCTGTGCTAAAGACTCCCGTGGTGCAGTCACGTGCTGCAGATCATGATTGTGTTCCTGCCGCACTCGATGAGGACCAAGCGGACCAGGACAGCGACAACCCTCCCCGCTCTATTAGAGCCTTTCACGACCGGGTTGTGGATATGATGGCGTTGCTAGACATCCCAATACCCAGGCCTCCAGCTCCACAGGAAGGTGTTCTGTCTGGAACCTTTACTCTGTCGACACAAGAGCGCACTGGCCTATTCCTCCGAGTTTCAGGAATGTATTCCTCCTGACAAGCTCGAAGACTTTAAGAGCGGTTTACCTGATGCCAGAGTTCTGGTGCAGGACCTGCTGGAAGCCGCGGCCCATCATGTTGACACTGCCACTTGGGGCATTATGGTCGGAGTAGACATCCCTCGCCAAGCGTGGCTGCATGCTACAAAGTTCTCGAAGAAGGTTCAGGACAAGGTACTGGATCTTCCTTTCGAGGGTAAGGAACATTTCCACTCCTCCATTGATGAGGAACTCACCAAGACCAAGGCAAGCACGCAAACTGCTAAGTCATTGTCGGTCCTTGCAAAAACCCAGCTAAGGCAGCTTATACTCTGAGGTTGGGGTCTCAAACACGGTCCTTCTCTGGTTTCAGAGGCTTTCAGGACCTCCAGGTGTGCCGGGCAGATGCACCCGCTGGTGGGCCTCGCCGCAAACAGCAAAGGCAGGTGGGTGGTTTTTCTCTCAGTCAACAGCCCCTTCAGCAACGGGCAGTCTCCCTGCCGATAAACCATCTAAATGATGTTTTTATCCAGTGGGAGGACAAATTCCGTCTCATCTAGAGGCGTGGCAGACCATCACAGAAGACCGATGGGTTTTGTCCGTCGCCCGGGTGGGCTTTCGCTTGCCCCTTCCCCTTACCCCACCTTCTCACCCTCCTCTTCAGCAGACTGCGTGCTTTCCCTCAGAGCCGAGGTACTGAAACTTCTAGACCTCAGAGTGGTGAAGCCTGTTCCCTTGCGGTAGCAACGGGAGGGCTTTTACTCATTTCTGTTTACAGTGCCCAAACCCAACCAGGCCGGCCTGCGCACTATCCTCGACCTCTCAAATTTCAATCTTTCTACATCAAGATGATTACGCCCAGCCAGATAAAGTCCTCTCTCCGGAAAGGCGATTGGCTCAGTGTGGTAGACCTTCAGGATGCCTTCATGCATATCCTGATCTGGAGCCCGCATTGAAAATATCTGCGGTTCTCCTTTGGAGCAGAACACTTTCAGTATAGTGTGCTATCGTTTGGTCTCAGCTCAGCACTGTGTGTCTTTACGAAGAGGATGGCGGTCATTGCTGCATTCCTCAGACTGCAGGGAGTTCATGTATAGCCATACTTGGACGATTGGCTCCTGCGCTGTCCTTGCCCACAAGTCTCAACGGCCAATCTTCAGTCCTCCAGCTCCTGTTCCATCTTGGGCTGTCAGTGAACTGACGGAAATCGTTGATGACGGTTGCGCAAGACCTGATCTTTCTGGGTTGCCTTTGGGATACTGTCAGTACCAGAGTGTTTCTGATGGAGGACAGGATTGCAGACCTTGCAACGATGTGTCAGCTCTTCCTCTCACATGTCGGCCTGGTGGTTCCAGAGACTCCTAGGCCTCATGGCTTCTTGCGTGTTAGCTCTACCTCTTGCATGACTGAAAATGAGGTGAATTCAGCTTGCTATTCGAAGCTTTCCTCCATACTTGGGACTGGACCGGAGCACTTCTGTAAAAAAGCATCAACAATTTTTGATTTTATCCTTCTGCATTGTTACACGAGGCCATTGCACGTGACTCTAACCCCGCCCTCCTGAGCTCCACCCCGTGTATCGCCTTTCAGCCCTTTTCTCTGCGGTTCTTCTTTGAGGATCCTGTCGGTGAGGTACATTCTTCAACCTTCCCACGTGCAGGGTCGTGGTGGTACTGGTTCTGTCGAGGGGGCGCAAAGGGCAGTCATGCATCACAGGCCGTTGAATACTGGCTCTGTCGAGGTTCCTCCATTGGAGGCTAATTTTGGGACAGTCCCTAAGATGTCAGGTAAACATCCTAGACTTGCCAGTACCGGCTTGGCCGAGGATCCTTGCTTCAAGGCTAAAATGTCACTTAAGACCGCTGACTCCCCTGAAGAGACAGTTGCCTCACTTTCTCTGGTGATGCAGTTCACCTCAGGTGTTGACAAAATGGTGGCTCAACCTCTATGGTGGCCATTTTGGATACCTCTCTTACACCAAGGTACACGACGGCTGGTGCTGGGAGCATTCCTTTTGGGGCTGAGCAGTTTTTTCCACACCATGTGGACAACAAGAACCCGTTCCGCCCTTCAATCGATTGTCGTGCCCAGGCACTGCTGCCTCATACAGTCTTGCTCTCCCCTGGTTCTGCTCCTCTCATCTATGTGGACCCAGCTGGTGGTGGACCTTCCTGGCAACCATTCTCCTTGCATTCATGGGGGCATGCGCCTCAAGAGCGGACTCTAACAGGTCCAGCGCCTAGACTTTCGTCTGAGGATGCGTTTTTTGGGAAATATCAGACGCTAATGCACTCTGATCCCATTAAGGAATACTTTAAGGGCCTGTTTAGGGAAATGTATCCGGGTTCTCCTGTACCACCTTCCATCCCGGCTGTTCCTACGCAGGTCCCGTTCGTGCCATCTCCTCCACCTCTAACTGCCAGACCGCCTCCACAACTTCCTCCTCTACCTCTGCTTTCCCTGATAGAGAAGACGTCGGGGGATCAGCCAAACAACACTTTAGGCTCTGAGATGCCACGTGCAGTGGATCAGTCTACTGTTCCTGCTTCACTGGACGAGGGCCAAGCGGACCTGTACAGCGATGAACAGCCTCACTCTATTAGAGCATTTCATGACCGTGTACTGGATATGATGTCTTTACTTGATATTCCAATGCGCAAGGGCCCCACTTCACAGAAGGGGGTGCTTTCTGGAGCCTTCACTCTGTCATCTCAGGAGCGTACTCAGGAGCGTACCAGCCTGTTCCTCCAAAAGGATGTCTTGGCTGAGGCCTGTAAGGTCTGGTACAAACCCCATACCGGGCTGCATCTCAACAAGACGATTAATGTTCGATACAAACTTCATGCCTCTACTGCAGCAGCCCAAATCCTCTCTAAAGAGGATAAACTTCTTGACGCCATTGGTAGACGAGTCTTTTCCAATTCGGCGCTCCAACTTCGTCAGGCCAACACCAAGCTCATCCTGGCAGCAGCCAATCTTAAACTGTGGAGGGAGCTAGTCTATTTCCAAGAATGTATTCCTGCGTATAGGCTAGAAGACTTCAAAGCCGGTTTCTCGACGCCAAAGTGTTGGCACAGGATTTGCTGGAGGCTGCACTGCGTAGATACCTCTGCTCGAGGCCTCATGACCGGGGTCAACATCTCCCGCCAAGAGTGGCTCCATGCTACAAAGTTCTCAAATGAAGTGCAGGACAAGGTACTAGACCTTCCTTTTGTTTCATTCCTCCACATATAAGGAACTCACAAAGACTAAGGCCAGTACCCAAACCGCCAGTTCTTTATCGGTCCTGGTGAAAGCTCCAGCTAAGGCCCCTTATACGGAGAGCCAAAAACTAAGGTGGGGACCCCTACATGGGCATCTGGAGTAAATTCAATATATACTAAACAAATAGGATGCCCTATGTGCTGAAAACCTCAATAAATGTTTTTCAGAAAATGCATGCTCAGGGCCAGAGAAAGTGTTCTTATAAAAAATATAGCATTTTATTCTGTTAGAATTTCATGAAATACATCATTTCTAAACAGTTATAAGAAAACAATTCATTTCCAATAAACATGTATTTTTAGTAAACAAAAGTTTTTTTTTGTGCAAATAACGCATTTTTGTAAACATTTTGTAAACGTCGATGCCGTTTTTGTAAACATTTCTCCTATACATATATCGCTCAAAACTTAAAAACATAGGCAAACAACATTGTTAAAAAAACACTCCTCAGTATATTACGATTATTTCAAGAATGCTCGGGGTTAATTAATCTCCCTGTGCACAAAAAGGTAAATAAATTACCACTGTTAGGATGGGCCAATAAGTACCCAACTGTCTTCAAATAGAAACCAGGAAACACCCTTACTATACATTCCTGCTAAAGCTCAAATGTTAGCTTAAACAAATATATATAAGCCCACAAAGGTGCACAATAAAAAAGGGTTAAAAATATCTGTGAAAAAAGGCTTTCGAAGGGATTGTGTCCTCCGACGTATTCCTTATCTTAGATATCTCCTTCCAGCTTTGCTGGCCTCGGAATTTTTTTCTCTAGAGGGCGCTGCGCATCGACGTCCGCCGAGTCGATGTCCCTCGACAGCCGCCGTATCGACGTCGACGTCATCCTGCCTATAAAGGCTGCGCGCAGCGTCCGTTGCTCAGTTCCGTTTTTCCGCGCTTACTCAGTGCCTCGGAATATTGCTGCTCAGTTTCGTAGAGAATTAATCCAATTTCCTCGAGATATTCGATCCATACTCGATGGCTTCCTCGTCGGAACCGACGACCCCTCGGTCCGGCTTTAAAAAATGCAGAGACTGTGGAAAAAAGATGTCGCTGACTGACCCTCACAGAGTTTGTCTGTGGTGTTTGGGAGCTGAACACCATTGTTCGGAGTGCGAGGACTGTATGTCCATGACAGCTAAGGCCCTGAAGGAGCGTAGGGGGAAGCTGGAAAAAGGTAAGACTTCTAAAGCTTCTTCTTCCTCGACGAAGTCGAGACATTCGTCTCCTCGTCACCATTCGCGCTCTAGGTCTCCAAGCGGGTCCCATCACTCCTCGAGATCGAAGCACTCGAAGAGGAGACGTCGAAGATCCCCTTCTTCGTCCTCCTCTTCCTCTGTTTCACCTAAGAGAATCCCTTTCCCCACGAAACATAGTTCCCGGGCTGAATGGGAGGAATTCTGAAAAAATATGATGAGCGTCTTCGAGAAAGCGGCCTCGACCCCCTCGAAGACTGCCGAGAGCGATGCTCTGGTCGAAAGACCCGAAGGTCCAAAACGCCGCGAGTCGCAGTACCCGGCGAAGGAAGCTTCTCGAGCGAGTCACGAACCCTCGAGTAAAGCAAAGACCTCGAATCCTTCTTCGAAGGTTCCGTCGATGCCGTCGACGAAGGTTCCGTCGACGCCGAGGTCGGTGTCTTCGACGCCGTTGTCGAAGGGACCTTCGACACACGGGTCTGTCGACTCGACGCCATCCTCAACACCGACGTCGACGCCAAGGAAAGTCACGGTTGCGGCGCACCCAGTAGCTATTCCCAGGTCTTCGATGACGATGTCGTCGAGATTGTCGACATCCTCAAGCAGAATTCCAATTCTATCGAGGACCTCGAGGCCTCCGCCTTTGTTTTCAATGCCACGTTCGAAGCCTTCGACGTCGACGACATCGACGTTTTCGAGGCCGATTACAACAAGTTTGGCACCCTCTGCCTTGGAGATGGGTTTCACACCCTTTGTGAGTTCAGACCAATTGAGAACAATGTCCTCAATTATGGAAGAGGGAGAACTATCTGACCAAGAAGAGACATTTGAGTTGCAGGGATCTGCAACCCCATTTCAAGAGGAGTTATCCTCAGAGGAACGCAGATTAAAGGAACTCCATGATTCCTTACATGAGGCAAGTGGTTTAGACACTTCCCCTGAGGTGGAGTTCGCTAGGCCAGACCCGGGGGAGCATGCTGAAACCCCTTATAGAGCCTTAATGGCCAGGATCACAGAATTTATGGGGTGGTCAACACCTTCACAGGCTTTCCAACAGGATGACCTCACGGATATTCTTGATAAAGGTCCACAGGAGGATCCTATAGTACCTTTTCATAAAGCTCTTCAAAGGAAAATCATGACGAACTGGGAAACCCCAGATGTCGTCCCGGCAGTAAATAAAAAACTGTCTACTAAATACAGGGTATCTTCTGCAGACCCGGAGTTTTTGTCCAAACACCCATCCCCAGAAAGTCTGGTGGTACAGGCAGCATCTTCTACTGACATCAAGACTGCTTACCCTACCGTCCCACAGGACAGGGACGATAAAAAATATGATGCTATGGCTAAGAAAGTCTTTTCGGCATGTAGCATGGCGTTAAAATCTATTAATGCTACTTGCACCCTTGCTAGATTTAGCCATACACTTTGGGAGTGTGCTTCTACAGCGGCTGACTGCATCCCGGAGGGAGAAGAAAGGGAGGCGTTCCTAAATATCATACAGGACGGTAAAGACGCTATGTGCGAATCCCTCCAGACGGGCATTGATTCGGCTGACAGTATCAGCAGAGCAATGGCAGCAAGTACAACAACCAGGAGATTTGCTTGGTTGAGAAAGTCTGGTTTTGCCCCAGATGTGCAAGCCAGGCTCTTGAACATGCTATTTGATGGCTCTTCTTTGTTTGGGAAAAAGGCGGATGACAGTTTAGAAAAACTGCAAACATCAAAGACAGCAGCAAAATCCCTAGGCGCTGCAATCCGTCAGACATCTTTTCGTCTCACAGGAACCTCTGCGAGAGGCAAGTCCTTTCGCTTCTACTCCGCATTCGGAAGAGGTAGAGGACGACCGGCTCAAAGGGGAGAAAGAAGACCTACCCGAGGTGGACGGGGTAGATATTCAGAAGCCGCAGCAACAGCAGGTGCCTCTTTACCATCGGCATCTGCATCAGCCGCCCCAAAACCACTCTGAGGACTTCCCTCACAAGACACCTGTAGGAGGCAGGTTAACTCAACATCTGGGGGAATGGCAGGCTATCACGTCAGATGCTTGGGCATTGGAGACAGTTGCACAAGGTTACTGCCTGCCTCTCCTACGCATACCTCAGAGTCATCCACCGGGGATCAGCTCTCAAAAAGCTCCAGATCCGCTCCTCTTGCAGGAAATTTTAGACCTGCTAGAGAAAGGTGCCATAGAACCGGTACCTGTAGCGGAGAGGAACAAGGGCTGGTACTCCCCTTACTTTCTCATTCCAAAGAAAGACGGAGGACTGAGACCCATCTTGGACTTGCTAGAATCGAACAAATTCCTCAGGAAAGACAAATTCAAGATGGTAACTCTTTCTCAGATCCTTCAGGCCCTTCTGTTCCAGGACTGGTTGGTATCTCTGGACCTTCAGGACGCTTATTTCCATGTGCCAATCCATCTCAAACACAGGAAATACCTGAGGTTCGCAATTGGCAACTCTCATTATCAATTTCGAGTGCTGCCATTTGGGCTGACCTCCGCCCCGAGGGTCTTCACCAAGATAATGTCGGTAGTGGCTGCAAGTCTAAGGAGGGAAGGGATTCACGTCTACCCCTACCTGGACGATTGGTTGATCAGAGCTGTATCTTCGGAACAAGCTCAGATCCAGCTAGATCATGTTGGCCACTCCCTTCACAGACTGGGCTTCTCCCTCAATTTAAAGAAGTCACAAATGATACCATCGCAGAGACTCCAGTTCATCGGAGCGATCCTGGACACTTCCCTGGGAAAAGCCTCACCACCAGAGGTGAGGGCTCAAGATATTCTACAGATGGTTACCAAGTTTCAAAATGCCCAACGTCTCCCAGCCTTCGACTTTTTGAGGTTGCTAGGCCTCATGGCATCCTGCATTTTCCTAGTGCCAGAGGCTCGCCTGAGAATGAGATCCCTCCAGTGGGCACTGAGAACTCAGTGGTCACAGTTCTCAGGGAGAATGACAGATATTCTTCAGGTTCCCGACAGGGTGGCTCGAGACCTTCAGTGGTGGGCCTGTCAGGAGAACATTCTGAAAGGAGAGCAGTTTTGGCAACCCTGGCCGGAGATAACAGTAGTCACGGATGCCTCACTCACAGGGTGGGGAGCCTACGCCAAAGACTTGACCATCAGCGGTCGTTGGTCTCCATCGGAGTCCAGACTACATATCAACCTGTTAGAGCTGATGGCCATCAGACTTGCGCTGAAGGCTTTTCTGCCATCTGTACAAGGAAAGAATGTCCTGATAATGACAGACAACACAGTGGCCATGCATTACCTCAACAAAAGAGGAGGCGTAGGATCACTACCTCTGTGCAGAGAGGCGATGCAGCTCTGATTTTGGGCAATCCAAGAAGGAATCTCTCTATCAGCAGTTCACCTAGCCGGAGAGAAGAACTTGACAGCGGACGCTCTGAGCAGGCAGAGCACAGTCTCCCACGAGTGGGAACTAGCTCAGGAAGTCCTTCAAGAGATCTTCGCCCTTTGGGGAACCCCTCAGGTGGATCTGTTTGCCACCAGTGTCAACAGGAATTGCGATCTGTTCTGTTCAAGGGAATTTCCCCCGAGAGGAGCTCTGGGAGACGCGTTCATAGTGGACTGGGAGTTTCCGCTTCTGTTCGCGTTTCCACCGGTCCCTGTCATTCCTCAAATGGATTGGGCCAGGAGAACGTGGTACCCGGACCTTCTAGACGTGTCCATCTGCCCTCCAATTCGACTTCCACTCAGAGAGAATCTGCTCTCACAGAAGGGAGGTCAGGTTCTCCATCCAGACATCAAAACCCTCAACCTTCACGCTTGGCTTCTGAAACGCTGAGGTAAAAGGATTGGGACCTCCCTGATGAGGTTATGGAGGTGTTGCTTTCGGCAAGAAGGCCAGCAACAAAATCTTTATACCGCTGCCGTTGGAACAGATTTTGCAGCTGGTGTAGAGAAAAGAATATCGATCCCTTTTCATGTGGTACAGCAATGGTTTTGTCCTTCCTACTTTATTTAGCAAATTCAGGCCTTCAAGTTGGCACCATCAATGGCTATCTCGCAGCGCTATCCATCTTTAAGCGCACTGTGGAAGAACCATCCTATTTCAAGTTACCCTTGGTAATACAGTTTCTAAAGGGGTTAACTAACGTTTATCCCCCAAGACCATTCCAGGTTCCCCTATGGGATTTAAACTTAGTCCTAACTTTCCTGATGGGCACACCTTTCGAACCACTCCACTCTTGTTCGTTAAGATTTCTTACCCTTAAGACTGTTTTATTAGTAGCACTTACATCTGCTAGA
The DNA here is from genome assembly GCF_040938575.1 of Ambystoma mexicanum. Taxonomy (NCBI): domain Eukaryota; kingdom Metazoa; phylum Chordata; class Amphibia; order Caudata; family Ambystomatidae; genus Ambystoma; species Ambystoma mexicanum. The sequence goes on along the minus strand of NC_090923.1, from coordinate 146,859,484 downwards.
AGGGTGAGCGAGTTACAAGCTCTTTCTTGTAAACCCCCTCATACAATCTTTCACAAAGACAAAGTTGTTCTGCAAGTGAAGCCTAATTTCCTCCCAAAGGTGGTTTTTGAATTTGATATCACTCAGAAGATTACCCTTCCATCTTTCTATCCTCCTCCCCATCCGGGGAAAGAGGAAGAGAGGTTACACAGACTGGACCCAAGAAGGGCTTTAAGTTTTTACATTAGTAGACTGGCTAGGATAAGACAAGCAGACCAGCTGTTTGTAGGCTACGCAGGTCACAAGATGGGGTTACCGATAACTAAGCAGACCATTTCCAGATGGATCATTTTAGCCATTTTGGAATGTTCTAAACTGGCAGGAAAAGAGCCCCCTCAAAATCTTAGGGCTCATTCGACCAGAGGTATCGCAGCTTCATCGGCCCTCAAAAGAGAAGTGCCGGTTAGAGACATATGTGCGGCTGCCACATGGTCGTCCGTCCATACCTTTACACGGTTTTACAACTTGGATTCCTCCTCTAGTCAAGAGACTAGGTTTGGAAGGGCAGTATTGCACTCTATTCATCAATAAGAGGAAGCATGAAGTCAGTACTCCCACCTCCAATAACAGAATACTGCTATGGGAGCCTATCTAAGATAAGGAATACGTCGGAGGACACAATCCCTTCGAAGAACAAGTTACTTCTTACCTTGTAACGTTCTTTCGATGGGATGTTCCTCCGACATATTCCTTATCGACCCTCCCATCCATCCCAGCAGTACTGCTTCCCTTGTTGTTGCAGTTTACGCTCCTTCAGGGTGATTAGTCTAGTCCAGAAAGAATTATTGTGGGCTACAAAACGGAACTGAGCAACGGACGCTGTGCGCAGCCTTTATAGGCAGGATGACGTCGACGTCGATACGGCGGCTGTCGAGGGACATCGACTCGGCGGACGTCGACGCGCAGCGCCCTCTAGAGAAAACATTTCTGAGGCCAGCAAAGCTGGAAGGAGATATCTAAGATAAGGAATACGTCGGAAGAACATCCCATCGAAAGAACGTTACAAGGTAAGAAGTAACTTGTTCATCTCATCTATACCTTTAAACATCATTTTTGAAAACTCTTTTTGCTGCTTTGCAAAAAGTTCCAATTCTCATGGTTTCCCACTGTGTCTTCACACTAGCGTTCAGTGAGTAAATACAGATGTTCTAGTTCCACTTCATAGGCTAAGTTTTCTGCTAAATTCAATTCCTGTAGGCATTGAAAACAATAATAAGTACATTTTAGCTGAAACATAATATGTTTCTTGTTTGTAAAAGCGGTGTTACATCGTTGTGCTTTAGGTCTTTAAAGTGCTAGTGGCTGTAAAGGTGTATCGGATTTTACACAAAAAAAGGGCATTTTACCTTCACTAAGCATCTAGCGAACCAAGGCACACGTGCTTCCCCACTGCAAAATTCGTCCAACTACTATTGACTAAAAGGGAAGGGGGGTGGAGGGGATGAAAAAAGAAAAGAAAAAGAGAATACTCAATGGACTTGTCTCTTTACTTAACATAAAGATTTGTCTGGGAGAGGGTCCTAAACTAGCTTACCTTAGTGCTTGCTTCAAGGTCAAGAGCCTCGCCTGCTCGGAACAACGCAAGGAACAGCAACGCGGAGGTCAGCTGCGCCGAACTGAGCACTACGTTTACTTCCTGCTTACCTATAAAGGATAGCTGCACTCAAGTCTACCAATCGCGCGGCAGCTCCTTCAAACATGAAGGAGATAGAAAGAGGACTAGGCGTTACCTCAATGCTACACAAGTCCAGAATCTGGGCATAGAAACAAAAAACTGACTATTTCTTCAGAATTTATTTGAGCAAAGTCACTCTCTGATGTATAAAGATGGAATGCAACAAAGGCTAAAAAGTTAATACAGCCCAAACGGATCAAAAACGTTTTCTTCCTGCTTACCTATAAAGGATAGCTGCGCTCAATTCTACCAATCGCTTAGCAACTCCTTCAAACATGAATGCGATAGAAAGAGGACTAGACGTTACCTCAGTGTAACACAAGTCGGGAGTCTGGGCATAGAAACAAAAAATTGACTATTTCTTCAGAATTTATTTGAGCAAAGTCGCTCACTGGTGTATAAAGATGGAATGCAACAAAGGCTAAAAAAGTTAATACAGCTCAAACGAATCAAAAAGGCACACCTAAATGCCTATTTTGTCATTTGAGAATAACGTAACTACCAACGCCGGTTCATGATGTTTCACAACATTTCTGGACACAAGGGTATGCTAACCATAGCAGATGTATTAACTCCATTCCTCCTACGCATTGAGCCCATCAGTGTTACCTTTGGTATGACAAATCCACCATTGTTCCCTTTGTGAAAGCCTTTTGGCAGTATTTGCTAAATCTGTACCTCTTACTTTCTCGATGGCCCACCATTTTAAAGTATCCGGGTTATGATTAAATTCCTGAAAGTGAGCCACAAGATGTGCGTTAAGCTGTTTGTTCCTTAGTTTTGATCTATGTTCAGTGACTCTTAATTTCACTGGGCGCGATGTCTTGCCTATGTATGTTTTTCCACAAGGGCATATAATAGCATAGATTACGTTACTGCTGTTACATGTAGTATGGTCCCTCAGGGCCCAAATCCTCTTATTAATACTGATGTTTTTGCAGGGTGTGGTAAGGTTACCGTTGCAACATCCACCACAGGGTTAATGGCCTAAGACTACTGGCATATCCCATAGAGTAGTAATTAATGGTTGTTTATCTTGTATACTACTCCTATCTGCTTTACAGGTCCAATTTTTTATATTCTTTCCTTTCTTAAAGGCAAACATTGGTTTAGCCAAAGTCGGTAAGTTTAGTTGTTGATGCAAATGCCAATGTTTGACTATGATCTTTTTTATCTTATTTTGATGTGTATTAAATGTTAATGCACATACTAAACGATCATTTGGAGGTTTGAGTTCATTATCTTTTTTGGAAAGTAATATCTCCTGGTGTTGATACCTAGCTCTTTTTTGGGAGTTTCTAAGTAGTCTAGGTGGATATCCTCTCTCTTTTAGTCTGTTTTCAATAATATTAGATTGTTTTGCAAAATCCTCTAATTGGGAACAGTTTCGGCATGCTCTAAGAAACTGACCATATGGGATATTGGAAACCTGTGAATGGAAACTTTCATGATGGAGGATGGCATTCCTATCTGACTCTTTCCTACATAAGTCCAGCAATAGAACACCATTGGTTTCTTTAATCAATAGATTCAAAAATGGGATCTCCTTGTTATTCAAATGTATTGTGAATTTCAGATTAGAATTTAGCTCATTTATCCACTTAAAAAAGGCAAGATGATTGCCTTCTTTTCGGTCCCATATTATTAAGATGTCGTCAATGTATCTTTTGTAGAATTTCAGTGCTTTTTAAAAAGGATTGTGGTATGCCAAGATGTTACACTCTTCAAAGGCCCACATATATAATGTTGCATAATTGGGGACAAAAGGCATTTTTTGTCAATGCTATCTCAAGTAACTCAAATAAGAAGTCGCTGGGTACTGTGTCTATATCCAACCTTGTGTCTAAGCATTTCTTAATGACTCTTAGTGAGTCTAATTGCGGAATGTTTGAATACAAAGATTCGACATCAAGAGTAATCAGAAGTTCACTATCTGCGTTGAAAGGTAACAATTCCACAGCTCGGATCACATCAGTAGAGTCCGCTAAGTAAGTGGGTGTTAATTTAACCAGTGGTTTCATAAAGAAATCCAAATATTGGCCAATGGGAACTAAAATGGACCCACAAAGGGATGCAATAGGCCTTCCCGGTCGATTAGTTGTAATCTTATGTATTTTGGGCAAAATATATATTAGAGCGGTCCTGGTCTTATTGGGAGTCAGAAACAAAAATATTTTTTCTTTAAGATACCCTTTTCTAGAGCTGTATTGCATAATTCTCTAATGTCCTTCAGAATGGACTCAGTAGGGTCACCTTGTAGTTTGACATATATATCTGTGTTGTTTAGTTGCCTCATCATTTCTTCGTCATAGTTATGTGCATCCCAAACGACTATTCCTCCTCCCTTGTAAGCCTTTTTAATTACCACAGATTTTTCATTTCTTAAGGACTGCAAGCATTTCCAATCTGTTTTGGAGAAGTTGAAACTATGTTCTGATGTTTTTGCACCGTTTGCCCTTCATAAATGGCCCCAAAATTCCATAGTACAGTTTTTTCAAAGATTGCTGTCTCCTTTGAAATCATGTGCAACGTAGGGGTAAAAGAAGAAGCTGGTATAATGGGTATTGGCCCCTATCATTTGATTATTTGTTTCACTCACTCCAAACAAAATCTTTTAAGTCTAACTTAACGTAGATGGGCTCGCAGTTCTATTTGTGTCTCCATCTGGCGTGGATTCTTCGTAGGGATAAAGGAGAAGCCTTTTTCCAAAAGGGAGCTTTCTTCTGATGAAAGTGTCCTATTAGAGAGGTTGAATACTGAGGAAGGTGAACTTACCTTATGTAAGACCTTCTTCTCGTTTCGAACACATTTTGTAAAGGCAGTGGTCCTACCTGCTGAGGTGGAAAAGGGAGTTCAGGCAAACCTTGGCCTTGAATATTAAACCCTTGGGGATAGCCATACGGGGGAAATAATGGAAGACATTTTGAAATCCTCTCCTACCTCCTCTCGCACGCCCTCTATTTCTCTGTCTCGGGTTGTACTGATTGCCTCTTTGGCCCCTCTGGCTGCCTTCTCCATCATCTGAAGACGTATCAGAGAAGGTCACTCGCTTTGTTCTAGTAGCTACGCCCATAGTGCTAGTGTCTTGATCCTTCCAATATTGCGGTCCTTAATGGTTAGGGCTCAAATAGGGATATGCTAGCTCCTTAGAGAAAATTTTCCATCTTTTTAGTTGTTGTTATTTTAATGAACTCATTAACTTGTTTTTCAATGGTTTCAAATTTTTCTTTAATGTTCAATATAGTTTTGTCTGTAGCAAAGACTAATTCAGCTTTCTGAATTTCTTCTTCTACTAACATGCTCTTTTTAATAGCTGTGTTTATCGTCAACAGCATCCAATCCCTGCTACATTTGGTACCAATTCCTGAAAATGCATGTTTGTATTCTACATCATCTACAAAAAGGCAGGGTTCATTATTATATTTTTCTTTAAATATTCAGTGAGGAGATGGCTGTGCATTTTTGTACGAAATGTCTTCTTTTTAAGACTAATAATACTTTCACTAGAAATATTTAGGTAATATTGTCTACCTGTGGCTTCTCAAAATATGATGGCCCTTTAATTACCTCTGCCAATTGTTCTTCGCTAAACCAAACTGCATCAGATGCAGCCATGATCGGAATGTACACAAGACATTTCCAACTGCAAATGAAGACAGAATCGCTGTGACGGATAAGATCAAACCTCACTGCTAAACAGAAAAAAGGTGAAAGCACTGTCTTCCCATACAGCAACATTTTTATGCTCTTAAATCCCAAAACTAAGGTGGGAACCCCACATGGGCATCTGGGGTAAATTCAATATATACTAAACAAATACGATGCCCTATGTGCTGAAAACCTCAATAAATGTTTTTCAGGAAACGCATGCTGAGGGCAAGACAGTGTGTTCTTATTAAAAATATATCATTTTATTCTGTTACAATTTCATAAAATACATAATTTCTAAACAGTTATAAGACAACAATTCATTTCTGACAAACATATATTTTTAGTAAACAAAAGATTTTTTGTGTGCAAATAACGCATTTTTGTGTAAACATTTCTCCTATACACATATCGCTAATACACAATTCAACAATTCATTATCACAACCAAATCTGGTTTGTATAAAGACATTCTAAATAACTTTTACAGTAGTAATATTCCTACTTTGACAGTCCACCATTGTACATCAACTACAAGTATCCAAGATTATTCTAGTAGTATTCCTCTCATCATTGGATTTCCTTTTGTATAATTTTGACTTGATATCAATTGGCCAGATTTTTCATAACCATTGGTCAACGTCTTCTTCAGGATTAGTAGACTTATTCAAAGGCTTTATCAATGCTACAACATATAAAAACAACAACACCACCATGATTTAAAACATTAACTAATGCTTAAAAACATAGGCAAACAACATTGTTAAAAAACACAATCTCTGAACTTCCTCAGTATGCTACCGTTATTTCATGAATGGGGAGCAAACTCAAATTTTTGTATAGACTCAAACCCAGAATGCTCGGGGTTAATTAATCTCCCTGTGCACAAAAAGGTAAATACATTACCACTGTTAGGATGGGCCAATAAGTACCCAACTGTCTTCAAATAGAAACCAGGAAACACCCTTGCTATACATTCCTGCTAAAGCTCAAATGTCAGCTTAAACAAATATATATAAACCCGCAAAGGTGCACAATAAAAAAGGGTTCAAAATATCTGTGAAAAAAGACAATCTCATCTATACCTTTAAACAACTTTTTTGAAAACTCATTTTGCTGCTTTGCAAAAAGTTACAAATCTCGTGGTTTCCCACTGTGTCTTCTCACTAGCGTTCAGTGAGTAAATACAAATTTTCTAGTTCCACTTCAGAGGAAAAGTTTTCTGCTATATTCAATTCCTGTAGGCATTGAAAACAATAATAAGTACATTTTAGCTGAAACATAATATGTTTCTTGTTTGCAAAAGCGGTGTTACATCGTTGTGCTTTAGGTCTTTAAAGTGCTAGTGGCTGTACAGGTGTATCAGATTTTACACAAAAAAAGGGCATTTTACCTTTACTAAGCATCTAGCAAACCAAACATTTGTTTACTAAAAATATATGTTTGCTTGAAATTAATTGTTGTCTTATAACTGTTAAGAAATGATGTATTTTATGAAATTGTAACAGAATAAAATGATATATTATTAAAAGGAACACACTCTCTGGCCCTCAGCATGCGTTTTCTGAAAAACATTTATTGAGGTTTTCAGCACATAGGGCATCCTATTTGTTTAGTATACCCTTATACATAGAGGTCAGGGTTCCAAACTCTTTCCTTCTCTGGGTTCAGGGGGTTTCAGGATCACCGTGCGTGCCGATCTGAAGCTCCGGTTGGCGGGCCCCGCTGTAAATAACAACGGCAAGGTGGCAGGTTTTTCTCTTGGCCAGCAGCCTCCTCTCCAGGGACAGGTAGTCTCCCTGCCGACAAGTCATCCATATGATATATCTGGTCGATCGCACAAGACTCCGGTGGGGGATGAATCTCGTCTCATCTGGATGCGTGGCAGACCATCATCGAAGACCGTGGGTTTTGTCCATCGCTAGGGCGGGGTTTCGCTTGTCTCTCCCCAATACCCCACCCTTCAACCCTCCCTTCAAGCAGAATGTGTCACCCTCCCTCAGAGCTGAGGTACAGAAACTTCTAAACCTCAGAGCAGTGGAACCTGTTCCCCTTAGGGAGCAAGGGGAGAGCTACTACTCCCGTCTGTTCCCAGTGCCCAAAACCAACCAGGCTAGCCTGCGCACTATCCTCAATCTTTTCCAGTTCAACAGTTCAATCTATCTTTTCCCCAAGAGAAATTCAAGATGATCACTCCCTGCCAAATAAAGTCCTCTCTTCGGAAGGGCGATTGGCTCAGTGTGGTGGACCTCCAGGGTGTGTACATGCATATTTTGATTTGGAGCCCGGATCGGAAATATCTGCGGTTCTCTGTGGGAGCAGAACACTTCCAGTTTAGAGTGCTCCCTTTTGGTCTCAGCTTGGCACCGCGTGTGTTTACGAAGATGATGTCAGTTATCGCAGCATTCATCAGACTGCAGGGGGTTGGACGATTGGCTCCTGCGCAGTCCTTGCCTGCAGACGGTTACGGACAATCTCCAGTCGCTCCTTCAGCTCATGTTCCATCTTGGGCTGTCGGTCGACTGGAGGAAATCATCCATGATGGTCTTTCAAGACCTGATCTTTCTGGGTTTCCGTTGGGACACTGTCAGTACCACAGTGTTCTTAACGATGGACAGGATTGCAGACCTGTTGACCGTGTGCCAGATCTTCCTCCAGTCTTCTCACATGAGGGCCTGATGGTTCCAGAGACTTCTAGGCCTCATGGCTTCTTGCATGTTGGCTCTGCCTCTTGCACGCTTAAAGATGAGGCACACTCAGCTAGCTCTTCGGAGCTGCTGGTTCCAGGCTTCGGACCCAGATTCCAAAATGATCACAGTTTCATCCGGCATGATGGCGGATCTACAATGGTGGTCTTCCGCCGGCAATCTTTCAATAGGGACCTCATTTCAGGAGTCCTGCCCACAAGTAACAGTGACTACAGACGGTTGTAGGTCAAAGGATCGACAACCAAAGGGTCGAATGGCCAAAGGATCGACACCAAAGGACCGAAAACCAAAGGATCGAATTTATTTTTTTATTTTTTTTACTTTTTTTTTTGGGGGGGGGGTCCCACAGCCCCTGTTTTTTTACTAAAAACCATTTTTTACCTATATGAATACATAAAAAAAATATATAATAAAAAAAAAATCGATTCTTTGTCCTGTCGATCCTTTGGTGTCGAGCCTTTGTCCTGTCGACCCTTTTTTTTCGATCCTTTTACTAGACACCACTACAGACTCCTCCCTTCTGGGGTGGGGAGCGACGCTACATCACCTCGAGGTGTTCGATGTGTGGCCCCTCAAGGGAGGCAGTTCCATATCAATTACCTGGAACTCCTGGCGGTGTTCTTAGCGCTCAAAGCTTTTCAAACGACTATCAGCAACAGCGTAGTCCATTTCCACACAGACAATTCTGTTGCAATGTTTTACATCAACAAGCAGGGCGGGACCAAGTCTTCTCTTCTTGTGGATCTAGCTATACAGATGTGGGACTGGGCCTTCCAGCACAATGTTTTGGCTACCGGCGGTGCACATCCCAGCTCACATCAATGTGGCTGCAGACTCACTCAATTGCCAGTTGGCAGCCAGTTACGAGTGTGAAATGAACAGCGAACTCCTCCCCAACATTTTCCACCAATGGGGCACGCCAAAGGTGGACCTCTTTGCAACTTTCTTCGAACATGAAATGACCCCTTTATGAATCCAGGAACGGGCTCGAAGCGTCCTCCCTGGAGGACGCCCACGAGATTTCATGGGACAACATGAAAGCTTATGCTTTTCCTCCATTGCCCCTGATTCACCGGTCACTCTGCAAGCTCAGAAGCACATCAAACTGCACTCTCCTGTTCATGGCTCCCTGGTGGCCAGCCAGGTTCTGTTTTTCGGAACTACAGCATCTGTCGGCACTTCCCCCGATCAGATTACCGAACATTCCCAACCTTCTTCACCAGAACAATCATCAGATGTGGCACCCCTCCCCACAATCGTTCAGCTTGGTGGCCTAGTTCAGATCTTTAGCACAGTTCTATCTGTCCGAAGACAATATGCACATTATCCAAGCAGCCAGGAAGTCTTCTACAAGGACTAAATACAGGAGCAAACGGCTCTGTTTTTGCCATTGGTGTTTAGCTAAACAGCTTGATCCCAGGCACGCTTCGGTTGAGACCATTCTCTCCTTTGTGTCTCATCTGGGAGCTTCCAACATTCATGTCCTCTCATGCAGGACTTACCTTTCTGCTATTGCGGCCTACCTGTCTACGGACAGCTGTCGTTTTTCATTTACTAATCCAGTCATTAAAAGTCATTTTGCAGGTCTTCTTTATCTTTTCCCGCCGGTGCGCACCCCTCATTCCATACCTTTCTTGGAAGATTGCCTTTCTGATTGCATTAACATCAGCGAGGCGAGTTAGTGAACTACAAACTTTTTCCGTGGAACATCCGTTCCTCACGTTCCACAAGGATGAGGTTGTTGCTTCATGGAGCTATGTTTCTTCAGTCGAGGCTTGCTCTCTATCAACCTAAGAGAAACCTTTGCTCGCCTGACCAGCTTCTGGTTGGCAGGCTGATCCTTTTCAGTGCTAGCACCTACGTTGTGGAATGCGCTTCCACCGCATATCAGGAGCATTCAGGCACGATCCGTCTTCCGTAGGCAGCTAAAAACCTGTCTGTTCTGAGTCTGTTTTTTACTCCTCCCTCTCTGATGGTTCACTGTCTCCAGTGCCTTGATGCCTTTGGGTCTTTGCCGCGTTTTATAAATCAGTATGAAATACAATCACTTCAATTTATTTAGCATTTATTTCACAACTATTCTTAGACATTATGGGATTGCATAGTCAATAAATAGAAAATGTAGTCAAGTTAACAAACTGACCAACACATTTGCAAATACAATAATTCAATTAATTGCGTATATCCAGGTTTCATTCAGATTTTTATGGACATCCTGAAAACTGTTAAGCAAGTGTGACAGGGTCAGGGTCATGACCATGTCAGGGGGAACAGGGACCCTTCCCTTACAAATGACCAATAAAATAAATAAAACATTCCCAACCTGAGATAGACAAATTACCAGTATGTATACCGTAGCCTGTCCAACCCCAGAGACAGAGTGAGGGAGTTGGTGGGGCACTTCCTGCCCCCTTGCAGTGTACATTGTATATGACAGCTGGTACCATTGTCTCTTCCACCATGCCTGCCAGTCTTTTTCAGAGCCTCAACTCCCAGAATACTCCTGGGTGCAACCAAGAAAACCCAGATTTGAACCGAGGCAATGGAATAGAGATTGAGCATGGAATGGACTGGGATTTTTCCTGCCAAAAAGAGATGAGAAAGCAAACACCCAGCCCACCACCTCCGGGAGAATGGCGGAGCACCAGAAAACAAAATGAGTGAGAAGGGATTGCAGAGGAACATGAGAGACACATTCATCCTCCAAATAGCCATTTGGGAACCAACCTCACCACCACAGGATGAAAGCTGCTAGTAAAATTAGCAGCCTGAGCACATGGCTGCCATCCTGCAAATGGAGTTTGTAAAGGGTGTGTGCTAAAGGCTTACTTCAAGCCTTTCAGACATACCTAAGCCAATAATTGGCCAAGGGGAACATGTGAACAGGGAGGCTAATAAATCCCGGAGGAGCATTGGAAGGGGGTAGGCTGGGCTATAAGAGATTGGAAAGTGTGCAGGTGAGGGCTGGTGGAGCAGTGATGGACCAAAAAGCCAGGAGAAGTTGGGATAGTGGAGTGGAGTGCTAAGGAAACTGTGTCAATGTTCTCAGGGTGTGTAGGTAAGATATTGTGTGTAGGAGATAGTGGTAACTGTTGAGTGTAGAGTGGACAGAGGGGTGTGAAAGGTAAAATAGAGAGAGAGAGAGAGAGAGAAAGAAGTGTAAGTGATTTTGAGAGGGAATGTGATTGAGTGGAAGTGATAGAGTGTGTATGGTAGAAGAGTGTTGAGAATGTGCAAGGCAGTAGTGGGAGTAGTGAGTCATTTGAAAGGTAGTTGGGAGGGAGAGCTGGAGAGTGTAAGAGGAGACAGAGGAGTAGATACTACAGTACATGACTTTGGACTGGCTTTGCCCTGCAAAAATACTTTGCACAGTTCCACGACTCAGGGTTTGTGTCAGCACCGCAAAGTCATTTTTAAGCAGTGCAAAGTCACTTTGATTGATGCAAAAAAATCCTCGAATCGAGCCCTTTATATATATGCTCTCCCTCATCTAAAATTGGTGCTAAAATGGGGCCTCTAATTTCACAGCCAATCAATCCTCCTATCCAAATATTGAATCTGGATGAATGAGTATATGATTCATGGTTACCAAAACATTAAAGTTAGGGTGAGTGTAGTAGAAAAGTTACATGAACACCAAGGACAGTGTGTATTGTGTACCTAGAGATTCGACGATGCAACCTTTTTATCACTGATATTTGTCAAATTTAAAGGTGTGTGCTTAGTCCTAGGTTCCCAAAATGCACTTTGATTTTATGGAAAGCGGTCAGGAGCTTGCACTGGTGGTATTTGCCCCCTTCCCTTTTCTTATAGGGGTACTTCCAAACAGTAAAACATAACTGTAGAAACTGTCCATCTTTGAATACTAACCTTCTATCAGAAAATAAGTTATATAGTAATTCTAGATTTTGATAATATGTATTGCTCATGTAAGTGTAAAATTCACATGATTACACTGTATAATGGCATGGATCAATAGAAATGAACATTGTAATCCTTTAAAAAGAGCCAGTTAAATAATGTATTTTTAACAGGTTATTTTGCAGAGATTACACACCATTTGAATTATTTATTTTGTGTTCCTTCATGGAAAGGTTTGTGCTCTGATTAAATCCATCCGTTTCTTCTGTGAGCACCAAGGCAATGCTTACCTTTGTGTGCTGACTGCTGATTGAACAAACACTAGGAGTTAATACAAACTAGAAAATAAACACAGTTGTCGGCCCAGTAATTTAGTGCTTAGGTCCCTTACCATTGCTGGCACAACCCTCGAACTACCCACAGAGCCCATCTTTGCACCTCTCACTCACCTTGTAGGCACAATCCCTCCTCAGTGTGATGGCGACATTCATACAGGACACATACAATGATAATGTAGTTTCCTGATAATAGACTGGTTCCCCTCTATGTCACTACTGCTCTGGTTCTAAGTTTAACCAAACAGAACACAGCAAACCCCACGTCTCAATATATGTTTTTTCCCCTGGACTGGCTGCAGTCAGCAACAGCTAAGGTGGCTCTAGTAAATGCAAACCTGTCAATATGATTCTTCCGCACAGAGATTGATGGACAGAGACAGAGTGGGACAAAGAGATAAAGAGACGCCACAAGTGATAGAGAGAGAGAGAGAAAGAGAGAGAGAGCAAGAGAGAGAGAGCGAGAGAGAGCGAGAGAGAGCGAGAGAGAGAGAGAGATCGGCTGATTTATTTTATGTAGTGCTATTGCTATCTAGTTTTGTCAGTGGTTGAAAAAGTACAGATTCAAGTATGAGTGCATACCCTTTGGGTTTACCATGTACTTTGTCTATGTGCCCCAACCTGGTCAAGTGGGAATGAGAAGGTGAAACACTGGCTAGGAGAGGGTCATCTCTTGCATGGAGTAGAGAAAGGCTTCTTTTTCAACCGCAAGATACGAATGCCTACGATGTAGGGTAACCTACAGTACTGAGTGGAAATAAAGACGTACCAAAATGTTCCTCAATCTTCTATTTTGTGGTTAATGTTGGTTTGATTTGAAGGTTTGGAACTATTAGTAAGTACTGTTTATCTTCTTTTCTTTACAGCACTGGGATGTGTTTAGACAAATCACAGAGGTGTTCATTCTTGTTCCTGCCTTGGTGGGTCTCAAAGGAAACCTGGAAATGACACTTGCATCTCGGCTCTCCACTGCCGTAAGTTTTACAGCCATTGGCCCTTTGATTTCCATTACAGTAAAGTGATTTAATATTGTTGCCCCTGTTTCCTTTATCTTTATCATATATTGAGTTTTTATAGTGCTACATCCAACTCATTGACTTCTTCAGGATGCTCAAGAGCATTTTTGAAGCAAAAGTTTCTTATGAAAGATGAAGATGGGACGTTTTACAGGTCTCTAAAGTAAAGGCAAATACCAACACTGTTCATTCAGGGGGAGCAGTACAATCTTATTTATCAGACAAACACTTGTTGCAATCCAACTATTTTCAGTTAGATTTCAAGCACTGAAAATTATCCTTTTGTTCTCTGAATTGAGAGTAGAGCAATCACTATTCCTGGGCTTTTCCTTTGCATAGGCCTGACTAATATTTATTCTATTTATTTCTTTGAAATGATATAGTGCTACCGTCAAAGCGCTGTACTAAAAGGCTTATAGAATGGTAACAAATTCATTTTGAAAACAGAAGGTGTCCATCATAGAGCTACAATTTCATTCTGGACATACAAATGAAAAAACAAAAACTACAGAGTACAGAGTTTGGTCAGAGGGTACTGGCAGAGAGGAAGGGCATTCTAGAGATTAGAAGAAAGAAGTGCAAATGGGCGAAAGCAGGACTGAACACAGGGAAGGTGAGGACTATCCAGATAGAACAGCAGGAAGAGGAAAGAGTACGATTGAGATTATAGAGAGGGACCAGAAAATAAAGAAATGAAGTCACTGGACCATGGAAACAATTACGAACAAAACAAAGATAACTGAACTAATGGAAGGTATGAGAACATAACATGTGGCAAGATGTCATGGAATGTTATATATATTGTAGTCCATTGTCACAAAATCCAAATGCCACAATTGTATTAATTAAATGTGGACACAGAGCCACATGATATATACCAACCCTTGCTTTATTTAGCATCTACTGTCTCATCCTTTCATCTGAAGGAAGTGCTCCCTGATATGAATTCCAGTTCAATATTTCCAATAGTTTCTACTGGAGCAAGTGGCTGAAATATAGGTTATTATATATCTCCTGAATTGCTATCAAGAACATTTAAGGGGTGATTTTATTATGAGGCGAATTTCCATTGTTTCTGCTATTTATAGCATATCACACAACATGCTGTCCCAAGAAAACTAGTAGGAATATAATTTCCACAGTCCTCAGAATAGCATTATTAATTTGTCAGATTGCATGATAATGAAAGCCGTGCTTCTTTATTCCTCAGCAACAATTGGACATATGATCTATATAGAAAGAACAATGAACACACAAATGGCTTGGACATCCCATGCATCAAATGCCTTTAGCACATGAACATTTCTATAATTAAAACATCCAAGTTTTGAACCTTTCTCCAAATATCCCATGAATATGTGCGGTACCACTTCACTTACTGTCATTACCAGATAATCTAATAACTGAAAGTCACCTAAGAGGGCAAGGAGTTGGAAGACATTGCATCTCTTTTTGAGCATGTAAGGTTGACAGGAATGATTTTTAAAGACTATGGCGAGGGGCAAAAGTTGAAGCTGCCAATGTTTCCTAGATTGTCTTAGATCTTAAATGGGGTGAGTCCTAAACACTTTCAGGATATCCATAATGAATACTTTGGAGGAATATGTGCATGTACTGAACTTCCGTGAAGATAATTTCTATAATTAAGGATTGCATTGAGGATCTCCAGAGCAAGCGCTTCGTACAATCCCCAAAAACCTGTTTCCTCACTGTTTAAAATGTGAGGCTCAGTCAATTCAGTTCTCTACTAATCCCAGTGCTATTATGTACATCTTGAGAAAAAGCAGTGTTACTGTTCAGAATCCTCTTGTAAAAGGATATTCGCATGTTGAATTTGAATCATAGAAACCTAGGCTGGGCATAGTTCTATTCTTTGAAGCTGTTGAATTTACTGAAGATGTCCGTTTCTCCCCAAACACACATTAGCACTCCAAACAGCAGCAGATAATATTCTCTGTTATTGGACTTTATACCACAAATCGGTTCCATGTGCATGTCTCCAGGCATTTACGTGAATCTGAAAGGGGAAAATGTGTAGCACTGGGTAAGTGAGGAGAGGGAAAAGACAACAAGTTGTGCTTAACTTTTGGGGTATGTAGTAGCAGGAGCAAGGTGTGTCTGTGTCTGTGTGTATTCTAGGTGGATATTGAATTTGTTCTCCAGAGACGTTTCGTTTTGAGATGTAAAACCTCAAGTGTCTGAATAATGAAGATATTTTTTCCAGTGGGTGAGTTTTGCAAGTTGATTTGAAAGATGTAGCGTTGTGACTGTTTTGGTGTGGGGAAAATGATTTGTTTAGTCATTTGTGTTGCTCGGTTGTTGAGCATGCGATTAATGACGGTGGTTGAACAGGAGGTTGTTAGTCGGTAATCGTCCTGGGAATGCTAAATTAGCCTCCTTTGTGAGTGGTTGGGTGACTGACCGATGCTACTGTAAACTCATTGTGGCGGCTTCTCATCCATTTGAGACTCCTTTCTATGTACTGATTTTGTATTTTCGCATTCTCAGAATGTCTCCAATCAGAGCATTCTTAAATGCCCCTCCTCTGAATGACAAGTGCAAGAACTAGAAATCTATTCAGATGAAATCTGCATCATTCATTTGCTAGAAATGTTCTCATAAAGGCATTGCTTTGTACGTACACTATTAGAAAAACAAGCAAGGCATCCTTCACTGTCACCACTTATTAGACTCTGACAATGATACCTATGCTTCTACAGTTTTGTTTAATCAACCAGTAGAGACCCTTATTAACAAAAAATGTTTTTGAATGACATTTTTCATTCCCAAATTAATTGCCGTACTATGAACTTTAAGGTTTCACATTTTTATATTTACACTTTTTAATAATAATTCTACTATATACTGAATAATATTATTATCACCGGAAAACCAGTCCCAGAGTACTTTGTAACCAATGTTACATATTACTGTCATTATTTCCCACATGGGAGGTGAAGGGCTGAGTCGATTTGACAGGAGTATCTAACCCAATGACGCACTGCCTTGTCCTGTTTCCAAGGCGGGCTTGTCGTGTTTGAGCTATTCATCCGGCTGTATTTGTGTTATGGAAACTGTCTTAAATTTTGTAAAATATATGCAACCCTTTTAAAGGAGAAATGAGATTTACACATTTAAAATGAACTTTGATCACTTGATAAACCAGACTTGATTTAACGTACCTTGTCCAAGTTTTAAAGAGGTACTCCACATGGTACCTGCTGCAAAGAACTTTCAAAGATCATTTTGAACTCAGAAGAGCGCGAAAAGGTGGAATATGTAGTCCCGGTAAGGTAGCTAAGTCTTATTGATTCGTTTAAAAAGTCGGAATTCAAAATTACAATGTGCCCATCCCTATTATGGAGCATAATGGGGTTATGTCTCCAAGAGGTCAATATAAAATGCACTTAAAGAACAATCGAAACCTCTAAAATCAAGTCTAATGCATCATTCTTCAAAAGCCAGATTCACTGCTTCGTCTCCTAACTCGTTTTTTTTTCTTTTACAGCTGTTTATTTTTTTACAGATTTCTGTAAAATAGTTTGTTTTAGCTGTAGATACTTTAACAGATGCAGTTATTCTACTGAAGATGCGTACTTCCCACACTGAGTATGTGTTCTCTGTTTCTAGGCAAACACTGGGCAGATGGATGATAGCAAGGCGCGGTGGAAGATGGCCACCTGCAATTTAGCTCTGATTCAGGTAAGCCTATACCAGTTTACATTGTTTGTTTTGGTAAATCGCACATCTCTTGGGATGGTGCATCATGATAGCACGTTAACAATGATGTATGCCAGAGCCCAAAATGCTTATTATCATGCTGTCTGGCATCACAGAGCGGTGGACATCAGCGATGGTCCTGATGTTCGGTGGCGCAAGACACTACATTCAATTTTGTCTTGTAATTATGTGGCGAGCCCATGAAATGTACTGAAATCACTTTAATATCTTTTTCATGCCCATGCCTCTTGTTCCTTCATCCTTTCTCTCCCTAGCGGTCTTGACTGACAACATTCACTCTGCCTACTCCTTGGTCTTCCTCTAAGATGATTTTACCACAAGTTTCTCTCATTCATTCTCAATCTCCTCATTAGCCTTGTTCATCTCCTTAAAGGCATGGCCTAGTAAAAAATGTTATTGTCCCTACGGGTCGGCCATGTTTTTTTAAGCCTAAGTGGCTCGATTTTAGAAAACTTTCCTATGGACCTTACCCGAGTTTTCGTCCATTAAACGCACGCGAAAACAGGCACCAGGGACCACCATTTTGTGATAATCCTATCACTTGCTGCATCGCCCTGGCTGCTTTTGCGGCACTAAATCATATCCCCCATCCCTGAGCCTGACATTATCAAACATTCATATTCCCCGCCTCTCTCCGTGACGTCACTGTGCTGCGTAGGCAAACGCGCCCAGTCGTCTTCTACGCGACTTCACACAGAACCCGGAAACCAACACAGACCATCTCACAACACAGCGCGCCACAATTCAGAATATGAAACTGTACTTTAAAATAAAACAGCAACACGGTACACGTGGTAAAGTACATTTATTTGACATTAAGAGGCCGATTCATGGAATAATTAGCACCGTGCAAGTGGGCAAAAACGTGCGATTCTCAGTGGAATAGCGAAAATCGCAGTGCAAGTGCGAAAATCGCACGAAAAGCAGCGCACATCGATTCATGGAAGGGCGTGCGCGAAAAAACCATCTGATGTGCGCTAAAAAAGTGCGCGGCGCACGTTGGCGCACAGGCCATCTAACGGCGTGCGCCAGGTCACAGCGAAAATCGCACAGGCCACAGCGAAAATCGCACATAGCGCGGCGCACACAACAAAAGTAGGCGGAACACGGGTCGTAACACTCGGAATGGGGAACAACTTGCCAAAATGTGGGCGTCACAGGGGAAGTACAGGGTGCAAGTGCGCGGAATGCCCACACGCTCGTCTACAACACGTATTCATGGAATCGAATAGGGCAGAACAGCGCACGGTCAAACCAGCGCACAGGCACAAACACGACCGCCACAAGAAAGCAGGCGGTAGCGTCCCTGCGCCTGTAAAAAATGTGCGCCAAAAGGTGCGCCAACAAATAGCATATATATACAGTTATGATGAATGTCCTATACTGTGGCCCTCCAGGACAAATAACGTGCAAAGGGGTACCCACAAACACGGACACCCGCTGACTGAAAAATAACGTGTGCGTGTATTTCGGGGTGCGTGGGAAGTTTCACACGCGATTTGGCTGGATACGTGGATTCCAGGGTTGCGCGGGAAGTTTCACACGCAATTTGGCTGGGTACGTGGATTTCAGGGGTGCGCGGGAAGTTCCACACGCGATTAAGCCGGGTACGTGGATTTCAGGGGTGTGCGGGAAGTTCAACACGCAATTTGGCTGAGTACGTGGATTTCAGGGGTGCGCGCGAAGTTTGACACGCGATTTGGCTGGGTACGCGGATTCCAGGGGTACGCGGGAAGTTTCACACGCGATTTGGCTGGGTACGTGGATTTCAGGGGTGCGCGGCTAGTTCCACACGCGATTTGGCTGGGTAGGTGGATTTCAGGGGTGCGCGGGAAGTTCCACACGCGATTGGCCTGGGTACGTGTACTACGGGGTGCGCGGGAAGTTCCACACGCGATTTCTGCAGGGTACGTGTATTGCGGTGGTGCCGGGGAATGCTACACGTGATTTGGCCATGTGGGTCCCCCCAGGTGTTCCCTCTACACCCTCCACGGCCCCTGCAGGCAGCCCACACCACAGGGTACTACCCTGCACCCCTGCTCATGTCCCACAGGCAACCCATCCACCATGGCCATGCCGACCAGCCAACCCACATATCACCTTGCACCACTGATCACAAACACATGTCTCCCACCACCCCCACCCCCCAGCAGTGCAAGGGCAGCCTCCACCAGGCCCCCACTCATGTCTCCCACCACCCCCAGCCACCAGGGGCAGCCTCCACCAGGCCCCCACTCATGTCACCCACCACCCCCACCCCCCAGCAGTGCAGGGGCAGCCTCCACCAGGCCCCCACTCAAGTCTCCCACCACCTCCACCCCCCAGCCACCAGGGGCAGCCTCCACCAGGTCCCCACTCATGTCTCCCACCACCCCCTACCCCCCAGCAGTCAGGGGCAGCCTCCAACAGGCCCCCACTCATGTCCCCTATTACCCCCACCCCCCCCGCAGTGCAGGGGCAGCCTCCACCAGGCCCCCACTCATGTCACCCACAACCCCCACCCCCCAGCAGTGCAGGGGCAGACTCCACCTGGCCCCCACTCATTTCTCCCACCACCCCCACCCCCCAGCCACCAGGGGCAGCCTCCACCAGGCCCCCACTCATGTCTCCCACCACCCCCTACCCCCCAGCAGTCAGGGGCAGCCTCCACCAGGCCTCCACTCATGTCCCCTATTACCCCCACCCCCCCCGCAGTGCAGGGGCAGCCTCCACCAGGCCCCCACCCATGTCTACCACCACCCCCACTCCCCAGCCACCAGGGGCAGCCTCCACCAGGCACCCACTCATGTCTCCCACCACCCCCACCCCCCAGCCACCAGGGGCAGCTTCCACCAGGCCCCCACTCATGTCCCCCGCCACCCCCACCCCTCAGCAATGCAGGGGCAGCCTCCACCAGGCTCCCACCCATGTCTACCACCACCCCCACCCCCCAGCCACCAGGGCCAGCCTCCATCAGGCCCCCACTCATGTCCCCTATTACCCCCACCCCCCCGCAGTGCAGGGGCAGCCTCCATCAGGCCCCCACCCATGTCTACCAACATCCCCCACCCCTCAGCCACCAGGGGCAGCCTCCACCAGGCACCCACTCATGTCTCCCACCACCCCACCCCCCAGCCACCAGGGGCAGCCTCCACCAGGCCCCCACTCATGTCCCCCACCACCCCCACCCTTCAGCAATGCAGGGGCAGCCTCCACCAGGCCCCCACCCATGTCTACCACCACCCCCACCCCCCAGCCACCAGGGCCAGCCTCCATCAGGCCCCCACTCATGTCCCCTATTACCCCCACCCCCCCGCAGTGCAGGGGCAGCCTCCACCAGGCCCCCACCCATGTCTACCATCATCCCCCACCCCCCAGCCACCAGGGGCAGCCTCCACCAGGCACCCACTCATGTCTCCCACCACCCCCTACCCCCCAGCAGTCAGGGGCAGCCTCCACCAGGCCCCCACTCATGTCCCCTATTACCCCGACCCCCCAGCACTGTGGGGCACCTGCCAGCAGGCCCCCACTCATGTCTCCCACCACCCCCACCCCCCAGCAGTGCATGGGCAGCCTCCACCAGGCCCCACCTCATGTCACCCACCACCCCCACCCCCCAACAGTGCAGGGGCAGCCTCCACCAGGTCCCCACTCATGTCTCCCACCACCCCCTACCCCCCAGCAGTCAGGGGCAGCCTCCAACAGGCCCCCACTCATGTCCCCTATTACCCCCACCCCCCGCAGTGCAGAGGCAGCCTCCACCAGGCCCCCACTCATGTCACCCACAACCCCCACCCCCCAGCAGTGCAGGGGCAGACTCCACCTGGCCCCCACTCATGTCTCCCACCACCCCCACCCCCCAGCCACCAGGGGCAGCCTCCACCAGGCCCCCACTCATGTCTCCCACCACCCCCACTCCCAGCCACCAGGGGCAGCCTCCACCAGGCACCCACTCATCTCTCCCACCACCCCCACCCCCCAGCCACCAGGGGCAGCCTCCACCAGGCCCCCACTCATGTCCCCCACCACCCCCACCCCTCAGCAATGCAGGGGCAGCCTCCACCAGGCCCCCACCCATGTCTACCACCACCCCCACCCCCCAGCCACCAGGGCCAGCCTCCATCAGGCCCCCACTCATGTCCCCTATTACCCCCACCCCCCCGCAGTGCAGGGGCAGCCTCCACCAGGCCCCCACCCATGTCTACCATCATCCCCCACCCCCCAGCCACCAGGGGCAGCCTCCACCAGGCACCCACTCATGTCTCCCACCACCCCCTACCCCCCAGCAGTCAGGGGCAGCCTCCACCAGGCCCCCACTCATGTCCCCTATTACCCCGACCCCCCAGCACTGTGGGGCACCTGCCAGCAGGCCCCCACTCATGTCTCCCACCACCCCCACCCCCCAGCAGTGCAGGGGCAGCCTCCACCAGGCCCCAACTCATGTCACCCACCACCCCCACCCCCCAGCAGTGCAGGGGCAGCCTCCACCAGGCCCCCACTCATCTCCCCTATTACCCCCACTCCCCAGCACTGTGGGGCACCTGCCTGCAGGCCCCCACTCATGTCTACTACCACCCCCACCCCCAGCCACCAGGGGCAGCCTCCACCAGGCCCCCACTCATGTCTCCCACCACCCCCTACCCCCCAGCAGTCAGGGGCAGCCTCCACCAGGCCCCCACTCATGTCCCCTATTAGCCCCGCCTCCCCGCAGTGCAGGGGCAGCCTCCACCAGGCCCCCACCCATGTCTACCACCACCCCCACCCCCCAGCCACCAGGGGCAGCCTCCACCAGGCACCCACTCATGTCTCCCACCACCCCCTACCCCCCAGCAGTCAGGGGCAGCCTCCACCAGGCCCCCACTCATGTCCCCTATTACCCCCACCCCCCGCAGTGCAGGGGCAGCCTCCACCAGGCCCCCACCCATGTCTACCACCACCCCCACCCCCCAGCCACCAGGGGCAGCCTCCACCAGGCACCCACTCATGTCTCCCACTGCCCCCACCCCCCAGCCACCAGGGGCAGCCTCCACCAGGCCCCACTCATGTCTCCCACCACCCCCACCCCCCAGACACCAGGGCCAGCCTCCACCAGGCCCCCACTCATGTCCCCTATTACCCCCACCCCCCCACAGTGCAGGGGCAGCCTCAACCAGGCCCCCCCAGGTCTACCACCACCCCCACCCCCCAGCCACTAGGGGCAGCCTCCACCAGGCACCCACTCATGTCTCCCACCAGCCTCCACCAGGCCCCAACTCATGTCACCCCCCCACCCCCCAGCAGTGCATGGGCAGCCTCCACCAGGCCCCCACTCATGTCCCCTATTACCCCCACCCCCCAGCACTGTGGGGCACCTGCCAGCAGGCCCCCACTCATGTCTACCACCACCCCCACCCCCCAGCCACCAGGGGCAGCCTCCACCAGGCCCCCACTCATGTCTCCCACCACCCCCTACCCCCCAGCAGTCAGGGGCAGCCTCCACCAGGCCCCCACTCATGTCTCCCACCACCCCCACCCCCCAGCAGTGCAGGGGCAGCCTCCACCAGGCCCCCACCCATGTCTACCACCACCCCCCAGCCACCAGGGGCAGCCTCCACCAGGCACCCACTCATGTCTCCTACCACCCCCACCCCCCAGCCACCAGTGGCAGCCTCCACCAGGCACCCACTCATGTCTCCCACCACCCCCACCCCCCAGCATTGTGGGGCACCTGCCAGCAGGCCCCCACTCACGTCCAACTCATGTCCCCCTGCACCCCCACCCTCCAGCAGTGCAGGGGCAGCCTCCACCAGGGCCCCACCCATGTCTACCACCACCCCCACCCCCCAGCCGTGCAATTTGCCTGGGTACGTGTACTTCGGGGTGCGCGGGAACTTCCACACGCGATTGTACGTGTACTTTGGGGTGCGCGTGAACTTCCACACGCGATTTGCCTGGGTACGTGTACTACGGGGTGCGCGGGAAGTTCCACACGCGATTGTACGTGTACTTCGGGGTGCGCGGGAAGTCCCACACGCGATTGGCCTGGGTACGTGTACTTCGGGGTGCGCGTGAACTTCCACACGCGATTGGGCCTGTGAGAGTGGGTTACATGTATTCCAGGGGTGGGCGGGAATATTTACCCGCGACTGTGCCTGTGAGAGCGTGCTATGTGTATTCCTGGTGTGGGCGGGAAGATTCACACGTTCGCCTACGACATGCCGAAAAATGGTCCAATCCTGAGACACGTACGCCAGCATGAAGCAGGCGTACGTCGACCCGCGCAGCATAAAAGTGCACGCAAACAACAAACATGCTCATACGCCAGGATGAATATACCATTCCTTTGGCATGCGTGATGACCAGGTGTATGGGAGGTACAGGTTTCCCCCACACATAATACTGGACCTGGTCAGTGAGTGGGAGGATGTCCTCACATCACCCACCCTGTGCTCCCAAGCACTCAGCCCCCTGGAGAAGGTCCTCAATGTACTGCACTTCTTGGCCCAGGATCATTTCAGCGGACAAGTGCCATAGTGGGTGGGGTGTCACAGGCCACGCAGTCACGCTGCCTACACCAGGTCTTGAACATCATCACTGCACACCCATCAGTCCGTAGGCACATATACCTGCCCAGGACACCTGCAGAAAGGCAGGCTGCCACCCTCGATTTCTACGGTGTGGCACAATTTCCAAAAGTGCTAGGTGCCATTGACTGCACCCATGTGGCACTACGTCCCCCCAGGGCATCTGAGCACATCTATAGGAACCGCAAGCACTGGCATTCCATCAACGTGCAGGTAGTATGTAATGCTAAGGGAATCATCACCTCAGTATATGCCAACTATCCATGGTCCACCCACGACAGCTTCATTTACCAAATGTCTACCCTAAGCCGGGACCTAGAAGGTGGCCGGCATGGCGATACATGGCTGCTTGGTGAGTATGAATGCCACTGCACATGCATGCATGTCAGATGCAGAGTTATGTCACTACCCCACTAATGATACCCATCACCTCCTCACCAGGGGACAGTGCCTACCCTCTGAGCACCCACATGATGACGCCAATTCGGAACCCCATCACGCCTCCAGAGGTAAGATACAACACAGCCCATATTGCAACCCGGGGCATAGTGGAGCAGACATTCGGAGTGCTCAAGTCATGCTTTCGCTCCCTTGACCGGTCTGGCGGGCAGCTGTTATATGCGCCCCCAGTAGTGTGCAGGATCATAGTGGCAGCATGTGTCCTGCACAATGTTGCAACATGCCGGGGCCTGGCCGTGGACATGGTGGTTCCCCCACATCCCCAACCACATGCACGCCCGCTGCGCATGGGAGGGGAGAGGGCACGGGGTGAGGCAGCCCGTACGCAGCTGGTGGATAATTACTTCACATAGAAATCACACCCCAGTGGAGTGCACACAGGCCTGGCACATACCATCTGATAAGCAATGATGACTCGACCTGACAATTAAGACAAACTAAGGGACTGTCAACTGTCAGAACCATAGCAGCCTGAGATTGTTCATGTGGAAGGGTCACAATGTGTGCATCCCTACCTACACAAACACCACCAATTCAGTGTCATGAAAAGACACTTCCATGCTGCAGAAATGAATACCCACTTGCAAAATACTACATGAAAACAGTGCCATGTCACCCACCCCCTCCCCGGCACGGCCACACAACACACCATGGCATGTCATGCAATGTGAGAGGAAAGAAATGAATCCCCACAACATGCCCCAAGTGTCAGCAGCTACAGTGTCCCTAATGGAAACCTGTCCACACATGAAATGCTCACAGTAATGCAGGACCTACAACCCACATTACCAAATACTTACCAAGAATACCAATCACCTACACAACCTCCAACCTACTTTAAACATGCCATTACAGACTTAAAAATTAGCTAGCCTCACCACCTGATGATGACATCCCTCCAAACACTTGCAAGTATACAGTGTTAGCGCCACGCAAGAGTGTAGGCGCACTGCTTACAACATGGACTCCAGTTCCAAGGTGGACCGCATTGTGAAGACATGAGGAATGTACCTGAAAATATGGAGGATGAGATGGATGCAGAGGCACATATCAATGCACCACGCAGTGTACAATACAACAACAATATGCACTATGAATGTATACACAGTATTGACTACAGACTGCCCACACAGCTCATGGGAGTCCAATGTCACCATGTACGTCAATGTCACTTGGGCACACCCTTTGCAAGCCCATGGAAACGGGAAGCAGGAGGGGTGTGTGTGACAAAAACCCAAGCATCTGAACCAAATCCATGACAAGCCTGCATGTGCCCAGCCACAATGCAGCGTATGCCCACGGGAGCCACACAAGGCAACACACTGTCCCCAAAAAAAAGAGAATCAAAAATGGCCATTAATGGGCCTGGGGGGTTTGGGGAGGCCACCCAGGAGGTCCGAGGACAGGGTGCACACCAAAACCCACCTGTGTGGATCTTGCGAAAAAAAACACCTCCATGGGCTCATGGCCTACACGGCTACCCTATTGTGGGAGTATCACTGCTGTCGCTATTCTCACCCTCTGCAGCTGCATCCGGAGGTGGTGGCACTATGGGAGGCAGCCCACGCAAAGCCCTAGTCTGTTCCTCCATGGCTGCAAGCATACGGGTGTGGTAGGTCTCGTTCTGGAGGATGAGTGTGCGGAGGTCCCCATGCAACAACTCACGGGATGCCCGGACCTCCGCCCTAGTTGCCTGCATCTCAGCTGAGAGCGTACGGGTGAGACGCTCCAGCTGCTGTTCTGTCCTTCGGTTTGTTGAAGCCTCAAGCACAACAAGAGTCGTCCTGAGGTGAAGGAGTTCCAGCCTCAGGGCTTCCCTGTGGCCCTGGGACTCCATGGAGATGGCTTCCCGCAGAGTCGCCAGTGCCGCCCGCCTGTCCCTGTCGGACGCCAACATGTCCTCCCTGTGTGACTGGCAGATGGAGTCGGTTGCCTGCTGTAGTCGCTCCATCAGCCTTTCGGGGGGGACAATGGAAATGGCCACCCTATCCATGGCCTGAGCCATCATCTCTGATGATGCTGCCTGTTGGGTTGCCATACCGTAAATGGATTGCTCCCATGCGGTATTGCCAGGTGGCATACGGCCACCACGTCGGCGGGCACCACACCTGTCTGGGGCAAGGCGAACTGCGCCTTGCTGTGCCGGCACTGCCTGAGGCTGCAGGACTGCATTCCCCCTCTGATCTGCTGGCCCAGGAACAGGATCAGATGTCGCGGAGTGTGACCCTGCATCCGTAACCACCAAAGGCGTACCTGCCAACACTGACATCCCCATTGAGGGTTCTAACCCTGGTGCAGGTGGGTCGGACAGAACAGAATCCCTCCCAGGAACACTCACCTGCGACAGCACGTAGGTCTCATCATCGGAATCAACACCTGAGTACAGCTCGGGGGAGGTGCAGCCAGAGACACCCCTTGAGAGCACGACCTGCAGCAGTTGTGGGTTCTCACCCACCACCACACCACGTCCCTCACTGGTGGTCGGTCGGCCCTCAGACCCCTCCTGGGTCTGCACCATCTCCACAACCCCAGCAGTATCAGGTGCGTCTTCAAGACATAAAAGAAAACAAATGGAAACAGGCATTAGCACTATGGCACACAATGAGGGCTGAGAGGCTACAGAAACAGTACTTGATTGACACATGTCCCACATGACTAAAACACTCCCATGCATGCACCGTCACTGCGTGTGATGGGGAGGCAGATGGCACACATTGATGACACCAAGATGGAAGATGAACACATTTGCTGCATGCTGCCTAGCAGTGGCATCACACATTGGCCAGTGATTGGCAGGTCAAATACACATGCCATCACACAGATGGCATGTACCCTAGCCATGAAGTGAAGAGGGAGAGGAGGTCACCAATTGTTCATTCAGTCCAGTTTGTTCATATGATTGATTATTTTCATTGTAATGGTTCTAATGTTTAACATGCAGCTGCCAGTCAAAAATGGTCCAATAGCACAGGGACATGTCCAAACTAATCATGTCCACGAAACTGAGACAGTCCACTGTACCATAGCCATGTCAGACATG
Organism: Ambystoma mexicanum; assembly: GCF_040938575.1. Taxonomy (NCBI): domain Eukaryota; kingdom Metazoa; phylum Chordata; class Amphibia; order Caudata; family Ambystomatidae; genus Ambystoma; species Ambystoma mexicanum. The sequence continues at coordinate 146,832,421 of NC_090923.1, read as the reverse complement.
TGACAATAGGACTGAGAAATCCCGAGTAAAAGTGGTGGTATGCAAACAATCTGCCTGAATAAACAGAGGTAAATAAGCAACAGTGTAGTGGCAAGATGACACTCCAAGGGCAACTGGCGTGGTGTTGGGCTGGATGTCTAATGTTGGCCGAAGGGATGCTGCTATACCCAAATGCTGTTGCCAAGAATGTTTAGGAAGAGGCACATGGGTGAGCCAAACCACTCAGGCACACACAGCCTCCCCTGGCACTCAAACAGAAGCCCTCCACACACAACATGCACATGGATGACACACACATGCGTGTGCACTCACCGGACAATGCCTCGTAATCTGCCACTACTCCCACGCCTTGGATCTGTTCCTCCGTGACGTAGGTCCCAGCAACCTGCTCATGTGGAGTGAGTTCTATGTCGTCTGCTGGAGACCCACCTCCAGTCACTAGAGTTGCGGCATGAATTGAGGCCAGCTTATTCTTTGCCCTGCGCTTCAGATCATTCCAGCGCTTGTAGCAATCATTAGCTGTGCGCCTCACGATTCCAAGGGCACTTATGATGTCCGCAATGGTCTGCCAGTGTGCCTGACGTTGTGCAGGTGTGGTCTTGGATCCTGCGGACACATACTCTACAAGTGCATTCAGTTCGGCCTCATTTTAAGCTGGGCTTCCTTGACGGGCCGGACTGTGTAGCCTTGTCTGAGGCATCAGCCTCTACTGGACGAGCACTCTTCCTCTTCCGCTTGGAAGGTGGTGGGGATCCGGAGTGTCCTACGCCGCTCTGGACACTAGGGGCAGGAGCGTGGGATTGCACACTCAGCATGGGAGTTGGTGCAGGCATTATCTCAAGTGTGATGGTGTCAGGGGGAATGTCAGCATGATGGACTTGGACCGACACTGTCCTGAATGGGTGTGTGAGAGGTGGGGTGGATGGAGCCGCAGCTGCCCCTGCAGCCTCCCCAGCCTGCCTACGCGGGGCAGCAGATGACCTAGCTGCCCCTGATCCACGTGGCCTGATGACACCAACGTTCACCGGCGCACGTGGCCTAGACCTGCTGACCTGGAAGTCAGCCATGGAGTCACCCTGTGCCAGGTCCGGTTCCACAGTGGGTGTTAGGGAGACTTCTCTGTTTAGGCTGAATTTCCTAACCTAGTGAGTCCCCCCGCAGCTTTGCTGGATTTCTGGAGTTTGTTTTTTCCCATCCTGCCAAGAGTGAGACTCTTTTTCTCCCACTCTTGGACATGTATGTGTGTAATTCCTTCGAATGTCAATGTGTTCTATGGGCTATGGGGTCTTTTACTCCATAGGGTCTCATATGTTTTTTATGTGTTACACCGCACCCTACGTGCCGTAGCACTGGGGCGTCCTAGCGGACCCCCACCATAGACTCCATACCCGGGGACTGACTACTGTCTCCCCGGGCATGTAAAGTCACCATTGGCTTTACTAGACCTAAATTTACTAACAGAACTAGTATAAACCATCTTATTGTGGACGTACTAGTAGGGGTAATTCGATTACTCCTGGATCTGTTACTCGAGGGGGCACTGTCCCGTCCCCCCTCGTCGAGTTTTGGCTGGTGGCAGTGCAAACTACTTGTTATGTCCGACCCCGAACATAACCCTATGGGATTCGTCCCATTGTTGGAGATTGATACTTTTTCTCGTTAATCTCTAACGTACCACCGGTCTACTTATCTTAAATAAGTTTATCGGATGGTATTTTCTGCCAGAACTCGGTTTGTAAAATGGCGTCTGTGTTCGTCTCTGTGACTCCGAAACCAAAGGTTGAGCCCTTTGTTCCACTTTTGGCGGGCCTCTGTACAGAGACCCTCCAAAGTGGTGCCATTCTGTCTGGGTTACCACAGGGGTGTAGGAGGGGGTTTAGGCACCCTGGACCGAGTTGCCTTGCCAACTCCGGTCGCACTCTAGAGTGATTGGCCCAAGTGGTGAGCCTCCCCGCTCACCACTTAGCATGTGTTGATTGACAGCTAGGCTGAATGAATGGGGGTTTTCTGCATAAAAGCAGGGCTTTTGGGACTGGATCTTCAGAAGTCGCCACAGGACCTAAGAATCACGAGGGTAACGCTGAGCCGACCTGCACGACGACACCTCCGGTGGAGCCCTGCGGAACCGACTCACCACTTCCCGACGACAGAGGAGATCTCCCTGCTGGAGAGTCTCTTCCCCTGACTGGTGGGAACAACCAGTCCCCTTTGCTTTTTATTCGCCTCAGGACGCAGTGGTCGAATTGCCCGTGCAGAGCACCTCGGCAACCGGATAGCCACTACCCCTGTACCGCGACCAAAAGGTGGTGCCTTGTGACGGAACACTCCGCGGCTGGTCTCTTCCCTGGTGGTGCACCAGACTTCACTTTTCTTCGACGACGAGATCATCTCTACTCTTGGCAAAGACCCGACGTGCATCCACCACCAGGAACAACTGCCCCCGCCGGAGCTGCCCTCCACAACAAGGTACCGTGTCCGCCTGGCTTCCCTTTCGATCGGTTCGAGTGAGGTGTCTTAATCCTCTGTGTTCCGTTGGGTCGCCTCCAAGCTTTTCTCATTTATTGTTCTGAATTGGTTCAATCTGCCGATAACAATTTGCTACAAAGACTTGAATGCATCTCCACTAGAGACTTTTTGGGACATCGCGCCTTGCCTCTCTCCGAGTGGGCCTGGCCTCTGAACTTTACGATCTATTGCGATTCTTGCCTTCCTGCCTTGCATTTTATCCCCGAAGGATTGAACTGTGTTGATTTCATAACCTGCCTATCTTTTTCTCTTCCGTTCTAACTAATATTAGAGTGTCATCTAGGTTGAGGTATACACCTCTGTCTGAAAATAAGTGGTACCGGTAGAACCTAGACTTGTCGAAATATTGCTAGGGGGATTGATTGTTTCTTCTTCGTAGAGTAATTGTGTTTGATTTGTTTGCCGTGAATTTGCCATAGTGTTTTTCATAGATGTTTCGTTATAAATAAATACCTTAATATCTTTACACTAAGCCTCGTTGCGTGCTTGCTTGTCTTGCTATGAAGAATTGCCCTATTTTGTATACTCCACATACTGCTCAACTCTTGAGGGAAGTCTGACTGCTCAGCCACAGCTACCAAGTGAATCTGTGTGGTACAGACTGCTACCAAGTGGGTTCACCGCCAAACGCCTGTAGTCCTAAATCTTTTGCAGTGGTCGCAGAGGGAACTGCACAGGTTTCCGCCTAACAGTGGGCTGGTCCAACAAGGGCTGAGCATGGATGGTGTCAGCCACGGTAACCTCAACCAGGGGGGGGTGGCATGGGTGTCCCTGACTGCTCCTCCACACATGGGGGGCTAGCGGCACCCTGCAAGTCACGGCCACGTCCCCTACCGGATCCACCACGGCCACCACTTGGGGCTCGGCCACCTTTGCCACCCTTACGGCTTGTTCGCCTCCCAGCCATAGCACTGATGTTATTGTGCGTATGGGAGTTGATTTGAACTATTGTCCTGGGCAATTGGGGGACAAAGGGCTTGGGTACCAGATGGTAATCGTACCCTAGTGCTCTAGCAAGGCTGTATGTCACCCCTGGGGAAAGATGACGGGTCACGCAACGCACAGGCACCCCAAAAAAGGGAAGTAAGGAGCACGCAACCCCTCCTAGACCACGTGCATGGAAAAATAAACCTGCACTACGCTGTGGCACCCAGGAACACAAGAATGAACGTATGCGTGTCACACGCAGCCTAGAATGACCTCTGAAGGGGTACGCGACACACGGGGCAAGCACAGATGTTAGATACGTGCGCGACTCACCGTACACCAGGAACAAAAGCGTGAAAAATATGCACCTGTGCGCGTTGGCAACACCCCTGCCAAAAGAAGAATTGTACGCTGTCTGAGGAGACAGGACAACAGTAGAAGGGAACGCTGTTTGAGGAAACAGGCCCAGGAAAAAGAGGAAAAGAGAAAAAACTGTCAGAGGTAACAGGGAGTACGAACTGGAAACGCCGTGAAGTAAATCGCGTGTGAACCGACAAGAAGTACAGATTTCACCCACTCGCTCTCCACAAAAAGCACGTACAAGGAAATGGCGTTCTACACGTACCTTTTATACACACGTCACAGACGCGCATACGCAATGAGGCCATTTCCACCAATTACGCGCTTTGACACTCGGACGTGTATCTCTTCAATTTTTACATGCGCCATTCTCTACGGCCATGCGCGTGACGTCACAGCTGCGCATGGTGGCCTTTGGGCCAATGAAATCGCATATGCGAGCACATGTGGTAAAACTGCACGTCCGAGTGTCATCGCGTGTAATCGGAGGGAAGTGAGCGTACACGCGATTGGCCTGGGTACGTGTATTACTGGGGGTGCGCAGCAAGTTCCACACGCGATTGGTGGAAATCCACATGTGCTCTGTCATCACGTGTAATGAGGGAAACACCCGCGCGCCTCACGTCACAGACGCGCTCACGCGCTAAGGGCCTTTGGTCCAATGAAATCGCAAATGCGTGCTGACGTGCATACGCGCTTAGGGCCTTTCCTCGATTTACACGCAGACGTGCAGGATTTTCATGTGCTAAATCACTCCGTATCAAGCTGGCCACGCGTAAGCACACGGAAGACCACGCTCCTGCCCAGAAGGCAGAACTACTGCCCCCCAGAGCCCCGAGCACGCTCCCACCTGCCATCTGCTGCTGCCTGACTGCCTGCTGCCCACGTGCCCTGCCATTTGCTGGCTGCACATCAGCCAGGGGTGCTGTTGCTGTGACCACCCCTGCTGGAACCGAAGACTCCCAACTGGGATTCCATCGCTCCACAGCCCAGCCCCAGGACCCAGTTGCCCACCCACTCCTGCCTCTGGGGTTGTCATGTCGGGGCAAACACCATCTGAGACCACTGACAACCCCCGGCCAGAGAGGCAGAGGGGCACCAGCTTCAGTGCCACCGAAGTTGGTATCCTGGTGGAGCAAGTCCTGGGGCGGTATGATGCCCTCTTCAGAAGTTCCCGCGCCGACAAGGAAGGGCAGACTCGGATCTGGACTGACATCGTGACTGCCATCAACGCGGAGGGGGTGGCAGTCTGCGACTTCCAACATGTCAAGAAGCGCTGGGAGGACTTCAGGTCCAGGACCCTGAACAAGGCCCGGCGCCTCTTGAAGGCAGCGGATGCCAAGGGGCGCCGGGGCCACTTGTCGGAAGAACAGATGAGGGTCCTGGAACGCATATCCCCAGCGCTCCACGTCCAGGTCCTTGAGAGGCTGACCCGTCTGGAGTCGAGCGGTAAGTGTACATGCATCCTGATTGTGAGCTGGGCGTGTGGTGATTTTTCAGTAGTGTGCAGGTTGCACATCTGTTTGTATGGAGTCGAGTATGGGTGGGGGTGTACAGGGCCGTGGGGCTAACACATGCGAGGGCTGGAATGTGTGAGACATGGATGGTGCTTGTGTGTGTAGGCTTGCATGCCAAATGCAGTTGTGTGGGCACACATGTTTGGATGAATGTGTATTTAAGTAGACATGTCCTTGATGTCACGCACGTATGTTGTTTTCAGCTGCATGTATCAGCACTGTGTACATGTGCATGTGTGTGTATTTGACAAGGGTGCAACAGTGATGCAACATGGATACATGTGACAGCGGTATGTGGAAGCCTGATGGGCAGATGTGACATGGATGCCCATCTGAACACTGCGACACTTGGCAGAGGTGTACACATGCATGCAAGTGTGGTGGTGTGTGTACATTTGTGGTGCACTTCCTGTGTTGCATGTGATGTCTGGCTCACCTTTGCCTGCTCATGCTGTTGTATGTGTATGGATGGTGCTGGCAGTTGCGATATGGCTGTGGTATGGCTCATGTGTGCGAGTTGAAATGACATGTGTGTTGGGGATTGTGATGACATGTCTGTGGTTTGCCAATGCCACTCATGTACAACTGTCATGTGTGTATGTGTCCATTGTACAGTGCCCTGATGCCTGTGTTTTATTTCTCCCTGTCTGCAGCGTCAACTGATGAAGAGGGCGGAGAAGGTGCTGTGGAGCACAGCGGCGGGGATCCCACCGCCAGCCGGAGACGCAAGGCCCGGCTCCCCTCCCATGTTGTCATCTCGTCGGGGAGTGAGGAGTCCGGTGCCGCGTCCCAGGCCGCAGCTGCCGGGGGGAGGTCCAAGAGGCGGAGGTTGGAGTTGGACTCCTCGGCAGCAGAAGAGGCAGCTGGGACCCCACAGGACCCAACGGGGGAAGATGGCACGGAGTCATCCAGGTTGGTGGAGGGTTTGGTGGAGGAGGAGGCCGTGCAAGCAACAGAGACGGGGTCTGGAGGTGGGGATCCCACTGGTGCTAGTGGTGCAGTGCAGGACCAGGGACAGGAGGCAGCACAGGCCGCCGCGGAGGTGCCTGTGTGCAATCCTGTCCCTGATCCTGTCCCTGCATCATCTTGCACCAGCAGGGATGCCTACGTACAGACCCGTTTTCAGGCAGGGGGTGAGCTCACGACAACTTGCCTTCCTCTGCCTGCGGACGTGGCTATCCGGGTCCGGGTTGAGCCTGTTCTGAGTGGTGTGGCGTTGCGTCAACGGGCCATGCGAGGTGACCTGCAGTCTTTTCATGAGGAGACTGCACGTCATCTCGAATGGCTCGTTGACCACGTCAGCCTGCTGGGACAGGTCACCCAGGCCGGATTCCTCCGTATGATGGGACTTGCTACGACCCCCTCCTCAACTGAACCCCCTACGCGCCAGTCGTCCTCCGTGCTATCTTCCCACCGATCAGTCACCTGGGTGCCCTGTGGAGCTGCCTCTGACGGTGCGGCCAGGCTGGTGGAGGAGGCATCCCTGCCACAGTCAGGAGTCGGACGTCCAGCAGGGGTGGCCACGTCAACGACTGCACCCCAGCCGGCGGAGGATGTGCAAGCAGCAGGAGGCAGTGCACGGGCAGAGGCACAGCAGCAGCAACGTGGTGGGAGCCATGAAGGCTCGGGGCATTCAACATCGGAGGGGCAGGCATCGTCCGGAGGGCAGGAGGACCCAGGACAGAGAGTGTCTTCCATGTGGCAGCGGTTGGGCCACGGCATAGAAGCAGAGCGGCAGCGGGCGGAAGAGGCACGGCTCACAATGGTCAGGGCGGAGAACTCCATGCGGAGGGCCCTGAGGCGGGCCGAGTGCCTCGAGGCAATCCGCAGGGGTTTGGAGGTGGACACGTCGACGGCCCTGCGGACCCTCGGGGCCATGGAGGAGGACCGCCTCCGGGACATTGAGCAGGAGTTCGATGATGCCCTGGCCCGGGACATCCACAAGTGAGCCGTCAAACTAGCCCGCTGCCCTTGTACATAGTTATGTAGGTAGTGTTAGGTTTCATTTTTTTTTTGATTTATTTTGGACCTTTCGGACATTGGCCTCATTTTTGTATATAGTTTATTTTTTTAGTCAGTGTAGTTAGATAGGTTTGCTTTCTTTTGTTGGGATAATGGACCCTGGCTTGTTCGTATGTACATAATTCACTGTTGGATTGTATTTTTCTTTCACCTTTTAACCGTGGAGAAATGGCTTTCTATTTTATTTCCCATTGGATTTTTTTTTCTGGACAGTGCCTTTGGACACCATTACTTTGGATTTTGATTTTTGGTTTTGCTTTTTTTCACGGACATGCTTCTTTTCATTTTTGTACATTCCCATTTCTGTTTCTTTATTTTTGATTCTATTTATGTTTCCTTCAATACATATTTTTTTATCACACTTCAATGTGTAGTATCATCTCATTGGTTTAATGCATATCATGATATGGCTTTTGAGATTCACTGACACCCATTGGGTGTATCTGAGGGAAATGGGTTTGTTTCGGAACTTGCAATTGGTGTTCTGTCATGTAATTGCCAATTATGAGTGGGTGGATGCAATACTCGGGTGGGTGTTTTGCATTTGGAGGCTGACCATAGGGACCAGGGATCTAGATTGTGATGACATGTTGGCTGGGGAACATGAGTTGGACATGGGTGGGGGCCTGCTGGCAGGTGCCCCACAGTGCTGGGGGGTGGGGGTGCAGGGGTACATGAGTTGGACATGAGTGGGGGCCTGCTGGCAGGTGCCCCACAGTGCTGGGGGGTGGGAGTGCAGGGGTACATGAGTTGGACATGAGTGGGGGCCTGCTGGCAGGAGCCCCACAGTGCTGGGGGTGGTGGGAGACATGAGTGGGGGCCTGGTGGAGGCTGCCCCTGCACTGCTGGGGGCTGGGGGTGGTGGGAGACATGAGTGGGGGCCTGGTGGAGGCTGCCCCTGCACTGCGGGGGGGTGGGGGTAATAGGGGACATGAGTGGGGGCTTGTGGAGGCTGCCCCTGGTGGCTGTGGGGTGGGGGTGGTGGGAGACATGAGTGGGGGCCTGGTGGAGGCTGCCCCTGGTGGCTGGGGGGTGGGGGTGGTGGGAGACATGAGTGGGGGCCTGGTGGAGGCTGCCCTGCTGGGGGGTGGGGGTGGTGGTAGACATGGGTGTGGGCCTGGTGGAGGCTGCCCTGCTGGGGGGTGGGGGTGGTGGTAGACATGGGTGTGGGCCTGGTGGAGGCTGCCCCTGCACTACTGGGGGGTGGGGGTGGTGGGAGACATGAGTGGGGGCCTGGTGGAGGCTGCCCCTGGTGGCTGGGGGGTGGGGGTGGTGGGAGACATGAGTGGGGGCCTGGTGGAGGCTGCCCCTGGTGGCTGGGGGGTGGGGGTGGTGGGAGACATGGGTGGGAGCCTGGTGGAGGCTGCCCCTGCACTGCGGGGGGGTGCAGGGGGACATGAATGGGGGCCTGGTGGAGGCTGCCCCTGGTGGCTGGGGGTTGGGGGTGGTGGGAGACATGGGTGGGGGCCTGGTGGAGGCTGCCCCTGCACTGTGGGGGGTGGGGGTAATAGGGGACATGAGTGGGGGCTTGGTGGAGGCTGCCCCTGGTGGCTGGGGGGTGGGGGTGGTGGGAGACATGTGTGGGGGCCTGGTGGAGGCTGCCCCTGCACTGCTGGGGGGTGGGGGTGCAGGGGGACATCAATGGAGGGCCTTGTGGAGGCTGCCCTGGTGGCTGGGGGGTGGGGTGGTGGGAGACATGAGTGGGGGCCTGGTGGAGGCTGCCCCTGGTGGCTGGGGGGTGGGGGTGGTGGGAGACATGAGTGGGGGCCTGGTGGAGGCTGCCCCTGCACTGCTGGGGGGTGGGGGTGGTGGGAGACATGAGTGGGGGCCTGGTGGAGGCTGCCCCTGGTGGCTGGGGGGTGGGGGTAATAGGGGACATGAGTGGGGGCCTGGTGGAGGCTGCCCCTGCACTGCTGGGGGGTGGGGTGCAGGGGGACATGAGTGGGGGCCTGGTGGAGGCTGCCCCTGGTGGCTGGGGTGTGGGGGTGGTGGGAGACATGAGTGGGGGCCTGGTGGAGGCTGCCCCTGCACTGCTGGGGGGTGGGGGTAATAGGGGACATGAGTGGGGGCTTGGTGGAGGCTGCCCCTGGTGGCTGGGGGGTGGGGGTGGTGGGAGACATGTGTGGGGGCCTGGTGGAGGCTGCCCCTGCACTGCTGGGGGGTGGGGGTGCAGGGGGACATCAATGGAGGGCCTTGTGGAGGCTGCCCTGGTGGCTGGGGGGTGGGGTGGTGGGAGACATGAGTGGGGGCCTGGTGGAGGCTGCCCCTGGTGGCTGGGGGGTGGGGGTGGTGGGAGACATGAGTGGGGGCCTGGTGGAGGCTGCCCCTGCACTGCTGGGGGGTGGGGGTGGTGGGAGACATGAGTGGGGGCCTGGTGGAGGCTGCCCCTGGTGGCTGGGGGGTGGGGGTAATAGGGGACATGAGTGGGGGCCTGGTGGAGGCTGCCCCTGCACTGCTGGGGGGTGGGGTGCAGGGGGACATGAGTGGGGGCCTGGTGGAGGCTGCCCCTGGTGGCTGGGGTGTGGGGGTGGTGGGAGACATGAGTGGGGGCCTGGTGGAGGCTGCCCCTGCACTGCTGGGGGGTGGGGGTGGTGGGAGACATGAGTGGGGGCCTGGTGGAGGCTGCCCCTGGTGGCTGGGGGGTGGGGGTAATAGGGGACATGAGTGGGGGCCTGGTGGAGGCTGCCCCTGCACTGCGGGGGATGGGGGTAATAGGGGACATGAGTGGGGTCTTGGTGGAGGCTGCCCCTGGTGGCTGGGGGGTGGGGGTGGTGATAGACATGAGTGGGGGCCTGGTGGATGCTGCCCCTGACTGCTGGGGGGTAGGGGGTGGTGGGAGACATGGGTGGGGGCCTGGTGGAGGCTGCCCCTGGTGGCTGGGGGGTAAGGGTGGTGGGAGACATGAGTGGGGGCCTGGTGGAGGCTGCCCCTGGTGGCTGGTGGTGGGGGTGGTGGGAGACATGGGTGGGGGCCTGGTGGAGGCTGCCCCTGCACTGCAGGGGGGTGGGGGTAATAGGGGCCATGAGTGGGGGCTTGGTGGAGGCTGCCCCTGGTGGCTGGGGGGTGGGGGTGGTGGGAGACATGAGTGGGGGCCTGGTGGAGGCTGTCCCTGCACTGCAGGGTTGTGGGGGTAATAGGGGACATGAGTGGGGGCCTGGTGGAGGCTGGCCCTGGTGGCTGGGGGGTGGGGGTGGTGGTAGACATGGGTGGGGGCCTGGTGGAGGCTGCCCCTGGTGGCTGGCGGGTGGGGGTGGTGGTCGACATGAGTGGGGGCCTGGTGGAGGCTGCCCCTGCACTGCTGGGGGGTGGGGGTGGTGGGAGACATGAGTGGGGCCTGGTGGAGGCTGCCCCTGCACTGCTGGGGGGTGGGGGTGCAGGGGGACATGAGTGGGGGCCTGGTGGAGGCTGCCCCTGGTGGCTGGGGGGTGGGGGTGGTGGTAGACATGGGTGAGGGCCTGGTGGAGGCTGCCCCTGCACTGCTGGGGGGTGGGGGTGGTAGGAGACATGGGTGGGGGCCTGGTGGAGGGTGCCCCTGGTGGCTGGGGGGTGAGGGTGGTGGGAGACATGAGTGGGGGCCTGGTGGAGGCTGCCCCTGGTGTCTGGGGGGTGGGGGTGGTGGGAGACATGGGTGGGGGCCTGGTGGAGGGTGCCCCTGACTGCTGGGGGTAGGGGGTGGTGGGAGACATGAGTGGGGGCCTGGTGGAGGCTGCCCCTAGTGGCTGGGGGTGGGGGTGGTGGGAGACATGAGTGGGGGCCTGGTGGAGGCTGCCCCTGGTGGCTGGGGGGTGGGGGTGGTGGGAGACATGAGTGGGGGCCTGGTGGAGGCTGCCCCTGCACTGCTGGAGGGTGGGGGTGGTGGGAGACATGGATGGGGGCCTGGTGGAGGGTGCCCCTGTTGGCTGGGGGGGTGGGGGTGGTGGGAGACATGCATTGTTGGTCAGTGGTGCAAGGTGACATGTGGGTTGGCTGGGGGGCATGCCCATGGTGGATGGGCTGCCTGCGGGACATGAACAGGGGTGCAGGGTAGTCCCCTGTGGTGTGGGCTGCCTGCAGGGGCCGTGGAGGTTGTAGAGCGAACACCTGGGAGGACCCACACGGCCAATTCACGTGTAGTACTCCCCAGAACCCCTGAAATACACGTACCCTGCTGAAATCGCGTGTGGAACTTCCCACGCACCCCTGCAATACACGTACCCTGCTGAAATCGCGTGTGGAACTTCCCGCGCACCCCTGGAATACACGTACCCTGCTCGCACGGGGCCAATCGCGTGTGGAACTTCCCGCGCAAACCTGAAATACACGTACCTGATGGAATCGCGTGTGATACTTCCCGCGCACCCCTGATGCACACGTACACAGGACGATCGCGTGTGAAACTTCCCGCGAACCACTGAAATACACGGTCCCTGCTTCGCGTTTGCTGTTTGCCAGCCCTGTGAACTGGTCCAGGGTTGGCGCAGCCCTTTGCGATTATTTGGGGATTTTGAGGGCTTTTCCTTGTGCAAGGGCGTTCTTGGGGGCGTAACTGGCGCTGCTGCAGGGTCGCTGCGCCACGGCTGGTTTTGGATGCGAAAATCCATGAATACGCTGTGCGCGGAAATCGATTTTAGCGCACGCGGCTGGCGCAGACATTCGCACGGGCATGCTGTGCGCCAGTCGCGTGCGCCACTTTTGTTCGAATTTCTATGAATTACCCTGTAAATGTTTAGAGAATATTCAGCAATTGCCATATGAACTCCGAAAGCCATTTATTTTCTTTTATCTGTATCCGCAATGGTACACAGGGTGTTGCTTTTCGTTAAACGAAGCACTTTGGAAGCATGGTGAACGGCAAGGCTGTTCCATCAACTAGGCACTAGTCCATCGTAAAGGTTGATATGTTGCTTCTAGCCACTAGTACAGCGTAAGGGCATGTGGGCCCTTGGCGATCGTCCCATAAAATTGTCAGTGTGCTCCAGGTGTCTCACGAAGAAACCGTCTACTGGTGTCTCAAACCGATGGCAGTAGCAGAAGGGGAGCAAATACCTGTTATGAAAACAAAAAAATTATAATTAGTCTCGCCAGCCGATCTTCATTAATATTACTCATTTTATTTATTACAGCCGATCAGAAACTATTTGCTTGCAAGGATAGTTCAATGGAGTATGTTCGGCTCTAAAATCAATGCGAAAAGTAACAAAATAAATCGAGGCCAACACACAATGATAAACGACAGTTAGTCTACATGCGTGTGGAATGATATGATATATGATATGGCATTTGTAACGCGCCTATACTCAAGTGTTTCAAGGCGCGACGAGGCAGGTGGGGAACAAGGGCAGAAAGACAACGATCCTACTAAGCCAGGTGTCTTTCTGATCGCGCATGGGGAAGGGGGGAGTAAAAGTGCTGTACATGGTTAGTCGAATACAAGATAAATAATAGGGCCAGCTGGTGGCAAGTGCAAGGTAAATGCCGGGAGAAGGGGCTGAAGGATACAGAGACAGTCCCGTAGTGCAGGTAGGCAGTGCAGGGAAAAGTGGCTGGGCCAAGGACCGAGATCGGTGAGACCAGTGGACCTGCATGCCCATGTGGCCAATACGAACATGTTTTCCTTGCTTTTCCTAGCTCTTCATTCATTCATTTATTCATGCATCCATTCATTAAATCTTCATTCCGGTATAAAAGCGTGTAAAGATTTACTCACATTATATTTGAAATTTCCATTGTGTCTCTTCGTAATGCAGTCTGTAAAACGGACCGTGCTCTTGACAACGATTTTTCGTATACTGAACTAAAATGAAACTCGGTCTAGTTTCTGAATTTTCTGCCTTATCGTCTCTTGCGTTATTGCGCACCTCCTTCAAATATAGTTCTTTCGGCATGGTCCCTGTCTCAAGGTAAAAAAACAATAGATCCTTATACTTCCAGTGCGACTTGTGGGCCTCATCTGGGCGCGAGCTGAAAATCAAAGCCGCTGTCCTTCGCATTCTTTATTTGCAACATCACATAGTAAAGGCATCTGTGAGAACTTGAAGTTTAGAATCCCTCTATGTGGTGCACCTCAATGTGCAAATACGAACTGGCTTCTCTCCCAAATGCCACGGCCCGCTTGGCGCGTTCTAAGTCCCCCAATTTTGTCCCCGTTGTTTGCGAGCTTTGCAGCCCAAATGGAGACATTTAATTTTTGGTGGAAGGTCAGGGAAAGTATAAAGTACCACAGGAGTTGAGTTAAAAATGAGATTTATTGCTTGTTTGTTTGTTTTATTTGCAATACGCAAGCCTCCCCTCCGTAAACAGTGCACAGCATTTACATTTACATGAGATGAGATATGAGAAAAATATATACATACACATATATGAGGTGAATAGAGAGAATTCAAAGATGACACCCAGCTTGTTCGCCATCCATGATGGTGAAGGTAGAGGTTAGGGTTACAGGTACACTGTACAATAACTTTTACTTACAAAAAGACAATCGTATTGCAATTATTTAAACTGGGATTTGTACTTCACAACCAGCTGTGCTTCGGGTGGACATGGCACAGTCGCAATGTTCGGTGGCAATGGATCACTGCTCTGCACAGAAACGTCCAAAATTCCATATCTGTGCTTCTCTAAAACAGCAACAATAAGGCCTTTCACAAAGTCAAACTGCATTTCATCATAGACTGGTTTGATCACCCATTGCTTACTTCGTTTTGAAAACACCTTAGTGTAGCGAGGCATCCTTACTTTACCCCTAGTCCTAGATTGTTCACGACCGACATTGCTGTTATGGGCCAAGACCGCTAGTAGAGTGCGATGTTTCATGCCCCGAAAGCTAAAATGCAAGCGCTTTGGCCTGTACTGTAGGCACATATTGTGGAACACCTCCAAATCTCCTCTGTGACAGAATTCTGTCAGTCCTCTCAAATCTCTTGATAGAGTTTTGTCGAAAACAATCTTCTCAATGGCTTTATGTGTCGGTGAAGATGGAATCAACCACTTCTTCTTCCGTGCCTCCTCTGGGGACAAAGGGCCATGTTCACATTGGTGGAAATGTTGATTTTCTGTCCAGCGGTGAACGTTGGTACAGTGGTCCATCAGTGACCGCCATTTTTCAAGTAGTATTTACACTGACCCTTCACAAGTTTTTGAGCTCCACCAAAGATGGTTGGTGATAGAATGTGACCACTGCAAAATACTTTCAAAACCTTTTTTTTTTTCCTGCAGCCGAAATTTTCTTACTGATTGATTTAGCAAGATGCCATACGACAAATTGATGATTAATATGTGGGAACTGCTCTCTCATTGTCTTGGCAATTGAAACGTGTTTGTCCGTGGCTATGAGGTTGATGTGCATTCCCCTTGATTGTAGATATTCCACTGATTTTATAAATCCTAGTTTCTCCATGGCCACTGACGATGTACATTGTGTTACCTGCACGACCACCAAACTCACAATTATCTTACTATCCATGTCCTGAAAGTGGTAGGTGCAGTACTTGGCAGAAAATCCAGGGCTGTCGCACTGTCCATCGCCGGCTAGCCTGAATCGTTTGCCTTTGAATGTACTTGCTAGAGACAATTGTTCAATTTTCCAAGCATCACTAATGGCCGGAAACAGATAATCACGTTGGTATATGTAGTACAGCGATTTAGAAATGAAATGGAGTCCCACAAACTGAAAGAAAGCCTCTAACTTTCTAAAACTGGAGCCACTAAAAAGTGATGCAGCTGCACACAGTAGATTGCCTACTGGCATTTTCCCCAGCATCGTTTGTGCAGACCATGAGAACCTATGATTTAATCTACAGGCGGCATTTATTTTGACGTTACTGCCTTTTATTTGACGAGTCACATTAATCAATGGCTTCCCACATACTTTCCCTCTAATGGAATGCACACATTTCAGCATACTTATAATTTCCATCAAATACAATGTATTTGCTCTCTTTCATTAGACTGTCATCCTGCGTCAAGGCCTGTGACTTTGAGGAGATTTCAACACATTGGAAAGTAATATCGCTGATATCAAGTTCTGATGCGTCTATGGATGCTGCGGCTGGTTCATTCTCTGTCATTTCGACATCTATTACTTCAACATTGATGGGAGAACACAACAATGTCGGCAGGTTTTTGGGTGGCACATTTTTGGCGGGTGTAGATTGTGTGAATTGATCTGCAACTACTTCAGAGCTATCTTCAATACATTCAATAACATCTTCTTGTGGTGGTGCGGTCGCACTGTAGCAATGGTCCAATGCAACTTTGCTGTTTTCTCCAAACACAGTTAGTTCATGTTCTGGCCATTGGACATGAGCATCTCGAGCCTGAACACGCCTCGCCTCAATTAATAGTTCCTCCATAGTGTACATGGTCTGGCAAGCAACATCTCTCATTCGCTTCACTGTCTGTATATGTATAGTTCTGACACCCACGGGTAACTGGAGGAGAGATTGGAAAAGGGATGTTCAGTTTAAACACAAGATAAAGTGTAGTCCAATTGACTGGAAAAAAACATAAAATAGTCCCCAGCACAAACATTTTTTTTAAATGATGAACTGTTTGTAACTAACCTTTTTTTGTTTTTTTTTCTTTGCAACTTTTTTGACTCGACCTTCAACATCTGCACGCTGTAGCTCCGATTCGTTTCCGCATGTCTTCCCTTCCTCTTGCGCTGCAACGACTATATTTTCTGTATCCATATAGACAGCACGGAATGAGGCTCCATCGTCTCCCTGAAACATAGTACTTTCATTACTATGTATCAAAATATTGTTAGCATAAAACACACATGAGGACAAACACACAGGTACATCTCAATAGCCAAACACGATTTAAACATTGTGTGCAACAATCAAACGACAAGTATTCGACCAGTGATGATCTATTTCGATGGAGCTGTCAGTATCCATACCTCTGGCTCTGCATGGACTGCCATGAATGGTTGTATTGGAGAGGAGGCATCAGCCTCTCCCTGAAACACAGTACTTGCATTAGTATGGTTTTTAATATTGGAAACATAACACACACTTGGGGTCGACGGCACAGGTACATATAAAGAGATAACCAAAAATGATGCATTGTCTAAAACAATCAAGGAAAATATAAGTATGCAGATTTCATCGACTTATTTCTCAGATTCCTTTACATCTGCATCATCAAAATGGGATGTTGTGATTGTAGTGGAAGCTCCGTCGTCTCCCTGAAACACAGTACTTGCATTAGTATGGTTTTCAATATCGGAAACATAACACACACTTGGGGTCGAACGCACAGGTACATATAAAGAGATAACCACAAATGATGCATTGTCTAAAAGAATCAAGGAAAATCTAAATATGATCACATTTCATCGACTTATTTCTCCGATTTATTTACATCTGCATCATCTAAATTGGATGTTGTGATTGTAGTGGAAGCTTCGTCGTCTCCATGAAACACAGAACTTGCGTTAATACGGAAGAAAGTATAGCAAATGGAATCACGTTATATGATCTCGCATGATGGAGCTGTCAGTATCCATACCTCGTGCTGCTGAAGAATATCTATGGATGTTGCAAATGTAGTGCGCACTTCCGAAAGCTGTTGCGCCGATTCGTATACGCATGGTCCCGCTTCCACTTCCCCTGGAATTACTTGAATGTCAGGCTCTGCATCAAGTGCAGGGGTTGACGCTCCATCAACTGCCTGAAACATAGTACTTGCATTAGTGAGGATTACAATAGTGAAAACATAACACACACCTGGGGTCGACAGCACAGGTACATATCAACGGCTAACCACGAATGAAACATTGTGTAGAACAATCAAACGACAAGAATTCCAGCTCTGATGATGACGCTCGATGGAGCTGTCAGTATCCATACCTCCTGCTGGTGAAGAACATCTAGAAATGTTGTAGATGTGGCGGATGCTTCAGCATCTCCCTGAAAGACAGTACTTGCATTAGTATGGATAGCACTAATTATAACTGAAAACAAACACCAGTGGACGATAACTAAGGTGTATATCAATTGGAAAGCACTAACCAAATATTCGGTAAAATAATTACACGATA